>NC_091247.1:220149000-220808000 GCF_042477335.2 Ovis canadensis
AAACCGAAGGAACCGGTGCTGTGTGTCTTGGAGGAGACAAGCCTGAAGGGTAGAGCCCGTCTTTATATATAAAGTACAACATTGGTTTAAAAATTGCTTTAAAGGGGATGGTGTTACAGTAGACATTCTTTTGTCACTCTGAAAAAGAAGACAGTGTCTCACATTTTAGTGTGGAATTTTGAGGTAAGAGACCAAGAAAGAATTAGTGAATTCCAGAATATTGGGATCTGAGGATGGGGGCCCAATAAGGCAGATCCTGTCTCTTAGATGTGACCTGCTGGCTCCCAAGGCAGATGGGTAGCTCAGAGTCTTCCCCTGCTCTGTGATTCTTAGCAAAGAATCTGTGCTGTGCTTTTGGCTCATACCTGTTCTGAGAGATGCTCGTAGGAAAAGTATTTGTCTGTGGGTGATATTTCCCAACCATTTCGTAAGCTAAGCAGGAAAGGCTGTTGTTTTGTAGACTCAAGAACTTAGATGCCTGAATTCCATGACCCATTTTGTCATCCACTCTATGGGAACAGGTCACTGCTCCCATCTTGGATGATCTTGTCCGTTAAGTGGGGATGGATTCGCAGGAGGTGTTGTTGAGCCTGGAAAAAAGAGGAAGTTTTGTCACAGGCTACAACAGGGATGAACTTTGAGGATTACACTGAGTGAAATATGCCAGGCACAAAAAAGACGACTACTGTCTGACTCCACTTGAGTGAGGTCCCTAGGGCAGTCTGGTTTGTATGGTCCAGGATGTTTGTCTTAGTGTATCCTAAAGCAAGTGAGAAACGTGAATGAATTCTCGACTGCGAATCCATGTGGGATCTTCCCGGACTAGGGATTGATCCTGTGTCCCCTGTGTTGGCAGGTGGATTCTTACCTGCTCTGCCACCAGGCAAGTCCGGAATCAGTTTCTCTGCCTTTTCTGACTGTTAGAGGTACTGTCCTCCATCTGCCGGGCTGGCGTGCACGCTTCCTGTAGATGCCGTACACCTCCGTGGTGCACCCTCGGGACACACTTGTCTGCATGTGCTTGTGTGTGTGTGCATGGGCCCAGTCATGAGAGGAACTTCCTGTCCCAACCCCACATCCCAGGCAGGCTTCCCTCCCTCTCCCAGTCATGACCTATTGCCGTACTTGCTTGATCTCCCGTGACTTGGGTTCAGTGGCTAGGGCTTCATAGTTCCTTGGCTCCACCAGGGAGTTGGACAGGGCACTGGTCATCCTGAGTGGGAGCCCCAAGCCCACAGTTTTATAAGGAGAACTGCCTTTCATCTCTGTGCTCAGCACACTGTCTCAGATGCCAGCGGCCAGGGCACGACCCATCACACAGCTTTGTGTGGTCGAGCCTGTTTTCTAAGGAGAGGATGCTCTTCTTGGTGAGATTCTGAGTGAGGAGAGCAGAGTCGAGCAGGTGACCCTGGACCCCGTCCCCTTCTGTATGTGTGTGGAGACAGGTGACTCACCATCCAGGACCCAGGTCTGCTCTGATCCCCATTTCACAGATGGGAAAAGCCAAATGTTGGGAGGCTCCCACCAAGTCAGACATTTGAGGGCACTGTCGAGCTCCAGCATATCAGTTGGGCCAGGAAGAGTGGCCTGGTGAGGCAGCAGGTGCCCGAGGCTGGGCACTATGGGGAGCGGGCACCACGCAACCCAGTTCTGGAGCCACAGCAGACTCGTCCATCCGTCCATCCACTGTGTCTGTGGTGCTTTTCAGATTTAGCAGTTTAATAGCATTAAAAAGGGAAATTCAGGAGTGGGAGGGGACATTATCTAGGAAGTACATTCACCAGCACGTTCCAAATGATAAATCCTTCCACCACCGACACCCAGATTCTGGAATCAGGGCACAGAGAACCATGTACAGGGCCTTAGAGGTCCTTTGGTCAACTTGACTGAAGCACAGAATGGGGATGAACTTGTCCAGAGTCACACAGCCCCTAGTCGGGGGGTAGGGGAGATATGTGCTCGGGACCAGTGCACCTTGTCCTGGTCTCCTTGACCTGGGGTGGAGGGGGGAGGGCTGAGGACTGCACCCTGCCTGGTGGCCCCCCTGCATTCCTGTGGGCCCAGGGCCAACTCACATGGACAAGGTCAACAGTGAAAGAACCCCAGTGAACAACTGCTGTCCACCGCAGCTTCGTGTATGGCTGTTCCTGCTAAGGGCTTATAAAAATTTTGGAAATCCTTGGAATGGCTCAGAGCTGCCCAGGCCTCAGACATGTGGCTCCCCTGCCTGGGCTGTGGGGACTTATGGGGAACATGGCTCCAGATGGGTGCCCCCACCACCAGGCTTCCTCCTCGGCTCCCTTAGTCCCTCAGTTCCCTTGGGGTTTGTCACCCGCGTCCAGGGTTTCCACACCCCTTTGCTCTCCCGTGGTCTCCACGGACCAGCTCCAGATCTGAGTTGTTGAAAGGTTGTCACCCTCCTGATTGCCATAGGGACTCAGTTGGAGGACAGTCACGTAGACGGGCCAGCGAGGCAGACCTATGGAGTCCCACAGCATCTCTACAGCCCTGGTTTCTGCTCTGTGGATTGTCTCTCCCTCCTGGGAAGGAAAATGAAAGTGCCTTGACCTCTGCCTTCCCCTGGATTCTTGCACGTGGGCTTTCTCATGCACTCCCACCCCCACCCCCACTTTTCCTCCTGGCCCATCCTGTGGATGCACTGGAGGCCTGGGAAGGGTCTGGGCAGCACCAAGAATGACCCCTGGTCCCTGTGCCCCACTAGGAGCCACTGTCTCCTCTGTCCTCCTTGGAGAAAAGGATGGAGTGAGAAGCCAAGAGGGCCCAGAGGCTCCTGTTCTGGAAGATGTCCAGGAAACCTGAGCAGGAAGAAGGGAAATGGCTGCTTGGGACTCCAGAAGGACAGGAAGCAGCACATGCAAGGGAGAGACACGGGAGGTTCTGAGGGAAGAGCTGGAACTTGAGATCCAGAGAAGCTGGAGGGCTCCTCAGGTCAGTCGACCCATGCAGCATTGTCATTGGTGACGGGAACTCTCAGGATGCAGAGGAGAAAGCAGATTCCCTCAGCAAATACATCTTTTTATACCTGCTGCATGGGATATGGACTGCGGAAAGGCACCATTGCAGCTGCCTACGGATGCTCCTCCTGGGGATCCTCCAGTGCCTAGGGATGCTCCATCACCTGCGAATGCTTCATCACCTGGGGATGCTCCTCCTGGGGATGTTCCATCATCTGGGGATGCTCCTCCTGGGGATGCTCCATCATCTGGGGATGCTCCATCACCTGGGGATGCTCCTCCTGGGGATGTTCCATCATCTGGGGATGCTCCATCATCTGGGGATGCTCCTCCTGGGGATGCTCCATCATCTGGGGATGCTCCATCATCTGGGGATGCTCCATCACCTGGGGATGCTCCATCACCTGGGGATGTTCCTCCTGGGGCTGCTCCATCACCTGGGGCTGCTCTATTGCCTGGGGATGCTCCATTGCTTGGGGGTGCTCCAGTGCCTATGGATGCTGCTTTGCCTAAGGATGTTCCAGTGTCCAGGAATTCTCCACCTGGGTATGCTCCATCACCTGGGGATGCCCCAGTGCCTGGGGATGGTCCTCCTGGGGAATGCTCCATCACTTGGGGTTGCTTCACCACCTGGGGATGCTCCATAACCTGGGGATGCTCCAGTGCCTGGGGATGCTCCATTGCCTAGGGATGTTCCAGTGTCCCAGGATTCTCCACTTAGGGATGCTCCATCACCTAGGGATGCTCCAGAATCTGGGGATGCTCCAGAATTCAGGGTTGCTCCAGAACCTAGGCAGAGCCAGAGATAGTCTGGGATGGTCAGACCCTCAGGCCTGAGCTTTCTCTCCCACAGAGGGGGGACGTGTCTGCTCAGGTGTTCTTCCTCTGGGGATGTTCTTCCAAGTCTCTGAGTCCAACACTCATCCCTCTTTGGCTTTTAAAACAAAATTGAATTAAATAAAAATTTTTATTTTTTAATATTATTAATATGTAAAATTGACACAACACAGTTTACCATTGTAACTTTGATAAAGTATATAATTCAGTGGCACCAAGTACATTTACACTGTCATCCTCTCAGTACCACTATTGTCTCCAGATCTCTGCCCACCCCCTCCCCAGCCCCTGCTAACCTACATGGTGCTTTCTGTGTCTCTGAATTTGACTACTCTGAGTATCTCCTGTAAGTGGGACCATGCGATATTCGTCTTTGTGGCTCATCTTAGTGTGCATTTTGTTCTTAAGTTTCCTGTTGAAGCACCTGACACACTGCATCAGAATTTCTCCCCTTTTTAAGACTGAATGATGGTCCATTGTACATATAACAGAGTGTTGGTCCCTTCGTCTGTCCCGCGCATCTGTCGACAGACACTGGGGCTGTTCCCTGCTTTTGGCTGTCCTGTATAACGCTGCTGTGAAGATGGGTGTCCCCACTTTCTTCTTCTGTATAAATATCCAGAAGCAGAATTGCTGGATCATATGGTGATTTCTATGTTTAATTTTTTGAGGAACCACCGTGCTATTTTCCGTCACATTTGCACCATTTTACCTTCCTGCCAACCTTACCCAAGCCTTCTGCTTTCTCCATGTCCTCGTCAGCACTCGTTACTTTCTGGTGTTCAGATGACACCATCCTAGTGGGTGTGAAGCACCCTCCCTGGCTTTGAGGGCTTCCAGGTAGACTGTGTTGAGACGCTGAAGTCCTGGGGAGACTGTGGGATGATAAGCTAGAAAAGAAACGAGGGCTGGACGGCTGTCCTCTCTGTGCTGGCTTCTTGGCCATGTGGGCCTGAGGTGGGACTTGCCCAGGCTGGCTGGGGGCAGCCACTGAGCATGGTCGGGCGCCCCCTCCCAGGCCAGGGAGCAGAGGGGTGTGGGTGGTGGGCTGGACCCTCTTGGCCCTTGTCCTGAGGCCAGTGGGGAGGAGACCGGGGCAGCGAGGAGCTTGGTGGGAGTTGCACCGGCCTGGGAGGGGGGCTGGACCACAAGGCTCTGAGATGTGAATATCTGGGCTGGGAGGGACTCTTACGGTCACCGCTGAGCCTCCTTACTCTAAAGAAGGGGAAATTCAGACCCACAGAGGGAAAGTGAACCTCCCGAGCACCCTGAAAAATTGGCTACAGAGCGGGGCCTGGGATTCAGGTCTCTTGGCTTCCGGCTTGGTTCTTCCCCCCAAAGTCAGGAGAGCGTCACGGTGGCTTCGTGTCTATTTACAGCTTAGTGTTTGCAGAGGGGCAGCAGCCTCAGGGCCACTTGCTCATTTTTCGTTGCTTTTCCACATCTCGTCTGCCTGCTGTCTGGCAGAGGCTTCACGGGGATAAACGAGGTAAACGGCATTGACTTTTCCAAATGAAAGAAGCGTCCTGCTCTGTGCAGAGTACGGCTGTGAGGGGCCCGTGAGTGTAGAGGAGCCGGCTGCACACTGCTTGTGTCCCACCTGGATGAGGAGTACAGCATACGAGATTCTGAGATCCATGTCCTCCCCCACGTCTGGGGAGGACAGGGAGCCATGTGTGCGTGTGTTTGTGTGTATTTGCATGTGTTATACGTGTGGTGTGTGCATGGTGTGAACATGTGTACAGGGCCCCAGGTGTCCTGATCTGACTCCTTTCCCAGCCTGTGCCCGTATCTGTTCAGACCTCATGACACCCACCTGATATTACACGAAATTGGACAAGAACCTGATGCTGGTTTGGCCACAGCAATTTTTGGAAGTTTAACTTAACACAGTCAAACAAGATTGTAACTTTTTTTTCTCTTTGATTACCAAAGATTTATTTATTGTACAGAATTTGGAAAACAAACTAATGAAAACATAGCTGGTACTTATCAGGGTCTCCGTCTGAAGTAGTCTTCTGAAGGCTGTACGTTACTTAACTCATGTGTGTTAGCTTCTGTTATCATCTCCGTTTCCCAGGTGAGGGATCTCAGGTACCAGGAGGTCATGTGACTGGAATTCAGCCAGCTTGGTTCTGAGTCCAGGGCCCCAAATGCCAGGCTGATCCGCCCCACACAAATGAATGTCACTCGTCACTGAAGATAACCACTAATAACATTTGGTTTTTTAAAAAATAATATTTTATAAGTTGTTTATATTTAGTGGCTTTTATAAAATTGGGATTCAGAATGAGTGAAGAGGAGGGCAAAGGGACCACGAGGAGACTTGGAAACTACTGCAGGGACAGCTCAGTTAAGAGAAGGAGCAGGCACACAGTTCATGCTTGACAGGCTCGGGAGACACCTTGGGGGCTCAGTCAGGACGAGGGCTTCCATCATGGCCAAGATATCCTAGGCTGGGCTCTGTGGGCTCAGCTGGGGTTGGGGAAACATCAGCATTCCTGTCTGCCCTTGGGAAAACGAGTTTCTCATTCATCTGGTGTGTTAACCTTGAAGAATGACCTTTTGTTTCTGAGTTGTTTGTTGGGTCTTAGAATCTTGTAGGCTTTGAGAATGCATCTTTCTGCATAGGATGGTTATTTCCTGATCAGAAAATCCACCCACCCAACAGCGTCTGGATCAGGGCTGGATTGCTTTTTTTAAGTTCCTTCACAAGTTGGGATTCCGTGCTCTGGAGGACTCTCCCGTTTCTCACACCTATCCCTCCTCATCCTGCTCTTCCCGTCACGACTTTCTCTGGATGTGGATGGCCCCGTCCACGCTGTAGCTGCTAGGGACAGGAGGCTTGTTGTTCAGTCGCTCAGTCATGTCTGACTCTTTGTGACCCTATGGACTGCAGCACGCCAGGCTTCCCTGTCCTTTGCTGTCTCCTGGAGTTTGCTCAAACTCATGTCCGTTGAGTCGGTGATGCTGTCCAACCATCTCATCCCCTTTGCCCCCTTCTCCTCCTGCCCTCAGTCTTTCTCAGCATCAGGGCCTTTTTCAGTGAGTTGGCTCTTCATTTGGTGGCCAAAGTATTGGAGCTTCAGCTTCAGCATCAGTCCTTGCAGTGAACATTCAGGGTTGATTTCCTTTAGGACTGACTGGTTTGATCTCCTTGTGTCCAAGGGAGGCTACTTAAATGCAAATGAACTGAAATCAAACATGATTCAAAATGTAGTGCCTCAGTTGCGCTAGCTCCGTGTCAAATGCTTAAAGCCAGGGCCTGGGGCTACCACGTTGGACGACCCAGAATTACAGAGCAGCTCCATCATTGTAGAAGTTCCGTAGGACAACACTGCTGTGGCCTGGCTGGGTCAGCCAAGGTCAAGGTCCAGACCTACAAAGACACTGCCATAGCCATTTCAGAGATGTTATGGAGAGGGAGGTGGGAGGGGGGTTCATGTTTGGGAACGCATGTAAGAATTAAAGATTTTAAAATTAAAAAAATAAAAGAGTAAAGATACCTTTAAAAAAAATTAATTTATTTGACTGTGCCCAGGCTTAGTTGCAGCATGTGGGATCTAGTTCCCTGACCAGGGATTGAACCCAGGTCTCTTGCATTGGGAGGGCAGAGTCTTAGCCACTAGACCACTGGTAAAGTCCCTGAAAGATACTTAATGCAGAAATTTAAGGGCTTACAAAGCAGCTAGAAGGGTTGTGGGAGCAAGTTGCAGGGGAGACATCAGGAGTGATCCCAGAACCATGCTGGATTGCCAAGGGGACTGGGGCCATGGGATTGTGGGAAGCTGGGGGATTTGGACATGGCCTTGCCCGGAGCTGGCTTCAGATCATAGCATGTTATCTGCAGTCCAGGGACCAGAAATCCATCACCAGAGCCTTTCTGTCTCTACCGAGCAAGAGTAGTAACATGAACACCCTCCCCTCTGGACTTGTTTCAATTCAGGCCTTGACTTGGTCAACCCCACGGCTGTAGCAGTCTTGCCACAGGGAGATTGAAAAGTGTGTCCAGCCTGTTTGAGACAGGAGGGCACAGGAGAGGAGGGTGGACGGCTGCTGAGTCAGCCCATCCGGAGCCAAGAGGGACACTAGCCTCCCGCATGGGGAGCACCCCAAGCTGCGAAGGCCAGCCTGGGCTGTCTGCTGAGCCCAGACGGCGTCCTGTCCTCCCTGCGCGAGCACCCGGCTATCTCAGTAACGCGCTTGATGGAGAAGATTAACGGCCTCCTTGTTGCTGCTCATTTGGCCTTTAATGGGCAGAGAGAGCTCGCTTTCTGTTTCAGGTCGGCTGCTCTGCTCTTAAAGGGAACGGAGGCCCCAGGTCACCACTGGCTTCTGCGAAGACCTTGGGTGGCTTCTGGCCGGAGAGAAAGCATGTCCTTTGTGCTACAGGAATGCATCCATCTCCATAAATCAGCTGAGGTTATGCTGTGTGTGTTCAAAGCCTAGCCCTTGGGAGAGACCCCTCTGTGTGCAGCTGAAGGTGCTGAGGCCAGAGAGGGAGGTTGTGTTCACAAAGCAGATCAGTGGCTCTGAACCCCTTCCACACACATGGCTAATTGGGGGTCCCTTTCTGGCACTGGGGGTTTGGGCTCCTCTTCTGAGGGTTGATGTAGAGGCATGCTGGCCCCCGGGGTTTACACTGGGAGGTCGGGAGGGGATTTGAGAAGGACTCCCCAAGCTGAGAGCAAAGGGAACAGCATACTGAGGGCGTGCAAGGGTCCTGGGGCAGACGAGGATGGAGCTTGTCTGAGTGAAATGGGGCCATGATGGCAGGCAAGAGGTGGACCAGGCTGAAGAAGGAAGTGCAGAGAAGAGGGCAGGGCCACTGCTGTGGGCTCATAGCCTGTGGCAGAGCCTGAACGTTGAAGAGATTTAACTGGGAGGACGATGGGGCCTGATTCATGATTGATATTTCTAAAAGGTCACTCTGCCTGCTGCCTGGAGACTGGGCCGGGGATGCGCAGGATGAGGGAAATAGAGCTGCTGCCGCATCTCAGGCAAAAAACGGGTGGCAGCCTGGACCAGGCTGGGGCACCAGAGGGGGAAGTCATTGCTCACAGCCTCTTCCCCAGAAATGCTTCCCTGTGGTCACAGCAGGGAGCCTGGGAAAGCTTGTCCTCTCGGGTGCAGACGGCCAGTCTCAGCACTGTTTTCCAAGTTGTCCTCACCAGGACATCGTCGTTGTCATGGGCCTCAGTAAGCAGAGGCTGGGCCTTTTCTGGGATGGGGCCCTGGGGCAGGTGCATACAGGCAGGCAGGAATGCATCCATCAGGATGCATCCATCTCCATAAATCAGCTGAGGTTGTGCTGTGTGTGTTCAAAGCCTGGCCCTTGGGAGAGACCCCTCTGTGTGCAGCTGAAGGTGCTGAGGCCAGAGAGGGAGGTTGTGTTCCCAAAGCAGGTCAGTGGCTCTGAACCCCTTCCACACACATGGCTAATTGGGGTCCCTTTCTGGCACTGGGGGTTTGGGCTCCTCTTCTGAGGGTTGATGTGGAGGCTCCTCGGGGGGCCCCAGGGGAGTCCAAGCCCTGAGCTCATCTCCTGTTTGAACCCTAGCAGGGCAGACAGTCCTGAGGCTGAACGATGCCTTGTCCTGGTCCCTGCGAGTAGAGCCGTGGGTGTGGTAGGGGGTGCTTCTCAAGTGGGAGACATGTTCTCCCATACAAGGAAGGTGTCCGCTATGGATGCCCACCTGTGTGCGCAGCTTGGTCAGCTGGGCTGCCTCCCTGGGCTCGGGCAGGTTGTCCGGGAAGGCAGGAGCTGGAGCTTGCATAAACGGTGGCATCTTTTCAGCTGGCAGCCAGGAGACCGAGCTTTGAATCAGCTTTGTAATTTGAAAATTGGTCTCTTTGCATTGGGTGGTTATTTCCTGCTAACAGAAGCCGTCAGAGACACAGAGCGCTTCCCTCCCTCCACGCGCTGCTCCGGCACCCGTGTGGGGTCCGAGATGGAGCTTTTCCATTCCTGGCGTTCTCAGATCACCGTGTCCTCTTGTCGTGGGCCCCAGGGGTTCTGATGGAGCCTCGGACCTGACTGGGGAGTCATCCCAGGGCATTGGGCACAGTCATGTAGGGTGGGGGACAGTCACGTGGAGTGGGGGAGGCTGAGCTGGGTCTTGAGGTATAGCCTCGGCAGGGGCCAGCCTGCAGGGCCACACGTGTCTCTTGTGTGTGTGTGCATGTGTGTGCATGTGTGTGCATGTGTGTTGTGTGTGCATCTCTGTGTTTGTGTGTGTGTGTGTCTGTGTCTCACGTGTCTGTGTGTGTCTGTGTGCATGTGCGTGTGTGTGTCCACAAGCCTCCCCACCCCCATCCTGGTTGCAGGGCTGCAGCTGTGCTTGGGCTCCAGGACTGGGGCACTGAAGGTTGTTTTCTTGCCCTCTGGCTGGGGAGGCTGTCATTCCTCTTTTCCCCGCGGGCCTGTTCGTGTGTGCTTCTCCAGATGGTGCTCTCCCGAGAGGTCCGAGTGCTCTGGGAACGGTTCACAGTGTAAATAAGGTCACCGAGGCTCGGGTGGCTCTGAAGTCGGCTCACCCAGACCAGGCTTTCCGACTGCCTCTGGGCTCCGAGGGGCCCTGGTCTCGATGGCTTGGGGCCCAGGAAGCACCCACGCCAGCCTCCCTGGGTGATGGGTGTCTTCTCCGCCTTGCTGCACCTTGCCGTCTTTTCCAGCGTCATCCGTGGACTCTGGGATGGTTGGTTGGGATGTGGCCGGTGCTGTGAGAGAGTTCGGGGGGCTGGGGGACAACTGGGGACAGCAGGGAGGCAGGCACCTTTGAGGCCTTGCGTCAGGAGAGAGCTGTGGCCTGGAGGATCCTTGTGTCAGAGGGGGTCACGGCTGCTTCCACGGCCCTGAGGGAAGAGGAGAGGCTGATTCCAGAGCTCCAGAAGAGGCTGGCCAAACCAGGGGTCGAGGAAGGAAGGTGGTTTCTCACAGATCAAATCAGCAAACAGGGTCACAGCCCCTGCTGGTGAACCTGGTAAACACACGACCCGGCCACATTGGACCCGCTTGGTCCAGGGTGGCTCGTCCACCCATCTCCACCCTGGGGGCCCAGGGCTGGTGGCATGCTGGATGCTGCCTAACGAGGGTCACGTCAAACACGAAGGCTGTTCTTGGGGTCAGAACTGCAGGCCCTTCACCCCGAGGCCATGAACCAGGCACAGGGTGCTTGGCTTGTGGCCCCTGTCAGTGCGCACATGGGGTGCGTGGACACAGCATCCCCAGCCTCACTCCACAGCCTCTGCTCTCGTGGGTGATGGGAACACGCACCTGCTGGTTGTCACGGCGCCCTCGTGCAGCAGGTGCCTCAATGCGTCGCGTCCTGTCCTCCAGTCTCTTCCTCTGGGGCCTCCTAAGAAAGGCAGAGGCCTGCCGAGCAGGGTCTCCCTCACTCTAAGCTTGGGACCCCCCACAGTGACGACGGCGGCGAACATGTGAGGGACGGGGCCCCTGTCTGGAAGGGGGTGGCTCCTCTGGGTCCTCGGTGGAGATGTGGAGCCCGCGTCTGCAAAGCATAGGCCGTGTGTTGAGGAGAGCTCAGAGGCTGCTCTCCAGGCGGGGAGTGGGGGTGGGGTTCCGATGCCACGGGCACCAGATGGCACGGTGCGGGAGCAGCTGCCACGGAGGAGAAGGTGCAGACCAGCTGGCACCCACGTGGACCTGGAGGGCTCCTCTCGGGCCCAGCAGGTGGGTCACGGGCACCTGCCCCTCTGTGATAAAATGCCACCCACCGCCTCTCCTGCCTGCATAGCCATCAGTAACCTGTCACGATATGCTTTCCTGTAGGGTTCAGAAAAGTCCCAGAGCCCTTGAGGTATACAGCGTGTGGGGGTCCCATCAGTCAGGTGGCGTGAAACTGGAAACTTCTGTGTCCCTGGTGTGATGGTGGGAGGACGTGACTTGGGAAACGGGCAGAAGTGGCAGTCCAGACAGGTAGGGGCTTTCAGGCACTTGAGCAAGTGCGTTAGGTCTGCAAGGCACAGAAAACCAATTCAGATTAGCTTAAGTGAAGTTACCTAAGGAATAAAGCTGGAGAGCTCAGAGGTGGAGCTGGCATCAGGTGTGGCTGGATGCAGGAGCCCAGCGGTTGTCAGAGTCTGTTTCCAGGACGGAGTTTCTCTGGGATATGAGGCTAACCTGGGCCACGTGCTTATCTCTGAACTGGCCCTTGTCAGGGATAAGGCTGGTGGTGAAGGCTAGAGGGCCAGCTGGGAGCAAAAGTAACTTTGAAGGGCAAACCTAGAAGGGTGAGCCCAAGTTGATTGTGGGAAGGAGTACTGGGTGAGGCACCGCATGGTCATCTGGGTCCACCCTGTCCTGAGGAGGAGGAAGAGGCCCCAAGGGGTGGCAGCAGCTTTCCTGGAAGAACCCCGTGCAATGATGCAGAGGAGAGGGTTATTGAGGGGGGCTTGCAAGTGATGTCTATGCCTCTGGCCTGGCTCTGGCCACCATCTCCTGGGCAACTGACGTGGTCTCCAGATGCCAGGCTCTTTGCCCACAGCATCACCCCGTTCTCGCAGCGCCTCCTTATCCCTCAGAGCCTAGCCAGCGGCCAGTCTCAAGGTCACACGTCGTCCCAGGGCCCAAACTGGGTCAGTCTCTTGGTGAACCTTGCAGGCTTCTCGGGGGAGGTGTCAGTGGGCAGACGGGGGAGAACCCACCAGGCCCGGACCGTGTCAGTGGGACAGTCTTGGAGCTCTGTGTTGCCTTCAGTCCAGAGCCATGCAAAGGCGTCTCTGCTGGACTCCTCTGCGTCCTGCCCAGGATCTCTGTCCCTCTGTCCCTCCTGGCCACACCCACTACACACAGCGCCATTTCCCAGACGCCGGATGCCACGCAGTGAGTCACCCCGGACAGGTGCTCTCCGCAGCGCACGCTGGGCTGCTCCAGTTTCTGCAGGTCAGGAGTTCAGGAAGGGCTCCCTGGGCAGCTCCGACTTGGGGTCTTGTCATGGGGTTGCAGTCAGATGACAGCTGGAGTCGCTGGGGGCTGGACAGGACTCCCCACCCCACATAGGCTGGTGGGGCTTCCTCACAGCGTGGTGGCCCAGGACTGGCATTTCAGATTTTCCACTTACCTTAGAAGTCGCCTCTGTGTCACCTCTGCTGAACTTTATGAGCCAAAACAATCACAGCAGGCCAACCTATGTCAGGAGAGCGCATAGATCCTATTGTTCAACTTGGGGAATGTCATGGGACCTGCTGTCATGATTTAAAACCCTCACAGCTGCCGGCTCTCCTATGCAACAACACCCATCGCCAGACAGGTTTGCGGTACCTGGATGTCACCTTGCTTTGGTTCAACCCCTTCATTTATGATTCCTACTTTTATTTCGGAGCTCAGGTGCAGAGATTTGAGTGAATTATATCCTTCAGTTCGCTGTACATTTGTCAGCATTGATCCACGTAGCAGCTCTCAGTCATTCATTCTGTTTTTCCTGTCTCCGTATCCTTTTCTTATTTTGTGCCTCACCTTCTCCACACAACCATTCTATTCTGTTCTATCTGTATGTGTGCTTATCAGTATATATTTTAACTACCAAGTGTTGCATAGCATATTTCCCCTTTTCTGCATCCTCTTCTTCTCGCTGTGCTTCTGAGATCCCCAAGTGCTGTAATGCATATATCTCGTGTCTTTTCCACTTAAAATGAGGGGAGAGACGTGTCCAGGGTCACACTCTGACCTGGGCTGAGTTCGGACCAGAGCAGACCCAGTGTCACACACTGGTGTTTCCACGGGTCGCCTCTGCAGCTCCTGCAACGGCTTGAAATGAAATTTTTAAAAAACACTTGCGAGTCTGGGGCCCAGATCGCACTGCCAGGGCTCCTGGTTCTCCCCCGCAGTGACCACTGTCCCTGTCCTCTCCTGCAGGTCCCAGCTATGGGAGCCCGCGCCCGGCTCACGCCAACATGAATGCCAACGCGGCCGCGGGGCTGGCGCCCGAGCACATCCCCACGCCGGGGGCCGCCCTGTCCTGGCAGGCCGCCATCGACGCGGCCCGGCAGGCCAAGCTGATGGGCAGTGCTGGCAACGCGACCATCTCCACGGTCAGCTCCACGCAGCGGAAGCGGCAGCAGTATGGGAAGCCCAAGAAGCAGGGCAGCACGACGGCCACCCGCCCGCCCCGCGCCCTGCTCTGCCTGACCCTGAAGAACCCCATCCGGAGGGCCTGCATCAGCATCGTCGAGTGGAAGTATCCTTTGGGCTCAGCTGTGTGGCCTGCGGCGGGTTGTTCTCAGACCACTGGGTCGGTCACTGGGCGTGGTTGGAATGCAGAGTTCTAGGCCCTCCCCAGCCTTGAGTCAGAGCCTATGGGGACGGGGCCCGGAAGCTGCCTGTATAGCCAGCTCCGTGGGGATTGTTCTGTACATAAAAGCAGTGTTTAAGGAAACAAGACTAAGGGGTTGTTTCTCCTCGCTTGCCAGGCTGAGCTTGCTCAGGGCTCACTCAATGCGGGTTGACATGTCACCTCCTCCTGATCTGTGGGCTGGCACAGCCGTGTGACCTCCCCGTGAGGTTGGAGGAGTCCATCAGTGTTCCCTGGGGGGTTGGGACGAAGCCCAGGTGTCTGAGCTCTGCTCGGGCCTGGCTGAACTCTCCAGGTGCAGCTGGGTTCGGAAGCACCAGCCTGGGGGGTGACACAGACCCCATGTCTGCATAGAACCTGGTGGGTGCTGGCTGCAGAGGACGAGGCTTTGAAGGGCTGGGCTCTCACAGAGCAATCCCGCCCAGGAATCGTGGGGTGAGGAAGATGGGAAGGCCCTTGAGGGTGATTGCGTGTGCCCCCAACCTTCCTGGTGACATGGAGCCTGCAGGGTGGCACAGACAGGACTAGGCCCCTGGACTCAGTGCCAGGCGTTTTCCTAGGAAGAAGCCACTCGGGCAGGCCTGCCACGTCTCCCGGGGTTCAGGGCGGGTGTTAGGTTTCATTGGCGACTTTCCATGGAAAGATTTCTAAGTTTTGGGAGTGGATGAAAGGTATAAGGAGATGACTCGAGAGAAGAACGTTTCTGTTTAGCAAGAAATGTTTGTTCTGTCAAACCCTGAGCCCCTTAAGTCCCACTTGAGAGGAGGTGGCCTAAGCCTGGCACAGCTGCAGAACTGGGCAGGGGGCCCGGGGCCGAGGTGTCCGCTGCCTGGGTCAGAGGCGTGGATCTGTGGGTCCCCGTCGGGCTGCTGTCAGCACCGCTTGGTCAGGGCTGTGAAGGGGCGGCTGGGCCATGTGTCCAGGGTGGGGCAGGGGGCCTGGTGGAGCTGGCCTCGCTCTGACCACACCAGAGATTCAGATCCAGGTGCCCTGAACTCACATCTCCACTCCCTCTCCCCAAGAGTCCAGAGTTTAGGAGAAAGGCACTGGTGGGGGCTGGGGGGTTTTGCAGGAGGCCAGGAGGAAGCCAACAGTTCAGTGGGGTCCCAAGGGGGCCCGACCTGGGCCTAAACTCCTAGCTCACAGTGGGTATCTTCTCTCCACCACGCAACCTTGCTTGCTGGCCTGAGTGGTTTCTGAGCTTTAGCACAAGGTGATGAAAGGATAGCCTGAATTTGGAGGCAGGGGCCATCAGAGCAGGAGACACCTGGACTCAGCTGTCACGCCCCTGTGGGGAGGGGACAGGTTGATATTTGAGGCCTGGTTCTTGTCCTGGTTTCGGGGGGGAGCCCTAGGGCAGATGATGGGGACAAAGATGACCAGCCTGGGCTGAGTGGGGACAGGGCGAGAGGGAGGAGGCCATGTGGGAGGGGCCTGAAAGAGCCGATTTCCTAAAAACACTTAGGGTGGGACTTCCCTGGAGGTCCAGTGGTTAAGACTTCACCTTCCGATGCAGGTGATGCGGGTTCGATCCTTGGTCAGGGAACTAAGATCCCATGTGCCTCCCAGCGAAAAGGACACAAAACCATAAAGTAGAAGCGTGCAACAAATTCAACAAAGACTTGGAAAATGGTCCACCAAAAAATTTCCCACAAAACTTTAACAACAACGACAATTGCTTGGGATGATTTCAGAGTGGATCAGTGTAGAAGACTCCTGACAAATTCAGACTTCGGAGCCAGACTTTGTGGTCCAACCCCATCCTACCCCAGCGAGGTGACTCTGGGCAAGTTGACGCATCCTGTCACCTTCTGTGTCTCACTTTCCCCATGTAGGAATGGGGTGACAACTGCCCACCATGCTGCGGTTTGAGCAGGGCGGTCAGAGCAGGGCCTGAGGGGGCAAGCCTTTGGTCAGGATCAGCGCCCAGCCTTCCTCCCACCAGCATCCCAACTCCCCACGCATCCCTGGCCAGCTCAAAGGCAGCAAGATGATGGAAAAGATGAGTCAGGAGCTCTGGTTCAGACCTGACTCTGCTATTTGCCAGCTCGGCCCTGGGAGACGCTGCTTTGTTTTCTGTCTGTCCAGTGGGGAGGCTGGGCACCCGCTGCAGGTCTTCTCAATAGCAAGGTGCACAAAGACTGACAGTGTTTAGGGGGCATGCTGGGTGAGCGGATGCCCAGCTCTGCCCTCAGAGCCGAGAGGACCCACCCATAGGCAGCCCAGCATCCAGGGGGCCCTGAACTGCAGGATCACCAATTCCTTCCAGGCCCCAAGCTGCCCTGAGAACTCAGATCCTGGGACGTCCATGGCAGAGGAGTGGACAGTGGACTCTGTGGGCAGGGGTCTGGGTTCTGGTCTGGCAGGTCAATGCCTGCCGTGGGTCTTGGGAGTTTCTTAGGCTCCCTGGGCCCCAGGGGTTTGGACCAGGCCATCTCCAAAGCCTCTGTCTGCTTCAGGACTTGCGAGCTCTGCAAGCCCAGGCTTTCTGGAGATGGAGGCGGCCCCTGCCTCCAGGAATGGCTGCCCTCTTTCTCATCCTCCTCTGGTGAGGCTCCACGGACTGGGCTGGAAACTTGGCTGTACTGGGAAGGAGGGAAGATGGGGCTGGAAGAGAGTGAGCCAGGCCCGTCCTCTAAAGTACCCCCACCCCCCACCCCATGGCCTTCCATCAAGAGTGCAGGGCAGAAGGTGTATGGTCACACTTGCTCATTTTTGCATCTGCCTGATACTTTGATGCAGAGATCCGGGCACATGGACCTCCTTGAGGCTTGGGGAGTGAAGCTTGGCTTATCCCCACGCCCTCCAAACCCCAGCACAACCCGCAGCAAGTCAGGAGACCCTGGGGCACAGACCGCCCCACCCCCATCCCCGAAAGCAGGACCTCAGTAGATGGAAGAAACCCCTGCGCCCAGCTGCTGTCCCCCACCACACACAGCTCATGCTGCACTGCTGCTGGGGTCCAGAGCCCCCGGCCACCTTCAGGCTCTCTGGAAGCTGTCAGAGAATAAGGAGGAAGGAAAAAAAAGACTCTGAACTTCAACTTAAAAGATTGAAAGTATTATCTCCAAATTTCGCTGAAGAGTCAAAGTCAGGTCTCTGCCTTGAGCCCCACAGGGTCTGCCTGTTTCAAGCCAAGCCTTGTCGGGTCCCCAGTGCAGGCGGGTGAGCCCGCGGGCAGGGCGGCCCGGGAAGGGGTGGGCGGGGGCGAGTCCCGGCTAGAGCAGGCCCCAATCTTTAAAAGCAACCCCGCGCACACATGAGAGAAAATGAAGTCCAGTGCAATCTAAATAAATAAAAGAAGGGAAAAAAGTTTTAGAAATCTGTGTTTACTCTGGCACGCGACTGGCCTCCACTGCTTTTGACATATTAGGAAAAATTTTGGCGGGGCCCCATTAGAAGCACTTAAAAAGGCATATGTTTCTTTTCAGAACACAAGGGGCTTGGAATGTATTGTTTAAACAAAATTCTTATGGATCTCCGATTCATTTATATATATATATATATATATATATATATATATATATATATATATATATCTGTGTGTGTTTGTTTCACTGGTGCTTCCCGTGGCATTAATTCCTTAACTCCCTCTCCCCAGGCCATTTGAAATCATTATTTTACTGACTATTTTTGCCAATTGTGTGGCCTTAGCGATCTATATTCCCTTCCCAGAGGACGACTCCAACGCCACGAATTCCAACCTGGTAAGTGCACCGCCGTGTGCCCGCCTCTGCACAAGGGCAGTGGGGGCTAAGCTTGGACCATGCGGATTCAAGCTGGAACATGCTTGATGTTACAAAAGCCGGCCGAGCTTGGATGTCAGGGTCTCTTTATTCACATCAGCACCTGTCTTATCTCGGCCTGTTGTGAGAAACACTGCTGCGGTCAGGCAGTTGGGAGCAGGATGCACGCGAGTGTGAGTTCTGGGCAGTGGCCCGTGGGTGCTCTTTCCGCCCGCCCGCACCCTGGAAGGGCAGGTGTCTGTTGGAGTGAGTGTGCCTTCTGGATCCTCCATTGTGCTTGCCCCCAGGGCCGTCATTCCACCGAGGGTGCTTTGCTAAGGTGATTCGTAGGCTCAGTGCTCAAGAAGTAATTTCTAGGAAGCTTATAGGAAAGTTTGCTTTTGCAGCCAAGATGGACTATTTAGTTAAGAAGGTTTTATGTTCTTGGGAAAGGCGGCTTTCCATCTGGATGGTCGGGAGGCCAATGCTGGCAGTTTGGGGTTAGAACGTGTCCATGGAAAAAGCGTGGAGAGTGTTTACTCTGTGCTGAGCCTGAAGTCATCACAAAGCCATCTGGGCACAGAGGGGGCTGTGGAATGTAGCTGGCCCGACCAGGCGCCTCGGGATCCTGGGCTGCCCGCCGGCGGGGGGGAGGTCCTGCCTCTCCCCTCCCCTGCCAGGACCCCGGAGCTTCTCACGTGACCCCGCAAAGCGCATCTCCCGGGTCGTAGGCAGCTTCCTGTAGTTAGCGACAGGGGACAGTTGGTGGCTGTTTCTGGAAGAAACAGGAGAGTACCAGGCCTCCTTCTCCTGTTGCCAGCCTCTCCTGACATCACGGGATAATCAATTCTTGTGCTTTTTAATCTTTGACATTTTCCTGGGCCCCTGTAGCTGGAGTATCTGATGCCTGTTTGGACTTTGCAGCCTTTGCCTCATTGTCTCAGGGAGCCTGGGCTGTGTGTGGGGTCAGGCTCCAGAGCTGGCTGGCGAGCTGAGAGATGACATGGCAAGCAGAGCCTCGGCCCAAGTCCACGTGGCCTGCCAAGGTGTGACCTTGTGTCAGCAGGCAGGAACTCTTTGGTGTGTCAAAAGAAACACACCAGGGGTGTCCCAGAGGTCCCCGGAAAAAGCAGGGCCTTCCTTGGTGCCACTTCTCCTCCCGGTGTCCTCTCACATAACCATACCCCACAACCGACTCCATCCTCCGTGAAACCCTACAACCTCTCATTTAATCCTCAACTTAGAAAAAGACTCTGAGGCCTGTTTGGCAGCCAGTGATGCTTTGGGTCGATTCTGGGCCAAGGCTCAGAGGAGGTTGCTATCATCTTAGGTCCCAGGGATGGCCCCTTGCCCAGAGTCCACGAGGGTGGGGGGGTGTACAGGTGGGCGCTCTGGGTAGCTGAGTGCTGCTGGCCCCTCCTCACGCTGGGCTGGAGAGCAAGTGGTCCCAGGATGTCCTCTGGGCTGGAGCGGAGGGACCATGGTTTTAAAATCACTCCACAGGGTGATGGACAAGCTCTGAAACTAGGCAGTAGTGATGGTCATACAACTGTATGTAAGTTGTACCCTCACAATGGGCAGACTTCCTGGTATGTAAGTTGTACCTCAGTAAAACTGCTGTGAGTAAAGGGTGACCCCCACAAGCCCAAGCTAGTCCAGGCTGCGCCACTGGTCTGTCTTCCGTCTTCCCCCATGAGGGTGAGCCCGTGTGGTGGAGGGGAGGTGGTAGGGGGCAGCCAGGACTTGGGGGACCTTACAGTAGGAATCGGGGTGCACCAGAGAATGTGGGGGCTGAGAGAGGGTTCTAGATGCTGAGGCAGTTGCTGCCTCTCTAAAGCTCTGGTTTGGGCAGTGACTGTAAAGTAGGGAAATGTGCTCGGATGATGGAGTTTCCTCCAGCCTAAATATATATACAGAGACACACACACACTTATACACAGATACACACAGTCACACATATACACAGGTACACTCACAGACACATACAGACACAGAGACACACATATACACACATACATGTAGACACACAGACATATACGTCATATACACAGACACAGGCACATGCACACACAGTCTCACTATACACAGATACTCACAATCACACATATATAGACACAGACACACATACATGTACACACACACAGTCACACAGATACACACATAGACACAGACACAGATGCATGCATATACACACAGACACACATACATGTACACAGACACACAGAGACACACACCTACACAGACACACATTTTGAAAATCCCTCTCATTGGGTGAGCGGGGGTCAAGAGATGCCTTCAGCCGGGAGAAGGTCAGCTTTAACGGGATGAGGGGCAGTGACTGAGGAGCCTGTGGACAGAGCAGGAGGAGACTGCAGCGGGCAGGTGTCAGGCGGGACTCCAGAGACACCTCCTGCTGGGGGAGGCGGGGAGGACCGAAGGAGCCCCAGGCCCGGCTCTGAGCATCTGTGGCAGGTGCAGGGGAGGGGTGGGGCAGGTGGGCAGGAGGAGCCACGGGGCCACCAGGGAGGTTCTGCCTGAGAGTGGGAGGGAGATGGCGAGAGCCGAGAGATTTCCAGGCTCGAGAAAGAGAGATTTAAACCCACTGGACACGGCAGGGGTTGGTTCACACTCACCTGGCTGGCAGCTCCAGGCCAACAATGCGGAGAGCGGGCTGGGGCGCCGGGCAGAGCGGGGGCCTTGGGTCATGTCTGTAGCCTCTGGAACCCTGAAGCAGGGGTGCGTGCGGCTCTTTGTGGAGCCTTGAGGACCAAAGCTGTCCCCTTGTCGCTCCAGAATGTGGCCCCCAAATCACTGAAAGGCCCCTGAAAGGACGCTTGACCACCTCCCGTGACTCCCATGGCTTTTTTAGAACAAGAAACTGCAGCCGCAGAGTCTTGCTCAGAGACGGAGGCAATGCTGCACCTACAGAGGGCCTGGCACCGCAGAGCCTGTGGATCCCCTCCGGGGGAGGGGGGCAGGGAGCAACGACAGTGTGAGCCCGCAGGGCTCAGAGTCCATAGGTTTAACTCGCCCCCTGGCACCCCTGCTGATGGGTGTCGCAGGCTGCTCTTTGGGAAAAGTGACCCAAATGTTTGCCCTCTTGCAAGTGGGGCCCTGTCAGTTTGCCCTCTCCCCATGGCTGCCCAGAGATGTGTCCTCTGTCAGGTCCAAGAATAACTCACTTAGCAAAGACCCTCACTGTCCAGAAGGAGGGGGTCCCCCTGACACCTGTGGGCCCACAGCCGCCCTCCTGCTCTCAACTTCCTTCTTTCTGCCCAGCTTCTTCCCCCTGCAACCTGCTTGATACAACCCCCGTTTATTTTCCTAGCACTTTGCTTTTTTTAATCTTTCCAGGAGATGAAAAGTGTTTCAGTATGGAATTTTTTTAAAGGTCTTTTTCTCGTTATTTACGTAAAAGTCTGTTTGTTTTATGCTCCATCTAACATACACCATTGCGCCCAAATCCGTCATCTTTGTTATCTTTTCCTGGTGCTAGTGGAGCAGAAGGAAACGTGAACAGGCCCATGACACGGCGCTTCTTTCCGCATTATTCTCAGCCTTGTTGCTGGCAGTGCCACCTGCCAGGCAGAGCATCCTGTAGAAATAGTGTGTGAACCCCCCCATACCCTCGGCGGTGGCCGCTGCCCTGCAGGTAAATTGGACGAGGTCTCCTGAGCTCTGTTGCTGGCAGGGTGGACTCATCGCGTGTGGAAAACTCCCAGCCCCCAACAGACCCTGAAGTCGGCTCAGACTTGGATTGGGTTGGAATATTAAGAGAATATATTTGGTGTCTGACCTTATGCAGACAACAGGGCTGTGTTGGGCTTGCTGAAGCCAGAACCAGGTAGTTCCAGAGGGGTGAGGGGCAGAGGAGAGGCCAGAGGAGAGACATGGGGGCTGGAGCGGGGAGAATGGGCTCAGCAGAAGGGCCCAAGTGTTGGGGAGAAGGCGGGACTTTCTAGTTTCTCATTTATGCTGTGAGATGGAGTGGCCCCGATTGGTTGTAAGGATGGTGAGTTCAGGCCTGGGGGCCATCAGGGTGCCAGCAGAGGCTGTGTGTGCTAGTTGGAGAGCTCACAGCCCGAGCCTGGGGACCCTCTGTCTGGTCCTGGATGCAGGTCCCACAGGGCCCTTTGGGAGAGCTTTTGTGGGCGAAGAGACACACAGGCTCTTGGTTTCTGGAACCCTCACCCACGGAGGATAACTGGGCTGCCTACTCGCGGGTCTCATCACACAGGGAGAGAGGCAGAGAGGCCTCCTGGCTAAAGAATGGTCCCTGAGGGACAGCCCCCCACCACAACTCACCCTGCAGGGACCATGTTTGGAACAACCCTGAGCCTGTGGACTGAGGACCCCCATGGCCTATATTTGGGATGCGTCAGGGTGCGTGTTTGGGAAGCAAGCAGAGATGTGGGCTCAGGCCCTGGTCCTCCTGCAGTGAGCTCGGCCTTCTTGCACCATCAGGTCTGCTGGAAGGCGAGACGTTGCTGTGGGGCCTGAACGCATCCTGGTAGATGAGAGTCAGGGCCGGCGTGTGGTCCCCAGGCGTGGGAAACCCATGGACAGGTGATGGCAGGTGGCCCGCATCGCAGCTGGTCCTGTCTGTGGGTGTTCAAGGTGGGGGTGTGGACGGGGTGGCTTGGAGCTCAGCCCAGCTCCTAACCAGGGCCTCGGGGAGACGCTTCACTGAGGCAACCCACCCCCCAACCCCAGCCCTGCCCTGGGGTCTGCTGAGTTGGTCTGGGCGGGACCCGGTGCAGCTGCAGCCTGTGAGCCATTCTGGAGCCAGGCCTGCAGCGCTGAGCCGGGGAGAGAGGGGCTGACCCGGGTTGGGGGGAGCTCCCCTCAGTCACTGAACCTTTCTGTTGGTGTCTCTTCTGGCAGGTGGGGCCGGGAGACCTGCTTAGTCATGACCATTCCCTTTTCTACGTGACCAGCAGGCGCCAGTGCTCCGCAAACACTGCGGCTCAGCCCCACTACAGTAAATGGCCACGTCTGTTTACTTGCTTACTTCAGGGGAGAATTCATCCCAGGAAGCTGCTCTGTCCCCAATGCCTTGGGCGGGGACCGGCCCCCGCCGGGCTCTTGATAAATATTTGTTGAGTGAGTGGACGGGGAGTGGACGGAGCCTGCCAGATGGTGTCCCTTTAGTTCAGAGAAGTGACGTGACTGGTGAGAGGGGGCCAAGTGTCACGTGGACTCACGTGTGGGGGTTGGTGGCCCCTGTTCCCCTGAACGTGCATGACTGTGAGCATAGGAGGGGGTGGGAAGAATCCCCGGAGATAAAGCACCTGTCCCCACACCTCACCTCTCCTGTGGCAGCATTAACTACTGTTTCAAAAAATCAACTTGGTTCTGTTGCAAAATAAAAATGGTAAATTCTGGGGTAAGCAGAGTTGCACAGATGACTGTCGTAGGACGTGGCATCTCTAACTCAGTAGTAATGTCTTTTCGTTCCACGTGCAGATACCAAAGTGTTGAGTGGGTCAGGGTGATTTGGGCATTGCAGTGACCCTGTGAGGCCTCCTGTCATCCCATTTCACAGATGAGGACACTGGCTCTCAGAGAAGGGACGTGGTCTGCCCTGGAAACGCAAGCATCATGGCGTGGATGCGCGCACATGTCCTCCACCATCAGGAGACAGCTGCCTCGTGTGCTCATCAGGCAGAGGGTTCCCTGGACCAGACAGAGGGTGCTACCCCACCTCCCCATCACAAATGGTGCAGGTTTAGAAACACCTGCAGTGTAGGAAGCTTGTCCTGAGGACTATGCCCTTGGGAGAGAGGCTGGGCCGTGCAGGGAGGCCCAGGGCGGCTGCCCTGGGGACCAGGCATCTCCAGTGGTGGTGAGTGCTCCTGGACGGAGCCCTGAGTGCGGGGGCTCCTCCTCCCCAGAGTTTCAGAGACAGGCACTGCCTGCTGCCTGCTTGGCAGCGGCCGAAGCTTTGAAGTCTAAGCGTGTGACACCCCTTGCCCCATTTTTATCCACCTGTGTTCATTCGGGGGGAAGATGCTCCCTATGTACACTCACACTCTATGTGATGGAAAACCTTCCTGCACCAAGCTCTTTTTAATTTAAACATATTTGAGGAAAGCCTTTCTCGAATATAAAATCCAAACCCCTGGATCCTTCAAAGGAAATTCTGAACTGGTTGCGTCGTTTCTTGGGACTGTGGTGCCCCTGGAAGTGTCAAGGGTTGAGCCTGCTATCAGGCTGTTAGGAGGGTGGGGGACTCTCTGGGTCCCTGCAGCTGGGGTCTGGAGCAGCCCCATGGGATTCCTAGGGACCCCGGCAGCTGCAGGCACCTGTCTGCTGGGCGCTGGCCCTCACTGCGGGCTGCCCACCCCATGGGCTTGGCACTGGGTCAGCAGGTCCCATGGTGTGTGCGTGGGAGGAGCTCATTGTGATGAAGTGCCTTCCCGTAATTTGTTGGCCTGATAACCTTGATCCTGGCTTCTTAGGAGCCTTGCTCCTAGTTGCCCCTGGAGGTCAGGGGCAGTGAGGGGCTGAACATAGGCACCTGAGATTCTAAGATGATTAACAAAGGCCCTGAAAGCAGTGATGTGTGTGAACTGGGGTGGAAAACCGATAGAAGAGGTTTTCCTGGAGAAACTGCTCTTGAGTGAAACCTGAAGCCTGTGGGGAGTCTGCTAGACTGATGGTATCTAAGTCAGAAGAGGAGACAGGACTCCACACAGAAGGTACAGCTCTGACATGTGAACACAGCTTCCCAGAGCCCAGTCCAGGACCATTCTTGGGGTGATGGGAATTCATTCACCAAAAGTCCCTACTGGGCGCGTGCTGTATAGGCACAGCCCCACTTAAGGCAGATGCCCTCGCAAGGCATCACTTTAAGGGAGAGACGTAAGAGCACCTAATTAAAAAATGAATTATTCAATTGTAATTGGCCTCTAAAATATGGATGTTTGGGTATGAGACTACGTTTGTTGTAAGTTAATATTTTACTTATGCTACTGAAAGAACAAAGCCCAAGCTAACGATTGCTCACTGGCCTGGAAGGAAGGACTATGCCACAAAACCTCTTAAATCGTGATTGAAAAAAAATGTGCTAGGGTCGATGGTGGGATTTTTTAATCCTGCTGAAATGTAACCCGTAAATCATGGAACTTGAGGCTTGCAGCATCAGACGGATGAGGGGTGAGGAGGAAGAGACAGGTATGGCTGCTAGAAGAATGATCACACCTGTCCTCAGGTACAAGGAGGGGCTTCCCGGAGGACAGAGCTGGGCAGAACTGAACAGACCTCTCTGCTGCTTTGTGGAAACTGTTCAGCGGGAAACTCAATTATACGCAAAAAGTTTCTGCATTTTCAGGGTGCCTTACTTTTGGGAAGATGCTATCTGATGTCATTTCTTACCTCTCGGGGCAACTTGAAATCCACAGGTGCCAATGTCATCTTTTTCTCCCTGTAGCCAGGCATTTTTAGTGAATGTTAATGTTTGTAACAAAAAAAAATTCATAGTCATTTTATCCTTCTGTAATCAGGAGGATTACTACCCGAATTATTTTTCAGTAGGAGTGTGCATTACTTCAGCAAACTCCGGGAGATAGAGGAGAGAGAAGCCTGGTGCGCTGTAGTCTATGGGGTCAAAAAGAGTCGGACGCGACTGAACACCAACAACATGCATTATTTATTTATTTTTTGGCCACACCATGCACCATGTGGGGTCTAGTTCCCTGACCAGGCATGGAACCCAGGCATCGTGCGTTGGGACTGCGGGTCTTAACCAGTGGACCACCAGGGAAGTCCCTCCGAATAATTGTTTTCTTTTCCTTTTCTCCAAGGTAGGCATCTTGAGTTGGACCTTTTGGAGAAAAATAATGAAACTTTTTGTCTACTCTGGTGGCCTTTGCCTCTGTGAGAGCTGTTTCATCTCAAATGTCTGTAATTCTGTAAATCGAGTCAGCTTCTCTCAAACGTGCAGGTGAACCTGTCGTCCTTGGGGTGGGAAATCCAGATCTGGGCCCTGCAGACTTGGCTTTCTTGGTGCCTGGCCTCCACTGAGCTTCTGTGTTGTGAACGCTTCCCGGAAACGTTGCCTCTTTGTGGCGAGCGTCCGGTCATTGCCATTGGCTTGTTGCTGAGAAGACAGGAAGGTGAGATGGTGGAGAGAAAAGTAGAAGGGGGCTCAGGGTTCCCAGAAGAAATGGGAAGGGAGCAGAGCTGAGGAGAGAAGCCACGTCTCAGGACAGAGGCGTCTAAAGGAAGCTGTGAAAGCACCAGGGCTGGCCAGCAAGAGAGGAGACGCGGGTTACAGAGCGAAGGGAGATGTCGACTGCCTTCCCAGGCCTTCTGGAGGCGTCTGTGGGGCTTCCCTCGTGGCTCAGATGGTAAAGAATCTGCCCTCAATGTGGAAACCCTGGGGCGGGGTCTGCAGAATCAAAGAATCAAACCCTCAGTGTTTGATTCCTGGGTTGGGAAGATCCCCTGGAGAAGGGAATGACAACGCACTCCAGTATTCTTGCCTGGGAAATCCCATGGACAGAGAAGCCTGGTGGGCTACGGTCTGTGGGGTCACAAAGAGTCAGACATGACTGAGCGACTAACACTTTCGCTTTTTTTCCACTTTGAGTAATTAAACAGGCAGCGGGCTTCTCCCAGGTGAGTCATTGTGAAAAATTCACCCCGAACACCCAGGCTTCCATGTTCTCGATTTCCAGGCCTCAGATTACCGTGTCAGTTGTGCGGGGTCCCCTTGGAAAGAAGATGCCCCAGCACACATGGGCACAGTTTGGAGGATGCTGGGGGAGGGATACATCTGTGCAGCTCTTAGGTCTTTTTGTTGTTTGTATGTTCACGTGCCTGCCTACACTTACACACACACTTATATGAAGCCTGTCAAATTTTTCAAAACTTTCCGGAGGAATTAGCATCATAAAATCGTAAAAGAAATCTCCGAAGGGCCTTTAGAGCTGAGAGAGGAGGGAGGCCGCCCACATACATCACGCTGACGGAAACCCATCACCCGCACAGCCCCAGAGATCTCGGGGAAATCTCTCATGAAATGAACTGCCTGCTGCCCGACAGCCTCTAGGAAACATCAGCTCTGCCTTCGTCCTAAAATATTGTACTGAGAGGACCTGCCACGGAGATGCTGGTCCCACTTACAGGCACTGGGACTTGGGTGTCATCTAGCCGCTGCTCTTGTATTTGCCCCTCCATTCCTGCAGGCGTGTTTACCCAGACTCTCCACGGCCAGGCCAGGGCTCTGCTTTTCAGGGACATATTCCAGTCGCTGTGTTCTGAGTCACGTCTCCCTTTAATCAGACTAACAATGGGCACCACTGTTGTAATTCTGGAACAGGTGTCCCGTCCCAGGGACCCAGATCTTGACCACGACTTTA
Source organism: Ovis canadensis (assembly GCF_042477335.2). Lineage (NCBI taxonomy): Eukaryota > Metazoa > Chordata > Mammalia > Artiodactyla > Bovidae > Ovis > Ovis canadensis. The sequence continues at coordinate 220,176,216 of NC_091247.1, forward strand.
CAGCTCTGCAGTGTCCAGCTCTTGTGTGCAAACAGTGAAGCGGGTTCAGAGGCAAGATGACCAAGCCAGGGCCACCCGGGGGAGGATGCAGTGAAGCGAGGGTGTGAGGCACGCTCCGTGTGACTCTGAGTGCTTGTTCTCTCCAGTGTGCGAAGGGTTTGCCACCACCTCCCCCCAGATGTGTCCCCAAAGGGGCCTGAAAGGGGAGAGGGTGTGGGTCTGAGCCCAGCAGTGACTCTCCCCGCCCTTGGTCGCAGGGCAGCCGTGTCCGTGGGGCTCAGAGCTTGGCCCCCATCTGGACCAACCCTGAAGCTTGTTCTTGGCCTCTCCAGGGGAGAGGCCACAGGGCACTTGCTTTTCTGGGGTCCTCCGGGGGGTGGTGATTCAAGTCTGGAAGGGTGCAGTCTTGGCATCCACCTGAGCAGTGGCAGAATGATGTTTGGGGCTTGTGTGGAATAAACTCAGCAACTGATGGGTTTGCTGGATGTTCGAGCGTCTGAGGCTGAGGAGGAAAGGGTGACTCTGGGCTGTGCGGGGACTGTGTGCTTTGTTCTCCGGACCCTGCAGAAGCACTCAGAGGGACATGCAAGTTCAGACACCTGTGGGCTGGGGAGCATCTGTCCCAGGCTCTCAGCCAGGAGAGAGGAGACAGCCCTGGTGAACACATGGAACGTCACAGTCCTTTCTCCTGGACCCGCTTAGAAAGCCCAAAATGCATTTAACGTTTCCATTGTAAGACTTCTCTCTGCTGATGGCATTTGGAAAGCTGGCCTCTAGGAAAAGCCCAGCGTAGAAATCTCCTGGGAAGTGAGCAGACTGTTGCCTTTTCCTGACTTCCAACAAGATCTTAATTTTTCCTGACTGTTCATGCACCTTCCACCACACCAGAAAGCGTCTGGGATCAGGGCTGCTCTTGGGGAGGAGGAGTGGCCCAAGGGGCAGGGGCAGAGGCTGGTGTCTGCTGAGAGCAGCAGATAGGGCCTGGACTTGGGAGGCTGAGCCCCCAAGGCGTGGCAGGTCCAGGCTGGGGCGTGGCAGGTCCAGGCGGGTCCAGCCTCTGGTCCGGGAGCCTGATGGGTTTCCTTGATCTCGTCACAAAGCCTTTCACTGTTGATGATGCACCTGAGTTCACTCTCAGGAGAATGGCTTGGGAGAGCAGTGGTAACTGCTCTCCCAGGGCAGGTGCCAAGAGCCTGAGGCAGCCTTGTCCTAATGTCCCAACGTTGGTTTTGGTTTGGCTCTCATGCCTGAGTTCACTGTTGGTCTGTCTTGAATGATGAAGGGGTTGGAGGGGTAAGAACCGACTCAGACTCCACTGGGTTCCACTGAGCCCACGTGTTCTGTTCAGAGCAGACTCTACAGGTGGTGTGGCAGGAATCAAATTTATGGATCAGTGGAACTAAAAGAAAAGCTGGAAGCTCATCACGTCGAATTCCCTGACTTTATAAGGAAACTGAGGCTAAGTAAGATTTTGCTTGGGTCTAAATAACCTGGAAGTCACCTGTGCCTTAACCAGCGCTGGGTCCCACGGCCCTCCGTGTTGGGTGACTGGAGGGCTGTGGTCCACCTGCATCCTCTCAGTGTCGGGAAGTGAGACAGATCAACCCTGGGAGGAAGATGAAGCCGCGGGGGGTTAGTTCCAGAGAAAACAGTTCCGGGGTCCACCCACCCCACCTGGTCCACGTGGCCCAGGCCAGCAGAGTGAAGGGCGGAAGGGAGCCTCACTACTCACCCGAATTTGGTCATAGATTTCCATGTCTTATGAGTCAACCGAGGACTCATCCCCCTTCATGCTATCTGTGTTGGCTGGCCCTGAAACGCCCTCTGGCCGCCTGCCTGATGACAGGCCCTCATTCCCAGGAGTGGTGAGCCCCAGCACGGCTGTGGGGAGGCACTCTGCCTGTGAGACTCTCCAGTTTAGGATGGAGGCTCCTTTTGAAAAAAGTGCGGTGAAACATTAAAAAAAAAAAAAACACCCTTTTACCCACTTTGGAGCGTATGTACATACCATGTTGCCTGGGTGGCTGTAAGGACGCTCACATAGTCATGTGACCGTCACCACCCTGGTCTCCAGGACTCTGCCATCTCCCCAAATGGACACTCTCTCCCCATAAGCACGGCCCCTCCCCTCCCCCAGGCCTGGCCCCCACCTCCCACTGTCTGTCTGTGGTTCCTCAGAATGGAATCACTAACCCCCTGCGGCTTCATCTTGTGTCTGGAGGCCCCCCAACTAAGGTGGGAGGAGGTGGATGGATGCCCTGCCAGGAAAGACCAGGAACTGTGTTCTCTGGAGATGTGAAGGCTTCAGGCTGTGGTCTGCTTCTCCCCGCAGGGTGGGGTGCAGCCCATGCTGGACTGTCCCCCCTTCCTGGGCGGGGGTGGGGAGCAGTCTGTGCTGGACTGTCCCGCTTTCTCATCCCATTTCCCTTCCGGGGTGTGAGGGGGGCTGGTGCCCATCTTCTTTGTGGGTAGGCATGGACCATGAGTAAGACAGTTTGGGAACATACTTGGCAAACGGAATATTCACTGTCTCAGAAGAGCTGAGTAATCACTGGGCCCTCCAAGGTCCACCGCTTCAGCTGTCCTCTCTGCATCTTCAGATGGTCCCTGCCTCCCAAGATGCTGGGCAGAAGTTCTTCTAAATTCAAGAAAAAGGGAATACTCTGCCTTCCCCCAGGGACACTCCTGAGTACTATTCTCCGTCCAGGGTTGTTTTCCTCGTAAAACCCTACAACAGGCCTCCCTGGAGGGTTTTCCTATAGGTTCTTGGGTTGAGAGTCCTGGTTCTTCTTGACAACTGGAGGGTTCGTCACCTCCCCCAGTGACAGGCTGGACTGAACAATCAGTTGAGCCATCCTCCTGGCCAGGCTGCCGTCAGGGGCTGGAGATAGGAGTGGATGGCGCAGGTGGGTAGAGAACGCACCTCAGGGCTACACTGGCCACTTCCGGGCAGCGAGGAGTCAGAGCAGGGAGGCGAGCATGGCCGTGACAGACTCCTGGAAGGACCTTGTTTTCCAGCTGGGAGCCTGGGTTTGATTCTGGAGTTGGTGTTTTCTATTGTGGCTGTGATGCCCTGGATCCACTGGGCAGAGGGCTCTCAGGCGGGATCACAGAGGGTCCCTGAGTTTCCCACACAGGAGACAGCAAAACCAGCAGATCCCACTCCCTGGGGCCCCAGCCCTGCCCCGCCCCGAGGCCTGGGAGGCCCATCCAGAGTCTAGCTCATTCTGTGCTGTTTCCTCACAGGAGAGTTTGCTTTACAATTATTCATTAATCTGTAAAAATATGTTTTATGCACTCTTCTGAATCGATGTTATGTTTTATAAAAATAGAATAAAGTGATATGGTAATGAGGGAAAAAGCACAGCAGTTTAGAAATTGTGATTGAATGCCCTCCTCCCCAACCATGCTGAAATTATGGTGAAGGAATCTTTAAAAAATGCATAAACCGCAGAGATAAAATGAATGGGAAAGAAGACAACAGCAACCATATGTGTGTGTGTATACATGTGTGTGTATCTAAGAGTTGTTCTCATTTGTTCATTTTTGTGTTTGAAGTATTCTTTGATGTCTTATTGATGCCATGGTCCTTAACAACCAAACAGCTGCAGCCAGCCACATCATGGAGCTTGGCTTTCCAACACTTTTGTGGAGGCCTCCCAGGTTGAGACGACCCCCTGGAGAAGGGAATGGCTACCCACTCCAAGATTCTTGCCTGGAGAATCCCATGGACAGAGGAGCCTGACGGGCTCCAGTCCATGGAGTTGCAAAGAGTCGGACGCAACTGAGTGGCTATTTTCACTTTCACTTTCTCAGGTCTTCTAGTTTCTGTTATATTTTCCAGCCCCAGGGAAGTTGATGGTGATCAGCACACAGAGCGCCGACCAGGTCTTTCTCTGTAGAAACATCACAGTTGGATGTGAGCGTACACGTGTCGCTTAACTCCGCTCTGATGGGTGCAGGCGGCTTCAGCACCTCTTTTAAAGCAGCGTTGATGTCCGCTGCACCACAAAAACAATGCCTTCCTAGGCCCTGGTGGTGGGTGAAGGTCGGAGCTAAATCCAGAGCTCGCTAGAGAGGCCCTACCTCCGTGTAACCCAGCCTGCCTCCATGCAACCCAGGCTGAGACAGGTGGTTTGTCCTCTATTGACGACCAAGGAGACACTCTTTGGATGGGGGCGTGGCTGGCACAACCCAGGGAAGGATGGCTGAGACTCCCCAGCTGTCCCTCACTTGCTCTCACAGTGCAGCCTCCAGTCCTCTCTAGGCTGGAGATCTGAACATCCCCCAGCATCATCCCCCAGCATCTTTCAGGCTGGCAGAGGCAGCTAGCCTGGAGAAGAAAGCCCTGAGGACATGTCAGGGTCCACCCTGCAGGACGACTCAGCCACAGCCCCTCCAGCTGACAAGCCCACTCACCACTCCTATCGGTTTTCTATTGTTTCACTCTTAAATATAATCAGTCAATTAAGGACACCTAAATATTTGGAAGTCCCTTAAAATGAAAATAGAAACCAAAGCAAACAAGCAAAGGATGGATATTTAAAATAGAATATGAAAGGAGTAAAAAAAAAAAAAACAACCACCACCAACAGCATCCTTTTCTGTCTTTAGAGAGATGCAACAAGATGCTACTTTCCTGAGACAGAAACTGATTTCTGTGAAAAAGGAATATTCACGAAACAAAAAGGAACTCTTGGAAATTAAAAATGTTGTAGCTGAAGGCTATGAATCATTGAAAAACAAAATTAATGAATCTCCAGAGAAGCAGGGCAAACAAATCAGAGCTGGAAATTAGGAGGGGAAAAATAGGACAGTGAGATGACCAGTCCAAGAAGTACAGCATCTGAGAGCTTGAAGTTCCAGAAAGAGGTAACTGAATATGCACTGAGGGGTGACTCTCAGGGATAGAGTCCAGAACGCTGCCTACAACTAAAGGGCATCAGCGTCCTACTCTGTGAGTAGGGCTCACAGAGTGCCCACATAGATCGGCACATCACTGTGAAAATATCAGGAAAGTGGGGACAATTGGACAGTCTCACCAGTTGCTAGAGAGAAAAAAAATACATTACAACGGATGAGGAATCAGCCTGGTATCACGTTGCATGCTTCATGAGAAGCAAGACGACTGGGGCAGTGCCCTCAAAATCCTGAAGGAACAGGATTTCCAGTTATGGATTTTATACTCAACCAAATTATCGCCCAAGCAACAAGTAGAACAAAGACATTTTCAGGTGAATGAAAACCTCAACGACAACAAAAACAGCTAAAAGTAAAACCCCAAACCTAAACCAAGTTAGCTCCGATGCTGCAAAGCTACCGGAGGAAGTTCTCCATAATGAAATGGGATTAAACCAAGGGAAACATGGCGTTCAGGAAACATAGAATCCAGCTCAGAGAAAGGCAAAGAGCATCTGTGAAGGGGGTCCCTTTTCAGTCATCAGGATGCAGAATCAGACGCTGATCCCAACAAATTCCCATGCTATTCAGGATGCTGGAGAAGGGTTAGAGAGATAAATCCTCACTTCTCATATTGGGAAAGAAGTTAAAACTTGGTAAAAAGTTATAGAAGCATATGATTTTAAAATATGGAATTAACTACCCAAAGATACAGCTAAGACACTGACAGTGGTGTTTGTTAGGGAGGAGGAAATAGGGCAGTCAGGAGGAGAACTGTGGACTCATTTGTCTTTGTTTGTTTTGCAATGAGCCTTTGAGAGCTATTTGACTTTAAACTATGTGGATGTACAATAGATAAGAATGAAAATTGGAAGAGCCCCCCAGCTTGTTGCTGAGAGTGGGGCTCCCTGGAGTCCTATACTATTCATTCGTTTACTCAACCATTCTCTTCCTGATGCTCTGTAACATGCCAGGCATGGTGGCAATTTCTTTCTTCAGAGTTTGTCAGCCTTCTCACCGCTCCCATCTGGACAGTCCTGCTGGCAGCCTGTCCCTCCCCTCCGTCCCCGGATCTCTGCAGGGTGAGGCTGCAGCTCTCAGGTAGTGTCCAGAGAGTCAGGCTTGCCTCCTCCCTTCTCTTGAACGACAGGTTGTCAGGGGTGATATATGTTGCTCTTTCTTCTGAAGGGGAGAAGCAGGTCCTAGCCACTCATTCCTGGGGGGGCCCTCAGAGGTGAGGGACACGATGTTCTGACCTGTGCTCTCCCAGCCTCCATCCTCCATGCTGACCAGCTCTTCACCTCCTGCTTCCCCAGAACACCCCGTAGTGCAGGCAGAGAAGGGCCGCTAGGGAAGGCCCACTGCAGCCCTCATGGTCCCCAGTATTTACACTTTTGCTCCCTGAAATCTCATTAGTTGAGACCCAATTCTTTGAGTTTGGAACTTAAGGAAAGTGCAAATGAGTCTAAGAGGAAAAGTACCCTGAGCCACTCCTGTGGTCATTTCCAGCCTGGTGTCCTCATACTCTAGCAGCTCATAAAGGGCATAATGATGGCTCTTGTTAATATTTCAACACTCCTAATGGAAACTGCCCATTATTCCAGATAAGGCTGTAAAGAGTCACTAAGACGTCAGGGTTCTGTGGTCTCGGCGGACAGAGCCTGAGCTGACCTGGCATGGCCGCTCCGTGCAGACAAGGGGCCCGGATTCAAGGCCGTCTGTCTCCAGTGAGAAACGGGAGGGGAGATTGGAGTTACCAGTGCCGCGTGTCTGGTTGACAAAACCCTGGCAGAAGCACTGCTGGGTGGTGGGACATGGAAGGGGTCTTTGGGAGAGAAGAGTAGGTGTCCCCTCATGCTCCTTCCTCAGAGGATTTGTGGCTGGCGGGGCCGAGGGCAGAGGAGGGGGCTGAAGACCTGCAGATCTGAGTCATCACTGGCCAAGGGCAGTGCAAGGGGCCTGAGTGTCACCTCTCCTCACAACTGAGACCCCATTACTTGGCCTGGTTGCAGCAGAGATAAATTCTCTAAGGTGATCAGGGCCAGAGAGGATGGGAGCCTCGTGATATGAAAAATGATGGAGCTGGTGGCCTCCTTCTTGCCCCGCACGAGTCCTGGCTCCATCCAGACACAGCCAGTCGCTGGGCAGGGGCAGGGGTGGCCGAGGATGCTGCCGGCAGCGATGGCTGTGCTCGGGCTCCCTGTGGTTCTGGCTTCCGAGCCCAGAGCAGAGGAAGCCCCTCTGGAGACTGTGCAGATCTTTGCTGGTCAGTTTCCTGGCTGGTGACTCAGGGGTGGAAATGGCTTGCGGATTTTTGTTTTTGTTTTGTTTTCTTTGGAATCCAGCACTGGATAAATAAACTTGGACGTGGGGCCTCCACCACCACGCCCTTTGACATCCTCTGATCTTGTGTCTCCGGCCAGATTGGGAGGCGGCTGACCTCTGGGTGTGTATGTTTCTCATCTATAAAAAAGGGCTACTCAAGCCTTCCTGCAGGTCTGCTGTGAGTGTTAGGGGTTTGGGGGCTCAAGTTCAGTTTCACCGAACCTGCCCACCCTTCCTCCTTTCTAAGCTCTCACAGGAAGAGTCTTACTTCCAAGGAGCGAGATCCGGATGAGGGGTGACTGCCTCCTTCCAGAGCCCGGCAAGGTCCCGAAAGGCCCCGTCTCACTGGGGACCCCGGTTTCCTCCCACCATGTCCAAACCAGGCTCTGAGGAGCAGTGTGAGAGCCCACATGTGCAGCAGGACGGCGATGCTCACCCCACCTCCGTGCAGAGACGAGCCCTGAGCCCCACCCAGTGTGCCCCACGTGGAGGCTGGGGGCTCGAGAGAAGGCTGGAGGAAGTGAAGCAAAAACCAAATGTGATTAAAATTTTAAAAAATAAAAAACTAAAAAAAAAAACAAAAAAACCCAAATGTGAGAGGAGAGGGCCTGCCTTTGTGGTCATCTAACCCTGCCTGTGGCGTTAGTCCCTGAATGCAGCCAACTAGCAGAGTCACTCATCTCTAATTGTTCAGTGGCTAAGTCGCGTCTGTCTCCTTGTGACCCCATGGCCTGCAGCACGTCAGACTTCCCCGTCCTTCACTATCTCCCAGAGTTTGCTCAAGCTCATGTCCATTGAGGCGGTGATGCCATCCAACCATCTCATCCTCTGTCATCCCCTTTTCCTCCTGCCTTCAATCTCTCCCAGGATCAGGGTCTTTTGCTGTAAGTCGGCCCTTTACGTCAGGCGACCAAAATCTTGGAGCTTCCATTTCAGCATCAGTCATCCAATGGATATCCAGGGTTGGTTTCCTTTAGGATTGACTGGTTTGATCTCCCTACTTTCCAAGGGACCCTCTAGAGTCTTCTCCAGCACCACAGTTCGAAAGCATCAGTTCTTCGGTGCTCAGCCTTCTTTATGGTCCAACTCTCACATCCGTGCATGACTACTGGAAAAACCATTGTTTTGACTATATGTACCTTTGTTGGCAAAGTGATGTCTCTGCTTTTTAATGTGCTGTCTAGGTTTGTGGGGAGCCCTAGAAATGTGATGAGAGTGCCTGGCATTATAGCAGAGGTGGAAACAAGAGGACTGGGATAGGGGAGGGATCACTTTCCTGGGAGGAGAGTTGGAATTGATGACTCTAGAAACCCCTGGCTCACTGAGTGGCTTGGAGGACGGACCTCTCAGAGGGGAGCTGTTGTCTTTAGCAGGGCTCTGCCATGCCCAGAGTGAACGTCCATGCTGACATGAAGTTTCCCTGTCTGTGCTTTTGGGGACCGCTTATGCCAACCCACTCCAGTATTCTTGCCTGGAGAATCCCATGGATGGAGGAGCTTGGTGGGCTAGAGTCCATGGGTCGCAAAGAGTCGGACACGACTGAGCGACTTCACTCTCACTTTCCTCAGAACCAGCACAAAGCAAACAATCTTCTTGAGCACTGTCATTAAAACTAGAAACATTTCTGTCCCTCGCTTGCCTCACATGGGTCTGGAAAACCCATGAATGTGCCTTCCGCATTTAAAAATATGACCACTGAAATTTGTGCAGTGCTTTAAGTTTACAGTGATTTCCTCATATACCATTTGAGCCTCCTAAGAGCCTGTGACCTGTTGGCGGTGGTCTGAGTGTCCTCACTAAAGATGAGAAGACATGTTCACCCAGCAAGTGCTTGGCAGGACAGGACGCGGTCCTCATGTCCACATCCGGACTCCTTTCTGTAATATCTAAGCTTCTTCTGCCCGCCGTCCCAGGCCTGTTACAAGCCTGGCCATGTTCTCATTGCTTCCACATGGAAGGCATCCTGTGCACCTTCTTCCGTCTTCCAATGGGGCAGGGAAAATGGCTTTCGGCTTTGGTGAAGGTTCACAGAGAAGTGGGATCCAGAAATGTCTTCGAGCCTGGCCCAGGTGCCAGCAGAATCTGGCCAGTGCATTTGCCCCGCTGAGTCAGGCTGTTCCCCTGGCCCCAGACTTTGGGAGGATGTTGCAATGACTCTGGCAGCCCTGTGCGTCTCCCTCGGCCTCGCAGGCATTCCAGTGATGATGACGGCTTGTCGGGGTCATGGCCCTGGTACAAAGCATGGCTATTTGTGGCTGATGGAAAACATAACTGGAGCCACCTGCTTGCAGGGCTGGCTTCTCAGGCTCTGGGGCTGGAACCAGCTGGAGGGAGATATTCAGCCAGGCCCACTGGTTTCTCCTTCCTGCTCGGGACCTGGAAAGTCCATCTCTTTGTCTGTTCTCTTCCTCCCTGGAGTCTCCACGGCCACATGCTTGGGTCCTCGCCGTGGTCGCTCACGGTGCTACTTTGTTCAATCCCCCTTGTGCTGTTTTTGGACATCTTTGTGCACGGTTATCCTAGCTGCATTTCTTGGGACCAGACGCGGAGTCTGCCTTGTTCTTCCTCTGTCTCCCCATGCCTGGGTGGTGGGCACAACTGAGTGATAATAGATTGGTCTTGATGAAATGTGGCAGGGGTTACAGGCCAAGTACAGCTCTGGGAGCCCAGGGACACGGTTTTGTTACCTGGAAGAATTCCCCACCTCCCTGGGTTTCTGTCCTTTCCCGTGAGATGGAAGAGGTGAACAGATGATCTTAAAGGCCCAGACCTGAAGTTCTAGGACCAGTGATGGATCCGCCAGCAGCCTCCCGGCTGTGGCCACACGCATACCCCGCACTGTAGCCTGCTGGGATGTCTTTGGCTTGTCATTGGCATCTGTGACTTGGCTGCATGGAACTTTAAAAAAAGATCCTCTTTTTATCTCAGAGGGAGGTCCCGGCGAGAACGGGGGAACACTGAGGAGTGTTTAGAAGTGGAGACTTGGAGTATTCCTGCCTGGAAAATTCCATGGACAGAGGAGCCTGTTGGATTACAGTCCATGGGGTTGCAAAGAGCTGGATACCACCGAACATGCACACTTGCACTTGGAGTCAGACAAGCCTGAAAAAATCCTAGTTCCATCATTTATAGGTGTGTGGCCTTGAGCAGGTTACCTCTGTAAACACCACCTTCTCATCAGAAACAGAGTTCATGAGACCAGCCTCTCTAGGAGAGGGAGTTAAGGGAGATGAAGCTGGTGTGCACACACAGCTCAGTAAACAAAGGCGTGAATAATACTTCTTGCAATTGGGAAGCAAAGGGTGTGTGTTCTAATCCTTCCGTGAGCACATTCTCTCTGTACACTCTTGGTTGTACTTTAAGACGATGCCTTTATCATTTTAATAAGCAGTATAATGATTTGCAGAGAATCATTTCAGTTCTAATAGGAACACTAGCAGTACTAATGGTGCACGATGGTGTTTGAATAGAGTCCCGTAATTTATGGAATTGGAGAGACTTACAAAAGCATGCGCTGACTCTCTGGAGTCTCAGATTTCTGGTGAGTGATTCAAACGGATGAGTCTTCCTGCCAGCGCAAATAAATCAACTGTAAACCTTTGCTTTTCAACCAAATTGTGGAAAATGGAACAAATTCAATGATGAAAAACTATTCGAATGAGACAATTCATTCTTGAGGTGATTTACTAACGGGAGATTCTCTAGTTTGTCATTGACTTACCAAAAGCAACAGACCACAATCATATATGCTCTTTTTTTCTTTTCCCAGCAGTTCTGGGTTTAAGTAACTAGAGCTTCTCAAATATTGAAATTGGAGGGTAGCTCAGTGATCCAAGCAATAGAGACTGAAAAAGACTTTGGGCATAAATCAAAATTTTCTAACTGTGTTGCCCCAAGATGCTGGGAAAGTCACTTAGTAACCTTGGATATTTCGTCTTACCAACTGCAACATCGGCATGATGAACAAGACCTGGATTTAGAGAGTGTTAGTGGGGAAATTGGGGGCTTCCCTGGTGGCTCAAAAGGTAAAGCGTCTGCCTGAAATGCAGGAGACCTGGGTAATTAAATGCTAAATGATTTCTTTATGTTTAAGTGGAAAAAAAAAAACCCTATGTGGAGTATTACGTTTCAATCTGGTGTTTGTGTGTGTTAGCCTGAAGTTCAAGTATTTGCAAAGATTTCCAGCACACTCTGACTTTCAGAAACAAAGAAAAGAGTTTGATCAAAATAATGTCTCTTTGTTGGGTGAGCTAGATTTGGACTTCCAGATTGCTCATGTTTTATCTTGACGATTTACGTTTAGCTGAGTTTCGACATTCGCTCTCAGAGTCGGAGAGAATTCCAGAAGATAAAGGAGAACCAGAATGCCAAATGTCAGTGAAGCCTCAGCGAGCAGAAGGAAGTGATGGAAGTGGCGTACCTGGCAGAGGGCATGTGGCTCATGGGGGAACAGCTTCAAAGTGTCTTCTGTCCATTAATCCCTTTAGCATTCCAGCTCTGGTTCCTCAGAGGTGGATTATCATGAGGAGCTATGTTACATCAGCCTGCAAGCCATGGTCCCAATCCCATTAGGCCCAGCACACGTGCTATATTGTTGGGATGCTGGGCTTTGGAGCCATGTTTGCCCATATCCACGGCTTGCCCCACTCTCAGCAGTCCCATTGGGAGCAGGGCGATGCCTCTGCTCTCATCTGTGGGGCTGACTCTCTGTCACACCCCTTTGGGAGGTGAGAGGAGCCCAGGTGGGATGGGGCGTGACATGTGCTTGGGTTATACATGGGTGAGCTGACCAATTCTGCATCAGACTTTGGTGTTTACTTAGGATTTTCATGGTGGGTAGACACAGTTTCCATTCAAAATGCCTCATTAAATTCTAAGTGAGATACCTAAGGTATGTCAAAAAGGAGAGGCAAAACTGCTTCTTTGAAGTCCTTCTTGTCTAGGATGATGGGCAAAAGGGCTTCCCCGGATGACTCAGCAGGTAAAGAATTCACCTGGCAGTGCAGGAGATGCAGAAGACGTGGGTTCAGTCCCTGGGTCGGGAAGATCCCCGGGGCAGGGCGGGGCATGGCAACCCACTCCAGTATTCTTGCCTGGAAAACCCCACGGGCAGAAGAGTCTGGTGGGCTTCAATCTATGGGGTTTGCAGAGAGTCAGGCACGACTGAAGCGACTGAGCATGCATGAACACGTAATGGACAGGGTTTGTCAGTTTCTAAGCTTACAAAACCTTTCTAGGTCTCAGCATTGTCATGTGTAAAATGGCAATAATAATGGTAATGCCCTCCTCCTAGGTTAGGACAGTTGCACGGGTTGGTATTTGGTGAATGCGCCTGCCTGGCGTTGTAGAAGGCACTCTGTGGACGTTAGCTAAGGTGACATGAACTGTTCTAAGGGAAAAGGTCAGTAGACGTGTTGGGAATTGATACTAAGAAGGAAGAAGTGTGGGGTTCAGGGGGAAGACTGGCAAGCAGACCTCTGGAAGTGGGAATAGGTGGGGTGCTGTCCGTGACCTCCTTGCACAGAAGTGACCTGCATCAGACAAAGCAAGAAAAAAAGACACACGCAGTGTCAAGACTGAGTGTGGTACAGAGGGGCCACTCAGGTTTCGAGGATGCTCGCACCTTCACTGCGATTCTCGGTTACTTTGTTCACTGCTTTATTCACTCAACCCACATTTATCATTCAACCTGTACTGTGCGTTGATGTTATTGACAAAAACTATTCACTCCCCACCCTTAAGGAAGATGAAGGAGGGGGCAGGCAAGTCACCAGACAATTGGACAACAAATTCATGAGTGATCAGGAGGAATGAGGTACACTGGGAAGGGTTCTAGGAGTTACACCTGAGATTAGGTGAGTAAGAGTCACCTAGAGAGTGGAGAGGGCTTCTCAGGTGGAGGTTGCTGCGTGGATAAAGTCACGGATGACAGAGCAGAGTGTCTGACAATCCCTGTCTGCTAATTCCCGCATCTACTCCTCTCAGAGTTGGTCTCCACTGTCTGCCTGTTCTCTGAAGCATGGACTGTATTTTCACATGTCTGGCAATTTTGGATTATATTCTGGCTATTGTCGCTGATCTCTTATAGAGCCTATGAATTCTATTATGTTCCTAAGAAGATTGCTAATTTTTTATTTTAGCAGGCACTGACTATGATTGAATTCAAACACCCAGCTCCACTTCCCCTGGGGGCAGAAACTGAAATCTCTGATCAATTTTATCAATCTTAGCTGAGTTGCTTGGAATCTATGTCATGGAGCAGCCAGGGATTAAAGTCCACAGTAGATATTTCAAGAACTCCAAGCAGTTCAGTATGCTTAGAGGGCAGTGTGTGTGTGTGTGTGTGTGTGTGTGTGTGTGTGTGTGTGTGTGTTGGAGAGGACTAGAAGGACATGCAGCCTAGAGAAAGGCAAAGGCTGTGTGTTATACTAAGGAATTTGAGCTTTATCCCAAAGGCTGTGTTGGAGAACTTTAATCAGAAGTGTAAAATGATCAGACTTGTGTCTCAGAAACATTTCTTGGCATCTGTGTGAGGGATGAGCCAGAAGGGGTAGGAAGATAGTTAGGAAGTTTGTGGGTAGAATAGAGTTCACTTTTCTCCTCCGCGAGACGAGGGGTTGAACTCGCTGACTCTTAGCATCTCCTGTGGGTTTAACAGCCTGTGCTTCCCACTGATGCCCTCACTTGGCCTCCAGGAGTCGCGAGGCCCTGCAGGGCTGTGTTTTGCAGAGCACTGCACACGGCTTTTGAGTTCAGACTGTAGATCGTGCAATTAGAGGAAAATACACTTGGTGGTATTCTGTGGTCTATGAATAGTTTAAGGTAAAGAGGGGACAAGGCAACACACGTGAATGAGCCACAGGTAGAAGCAGCCTCCCAAGGTCCCTGGCTCTCTCTTCAGACCTCCCGAATCACAACAGGTATGTGGTTAATTCCATGTGATCTTAAAGGGCCTACGGCTAACCTGGCTTTGAGTTTTTCAGTCCTCTGAGAGAGAGATAGTTCTGGTATGAGCCTGGTGATAAGGACCCTTTGCAGTTGTTCAGTCACTAAGTCGTGTCTGACTCTGTGATCCCGTGGCCTGCAGCACGCCAGGCTTCCCTCTCCTTCATTGTCTCCCGGAGTTTGCTTAGATTCGTGTCCATTGAGTCGGTGATGCCGTCCAACCATCTTATCCTCTGCCACCCACTTCTTCTCCTCCTGCCCTCAATCTTTCCCAGCACTAGGATCTTTTCCAATGAGTCAGCTATTTGCATCAGGTGGCTAACGTATTGGGTCTTCAGCTTCAGCGTCAGTCCTTCCAATGAATATTCAGGGTTGATTTCCTTTAGGGTTGATTGGTTTGACCTCCTTGCTGTCTAAGGGACTCCTCTTCTGGCGTCATATCTTTCTGCCTTTTCAAACTGTTCATGGGGTTCTCGGGGCAAGAATACTGGAGTGTGTTGGCATTCCCTCCTCCAGTGGACCATGTTGTCTCAGAACTCTTCACTCTGACCCACCTATCTTGGGTGTCCCTGCGCAGCATGGCCCATAGCTTCACTGAGTTACACAAGCCCCTTTCCATGACAAAGTTGTGATCCATGAAGGGGACCCTTGGCAGTAGGGTACCCAAATTGGGAACAATGAGAAGATATATTTGCTTTGGTCCCCTGAGAGGCTCAGGAGATGGCGTGGGTGTGTTGACTTCATTGTTTCCTAGTTCTGGACCAACAGGAAAGTGAGGCTTCCCCGAGCCTCAGGATGCACTGCGCCTTCCCAGACTTCCTGGAAGCAAACAGCTCCTTTGTGTTGGACCACAGATGACACACGGGATGTCCTAGGGAGGCTCCTTGTACGGGGAGGAGCTGATTGGGGATGTATCTGTTGTGTTCTGTCTGGGAACCGCAGACGGCGGTTGTGGGGGGCTGGAGTGAGTGAGTGAAGCCTGGCCAGGGCTGAGACACAGGAGGATTCTCTGCATCTTTAGAGAGTGGAGTTTTTGCTCAGACTCATTATTTTTAATGTGGCTTCAACACCAACAGGGACTCTGAGGAGAGGAGTGTCCTTCCAGTATGGGGGTGAGCCCTCTGCTCTGCTGGACCTGCGGTGGTTTGTGTCATGTGCTGCTTTAAGAGGGAAAAGTCCCCTTTTGGAGCAGGAGACAGACAGAGGATCAGGCATGGCCTCAGAAAAGTAGAGGGGCCGGCTGTCCTGGCCCTGGGTGTGCCATCGGCTCAGCCGACCTTGACCACAGGGCTGGGTCTTGGCCCCGGAGGGAGAGAACCCGCTAAGGAGCCAGTGGCTTCAGGAAGATTGGAATAATTAGTCAGTTCTCACTGCTACAGTGAGTCACCCTCCTGGAGACACTGCGTTCCAACCTAAGAGTTAGGAGCTGGGGCAGAAGACGCCTGGCACAGTTCCCGGGGGGATGCATAGGAGCCACGTGGGGCCCAGGGGCCTCGGTCCGTGTCAGCTACCCCTGCTTTTGCTCCCTCCTTCTACCTTCAGTGGGAAGAGACGTGGGAGCCACCAGGTTCAAGGCTAAGTGAGGTGAAAATGGGAGGTTTGTGGGCAGATTTTGGGCTGGACCCATGGAACTCCAGGGCTGCTGGATCTGCCCTGGGGTGACTGGTGGTCCTGGCTTCCTGGTGGGAGTGGGACCATACCTCCATGGGAAGCAGGAAGGGGCTGGGGTCTCTGTGACCTTCTGCCATGTGGCCCAGGCCGCCCTGTGCCAGCTCGTGGCAGAGGTTTCTCAGGGTCGGGCAAGTTTCTGAGCACATCTTTGCCCTGAAGCATCCCCCTGTGGACAGGGTATGCAGGGTCTGGAAGTGAATGGACGTGGTCCCCGGAAGCCAGGTCATAGCAGCGCAGCCACTGAGGCTAGATGTTCTGTAGTTATCTGGGGATAGTCAAGGTATGTGCAAACGGACACAGCTCCTCTTGGAACCAAGAAGGTCAATCCCCAGAAGCTGACCCTTGGTTTTTGTCCTCACGAGGCCCCTGTTCCAACCAACTCGCAAAAGGGGGACTGGGAAGAGAGTGTGTGGCTGCCTGCACAACCTTGGAGGTGCAGGCAGGACAGGAGCCTTCCTCCTGGGACAAGGGGGGATGGAGGAGGGTCAAGAGGAGTCTGGGTGGAAAAACCCAGATGGGGGAGTAGATTGGGCGGACACTGCTGCCTCCTGGCACAGGAATATCCAGGCATCACCTCACCTTTGGACCTTCTTTCTGCTCTGCTTTCTCTCACTCCTTTCCTTTCCTCCGCGGCTTTTAGTGCCTCTCAGGGGCTGTTAAGTGCTAAAAATCCATTGGAAAATCAACAAGCTGACATTTTGGGAGTGGAATGACAAAAATGGGGTGAACAGCTAGGTAAGTCAGGTTATTTCCAACCGTGGGCAGCACAGTGACGTGATGGAGAGGCCTGGGACATGGCTGTGTCCACAGAGATGGGAAAGCCTCCCTGGGGCTGTGGGTCTGGGCTCTGACCCCCTCCTGTCAGGTCTGGGGAAGTGTCATCCTAAGCAGAGGGGCAGCTGGCCCCCTGGCTCTGAGTGGGGATGGCTGGGGGGCAGGCGGCCACGATGCCTGAAGGAGCCTGGAGGCTGGTGTCTGCGTCCCCGGGGGGAGGAATGCTCCCTGGACTTGTTTATGCTTTGGACAGCGAGCAAGAAGTAAACCTGGACTGTGTTAAGCCACCTCCGTGCTGGTGTTTATTTGTTGCAGGGTTAGCACCAGTGTTGCCATGCGGGCCGCAGCACAAGGACCTGGATGCCGAAAGGACCGTCCGTGAGCGGCCAGGGTGCATGGTGGGTGGGGGCGATGCATGTCCCCCCTCCCCGCGTGGTCATGCTAGAGGCTCTGTCCGCCTCTAATGCCAACTCAGAGCCAGCTCGTCACGTCACCAGGTCCCCAAATTAAGCAGTAATGTGCTTGTCCAATAAGCCCCATATGGCTGTGATGAGTCAAGACCACATTCTCTCAGCTTTAAAAATTAATATTATTAATGATGATAATGAAACCTCGCAGTTTTATGCCATGCTTTTCTCCTAAAGGGCTCAAAATGCAAGCATTAAAGTATGTGTCCATGCAGCCCAGCAGCTGTGTCTTAGGAAAGAACGGGATTTTGAGGGGACGACTGAGTTCTTGAAGACGAGGCTCCCATCTTCCCCCTGTCTTTACCTGATAAGGACAGCTCTTCTTTCCTGGCAATACAGCAGAAGAGTGAGGTAGAATTAGGGAAATGGGATTATTTTAAGTCTCAGCGAGGAAATGAAACACAAAAAAGGGACTGGAGTTAATTAGCCGCTACAGAATGCCTGGTTTGGGGCAACCAGCAGAGACTAGCCCAACGCACCTTGTTCGCAAAGAGAGGGTGTAGGGTGGGGACGGGCTTATGGGCTGGCAGGGGAGCTGAGAGGGGCCCTGCTGGCCTGGGTGTAGCAGTAACTTTGCATCTGGTGAGGAGCAGATGGACTGAATTCTGAGGGGCGGGGATGTTGAGGACAAGAGACCAGCCTCATCGGAGGGTTAAATGTGGGAGTCCTTCCAGAACCCCGAGATGCTTCATAGAACCCAGGGCCATCCATGGGATGGGACAATGATGTCTGAGGGCAGTAGTTGGAAAGGGCTGATTCACAGGGGTCAAGAGTAGCGAGGAAACCATGGAGACCTTGACCTGGTCATTCATCTACTTCCAGGAAGGTCTGTCACCATAAAAATGTTCATCAACCTTTTATTCAACAGGTATTAATTAATTGGCTATTATGTGCTTTTCTTACTCTGGAGGAGCTTGTAATTAAGGTGACCGTATCATTTATCATCCAAACTGGGACACATTTGAGAAAGAATAGGGGCACTGCTGATGACTACGTGGGGGCAGCAGACACACACAGAGACTGGCCTGGTCAGACCAGGATATGTAGTGACCCCACCATGGAACCCCACCCACTCGAGACCAGTGCAGGAGACGCGGGCCACGTGGACAGTGTGTAGACGGTGCTTGCGTCCATGGGCCCATCCTCCTGACCGTCAGAACCCTGCTCGAGCCTCCACCCACCCCACCACCACTGTAGCCACAGACTGCGTTTATGGCCTTGGGAGGTTACCTAACCTTCCTGTACCCTGGAGTGCGTAGCTGCCTGGCGGGGTCATGCTGAGGATGATGTGGGTCCCTGCAGGTTGATCAGAGCAGGGCCGGCCTCTGCAGACAAGCCACTGTTACCAGGGGAGCCTGGCGTGTCTGCACTACCGTAGGGCTCCTCGTTGGGGAAACGGAGACGGCACACCTGCCTTTTATGGGTCTGGAATTCAGGGCGCGTCAGTCCCCCTCCCCCGCAGCTGACATCAAAGTGTGAGCTTAATACTTTCCACACCAGTTCACAGATTTATGACCTAATATATTTAGAGGTGGTTCAAGAACATCTCAGGAGGGGCAGAGGAGGTGCCCATGGGGAAGGGAGCGTGGATGCGTGGCCTTACATGGAAGAGAGGTGAGCAGGGACCAGAGGGATGGGTGTCCAGGCTGCCCCACACTCCCGGGCCAGGCCAAGGCTCTAGGAGGCATGGGACGGCCTGGCCTTCCTTTCAGGATGAAAACCAGAAGGCCTTTCTCTAAACCTGGGTGCCTCTGCAGCCAGGGAGGACCAGCTCTTCAGCTCCCAGGGTTTGGCCTCCCCCATGGCTGCAACAACAATAGCACTGAACTATTCCGGCTCGTTTACTGGTTTTGTTTTTTTCTCTCTCTCTTTTTAAAAAAAACTTCATTAAGTTCATCCACAAAATAGGACGTTATATATTTTTAAAGAATGGTTTTATAATGGAAAATTTGAAACATAATCAAAGTAGCGAGACTTACTTGTGCAACGAGTTCCCACATACGTATCTCCCAGCTCCAGCTTCAGCCATGATCAGCGCTTGCCAATTCAGTTTTATCTCTTTCCCTCAAGACTTTTTTTTTTTTCCTGAGATGTTTGAAAGCAAATTCCAATTTATCTGTAAATACTTTGGGACACATCCCTTACAGACAGGACTTTTTAAAAAATGTAACCAAATGCATGTACTACCCAGAAAACAGTACCAACAACAAAAATAACCCCAGTAAATCCTTAATATCACCTAACATTCAGTTTATATTTAAACTTCCCTTATTCCCTCTTATTATCAGAATGCCTTTTATTCTTGGTTGATTTGAATTGAGCCTCGTAAGGTCCGGATGTTAGATTTGCTTGTATGACTTCGGAATCTTTTTATCTACAAATGTTCCTTCTTCCACGTTGAATGCCATTTGTTTTTTGTTTTTTGTTTTTGTTTTTTGAAGAAAACTGGGTCACTTGTGCTGTGGACTGTCTCATAGTTTGATTTGGCTGACTACCTCCTCATTTTGTCTTTTTAAAAATTCCATTATCCTCCTTACTGTCTGCAACCTAGAACTTAGATTCTGGCTTCATTTATTTTGGTGGGTCAGCGGGTGTTCTGACTGGGGCCCAGTGCATCCCTTGGAGCTATGTCAGAAAGTGCTTTCAGCGATGCTGAGCCTGGGAAGTGGGCTCAGGGGTTGTCATCCCGGCCCCTCTGCCGCAGAGATCCCCCTCAACCTCTCATCTCACATCTTCAGCATGTATCGATGAACGTTTCTCACAATTTCATTGGAGCTTGTGAAATGTCCATTTTTTATTCCGTTGTTCCCTTTGCATCTAGCACCGGAAGTCTTCTAGAAAGAAGAACAGTCCCTCATCAGCTTCTTGGTTACCTTGAAATGCAATTTGACATAAAAAGCAGGACACGTGCTTATCTTTCATTGACCAACTTTCAGAATAATAACTTGGTGCCCTCACCAAGGAAGCTAGATCTGTCATTAATTAATTAAGCATATATTATTGAGTTCTTCCTGTGTGATAACATTTCCCTAAATCCTCATGATTCAGCAGCGACAGAAGGTAGAAGTCACTGCTTTATTGGAACTCGCCTTCCAGTGGGAAGACAGACAATAAAGGAGCCTGTTTACATACTGTGTGAGGTGATGAGAGAGGGGAGACAGGACAGGGCACGGAGGTGCTGGAGAGTGGGAACCAGGTTCACATTTAAATAGGGTCATGAAAGCCCAGGAGAAGGTGACATTTAAGCCAAAACCCGATAAAGGTGGCCGATGAGCCATGCGCATGCTTGAGAGGAGCCCTCCAGGCAGAGGTGCTGGAGGAATAACAGGGGAATGACGGGCCCAGCGTGGCCGGTGTGGCTGGCGAGGCCGTGAAGAGATGCGAGGGGCAGTTGGCAGGACAGGAGGTCGAGGGTGGGTGCAGGGAGGGGCAGAGCATGTAGGGCTTTCCAGACCACTTAAGGACATGGGTTTCCCCCTGAATGAGCTGGGCAGCCATGGAGGATGTGGGCAGAGGTAAGGCATGAGCTGGCTTATGGAGCAGTAGTGGGCAAGGGCAGAACTGAGCTCAGATTGAAAGCAGAGAGGGTCCTTCCTTCCCAGTAAGCTCTGAGCATCGGACTGACAGCTGGGCTACAAGAAATGCTTCTCAGTCCATCCTTACACGTCCCAAGGGGTAGCATTCTCTTCGGCACTTTGACCGCTTCGTATCATCAAATCCCAGGGAAGAAACCTGACTCCCCAGACTCCTAACAGAACACCTATCCATCCATCATCTCAGAGAAATGGCATTCCATCCCTTCTAAAGGTGGGATCTGTGGGGCTGTGCCTCCCCTTGACCCATCTCCTCATATGCTTGGTGGTGAGTCTGTCAGGACATCCCCACCATGGCTGAAGGGCTGGTGTCAACCAGCCAGAGTTGTGCAGTGGGACTTTCCTATGAGTCCAGAGCTAGGCCAGCATTTGAGGTGCCACGGGCCATCCATCCATCCACCCATCCATCCATACACCCACCCATCCATACACCCATCCACCCACCCATCACCAATCCATCCATCCACCCATCACCCATCCATCCATCCATCTACCCACCCACCCATCCATCCACCCATCCATCTACCCCATCCATCCATACACCACCCACCCATCCACCCATCCATCTACCCACCCACCCATCATCCACCCATCATCCATCCATCCATCCACCCACCCACCTACCCACCCATCCATCCACCTATTCACCCGCCCATACGTCCATACACACCCCCCATTCATCCACCCAACCATCCATCCATAAACACACCCACCCAGCCAGCCACACACCCATCCATCCATCCATGTCCCCACCTACCCATCCATCTACCCATCACCCATACAGCCATCCATCCATCCATCCATCCATCCATCCACCCATCCACCCATCCACCCACCCATCCATCCATCTACCCACCCACCCATCATCCACCCATCCATTCCATCCATCTACCCATCCACCCATCCATCCACCCATCCATCCATCCACCACCCATCCATCCATCCATCCACCCATCTATCCATCCATCTACCCACCCACCCATACATCCAACCATTATCCATCCATCCACCTACCCACCATCCATCCACCTACCTATTCACCCATCCATCCATACATACACACACCCCCACATCCATCCACCCACCCATCCACCTATCCATCCATCTACCCATCACCCATCCATCCACCCACCCATCTATCCACCCATCCACCCATCCATCCATCCACCCACCCATCCATCTATACACACACCTACCCACCCACCCAGCCACACACCCATCCATCCACCCGTTTACCCACCCACCCATCCATCCACCCATCCATCCACTCATCCATCCACCCATCACCCATCCATCCATCCATTCATCCATACCCACACCCACCTACCCATCACCCATCCATCCATCACCCATCCATCCATCCATCCATACTCACACCCACCTACCCATCACCCATCCATCCATCCATCCATCCATCCATCCACCCATCCATACTAACACCCACCTACCCATCCACCCATCCATCCAGGGTCACTGCTGCAACCATGGTAAGGGTTGGCTTAACAACGTAGGCTGGGCACCTTTTTTCTTCCATCCAGACTTTCCCAGGCAGCATGGAACACACCTTTTCATATGTGCTGCCTTTTCAGCCATCCAGAGAGCCTTTTTGTGGATGAGCATCTGTCTGCCTGTGACTCCTGCCCGTTATAGGCTGCTTATGAATTTCTGGGTGCTTAGCAACCAGGAGAGGCAAGGATGCAGGCAGCCGGCATGCCTGTCAAGTAGCTGCTCCCCTCTCTCATCTTCTCCTCTGGGTTTGTATCTGCAGCAAAAGCAGGCAGAGAGGAACTCAACCTCAACTTAAATAGTGACTTTTTAAATAAATAAAAAAAATTTAAACTGAATCTAGTTCAAGCAGATCTTGCCGCAAAGAAAGCTCACAAGCCTCCCTTCTCATCCTCGCCTGTCGTTACCTCGGATGCTCCACTGTAACCTTCTAAGATCTTTTCCACAGATCTGATGTGAAGCGGGGGACAGACCAAGAGAAGTGAGGAGGTGGAGGAGGCCAGGTCACCGCACATGGCACAGTTCTTCTCCAGCTGTGGGTTTGCAGAGAAAAAAGGACATAACGGGGGAAGCAGGTTTTCCCAAGAAGGGACTTCGTGACTTAGAAAGAGTCTCCCTGCCTCTCATTAGGAGGAACGCTGCTGGCTGCGGGTGGGGCAGGCATGTCAGGTGGACCGTCCTCGGTGGCGGCCAGTACTGTCGATGTAGCAGGACAGACATGCGGAGCCCTTGCCTCAGGAGACATCCCGAGGGGCAGAGGCTGGTGCGGAGGGAAGAGCGAGCTGCCGCCTTCCCCGTGTCGCCAGAGGTCAGGCACAGTTCACTGTTTTTCTTAGAAACACCTGTGGGAGGCACGATGCCAGACGGGTGCTGCTCCCTGAGCCACATCTGCAGGCGGTGCAGGTCCGCGGAGGCCTGGTGGGGGGTCTGAGATGGAATCAACTCTGCACCACTGACTCGTGGTATCTGGGTATCTGTGCCTGGGGGGCTGGATTCTCAGACCTGGAATTTTGGCCCCTCTGGGTTATCACAAAAGGCTACAAACATCTCTCAGCTCCTGGAAATGCCCTTTTCTTCCCCGCCCCCCAACTCTGGGCCTGGGGTGGGCCCAGCCACTTCTTTCATGACCTGGTTCCCCCAACAGAGTCTGTGGGGCTGCTAGTACCAGATTCTTAGAAGAGCCTGTAGCTGTGCTCTTTTTTCAGATGAATTCCCCAGGTTCTGAGAGGAAAACAAAAATGTGGACGCGACGGGGGTCTCCTCTGTGGCTGGAACAACCTAGTGCTTGTTTAACAGATTAAACAGCATCAGAGTGAACGAGTGAGGACGTGCAGTCCAGTCTCTTCTGATGTTCTGCGTGTTCTCTGGTCTCTCCAAACACCCGTGACCGTTCCAGGTGTTCTGCCGGCTGGAGCTGGGGTACGCTGCAGAACTCAGCGGGGGCTGCGTTACCAAGGACTCAGAGGGCTCCGCTGGGCCTGCTGGGGGTCAGCTAGTGAACTGGTGATTAAGGCCAGAGTCTTGATCGTGTGAATTGTCTGATGAATGAAAAAATTAAAACCTATCGGTGAGCTCAGCACCTTAGACCCAGAGGTTCCTGAAGGTCAGGAGGACTTTGGACGTCATCCAGCCCTTGGCCTCGCCGAGCGCTTGGTCGGTAGCGGGTGTGGGGGCTGGCAGCATTCTTGGAAATGGCATCTCCAGGCAGTTTATAGGGAGGGTGATCAGCCCACCTCTTCCCACCCACACTGTCTCCCTTCCTTGGTCTCAGTTATTTGGGAACAGTTTGTCTAGTGCCCAACGATGAACACAACAGAGCTGGGCTGAGACCTAGGACAACTGGGGTAAGTCCCCTTGTGTCCCCAGTGCAGGGGGAAGAGGGAGGGCAGCAGGTTGCAGCGCTGGTTGGGGGGATCTCACTGGGGGTCACCAGCAGGTTTTGCTAGCAGCGTCCTCATGAAGAGAGGACCGTGGTCCCACCCTCAGCCTGCCGCGTGCTCTGTTGTTGGGCTGGGACCTCAGTCTTCTGGGGCCTCTGGTGCTCCGCTTGTTAAATGGGATGATATTACTTCCTCAGGATTTCTACGAAAACCAAGGTAAATACACGAGTTCATTTGGGGAAACCACTTGGCCTAGTGTCTGGCTCAATAGAAGAGTGTTCCCTTTCCCTCTTGACTTTGGGGGAGACCCTGCAATGCAGGAGACCTGGGTTTGATCCCTGGGTTGGGAAGATTCCCTGGAGAAGGGAGTGGCAACCCACTCCAGTATCCTGACCTGGAGAATCCCATGGATAGAGAAGCCTGGCAGGCTACAGTCCACGGGATCGAAAAGGGTTGGACAGACTTAACGACTAAAACTTCCATTTCCACTGAACCTGAGGTCTGTGGTGCCCACATCCTGGTCACAGGCTGGTGCCCAGCCATCCTTGTAACTTCAGTAAAAACTTGGGCACCTTCCCTGGAGGATCTGTCTCGGTGGGTGTGGGGCTGCCCAGGGGTCTGGAAAGTACCCCAAGTGAATCTGAGGCACAGCCAGGTTTGGAGACCTGCTGAGAGTATGTGCAAAAAATGTGTGTGTGTTTCCAGAGAAAGGCTCCTTGGCTTTGCTCCTAGTCTCAAAGTGCTTCAGGCTCTCACAAAAACCAAGAACTGCTCTCGTGTACCCAGTGTGATCCAGTGGCTAGGACTATGCGCTTCCAAATGCAAGGGGTGCGGGTTCGATCCCTGATCAGAGAACTAGATCCCACATGCTGCACAGAGAGTCTAAAAGAGAAAAGAAAAAGGCAAGTGGGTCTGGGGAGTGCGAGTGCAGGGCCCTTTGGAGGCTGGCACTGCCTGGCTCTCCCCATCCCCTGCCACTTGGCCCCTCACTCCCCAGCCCCAAGTGCCCAGGACAAGTGGCAGGTCATCTGGCTCACTGACAGGTAGGGGAGTGTGTGGAGCATTGCCTCAGCTGTGTCTGGAGATCCTTAAGATACTCAGTTGTAACCAGCCTGAGAAGTTGACGTGGAAAATGTTTCCGTCTGGTTCCCGTAAACGTAAAATCTGTTATGAATTACATGCATCTGAGAGAGAGAGACAGAGGTTTGGTGTTTGCAGGAGAGCCAGTCCCTGCTCTGTCTGAAAGCTTTTGCAATTTTTCCTAATTGGCCTGCTCCTTTTCTGTAACGAATGTCCTCCCTGTTCCCTATCCCCTCCCCCAAGGCCCACAGCTCCTGGCTTCCTGGCATGAACATGGTCTTTCCCAGGATTTCAGGTGTGTGACGGGAAACGCAGGCTGGAGGGCAATGTGGGACTCCGGGTTTGGCAGCTGAGGGGGGACTTGTTTTTTAGCTTCTGAGCTTAGGAGACCAGGACTTTTTTTTCTCATTTCCTGGAATCTTGGTACATCTCCTAAGATACTCGGTGCACGCTGAGGCCTTGGGCGGCTGGAGCTGGCACCCATGGTTGCTGGTCGAGGCGGGGCTGCCTGGTTTTCGCGGCCTACAAGGGACTGGAGTCAGGCTTCTGCCAGGGTGGCCGGGGACCAGGACAAGGGGGTGTCCATGCCTCCCCCTGAGCAGCCAGTGGGCAGCGGGGCTCCTTCTGACCACTCAAGATTTGTTCTTAATTATTTAGTTAAGAATGGAAGGAAGGAAAAGAGAGACAAAAGGCCCTAGGGCTCAGTGACTGGGAGAGACTGAGATGGAGATGGAGTCAGAGCAGAAATGCCAACGAAGAAAGAGGGAGGTGAGGGGGAGTGGGAACAGAAGCGCTGGAGGGGGAGGGATGGATCTGGAAGGGGCAGTGGTGATGTTGCCATGACGTCGTCAATTACCATGACGACTGAGCCCTGACTGGGTGCGGTCAAGTGTCTCCTTGGGAGGAAGGACATCCACATGGTAGTGAGAGGGCTTCGTGGGTGATGACACTTATCCTGTGGACGCGACCCCCTCAGTCCTGGGGACCATCCAAGTGGGAGCTATCTGGCCCCATCAGTCCAGGGCTCGGGCAGCGAGAAGGAGAGCTGGACTTGGACACGCGTGCCACCGCCCCCTCCTCCTGGGACTGCCCCCTCCCCTCCCTCCCCTGCATCACGGACTCCCTGCAATAGCGTGGCCCCCATCTGCCCATGTCCAGAGCTTCCCCTGGCCATCATTCTGTGAGTGGACGGTGAGGTCTGCATCCTGCAGGAGGGACCCTGAGGCCCAGTGAGGGGTGGGGCTCCCTCCCAGCACTCGCCCCCCGGGGCTGGCCGCCTCTCTGAGCAGCCGTCCCTTCCACAGCAGCCGCTGTGTCTCAGGAGTCAACGTGTGTTGGGACTGAGAGGGGACGGAGTGTCCATGAGGGACAGAGTGGGCACACGCCCCTTCCTGGGGGCAGCTGGAGCCTGTCCTCAAGGCGCAGGCTGGGTGCCGGCCCAGTTCATTCCCGGGGCTCCTGGGAAGGCTCCACACTAACAAAGCACAGCGAAGGTTCTCCAGGCAAGCGGGAGAGAGCCTCCCTTTCGATGCTTGTGCTGGTGACCAACAGGCCCGAGGACCGCGCAGCGGGATCAGAGGCCCACATGGGGAGCAGCGTCCCCAGGGGCAGAACACCTCCCTGTCCTGCTGGTTCCCCTCCTTTAAAGAGGAATAACTAAGAAAGCAAAAGTGTCATCGTACTCAGAATTAAAGACAAAAATAGAGAAAGTTATCATCAGTGTGGTACCAAGGGACCCCCTCCCCAAATCTCATCCCTCTGCCCTTTAGCATCTCAACCATCTTAAAATGTATCTACGGACCACATTGAATAGACAGGTTTTGCCGTAACGAAATTAGAGAGAATGGTTGTATTTTGTATGCTGTTGACTTTTATTAAGGATAAATTATTCATCTTGGTCTTGCGTCATAAACTCTGTTATTCTGATGGACAAGTATGCATTGCACTGCATCTTACTAGTTGACGCATTGTTAAGTTTTGTAGGGATGGAGTTAAAGTTTCATTCTGATTTTGCAATTTTCTTTTATATTTTAGGCCCAGTCTGGTTTTGCTTTGCTTTTACATTTCAAGTGTTTTTGTGGGTCAGTGGAAAGCTCATGGGGTATAGACATTGTGTCTGTCCCTCCCACCCTCACCCCTAGAGAGAGGAAGAAATACAGAGATGGCTTCCATGGACTGATGTTCAGCCTCTAGTTTTCCTGTCTCCTCTTGGCTCTTGCTTTTATGACGATGAAATGTAAGATGAGTTCTCTGGGAAACATGGAATCTAAGCATCCCAAGCAGGTGACACGTCATCAATTACCTGAAACTCCAACGCCAAGGGAGGAATGTGGATTCTGAACATGAAGGTCAAGTACCAGAAGGGTTAGGGCAAGGGCCTCGAGAGGGCTGGCTCCTCTGAAGACTCCGACAGGCACCTTCACGTGACTCTGGTTTCACATGGACCCTGGACTTCCACCTGGCTCCACAAGGAGCCTTACACTGCTGCAGTCCTGACATGGGTGCTCCGGGGCTGCGTGTGCAAATACTGAGCGCCTGGGGTCTAACTGAGCAGAGAGAGAACCAGGTCTGTACAAGGAGAGGAAGGCTAGAGGGCCCTGTCCCTGGAAACGGGGGCTGCTCTGTACTGCTCAGGCTGTGGGGGCTGAGCTGTACTGCCCAAGACAGGGGGCTGGCTCTGGCTTCCAGCGGCCAGGTTCCAGGAGAGGGCTGTGACCATGTGTCAGAAAGCTGAATGGAACCCGTGGGGAGAGCGAAGCGCAGGACATTTGGCTCGCCTTGACCACGGAGACTTACCCGATGTAAGAACACCCAAGGCGGGAAACTGGGACCGTTAAGAGCTCTGATAACTAGTGGTCATTAAAGAAGAGAAGGAAAACACAAAAAGACCCAAGGAGGTCTTCAGGAAAAAGAAATACAGACCCGTTCAGATCCGTGGTCTCAGAGAGCACAGGGGTCTGGGAGTGGCCGCCTGGGTCAAGGTCAGGGTTGGGCACTGGCACTTCTGAAACCCCAGGGGAGCATCTTTTGGGTCCCGCCTGGTGTTTCTCCTTTAAGGGACTGATGCACTCACCCAGAACCAGTCCTTTGTCTGTGGAACTGGATCCCCTTTCTACCCTGAAAATGAGATGACTTGAAGCCCTTGAAAATGTGTTTGGAAAAGGAAGGCCTTTTCTAGCATGATGCGTTACCGTAAAATGACACAGCCTCACTCTTATTGCCTAATTAGTAATATTGCACTTCTGTGTGAAATGGTGTGTTTAAACATTGCCAATCGATTTAAACAAAGGATTTCAAAATGTTGTCGGAAGGAGCACAGCAAACGCTTGCTGTCAGGTAACATCTCTGAGGGTACTTGTTCTCACCTCCTGGGGTGCCTGCTCTTGGGGGGACCTCACCAAGGAGGAAGGTTGTCCCCATCCTGCTGTATTTTCTGGCCTCCGTCACCTTTGCCCAGGGCTGAGCTGGTCCTGGGATATTGTTTTTAATGAATTGTTAGGGTGTTGCAGACGTACGTTGGGCTCAGCTGGGCCCTGTGATTCATTCATTCTCTCACTGATTCATTATACACCTGACAAGATGGATGTCAACTGTGTTCTAGGAGCCAAGGGCACAGAATACGTATAACACAGCTCCTTTCCTCCAGGAGGCCAGCCCAGGATGGGGTGGGAGGGAAACAGATGTTCTGTGGGAAATCGAGATCCACCCTGGTGGGCGAGGAGGGTGGTAGAGAGGGGAACACATTTTCATGGCCTCCTTGAAAAAAAGTGTAGTAGTCAGAGCAGCCTGTCTGCTGTGACAAGCATAACCTCAATTCCTGGTGGTTTAACAGGATGAAAGCTTATTTATTGCTTCCATTACAGCCCAGTATGGATTGGGGTTACTCAGGGACACAGGCTTCTTTTCTTTAGAGGTGACACCACCTCCGTAGACCTGGGGCTTTTCCCCTGGATCCCCTGACTCTTAACTGACAGATATGTGATGAGAAAGAGGGCATGGAGGGGTGCACCCTGAGTTTTAGGGCCCCGCCCAGAAGTGGTACCCCTCCCCCAATTTCCTGCCTGTCCCACCATCTGGACACAGTGCACATTGCTGCCTCCTGCAGGTGGGACTGGGAAATGCAGTCTCACTGTGTGCCCAGGTGGACGACAAACAGGTGTCTCCCCCGGAGGGGGGCGGGGGCAGGCAGGAGCAGCTGCATCAGAGGCAGTGTTGTTAAGGGTAGAGTTTGCCAGTGACAATGTGGGGTGCTGGGTGCCAGGAGGAAGTCAGCAGAGTATGGGAGATATTCTGGACAAAGGGAGTAGACATTAGCTTAGGTGTGACTTCAGATAGAAGTGGATTGAAGACTTGGCTCACAACTGCCGGTGGCATGACCTTGAGCCAGGGGTCACCTCCAGCCCTCCTCACAGGTTGTCTCCGAGATGTGAGTGTGACCTGGGGACCCGCCCTCTGCAGTCAGCACCAGCTCAAGTCTCACCAAGAACCACTTTCTCTGGCCAGCCCCTGCCCTCTGCTCTGGGTGCACTGTGACATAGACCCTTCTACTGACTCAGACACACACACATGGGATTTTGTGGGTGCAACAATCTGCACCAAGTTTTGGGAAGATCAGGGAAGATCACACCACGGTAATGAATATTGGACTTTTGATATTTCTAGGCCCGAGGAGTCCTTCAGGCATTTTTCCAGCCTGGGCTTCAACGTTTTGATATATTTCTTGCTTTCTTGCTTTCTCACCTTCTCCATCTTTGTGGCCTGAACAAACACCCCTGCCCACTGTCACTGCACAGAGCAGTTCAGCTCCTCCTGGCCCCCACCTGCAGCCTCAGCTGAGACCCTCCTCTGTGTGTCCCCCATGAGCTTCCCCCCACGAGGGACCATCTCCTGCTGCAGGGAAGATGGAGAAGTTTGTGTCCTGATCATTTTGAAGGCTCAACTTTGGTTTTAAGTAACTTTTTCTTTGTCTCATGTTTAATTTCACTAAGGTTCAGATGGGAATGTTGCTGCCAGAACTGCAGGTTGCTGTGACGATTATGTAAAATAATCTATGAAAGTGTGTAGATGGGGCCCAGCACCTAGAGGGTCCTCGGTGAAAAGGCACCCCCCTGGACCTCTCCTTGCCGCCCTCAAAGTCGCGCTAGCCCATGGTCAGAGGGACATGGTGGGGCGGAGGAGGGGAGGTGGAGGTGCCCGAGGGAGGGGACAGTTTCTAAAGGAAGTAGGGGTGGGGAGGAGGAGGCAGATGGACCAGTGGCCAAGGTTGAATAGGACCTCACGTCCTGACACTGCCAGGTCTCTTGGAGCCGGCTGGAGCTGGCGACCGTCCAACCCGTAAGGGTCTCCCACTCAGCCCCAACTCAGACCTTCAGGTCAGATCCCAGAAGGGACTGCAGCGACCACTCAGTCCACTGTGTTCGGTGTTGGTGGAGCTCCCAGCCCTTGGAGGAAAGAGACCTCTGAGACTGTTGGTCCAAGTTCCCCAAGATGCTCCCAGACCATGCCCACCCCCAAGTGTGCTCTTCTCGAAGTATATCTTCTAGAGTGGACCTTGGTAGAGAAAAGCAGGGCTTTCTCCAGGAATGGGGAACCTCCAGTGGCTTCTGCTTTGGAGATTGTGAGCTCACTGATGGAAACTCCTGAGACTGACGGGTTTGTGTGCTGACAATGCTTGGCTGGTTTAATGCAGGGTTCCCTGGATGAGGAGTGCAGACCCTCCTGTTGGTTTGGGAAGCCCCTCTTGTCCATCCATCCTGAACACCTGTGATTTGCCAGGTAATCCCCTTTGTAGTGGGCATTAATGAATCCAGGGCTCTTTAATACTTCTCAGGTGATTCACTGTGATACAGTACAGTCATGACTTCCTGGCAAGTCTTCCTAGGGGTCAAGAGAGCCTGGATGAGGTCCCATTGCTAAGATATTTGAGCTTTTCATGAAAAAGTGATTTCTAGACAATCTCCAATGTTTTAACTGCTCTTTTATTCATTGTCAAGTTGGTGTTTCAGACTTAGACATCAGAAATGGCATTTAGATTTCCATGCTGCCCTGTTTAACCCATAGCGTAGCTGAAACACGGTACAGTTGCTATGAATCATACTGGAAAATAGTATGCATGTGGGTGAGTAATCTAGAACTGCTGTTATGGGCCCCCTGCACCATGAACCACTTGGAAGGCAGGCCTTCAGCCACTCCAGCCAGGATGTAGACGCATCTACCCTGAGGAGGATGTCAGGCTACTCTGAGACTCTTGGGGTCTGCAGCGAAGCCTCGGCGAGGCAGCAGAGAGCGGCTGGGTTTAGGTGCAGCCCTGATGGTTCCTGTACACGTTTCTTCCTGGGTGTTTCAGATACCACATGGGCCAGCCCATCCAGAGCTGATGGGAGCCAGGTGGATAGGGGGCTGGAAAGACCCTGGCGGCTAGAGCTCTGAGCCTGTTGGCAGCTTGCCTTCTGGCTCAGGATGGACCGACAGGAGCTGCCCAGCAGGACTCAGTCTGGCCCTTCCTAGGTCAGCCCCTGCCCAGCGGTGGGTCCTGAGCTACACCTTCCTCCGGGTGCCCCATCCCATTCTTCTGTGGTGGGGGCTATACCTGTTGGAACAGGTGGACAGGTAGATCCCAGCACCCCTTTGGCTGCTTGTAAACTGAGATTCCAGACTCAGGAGTGTATCTGCTCTTTCTTTTGGGTCCCCTGTCCTGCTTCCCTGTGTCTTGGGGGCTTCCTCAGTGGCTCAGATGGTAAAGAATCCACCTGCAATGCGGGAGACTTGGGTTCGACCTCTCAGTCGGGAGGATCCCCTGGAGGAGGAAAGGCAACCCATTTCAGTATTGTTGCCTGGAGAATTCCACTAAAGCTGCTCCCTGGACCACTGAAAGTGCCCAGTGAAATCCTGAGTGCTGTGAGACCTAAATTCAGACTATACCCCAGCAAATCAACCTGAGTCTGTATTTCTCATTGATTAAAAAAAATTAAGACTCAGTGATGTAATGTAATTCATGATTATGCAATAAAGGCCTATTATGGATTGTAATTCTGCAGTGACTAACTTAATTTTACTTATTAGTGTTCATTTAAATCTTAGCTTATTGTATGTTCAGTACAACAAGGACTAGAACCATTTTTCTTTAAAAATCAGCCATTCGGAATTTTCTCATCAGTTTAGACCAGATTTCCCTCCCTCCTTTTCATCCAAAAAATTCAGATAAGTGAGATTTTTCCTTCATTTAAATCATTGATTGACCAGGACTACACTGGAGAATAACTGGTTTTTGAACAAGAAGCACCAACCTGAAGTGAATTTTATTAATTTCAAAATCTGACATTTTGAGACCCCTTTAAAAGGGCCAAGGCTTCTCTAAATAACCTCCCAGGGAATCGGTTTGGTGCAGAAATGAACCCTGTCTTGAAATGCAACATTCAGATCATTTGCAAACCACACTGCAGGTTCACAGAGATTGTGCCTGATTTACATTTTCTGGGTTTAGTAAATTCAATTCAAATTTATTTCCTCCTAAATGAGTTTTCACTACCGGAAGGCTGGTGCATGGAAATGACCCGTTGCCGTTGTGGTCGCCTGCTCCAGAGGCCGAGGTGGCTTTGGGACTGGAGCCCAGGCCAGGGTTGGGGCCTCAGTCTCTGCCTCCCCGAGAAGGGCTCTCGCGAGGTCTGGGAACCCTCCTCTTGGGGACTCTGAGATGGTCCTGGGTGCAAGGATGACGGTCTTTAGCCATTCTCTGCAGCTCCTGAGATGCATGTGTGGGGGGCCGTGAGCTTCTCCATGACACTGGATTGTGGGGACTTCAGTTTTAAAAACAGAACCTGAACCACATTTGAGGAAAAGGTGAATTCCTACAGTGTCCTTGGTAGAGTCTCTTTATTTCCTCCTCTGTGGTCCTCAGGCTACAGTGAAGCCCGTGCAGGTTGTGGGGGGAGGATCAGATGGGGGTCCTGGTGTCGGTGCCCGACTGGGAGCCGGTGGGTGGGGAGCACAGCTGCTCAGGCCCCTCAGAGACCAAGCCCAGAGCAGCATATTGACTTTTTGTGATTTCAGTTTTCAGTGAGGGGATATGAGTCTGAGCAAACTCCAGGAGATGGTGAAGGACAGGGAAGCCTGGTGTGCTACAGCCCGTGGGGTTGCAAAGAGTCGGACACGACTGAGCGACTGAACAACAGCATCAGTTGTTTTTAATCACGAGATGTGTCTACCGTCCAAGAATCTCTCCTAACTTTCCCTGCAGCCTCTGTAGGTCAGGTCCCGGCTGCGTGAGCACCTCCCTCCCGACACATGTGGCCACTTTGTCCCTCTCACGTGGCTCCAGGTTGTTCTGTGTCGTGCCCGTCATGTCTTAGTGGACCCTGAGGCATGGTCCTGCTGGTCTCTGTTTTCTGCCGGATTCAGGGTGGTCTCACTGTTCTTTAGAGCCTGCCTGCTAAGTAGCTTCAGTCGTGTCCAGCTCTGTGCGACCCCATGGACTGTAGCCCACCAGCCTCCTCTGTCCATGGGATTCTCCAGGCAAGGATACTAGAGTGTGTTGCCATGACCTCCCCTAGGGGATCTTCCTGACCCACCAGTCAAACCAGTGACTCGTACGGCTCCTGCATTGGCAGGCAGGTTCTTTCCCGCTAGCGCCACCTGGGAAGCCTGTCCTTCACAGAGCTCCCTGGAAATCACCAGACGGCTGTAGCTGGTCGGGACATCACGGGACAGCGGCAATATCCGGGGAACGTCCTGAGGGTCTGTCAAGAGCAAGGAGACCTTTCCCCAAAGCATCCAGCTGATGCTGGCCGCTTGGCCAGAAGTTGGTAGAGTGTCCATTTAGCAAGGAGAATGGATTGTCTCGAGCAGTGTAGATGGATCAAAATTTAACTTGCCTCCTGGGAGAGGGATGCACGCCCAGTGGAACCCTGCCAACTGGGGGATGGATCCATTGTTTCCTGGGGGCGGGGAGCAGCAATCCCAGTTCTGTCCTTAATCTTCCTAGCAAGGGCTCAAAGAACGCTGATCAACTGTATTTTCCTAATCTTTCGCCACATGCAAAAATATGTGTATTTTTCTTTCTATGTTATGATGAGTAGGGAAATGATCATTGATGACCTTGGGCCTCTGTCTCCCGTCTTCTGAGCTGGACCAGGACAATGCGCAAGCGCAGTGTTTGATAAACTGGGTTGACTTACAGGGTCTTGGTGAAGGAGGAAATGGCAACCCACTCCAGCATGGTTGCCTGGAAAATTCTATGGACAGAGGAGCCTGGTGGGCTACAATCCATGGGGTCGCAAAGAGTCGGACACAGCTGCACACACACAGGGTCTTAGGGTTGGAAGGCCTTAAATTTCCATCCTTTCATTTGACTAATAGAGAAATTGAGGCTCAAGTTGCCAGGAAGAGGTCGGGGGAGGCGGCCAGGACGCAGTAGCTCGTTTAGCTGAAGCCTCGTTTTGTGGCTTTTTCCCACTCCCATGATGCCTGGCCCTCCCCTCCCCTCACCCAGGCAATCAGTTCTATTGTGCTCTTTAAAGTTTTATCTCTGTCCAAACCTGCACAAGAACTGAAGCACTAATAGCAGTCACTCATAGCCCAGCATGAGTATGAGCCGTTTCATCTCTTAAGTCGTCTCTGGAATCACTTAAAGACGTTTCAAGCTTTATTAAGAGGCATGGGGATTACTTTGGGGGTGGGAGGCCTTGAATTCTCTTGTGGGTCCTTCTGAATCTCGCCACTGGGGAACTGTCCCTTCTACTCTGTCTCCTGGGAGATGGGCCCCCCTTAACTGTCTCCAGAGCCACTGCTCAGAGGAGAGAGGGCAAGGGCATCCTGCTGATACCCCCGGACCCTCCCCTCCCTGGAGGTGTCTTGTGAGTGAGCCTGGAGCTCTGCTGGTGGGTGAAGGGCCTTAGACTCTTGGAAAGGCACCAAGCCCACCCATGACGCGTCTGTGATGAGTCCCCGTGTGTCCCACCCGGGACAGTCTTCTCTGCTCCACATAGAAGGGCTTTGTTTCTGGAAATCAAAGTGCATGAATGCAGAGACCTGGGGAGTGGCTGTTTGCGTTTCACAAGTTTCCTCTTTTTCTGTGTAGATAGCATCCTGGAAACCCCATTACAGACTCCTGGAGTGCTCAGGAAGTGACCTGATGTCCACACCGAGGGTGGTTTGCAGTGAAGCGTGGGTAGCTGTCCCACAAAGGGCCGAGCCTCTGAGCCGTTCAGACAGAGGAGCAGCATTAGGGCAGAGAACCGGGTGTCACATCTGCTGCCCGCTTCTGTCCCCCACCCAGGACCACCCACAGGATGCGGCCTCACAGCTCCGGCTCCCTCTCCCAGGGGCTCTCGTTTGGGAGCTGTTGGCATTCCAGCTGGGGCTGTCCTTCTCTGGGGCTGGTTCTCCTTGGGGAGGGGGGTAGTGTCTGGACCCCTGGCCTGCCCCCCTGTTAGTTCTCCCACCAGCCCCACTCCAGCCCCAGGGATGTCTACTCCATGGGGTCATCATTAAACGTGACGCCAGTTAAGGACGAGAGCGCCGACACCGGGCCCTATGTCTGAGCCTGACAGTGATGTCCGCCGTTTTCCAGGCTATTTTCTGAATCTCCTTGATGTCCACCTGGGCCAACAACACAGGCTTCCCTCAGTGAGTGATGGGGTGGGCGCAGACTAGCCATCTTGACTGTCCCCCTCCCCCACCATGGACCCCAGGCCCGGCCTTGGGGCACCCTCACAGCAGAGGGTGAGCTGAGCGCAGCCCAGGCAGCATGAGGCCTGGCCCACAGGGTTTCTTCGGCAGGCCTGCCCCTTGCCCATCCCGGGGCCAGGCCCGGGCTCTCTTCCCAGAGCCCGCTCCACAGGACATACTTCAAAGGGGTCACAGGGCTGGGAGGCCCAGCTGTTTCTTGGACATCAAACGGTGCTTGCAAAACAATTGATGAGTTAGGAGTGAATCAGAACCAGCCGGCTTGCATTTCTCCCGGAATCTCTGCTTGTTGAGAACCTCTCACACACCCCGCCCCCAAGAACGTGTGTCCCTCCCCGGGGATGGGGTCTCAGCCGCAAGCGCTGGAGCCAGCGTGCTTCTCGCCCACGGCCCACCTGAGGCCTCCAGAGACTCCCTTGTCTGACCACCCACTTCCTGGCGGGAGGTCCCCGATTAGGGCCCTTTTCAGGGCCGAGTGACAGCAGGGGGCCTGGGTTGCAGGAGTTCAGGTCACCTCCCCACCCCCTCGAGAGGCAAGCCTCACGTGTCCAGTCTGGAGACAGCGTGATGGGGGTCTGGGAGGGGTGGGCAGCCGGAGGCGGGGACCAGAGGCACCACTCTCGATTGCTTTCTCCGCCTTGTCCTATTGCAGCCTCCGTGAAATGTCCCCAGGCTTCCATCCCTCAATGCTCTTCCCTGTGATCACCGCTTCTGTCACCCCGTCACACTCCTGTCGCTTACAGAACCCAAAACCCTCTATAATCACGTCTGCCCATGTGGTTGTCGCCCCAGCAGACTGTCAGGTATGTGAGGCCAAGGACCTCGTGTGTCTCTCAGGGGAGCCCCCGGGGTTCATCTGGAAGCTGCAGGAAAGAAACCGCCATAGGACGGGCAGGTGGCGACAGTACCACCCTCTGGGTTGCTGTTTGAGTGGGAAATAGTGTCCATGGACCTCCTTGGGGGTTAACCCTGATTTGTGGGTGTCTAGGGGTTTTCCCAGTGGTCATGTATGGATGTGAGTTGGACTGTGAAGAAAGCTGAGTGCCGAAGAATTGATGCTTTTGAACTGTGGTGCTGGAGAAGACTCTTGCGAGTCCTTTGGACTGCAAGGAGATCCAACCAGTCCATCCTAAAGGAGACCAGTCCTGGGTGTTCATTGGAAGGACTGATGCTGAGGCTGAAACTCCAATACTTTGGCCACCTGATGTGATGAGCTGACTCATTTGAAAAGACCCTGATGCTGGGAAAGATTGAGGGCAGGAAGAGAAGGGGACAACAGAGGATGAGGTGGCTGGATGGCATCACCGACTCGATGCTCATGAGTTTGAGTGGACTCCGGGAGTTGGTGATGGACAGGGAGGCTTGGTGTGCTGCGATTCATGGGTTTGCAGAGTCAGACACAGCTGAGCAACTGGGCTGAACTGAACTGAGGGAGGCAGGAGGCAGTGGGGTGGACAGTGATAATTTTTCCCACTTGAAATTATGGGCAATAGGTTAGTGTCTGTCACTGGACACCCCACTTTCAGGACTGGGTTTCGGGCGTGTGCTTTTCACCCACGGTTCCCGTCTTCGGGGAATGTGAAGTCTTGTGGGTGACTGGACACACAGCGAGAACCAAACTGTCCCGTGAGGAACGTGGATGAGGTGTGAACGGGCAGCCGTCCGTCCTTAGGTTCTGAGGGCATGAGGAAAAGCTGAGTCCCGGGGCGAGGGTGAGTCCTTTCACGGAGGGACCGGATCCTTTGAGGCCCGGGGAGGACAGGGGCAGCCAGGTCAGAGGCTGTCAGAACCTCGGGTTTTAGAAGTTTCTTCCCGCAGACTTCCCTTCAGAGCCTCGGTCCCCAGGTGCCGTGTTAAGTGTAAAGCAGTAAATGAAGGGGAGAAAGGGCGACAGAGGGCAAGACGGTTGGATGGCATCACTGACTCAATGGACATGAGTTTGAGCAAACTCCGGGAGATAGTGAGGGACAGGGGGGCCTTGTGTGCTGAGGTCCGTGGGGTCGCAAAGAGTCAGATATAACAGCAACAACAGCAAATGAGCAAAGAAGCATGAAGCGTCATCAGATTCCTTCCATCTAAGAGGGCTTTCAGGGACCAAAACATTGAGCACACAACACAGTTAGGGCAGAAAAGACTCAAGGTGCTGGGAGGGGCAGGCAGACAGAGCGGGAGAGGGTGGTGTGGGGACCCTGGGGTGATCGTGCTGGGCGGGGCCTGTGCTGTGAGCTGAGATGCTTCCGGGGAGACCTTGCCCAGGACTGCCCGTGTCATCCTCTGTCAGAGGAGCCTCTGCCCCGCCAGGCTGAGACCCTCTGCTGCTTCCTGGGAGGGTCTGGGGGCCTGAGGGAGGGGCTTTTGGGACTCAAGGGGCAGCGGCTGTTTACCAACCAGTAGAGATCTGTCTTCATGTCTAACGATCGGTTCTACTTGCTTTTCCCAGCAGCTGGGGGTCAGCACAAAGGGTGAGGAGGGTGAGCAGAGAACCCAGGGGTATAGATCACCCACCCTCCATCACCTCAGCCTGGAAAAGGTGCTTCACCCTGTAACAAAGGCTTGGTCTTTCTCTGGGGTCATTCCTCCCAGCCTGTGAACCCCACATAGAAACAGTGGGGAACCTGGTGTCTGCAGCCACTTGAATGCTCTAGTTACCCGAATCCATGTGCCCCCAGCCCCTGCCCCCCAGACCTCCCCCATCCTGTCCATAGACCTGGGAGGAGCAGGGCGGAGGGCTCAGAGCCAGATCAGCCCTCCTGGTCAGCGGCTTCTGCCCTGATGATGGGTGATTCCGAACGTCACCCAGGCCTCACTGCTGTCTTGGTTTGCAGGGAGGTGTGTTGTGATCGGACTTGCTTTCATAAAACAATAATCAAACGCCTTTAAAAAAATTGCGTCACTCTGTGTATCCGTAGGGTTCAAAAGCAAACCAAAGGGGAACAAACAGTGACGATCCTTGTGAACAAACAAATGAAGAAAATAGTTGGGAGTGGCCGGTCTGGTGGCTGTAATGCTAAGGAATTCACTGGGAGGCCATCACATGCCTGAGATGTGATGGATCTCGAGACAAACGGCGTCTCATCTGTGTGAGACAGAGAGGAAGACAGAGAGACAAGAGAAGGTGAGAGAGAGAGGGGGAGACAGATAGACAGACACAGAGAAGGAGAGACAGGGTGAGAGAGGGCAAGAGAGAGAGGGAGACGGAGAGAGGGAGAGAGAGATAGGCAAGGGAGTTGAAGCTGCCATGTGGGGTGTAGGGTGTGGTTGTTGCCTCGTAGGGTTTATACTGGCTCACCCCACTGTGTACACAGGGCCCCATTAACAGTCATTTGGCCAAGAATAAAGGATTCCTAATTATATTTTAGAAATACAGTTTAAGGAGCTGGAGTTTAAAATAACTGTCTTGAGCTTCAGTGAATTCATCTCTGAAAACCATCCATGGAAGGATATTTGTATCCCGAGAGGGTCTCAGGGGCAAAAAGCAGGGAAGATTGTCTGCGTTTCAGGCTGTGGCCTCCTGGAAGGTTCCTCGTGCGTTTCTGTGTGACAGTGACGGCTGGTTTCTCAAGAGCTGGGGCCCATCCAATCCCCCGTCAAATTCTTGACTGAGATCAGGTTTAAACTCCAGCAC
Organism: Ovis canadensis; assembly: GCF_042477335.2. Taxonomy (NCBI): domain Eukaryota; kingdom Metazoa; phylum Chordata; class Mammalia; order Artiodactyla; family Bovidae; genus Ovis; species Ovis canadensis. The sequence goes on from NC_091247.1 coordinate 220,215,664, forward strand.
TCTGAGTGCCCCGTGGCCTTCAGGGTGTGTCTGCGCTGTGTGTAAGCAGCTGGTGTCAGAGATGCAGTAAAGCAGGCTGCGTATAATCAGGTACTGAGCGCCCGAGACGGACGGGGCTGGGGAACTAATAACCTGTCCTCTCCAGGAGACACTTGCATTTTACTTTCAATCCATTTCTAAAAATGGCAAATGCAAAGTAAGAAAACAAGTTTATCCATTGCAGGAAGGCAGGCAGAGGGAGACAAGTCAGATCTCTGCTTGGTGTGATTTTATTTTCATCTTTTGCTTTTGCATCCGAACACACCCAGGGGCTTGTGCAGGGCTGGGTCACCTAGGCATCAGCAACTTCTCGGGGGTCACAGTTAGAGACTGATCTTCCAGGAGGGATGGGACACGTGAACTCTGTGGAGCTGGGAGCTGATGGTGCGGTGGCGTGAAGTGGGGTGTCCTGGAGGACACAACGAAGGTGCTAACGGCAGGTGCAGGATTCAGGCAGCCCCCTTCCCTGGCCCTCAAGGAAGCCTGGACTTGGGGGGGGGCCTCCCTTCTGAAGTCTGGGAGACTGGGTGACTCCAGGGTAGAGGTGGATTTCAACCCAGTTCCCACACTCTGGTAGGTGATCTCAAAGAGTCTGCGACAAGACGAACGTGACCCACTTGAGGCCAGTGGCATCCCAGAGCAATGGCCTAGGTTCCTAAATGTGAAGCATGCTCTCTGTGCAGGTGTTTTAGAGGAAAAAGCAGGAAGTTCATTCGGTCATCCGTGCGCATGTTTGGGTCTTCCTTGGGCACCAGAGACTTTCCTGGGACAGGTTGAAGCCCCTCCTCTGGAGTAACCCCACCTGAGGTCCGCAGCACAGAGAAGGAAGGGCGTCTCCAGATGGGCAGTGAGATCAGGCCAGGATTCTGTGTCTCCCAATGGCTGTGCGGTGATGTCCGGAGCTCTCTCTCAGGGTGCATCTTAGGAGAAAGGCACGCTGTGCTTTCAGAAGAGCCCTGTTGTGATCGATGCCAGAACTGACTGTTCCATTTGGTTTGTGGTCAGCTGAGGGCCCTGCTGCAAGCCCAGGGGTCTGGGGAGGCTGGATGTAGGCACTCAGCTTCGGCTCCAGGAGCGGTAATCAGGCGGTCTAGCTGAATCAGGAGTCCTCCTATGGCCGTTGCTTAGGCGCGTGTGTAACTTGTAATTCTATCATTTCCAGGGTGCTACCGCTATCCTAATGCTCATAGTAGCCGCTGTCCAGTAACACCATTGGGTTGGTCCCCGTGTCCTGGCCCTTAGGAATGTCCCACGTCACCAATACACGGCCCCTTCAGTAGGTCTAGGGTCTGACTTTGCATCTGCGACCTTGAACTTCTCTAGAAGGTGAAAGGAGAAGTGTTGGTTGTTCAGTCTGTGCTGCTTCTGGTTATTTGCACCAGTTTAGGGGATCAGACACAGGAACTGGCATTTGGATTAATGACTGGGTGGTCCAGAAATAGTCAAAGAACCAGAAAATAAAACACGTTTTGTTCTGCATTATTTATTTTTACAGGGTGATGGTAAGAGAAATAACGACTTTATAATTTCTTAAGTCCATACTTGCACTGATATTAACATCAGCTACTGTTTGCACTTGCTGAATGCACCTTGGCCATGGTGGGTGATGGGGCAAGACCTCAAGGGTAAATGTGGTAGCGAGGAGGAAACTAAGAATTCAGGTGTTGCTAAGGCTTCACTGGAAGCACTGGTTCTAATGACCACAGGCTCTAAACAAATCATACTTGAAAGAAATCAGGCAGCTCTACATTTGACGGAATACTGTTACGACTGCTTAGGAAAAAAGGAAATCATTGCCGACACAGTTCTGGATTTTAATTAAGTTGATCTGTGTAAAGCATGATGCACCTGTACAGGTGATAAGTAATTTTGTCAAGAGTAGAGACCTGGCTAAGGAGAAGGACATAGTGCTTGGGACGCAGGGCTTGGCATTTTAGAGGGAGGGGTACTTGTCCTGGTCAGATAGTCTCACTGTTTGTATCCTGCTGTTCACCGGGTGCCTGTCAGTTGTTGCCCCCCCTTTTCCTTCATTGAGTTTGTCGTGTGCTGTGTCTGGGGTGGCATGGATGCCGAGGCTCTGAGGGCAAAGTTAGACGTGATTCCTGCCTTCGTGGGGCCCAGAGGCTGTCGGGGGAGCTGGACAGAGGACACACAGAACTGCTGGGCACTGGGCACTGTGCCCTCTGATGCTCTGACCTCAGAACAACCTTGAAAGACCCTGGCAATGACCCCGTGGCTGCCCCTTGGAGGCACTCACAGTCTCTCTTTGATTTTTATTGTTAGGATACCTTACTTTTGGAAATTAGCATCACGCTGGCTCTGCTGGTGTCAGAATCACGGAAGGAACTGTGGAGAGCCCGGGCTGCCTGATCCAATCTCCTGACTCCCAGGGACACCCCAGGGCTGGGAGCCTCATGATGAGTTTTCCAGGAGGAAAGTGGTCCTAGGGAGAGGGTGCCCTCGGTTGCCCATCTGCTGAGAGCTGAGGGTCTGGGCAAACACCAACAGCCCGGGGTGGCCTCTGGAGGTGTGTGCTGAGGTTGACCCTCGAGGTCAGCCCCTCCCAGCTTGGAGGAAGCACCCCGAGGCTCTGCGAGGCAGTGTCCAGGTCCTGCCGGTCCCCTGCCTTCGGGCTGTAGCCAGCACCCTGGCCGGTGCCCCTCCTTGCTCTCCGGGCGGTGGGCAGCCGTCGGGGCTGCCTGGGGAGGAGGTGGCGAGATCTCTGCCTGTTACACGAGGACATCACGGCTTTATTTTTAGGCTTCGCTAATTCTCGCTCTCCTCCTGGTTTGCGGCTCCCTGGCAACAGCTTGTCGTCATGGCAACCCCCATGTTAATGAGTGAGGCTCTCGGTGTGTCTGTTCCACCCGGGCCAGGACAAGGACAGCAGCTCTGCCAGGATCTGTCCAGCCCCTGGAGGCTGGGCGCCTGACACCAGGCCCAGAGCATCAGGAGAGGGCTGGAGGGGGAGGTGGTTTTGCTCACACTTGTCACTTCTTCTCGGTTTGTGCCTGCGTGGGTTTAGGGCAGCTTTCCTGCAGCTGGAGAGTAGGGCCCTGAACCCTAAGTCCTGAAGGGAGAGACATTTGCTGCCGATCTAGGGGAGGTGAGAGTCCAGTCAGAAGCTGAGAGGCGGTGACCCCACCGACCTGTGCTAGAAGCTGCTGTCCTGGGTTGGAGGGCAGACGGGGTTGCTGCAGCCTCTTGGGGGTTCATGCTTCCCATCCTGAAGGTGGCTTGAGGCCAGTACCCTGAGTCCTCACACCAGCCGACTGAGCGATGCAGGTGAGGCCCCAGGGCTCCACTCCCCAAGTCTGCTGTGTGGGTGGCTTCCTGGCATTCCACCCGCCCCCCCACCCCCCATGCTATGTGCTTCAGTCTCTTCACCTATACATTAAGGATAATAATCATATGACTGTGTGTCAGGGCTTAGAGCAGTGTCTATCTTAAAAGGATGATGGTTGGATGCATGTTAGTCCTTCGTTCTGGTCATTATTTAATTTCCACAGGAATCCTGTAAGATAAATACCATTGTTTTTCTGTAACTACAAATAAGTAAATTGAGGCACTGAGCTGCTGTCCTTGTCACAGGAGTGGTGGTAGGAGCAAGAGAGGCCAGGCGCAGGGGTCAGAGGCCAGGCCTGGGGTCAGAGCAGTGCGGGGAGGACCCATGCTCGTCGCCCCCGGCGAGTCCCGAAGGCGCTGGACCACGCCGCCAGTGCCTCCTCCCTGTCTCTGCACTTTGAAGGACAGGACTGTGATTCCCTTAAGGATGGAGCGGGCCTGGAAGTGCTTTCCTACCTGCTTACTCATAGCCACATTCCTTCTAAGAAAGAAGCGGCTCTTAATGCACAATTAGAGATGAAAGCCTGAACCCAGAGGAGGTGATGCTCCAGTGGGTGTTTCTCAGTTGAAATGTAATCAGTCCAACTGCCAGGGTAATTGACTGGTCATTACACTTTTTTTGGCTTTCGATGGGAGAAAGGGGGAGAAGTTATTTGCAGGACAGAGATTTTGTACATAAAGAGACGGGCCCCAGAAAAAGGACAGGGTGAGCAGCGAGGCACACGCCTGCAGAGCTGTCTGGGGAACACTTTAAGAAGCTGGAGTTCAGGGTCACCGTGGGGCCTGGCCCCCGGTGTTTTCACAAGCACCTCTGTGTGAAAGCCGTGCGTGGCCAGGCCGAACCGCTGGTTTAAAGACAGAAGCTCACTCGCAGATACCAGCGTAGAGTTTGCAGTTTTCCAGGCAGGGACCTAGGGAAGACTTGTTCTGGTTTCAATTTGCAGTGACACCTTCTGAAATCTGCTTCAGGAATTAAGAAGTTTAGGTGCTTTTTTTTTTTTTTTTTTAAAAAAAAGCAACTTTCTATTTCATATAGAGTATAGCCGATCAACAATACTGGGATATTTCCAGGTGAACAGCAAAGGGACTCAGCCATCATATACATGTGTCCATTCTCTCCCAAACTCCCCTCCCATCCAGGCTGCCACATAACTTTGAGCAGAGTTCCATGTGCTCTGCAGTAGGTCCTTGTTGGTTATCCATTTTAAATATAGCAGTGTGTATGTGTGCATCCCAAACTCCCTAACTGTCCTTTCCCCCATCCTTCCCCTCTGATAACCATAAGGCGCTTATAGAGTATGGAGTAGAGTTCCCTGTGTGGTACAGTAGGTCCTTGTTGGTTATCAGTTTTAAATACAGCAGTGTGTACATGTCCATCCCAAACTCCCTAACTTCCCTTTCACCCCGTCCTTCCCCCAGCAACCGTAAACTTGTCCTCTGAGTTTGTGAGCCTGTTTCTGCTTTGTAAATATGTTCATTTGTATCATTTTTTTTTTTAGATTCTGCATATAAGGGATGTCATACACTATTTCTCTTTCTCTGTCTGACTTAAGGAAGTTTAGGTGCTTTTTAAAAAAGCTATCTGTGCACCCACATTCACAGCGGCAGTAATCACAATAGCCCCGAACGGAAGCAAGCCAAGTGTCCACCAAAGGATAACAGGCAAGCACAATTTGGTCTGAACCTGCCATAGCAGGTGATTCAGCCTTAAAGAGGAAGGAGGTTCTGACACCTGCTACAACCGGATGAACCTGGAAGACGCCGTGCTCAGTGAGAGAAGCCACACAAAACTAGACAAACGCTGTGTGGCTCCACTTGCAGGAGGTCCTTCAGAGAGGCAGATCCAGATACAGAAAGTGGAAGGATGGTTGCAGGGGCTAGAGGAGGGGAGTGAGGGGCAGTCTAATGGAATGGAGTTTCTGTTTTGCAAGATGAAAAGTTCAGAGTTTGAGGATGGTGTTGCTGATGGCTGCATAGTGATGGAAATGCAGTTAATGCCTGTGCTGTGCACTCAGGAAGGGCTGAGATGGTCAAGTTTATGTCGCGTGTTGTTATTGTCGTTCAGTTGCTCAGTCATGTCCAACTCTTTTACCACCCCCTAGACTGTATCCCACCAGGCTCCTCTGTCCGTGGGATTTCCCAGGCAAGAATACTGGAATGGGTTACCATTTCCTCCTCCAGGGGATCTTCCTGACCCAGAGATTGAACCCTCATCTCCTGCTTGGTGGGTGGATTCCACCAGGGAAGACCGTGTCGTGTGTATTTTACCAGACTTAAAAACATTTAATTTCAGATTAATAAGAATCATCTGTTTGTTTTAATAGTTTAAACAAAGACAAATTTATAAAGAGGAAAGTTTAAACATTACCACTTGGTATTGAGACGTGTTCTCTTCTCAGTGTGCTTGTAAACGTGAGTGCACATGCTCACACACGCACACACACACACACACACACACACACACAGAGTGATCTTTCTCTCCCTGGGTTTTACTTGGACAGTGTCACACTGACTCTTAGCAAAACTCTTTCAGGGAGGTGCATTGAACCACTTGCTCACTGAGCCACACAGAACAGCCGAGTTTGGAGTCTGAGTTACAGCCTCGACACACCTGTAGCCTTGTGACCTGGACCGGCTCCCTTGTTTCAGGTTGTCTTAAACACAATGATGCCCAGTCCCACTGGAGCCCCTGGGACACGGTGCTGATATCGAGGAGCCCAGGGCACCACCTGCCTAGACCTCCAGGTTGGAGGCATCCCAGCTCCCCTTACTCCCTCCTCTGAGCCAAGGACGGGGCCTTGGAGCATCAGGACCTGAGGCTTGGCAGTTACCTCGGCTGCATCCATCGGGGGGTTTTCCCTCCAGGCAGGGACAGGAGAGTGGCAACACTTCCCCAGCACAGAGGAACGCACAGTCCTCATGAGCCTGGGAGAAGTGCTGAGCCCAGCTCAGAGCCACCAGGGGAACGGTCTCTGCGGGCGTGCTGGGGGAAACCGAGTTAGGCTGGCTTGTTCCAAATAAAACGCTGTATTCAATTTCACTCTGGGCAACATTTGCTGTCCGGGCTGCTGTGATTTGCAAAATAGATTTAAGAAGATCTGTTTAGCTGAAACAATAGGAAAGCAGGGGCTGAGGGCGGAGTGGGAGGGCTGGTACAGCTCGTGAGTGTCTCAGTTTGGTTTTGTCGCAGCAGATGCTGACCTTGGGCTGGACAGTCCATGTTGAAGGGCCTCTACATCGCCGTGTGGTTGGTTGCCTATCGCTGTTTCACACGAGGGCCTCGCGGGGGAGCGGCCTGCACCATGTGCTGGCCATGTCGGGGGAAGGCCCGAGTCTGCGCCTGTGCTGAGTTCCGCTGTCCAATGAGGACATGTCTGACCATCCGTTTCCAAAACCAGCCTGGTGGAGTCTGGTTTCCATAGTCGCCCTAAGCGTGTGGTTAGCTGGATACCCCCCTGCTTATCAAATGAACAATCACGTGCAAGTACAACCCCAGCCAGATTTGATGCACTTCAGAAAGCGTGCCCACATCAGACCCTTCCAGAGTGTAAAGATGGAGAGAAGTCATCTGTCTGGAGAAAGCAGAATGAGAGCAAGTTGAGGGGAACATTCGAGGTGGGGCTTACAGAAGCGGGGAGGTTGGTTCCCAGCCGATGTTGCCCTTGGGCTTGTAAACCAAACCCTCTGCTGCCGGCTGGTTCTGGTGATGGACACTGGGCCCCTGGCTTGTTTCTTTTCCTAATTCCACTTCTCAAAGCTGTTCACCACTGAGAACTCAGAGATGGAGGTTTTAGTACAATGAGTGTGCCTGATCTCTGGAGACCCACGTGGACACCCACGTGATTCCTGGCCTTCCCTTCATCACCTGTCCGTGAATGAGTCACAGTCATGGCGTTTGGGGGGGATACATTAATAAGAACCTTTTATTGGAGTGTAGTTGATGTACACCGTTGTGTTAGTCTCTGCTGTGCAGCAGAGTGTTCCGTTGTGCATACACATCTATCCATCTTTTTAAGGGGCTTCCCAGGCGGCGCTAGTGGTAAAGAACCTGCCTGCCAGTGCAGAAGAGTAAGAGATGAGGGTTCGATCCCTGGGTCGGGAAGATCCCCTGGAGGAGGGCATGACAACCCACTGCAGTACTCTTGCCTGGAGAACCCCATGGACAGAGGAGCCTGGAGGGCTATAGTCCACAGGGTCGCAAGGAGTCGGGCACGACTGAAGTGCCTTAGTACAGCACAGCACTCTTTCTAAAACGCTTCTCCCACATAGGTCGCTACAGAGTATTGGCGAGAGTCGCCCGTGCTGCCTGGTACGTTCGTACGAGTTATCTATTTCGTATATGATAGTGTGTGGGTGTCAATGCCAATCTCCCAGTTTATCCCTTCCCTCTTTGCCCCTGGTAACCATAAATTTGTTCTCTCAGGCTGTGACTCTATTTCTGTTTTGTAAAATAAGTTCATTTGTACCATTTTTTTTAAAAAAAAGATTCCACATATAAATGACATCACGTGCTATTTCTCCTTCTCGGTCTGACTTACATTACTCAGTATGACAGTCTCTAGGTGCGTCCATGTCTCTGTAAATGGCATGATTTCATTCTTTTTAGGGCTGAGTAATATTCTACGGTATATATGGACCTCATCTTCTTTATCCGTTCCTCTATTAGTGGATGTTTATGTTGCCTCCATGACCTGCCTATGGTAAACAGTGCTGTGATGAACATACGGGATAACGGGTGCTCGTGCCTTCCAAGTGTGGCTTTCTCCAGATATGCCCAGGAGTAGGATTGCTTGATCATATGGTAGCTCTGTTTTTGGGGTCACAGACTTTATCTTTATTCTAGAACTTTATCCTGCACCTCTGACCCACCTGGCTGGCAGGGAAGTGTGGTTGTCTGAGCTTTCTTGGACTTCAGGCTAAAGCAGGGTGTGCTGCCTTCCCCTCCTCCTGTCCACGGGAGCCCCAACTCCCCAGCCGCCTCCTGGCAGGAGCAAGGATGATCAGCTACTCAGTATTCTAATATTAAAGGAAGGGTGAGTGATGGGTGCAGAGTCTGGGGTGATAGGTGCTTTGTGGAGGGGGATCTTTTGCTGTTTCCCTGTGGGACCTTGGGCAGCAGTGTGATTTGCCATCAATTTCCTGATGAAGGAAAGACATCTTGGCTTCCTCTGTGTGAGTGGGCTGATCAGTGCTGGAGATGATTCACTTATCAAGACCTTGGGGCCCGAGACAGGAGTCTCCCACGAGCACCGCCGTGTCGCCATGCCGTCTCGGGGAATAATAAGGTAATGTGTGCTTACAAGCCGGCTTCCTGATGTTTGGCCAGGAGACAGCTGTACCTGAACCAGCTGAGGGCTATCTTTCCTCCAGCACCCGAGATGTGCAGGCCCAGAGGACATGTGTGTTAAATGCTGAGGCTTTTTAGAACGAGCAAACAAGCAGTGTCTCTCCTAACTGAGGACTGGGAGGGCTGTCGAGCCCCCGTCTCCGGTTTGCTTTCTGTTCACCTGCGAGTCCCCTCACCCCTCTGCCTCTGTGTCTCCATCTGGGAGCCACCGTCACTTTGCCAAGATATCTTCGGTCTGAATACGGCAATGTGTGGAGTCCTTTCAGCTGCTTCGTCATTAAAAAGCATTTATTCAGCACTTACATAGTGTGGCACAAAGAGAATTATAAAGACCCAGGCCTGCCTGAGAGATTATATTCTAACATTTTCTTAGAAAGGCAGAAACTCGGCAGCTAATGGAAGCCACCACTCAGAAGTTACCTTCTGTTATGTGACACACAGAACAACAGCGTAAGTAATGGACAAGAACTGATGTGGCAGGAAGTCCAGTCATCAAGAGCACACGTCAAAAACGCAGATAAATGAGGACTTCCCTGGGGGTCCAGTGTTAGGACTTTGCCTCCAATGCAAGGGGTACAGGTTAGGTCTCTGGTTGAGGGGCTAAGATCCCACATGCCTCAAGGCCGAAAAGCCACACCATAAACCAGAAGCAATATTGTAACTAATTGAATAAAGACTTTAAGAATAGTCCAAGTTAAAAAAAATCTTTTTAAAAAATACCAATAAATGGTTGGAACTTTCTCACCTATCTAGAACTAAGTCCTACAGAAACCTTGTTTTCTGTAAAATAAATTGCCAAAACAGCTGGCCCACTGGAACCCGCGCAGGAGGGAGACCCCAGGGCATGATTCTCTGGGGGGTGTTGCTTAGGATCCTGTTATTTGGGTTCCTGTCACTGTCTCTTCTTTCCACCGCTACTCAGACACGCCCCAAGTCCCCAACCCTGCAAGAAGTCAGGGACTGCTCCGAGGAGCAGGCAGCTGGCATCCTGACCTGAGTACGGTGGTCAGAGCATTGTGGGCCTGCGTGAGAAAGCTCCAAGCCGAGCTGGGCGTGGATGGAGCCCCAGGGAGCGAGGCCGCCGTACAGAAGCTGGCCGCCAGTCCATCTGTGTGTGAGTCATCCTGTGGACGCATGAATGTGTGTCCATCTGACTCCCCGGCAGTTAAACACTCTGAAAGGTTGGCCCCAAGGAGGAGAATGCCCTTCACTCCCCCAGTGCTGGAGAAGGGGGAGATGCTTTGTAGGTTGCTGACAAAATTGTTTCAGCTTCTTCTTAGGGGAGCTGCACCCCCAAGGTGTCACACACACACACACACACACACACACACACACACACAGAGGTTTCTTCAGAGGAGTAGTAATGTTGCCAGGAAAGGAATTAAATTAGCTGTTGCTTGTGATTCTCTTCTTAGTTTACAGCATCCTGTGCCTGGTTTGATCTCAACTGACACCACAAACTAGCTCTCATGTAGGTGATTCGATGACGGATGGTTGGTGAGGTTGATGGGGGGTGGTTGGGACTGAGGGTTGCCCTTACAAAGATGTGGAAGCTGGGGCTCAGGGGTTAGGAGACAGGGACCAGTCCTCTGAGCTGCTGTTGCCTTTCTCTCTGGGAGAGCATCAGCATTCCAGAGCTCCTGTATCTAAGGACACTTCCTGGGGATGACTTTTCCAAGGAAGATTTCAAGCCCCAGCTAGAAATCTGGATTTTTTGTCAATATCTCACAGGTTTAAAGTATTATTATTAGTCACCATAAAACACAGTGTAGTTAAAACCTAACACATGGCTGCTAATAATTCCATAATTGTCATTGTTTGCCCCAAGGAGGCTCTGGCTGGAAGCCGGGAGCCTGGATGGCCCTTTGCTGGATTTGGGTCTTGAGGAGTAATTCAGTACATGGAGCTTGACTCACCCCCACCACCCCTTGCCCTACTGCTGTTCTTGACTCCCTCCCCATGTTTCAAACATGCTTCTGCCATTATAAGGGCCCTTGAAAGCTGCCAGCACAACACAAACTCCTGTGTGTGTGTGTGAGGTGAGGTCTGAGGGCTGCGCCTGGATCCCTGTCCAGGTGGAAGATGCTCAACCTGCCCCAGATCTGAAAATGTACCCGAGATTGATGGTCATGATTGGTGAGACTGAGATACTCACTGCACACCCTGCCCGCCTGCAGGGAGGTGCTGAGCACGTGTTCCTCCCAGACCCTGGCCCAGCCATCCTGCCTCCTCCTCTTCGCCCTGTCCCTCTCCCTCCCTCCAGCCAGGACGTCCTTCTAGCTCCCCTCCCCCGCTCCAGGACCAGTTCCCAGAGAGAAGCTTCCTACCCTTCAGTATCAGTTTTTCCCAGGAACAGTAGTGACGCCACTGCTAAATGTAGAATCTGGGGCTAAAGGGATTTCCCAGATGGGTGGTGTCGCCCAGTGACTCAGCCTGTGCGATTTGTGGTCGGATGGCCTGAGTCTGAGTCCAGGGTCCACTTTGTACCAACTCTTGGCAGGTTAGCCTTTCTGAGTCTGCAGATGCTGCCCTGCTCTTGGATACACACAAAGTCCCGCGCCCGAGCTTGGACTCCCCCGCCCCTGCCTCTCCCAGCTCCGTCTGCCCCTCCTGACAGCCCCACAAGGCCTCTTCCGTTCCAGGCCACTGGGCGAAGCGCTGGCCAGGCAGGAGAGGCCAGAGTCCTTTTACCAGCAGTGTCCCTGCGGCCTGAGAGGGGACCCCTCACGTTTGTTTGGAGTTGACTCACTACGTTGTATTGATGGGTTGATTCTGAGGCACACATTTTCCCCCTGAAGTTGACCGTCTCGAAAATCAGGGTGCATTTTACACCGAAGAGGGTGTTGAGAACAGCTGGCACCATCTTTTCTCTCTTAGTGGTCCTGAAGGTGATGAGCTTGTGTTACAATCTGTGACTTCCTGAATTTGGTGAAATGCACTAGTAATTTTTAAAAATCTGAGTTTAGATCCCTTCACCTCAGATATCAGTCACTCAGGTCTGGTAAATCTCGATGGGGGTGCTTCCTGGGCTCCTGCCTGGGCACCAGTCCTGTGTCCCCAGGCACAGGATCTGTCTGGGCGAGGGAGCAGCAGAGGAAGGGTTTCCAGGTGTTGGGGACAGGGCAAAGGTGTGAGTGACTCTCGGGATTCGTCTGTGTTGAAGCCCAAGCAGCTGCAACAGCTCTGTGTCTGAGATGTCTTTCTAACAACTTCCAAAGGGAGTCCTCCCCTCCCCCACCCCGTGTCATAGTTAGGTGGGGCTTGCTCCGGCTTAGTGAGCATGGCTGTGTACCAGGCATGGGGTCAAGCACTGGCACTGATCATTAGCAACCTATTAATAAGTATAAATGGAAGTCAATGCTGCTGTCTTGGTTTCACAGGTGAGAAAGCAGGCTTAAGAGGGAGCTCCCCTTCCCAGGCCTTGAACTTAGGTCTGTCCAACTCGGCGCTCACAGTGTAGACCCTGCTCGCTCCCGTCTCCCATCCTGAGCCGCCAGAGTAGTCCTTGCCCGCTCCCCCACTTCGGCCAGTGCGTTGGTGACACAGCAGTGACACCAGAGCTTGAGTTTACAAGAAGCCATGTGCTGGGGGTGGCAGGTGGTGGACCCTGGAGGTCAGGGGTGGAAAGGGATGCTCAGGCCAGACTTTGAGCCTTTGCAGGTGGCTTCATCCCTCTCGTCTGGCTGCTCCATCCCGTCTCTCCACCTCTGTCCTTTGTCGGCGCGATCTCTGGGCAGCACAAAGGCTATTGGCCTCTCCTCCAGGCCGAGTTGGCCCAAGCGGTCCAGGCCAGGAGGTGCCTGCACTGGTGTGGCCGCAGCAGGAGCGTGGGGGATGGGACACATGGAGGGCAGGTGGGCCATTGTGGCTTTACACCTGGGCTGTGACGATGAGGAGGGTGTGGGAGTGAAAACCCTGGAGGAGACAAAGGACAGGGGCACGTCTGGGCAGAAGAAGCTGTGGATCTGAGACTGAGAGCCCACTTGAGGATCCAGGAGACTGCCAGGGTGATACAGGGGGCGTGAACATCATACCCACCCTGACCTCAGGCAGCCTCAGCTTGGCCTGTCCACTCACACCTGACCTGTCCTCTTTCTCTCCTGATCACTCGGGGCATCTGTGCTTTTCTGGATCAGAGGTGCCTTTATAACTAGAATGTTCCATTTTGATTTATGTTGCTTTTTCCCCCATTGTCAATCACCAAGCCACTAATATGGTCCCCCACAACAAGAGGAAAGTAACAAGTGACTGCTGTGTGGAGTTAAGTCTTCTTCTGAATATTTTATTTGTAATAACTCCTTTAATCCTCAGAACAACCCTGCCAGGAAGGTTCGTGAATATCTCCATTTTGCAGAGGAAGAAACTGAGGTTAAGGACCTCACCCAAAGATCCACAGCAAAGAAGTGTTGAGCCATCATTCTGCCTCCAGTTTCTGATTCCAGAAGCCTCTCGCTTCCCCATGATCGGTGTTCAAATCATTTGTTCTTCATCGTGTGAAATTCTGCGAGGGTGTTTTTGGAAATCATTTGGGCAAATACACACACAAGAGCCATGTGCTCATGAGGGGAGAAGGGAACTGACTTACGTGTTTTTCTCTCTCGTGTCTACGTGGGTGATTCATTGGCATGAATGTCACCCCTCTCCCAAGGCTGCACACGCATTCAGGCAGGACCTGTGTGGAATTCATTTTTATATTCACTATAGTCTCTAAGCCGAGCCTTAAACACAGTAGGTGCTCATAATTTCATATTTTCACAAAAACATGAAATCATTTCTAAAGTTGATGGATGCATTTGGTAACCAGTTCTCACTGAAGCTATTCATTTCTAAAACAATGAAGAGGAGAACATTTAAATACGTGAATCATAAGCCAGGGTTACAGTTGAATCAGGCTTTGATGGTTTTCAGATTCCTTCCACGCAGCCGTCTCATCTCGCTTCCCTGCCAGCCCTGCTTAGGTGCAGGACATGTTGTTTTCCCAATTTAATTATGAGAAAACCGAGGTCAGAGACGGGAGATCTGCCCAAGGTCACAAACGTTTGTTTGGGGTGGGGTTGGGCATTATTTTTATTTCGCTTTTAAAATCAGAGCAGAGTTGAGAACCACCATCTCCTGGTTTCCTGTTTCGTGAGCAATCAGGCCACAGACCTGCTGGGTTCTGAGCTGGGCCGCAGGGCCTGATGACGAGCACTAGGCTTGAGCAGCAGGTATTTCAGTTCCTGTCTTTTTGTTCAATAAGACCGTCTAGCACAGTACTCTGCACAATGCAGTCCCCGCCATGCAGACCAGTCCAGGGCGAGATGAGAGCTCCTGACGGAATGCACATCAGCCACAGCTGTAAACGCAGTCTAGTTGGCCTGATGGGTTTATTTCCCCCCATTTTTACAGTTATTTGGAAATAATCGTAGGCTTACATCAGAGTTGAAAAGTGGTAGGGAGAGTTCCCACAGACCCTTCATGCAGCTTCCTCTATTGTCAGCTTCTCACGTAATTATAATATAAGTGTTCAAACGGAGAAATTACCATAGGTACAATGTGCGTGTGTACATACACAGTCCTGTCCGACTCTTTAGGACGCCATGGACCCTCTGTCCATGGGACAAGAATGTCCAGGCAAGAATACTGGAGTGGGTAGCTATTTCCTCCTCCAGGGATTCTTCCCGACCCAGGGATTGAACCCACATCTCCTGAGTCTCCTGCAGTGCAGGCAGATTCTTCACCTGCTGAGCCATCAGGGAAGCCCACAATTGGTAAGGTGTGCTGAGTCACCCAGTCGTGTCTGACTCTTTGCGACCGCATGGACTGCAGCCCGCCAGGCTCCTCTGTCCATGGGCATTCTCCAGGCAAGAATACTGGAGTGGATTGCCATGCCCTCCTCCAGGGGATCTTCCCGACCCAGTAAGTATTGGTATAATACTTACAATTAAATTCTGGCTCCATTGACTTCACCAGTTTTCCCACTTGCATCCTTTTTCTGGCCTGGGGTCTAATGGGGATCCCACGTGTCTGGTCCTCATACCCATTGAGTCGATGATGCCATCCAACCATCTCATCCTCTGTCGCCTCTGTCCTCTGTATCCTTTCTTTGTTCAACTCCTAATTTGCATCATGATCCTGCTTATCTTGCTCTACATATCTCGTTGCCCACATTGTCCCAGCTTCAGCCAGTCCAAGGTCTTTCGGGACTGACTCTGACCCTCCTATGGCTCCCCGCCTCTTTCCAGCATTTTCTTCCTTTCGGACCACAAAGTGCTGCAGGTGCATCTTGAATCTTCCCTGCCCGAGCCCTGGAATCAAACGCCTCTTCCTGGTTCCTCTGTCTGGAGAAGAATGTTTAAAAGCCAAGACCTGAGCAGCAACTGTGCTCACTGCTGTCTGTGACGTGTTTACGTCGGTGCTTCTGTCTTAAAGGAAGCAGTGTGTCTGTCCACGTGGTGAATGGGAATCAGCCAGCATCCTGTCTTGTTGTGAACCAGGGACACCAGCGACCCCGCCACGTGGAAACTTAAGAATCTGTCACCGTGTTCATGTGACCTGTCTGGTGGCAATTTAGATTCTACTGAGTTCAAGTCAGGAGTCCGTGTGGCTCTTTCGCTCTCTGCCAGGCCTTGCGTCAGGTGCTGGGTTTACAGTGGTGGGAAAGTCCTGCTCCCGGGGAGTTTATAATAATATCTTCTGTTCAGTCTAGCAGACAGGACTTCTTTTTCGGTCACTGCAAATTAGGAGAACTCATTTCAGATTATTCAGCATTCTAAAGCCTTGCAAATTCAGCCTTGCGGGGGCGGTTCATTTTGATTTCAGATTCAGAGGCTGTTAGACTGTGAAGAGGCTGTTCCCCAGCCTAGGGCCTCCTGGCGCCGTGAAGACCTTTGCCCACAACTTGGTTCTGATTTGTAGGCTCTGACTCCTTCAGGCCCCACGCGAGGAAGCCAGGGGTGTATTCTCTGACCTGAAAAGAACTCTGGAGCCTAACTGCTCTCTCTGAGCATCGTGGGAACTGGCGTCTGCAGATGGGTGGACGTCTGCAGCCGAGGAGATGGAACTTGCTGCCGGAGTGGGGCTCCACCTCCAGGGCCCTCCCGTGGGGCTGGGCCTCAGGGGTGGGCGGCCTCTTCCAACAACTTTTACACCCCAAAGCACCCCTTCAGCAGAAGTGCATTATCAGAGATTGTGCAGCTTAACTTTAACCCACCGCCACGTGGAATTAGATCCGGGTTCAGGTTGAAGGAGATTGATGGACAGGAATGTGGGGTAGGTTACCAGGACCTGTCTTTTCCCTACTCCCACTTCTTCTGTTTCCTGTCTGGCTTCACAGAATCTGGCATTATTCTAGAGCTTCCCGCACAGGCTGGTTCTTAGTATTTCCTTGAACTTTGTGAGCCCGGATGGACCAAGAATCCCCAGCATAGCTCAGAAATGGGTCCTCACAAGGAGGATTCTGCTGGCCGGATGGTGCAGTCCTTTCACACAAGTTGGGTGTCTGGAGGCATCTTTGGTCTCCTTTAGTTTGGAGAGATGAGGATGCTGAAGATGCATGCTGAGTCCTGGCCGCCCTTCCCGTTGGTCCCCTCTGGTACCAGGTGATCATGTGTCTACTCTGTTGCTGGACTGATGCAAAGCGTACACACGTTGGCCGGCTCGCTGCCTGTTCTTAGGAGGAGGGGACCCGCGGGCTGTGGGCAGGCCAGTAGCCATGCACTCGGGCTGGAAGCCTGAGGGAAGCCGGCTTTCCGTGTCTGCCTTGGGAAGTATCATGGGACCCAGGCATCCAAGAGCATCTGCCAGAGGTGCCTGAGATGGGCAGCTGGGCAGACACCCCTCAGCTCTGGAGCCGTCCCCCAGCCACACTCCCAGCCTCCAGCCTGGCAGATGACTGGGCCTGGGCATCTTAGTGCCCATCTCCATTTCTGTTTGGTGCTTTTCCCAGAAATTTTCTGTGTGTGTGTGTGTGTGTGTGTGTGTGTGTGTGTGTGTGAATACAGGAAATCCAGTTTAGAGAACAGCTTTGTGTGCTCTGTCCTGCATATATGCAGTGCTCTGCCCTTGAGAATTTTAAATGAGCTGACCTACATAGCCTATTTCAATTAAAAGTGATGGAAAGCCTAGCCTGGTGAGAGGTGCGGGGCAGGGAGGAAAAGATCCATCCCAGGCGAAAGGCAAAGCGACAGAGGGGACAGGAGGTTGTGGGTGGGACGCCCGGACTCCCCGACACCCTGGCAGGGCTGAGGTCCTCATGCACATGGTTTCTTGGTGGCCCTGGCCATGGACCCCTCATCGATTGGGGCTGTGGACCCCTCATCTTCGTGGGATTGGGGCTGGCTCCCCTCTCTCCTGGGGGAGGGTCAGACAGCACTGTTCCTGCATCTCTGCACTTGACGGAGGGCAGTGCTTACCCCCTCCAGCTGGGTCCTGGGTCAGGGAAACGTGGGGAAGAGATGCCGTTCGTGGCACAGGGCAGCCCTTCTGGCATTCTTACTTTCCACTTTCCCTACTGATTCTGCAGAAATTCCTAATTAGCTCAGTTGCTCTACCAGGATGACAAGCGCACATCTGGAGCTATGGAGGCAAGAGAACAGCTTTGCCTGCATCCGGCCAATTTTCTCCACTTCGTGCCAGCTCCTTGGCTGGGTGCCGCACCAACCTGACACTCGGGGGTGGGAGAATGGGGGGTGCCAGGGGCTGGAGCCACTCAGGGCTGATGGTTTCACCCAGAAAATCATGGGTTAGATATTTTTTAAGTTGCTGGCTTGTTTTGGAGCTGTGTCTTTTTCTCTGGCGGGAGGGCGGGAGGTGGTGTGATCATGGAGGTCTACCCGTGCTGTCTGTGCGATGCTCCTACACGATGACTGGGCTCACCTAAGGCTACGACTGGCTAAAGCAGCGAACTCTTCAGATTTGGTCCCCATGGCTCCTCGGGTGCTGGATACAGAGCGGGACCGTGTCAGGTGGGGGTGGGGAGGGGACAGGAATGGAGCGATGAACAGAGGACTATCTGTATCAGGTTGGAAGGAGGCGGTGGATGCGGAAGCTGCCCCGGGCTCCGCTCTGCAGGTCTGGCTCCCTCCCCCACTCTGCCGTCTATCCGCTCACTGGCCGTGGACAGTGCTCACCACGGGACGGGTACTGTCCTCAACTCTTTACATGGATTTACTCCCTCAGGGCACTTAGCACCCAGTGAGGTCAGCATTGCTGTCATCCCATCTTACAGAGGAGAACTCAGAGGCAATGAGAGGTTCGTAAATCTGCTTCTGCAGCAAGGCTTCACACCTAGACATTCGGTCTGCCGAGCAGAGGTGCTCGCCAGCTGCCCGAGTCCGCTCCTACTCCAGCACCCCGGGCTTTCAGAGACAGAATATCTGTCCCTCTAGCCAGTGCCTCTCAAACCTGCCTTTGCATGTGGCTCACTGGGAACCTTGGTAAAATGTCCAGTCAGGTCCAGTGCTTGGGGGCGGGCCTAAGTCTCTCATTCCCAACAAGCTCCTGGGTGATGCCTGTCCCTGTGGCTGACCTGTGGTCCACAAGTGGAGGAGTGAAGCCCTGGACCATCCTGTCTGGCATTTGCTGCCAGACTATACTTATGAGACTTCCCTGATGGTCCAGTGGTTAAGACTTTGCCTTCCAATGCAGGGGTTGCAGGTTCAATCCCTGGTCCGGGAGCTAAGCTCTCACATGCCTTGTGGCCAAGAAACCAAAGCATAAAACAAAGGCAGTATCATGACAAATCCAATAATGACTTTAAAGAGAGTCCACATTAAAAAAACTTAAAAAAAAAAAAAAAAGCTTGTACTTAAGCAGCTGTGGTGGAAACCCCTGGCATTTAAATAGAGACATTTTCTGCAACAGGGCAACACCAACACAAACTTAACGAGTGATCTGTTGGAAAAGAAAAGGGTCGCAGTGTCGGAAGTAATCAAGTTTTATATAAAAGCTAATTCTCTTAAGATATTAATGGAATTAGAGAGTATGTCTTCTTCCCATGTCTCAGCCAGGGGTCTTTCTACTGTTCTTGGACTCAACCCAGCACTTCCAGGCTACTTTCAGCCCTCATTCTTCTAAGTCACCTTGATGCATGGTTCTCCCAGCCACACCCCGGCAGTGTACCAGGGATCAGACACTCAGTCAGACTCCATCACAAAAGCAGGGTCTCCATGGCAACCATATCCTGGGCTTCACAAGTGCACCCAGAAGCCTGAGCCAAGCTGATCCTTGAGGTGACCCAGGTCGTTCCTCTGGGGAGATGGGGGGACATGGCACCCTGCCCCTGCTGGGCCGTGGGATCTTCACCCCTGCACAAGGGGGCTTCCCCTAGCTAGCTCTGAAGATTCCAGATGCTCGGAACCTGCCCCACTCCCTGTAATCTTGCCATTAGCCTCCAGGTGTTTCCAAAATGTCCAGTCCCATGATGATGCTTCAGTGCTTGGCGATACTCGTGTTCTTCTGGTTTGAGTTTTGGTGGCTCACCACCTCTGAGTCTTGCTGTGTTTATTTGTCAATATTTTGGTTCATCTGCTTACTGGTGGTGTGGGGCCTATGGCAGATCCAGTAGGGAGGGGGTGGCAGGTGGGACACCCCCACACACATGGCGACCGTGAGGGGAATCTTGATCCCAGTGTGTAAAGCCAGTGAAAGCATGGCTTTCTGGATTGGGGGTTTAGCTTGTAAGTTAAGGCCCAAAGCTGCTTCCTGTCATTTGGAACTGTGTCCCCGCTCCTGCCTGTTCCCACACCTCCATCATTTAGGGGATGATGGTGTGGGTCCACTGTGTCTTTCTCATTTGGATGCTGTCATTGGAGAAGCACTCTGTCCTCCCCCCAGCTGAGACCCAGGAGGTGACCTAATGTCTGATGGGGCTGAGACCAAAGAAACCAAGATGGCCCCGTGGACCCACTGGTTCCAGTGGTCACTATTGGGTCGAGAGGAAGCAGTGGACTCAGTAGCACTAGGTTGTCCACAGGACTCCCTGGAAGGCTTCTCTCAGGTACGGACACACTTCACGGATAGTGCCCAGCGGTCACTGGGTGACCTCTTTGGAGACATTTCCAACTGGGAAGGAGAGGTGGGCCTCCCTGCCTCCTGTGGAGTCTCATTTTCAATGATGCTGCTTTGCCACAATGTGAGCTGGGGAAGACGTGGCTGCAGACCGTGATTTCAGCCGCCCTCACCTCGCTCTTCATTTATGTCTAAGCTTCAGGAAGCCAGTGTGCCCAGCGCTACTGCTCTAACACTCAGCAAACCTACAGAACGTCTCCAGCAGAACCTTAGTGAACATGTTTGCCGTCAGCCTGTGTTAAGACCTGCATTCTGCCCTCCCACGCTCTGCTCTGAAACACTGGCCCCAGATGACGTTCAGGAGAATAAAAGTGACGTGGCTCGTTTTAATATCGAAAACCCAATGTTAATAAATGCAGTTTGGATGGCTGCTCCAGTCCACGAGTCATTTTATGGTTTTTTTTTGTTTTTAGAAGACAGGTGATGCTGCTGCCTCCAGAGGGTCTTTGTTCAGTCCTCAGCCTTGAAGCCAACAGAATCAGGTTTGGGAGCAAGGCTCCTGCAGGTGACTCTGGGGAACTCTGATGTAAGAGGAGCATTTCCCCCCCAGGAACCCCAACATGTGCAGTGAGCATGATGAGCGTGGAAACCAAGCCGTAGCTCCTGGAGTGATGACCCAGGGTGGCTCTGGGGCCCTGAGCAGCTTTGGGGGCAGAGTGTCTCGTTTGTGGCCTCTCGGCTTCTACTGTGTCTCTGGGCAAGTGGGGAACCCCTGGACCTCAGTTTCCTGGCCTGTCAGTGCAGATGCTTGTCCCAAGGTTGGTAAGAGACCAGCATGAAATGGAACGCCCACCCCCCACCCTGCCCCCCGGCCACCAGCGTTCATCACATCTACAAGTCACGGCTGCTTCTAGTCGCGCTGCAGCGTCTGGGCGAGGTCCGCGGGCCAAGAGCAGGCAGCCAAGCTGGGTAGGACGGAGACCCCGCAGTATGGACAGGACAGCGTAGAACCCTCTGCGGGAGCTGCCTTTGGAGTGCCCGGCTTGGGTCCATCAGCCGGAGACCCCTGCCTGCAGGGGGGAACTGACTCCCAGGAGATGCTGCACACATGTTTCCCACACCTGTTCACCCAGAAGGGCTGTGGTGGGGAGAGGCCACAGCTGGGTGTGGGATGCAGGGATCCACTGGGCAGAGGTCCCACACGGCCCTCGGGGGGCAACTGCTGCATTCCGGAGGTCCCAGAAGTCACATTCATCCCAGGGTTGCTCTCACCTCCTTGGGGTTTCAGCTCCTTCCTGGGCAACCCTGTTTCTAACTGCTGGGGTACCCCACCATCTGTTTTTGATCATCCTTCTTCTCTCCTGCCAGCCACCCTCTCTGCCCCCTACATGCCCACCTCATTTCCCATCTTAGCAGAGGTGCCTGGGTAGGTTTGCAGGAAGCCTGGTTCTCTCAGGGGCTGTGTCCACTGCTGGCTGAGCTCAGCCCTGTGCCCCATCTGTTCCTTGGCTACAGCCGCTGAGCATCTGTGTGATGGTGGGGGCGGGAAGCCTGATGGTGTCCGGATGGGGGGCAGGGAGGACCCGGCCACATGCTGACCTCTCCTAGCAGGAGACACCCACCAGAGGGGCCTCAGGAAAGTGAAAAATGAGATCACATTAAAATTGAAATGTTCTGAAAAGTGATCTGTGAAGAATTGGACACCCTTCTTTCAAACGGCTCAATTACTCCCAGGAATAGTGTCCATCCACAGTGAGCACTAAATTGCTGGGTCGGCTGGGAAATGCTGCTGCTGCTGCAGAATCAATGCTAATTGAATCATTAGGGCATCATCACCCAAGAGGCCAGCAGCCCAGGATGCTACGTCCGGGCCCTGCTGGGTCTGGTCCTCAAAGGAGCAACAAGCCTGCCTGCCCCCCGACGGCACCTCTCTGGAGTCAGGTAGGCGGTGTGGAAATTTCCTTCCACTGAAAAATAAGACTGTTTTAAATCCATGCTACTGAAGAACCTTGACAAGCAGGAAGTCAGAGGAGAATCGGCACTGCATTTTGCAAATCTTCGGGTGGGTTCCGTCCTGTGTGAGGATGTAGCTGGAGCTTCACTGAAACAGCCAGCATCCATCAGAAGCTCTTGGTCTGAGTAGGGAACACAAGGCAGGGCCTGTGACAGGGGCTGCAGGCTGGACTCCGAGGTCTGGCTGCAGCTGGCTGGGTGACTCCCCCAGGCACACGGCCTTTGTAAGTTTCCAGTGGCTTCATCTCACACTAGCAAGCCTGACTGCCCAGGGCAGGACTGAGGGGTTCCCACATACCACATGGTTCCCCTGTGTCTCCCTTGCCTGTCAAGCCTGAGCCACACCCATGCACGCACACACATACCCATGCGTGAACACACAGAGACACGCGACTCCTCCCACTCAGTCCGCAGCTCTGCTCTGCGCCAGCCCCAGCCTCTGCTCCACGTCATTTCTCTGTCTGCAGGACCTCCTCCTTGTCCTCCACGTCCACCTCCCCTGTCCAAGCCGTGTGCTCCCCCGGCCCCTCTCCCGTGGGCTGCCACCTGCACTGTTCTGCACTGGACCCCCCTCTGCGTGTCACCCCCTTGGCCCTGATGGCCAGCCCACTGGCAGGTACCCAGTGGAGACTTACGGCAAAGGTTAGCCTGTGTGGCCCTCGCTGCCCCACCTGGCCCATGTGTGTCCCTTCTTCCCACCCCAGCTTTCACCCACTGCCCCTTCCCTTGGCCCTTCCAGCTTGGCTGTGATTGTCTGGGGGCTGGTGAGCAAAGCAGGTAGAGTGTTTGGCCAGAAAAGAACCCGCGAGTACACCGTTAATGGGTTGTACTTATGGGCAGAAATCCCACAAACATCCCTCTTCTCTGTGGGCCCCTTGGCCCCCGTCCAGGGGAAGAAGGCTGTCATCACGCCTCCGTCGTACATGAAAACACTCAGGCCTGCTGCCTCACGTGCCCAGCCATCTCTTCTGTCTTCTCCATCAGTGGGACGGAGAGAATCACCACGAGGGGACTTGGGCTGTGCTGTGTGTTTCCCTCTTTTTCCAAACACAGAGTCCCCGCTACCTGGGATGTCTTGTTGTCAAGGTGACCCTTTGAAAAAGCTAAATGATAGTGGGAATGTCTGAGCGTGCAGGTGTGCGCCGTACATGTGTGCACCCGGGCATATGTGCATGCTTGTGCGTGCACGTCTGTGTGTGTGTGTGCAGACCTGCATGGGGCACGCGGGTGTGCGCACACACAAGCCAGTGAGCGTGCGGGCAGGAGAGAGCTGGAGCGGGGGGAGATACGTATGTGATCAATCACACAATGTGAGAAGCCTGGAAAAACAGGTCAGAGGAGCGGCAGGGCCGCCGTCTGTGCTGTAATTCTGAAGTTGGTCCAATGTCTGAGAAGATAAATGAGTGGGGTTTTGAGCTGCTCTGTGCTTTCAGGGGCGGAGAAGAGCCAGGCGGCTCATTTTTAACCCCACCTTCCTCCACCCTCCCTGCTCAACAGCCCTGTGGGGGAACCACCGACTCGGCCATTTGTCTGTCTGCCCTTGCTCAGAAAAGTGGATCCAGGCTCTGGGCTAACGGGTGGACACGTTACAAGGCTTCGTTGCGGTCCCTCCCTACCTGCTGCGTGTGCCATGAGTGTGGGGACATTGCATCTTATTTTATCCCTCCTGGGTCGCAGTGGTTCTAGATAAAATGTTACTGGACAGCTGAGTTTGCAAAGTATTTCACCTGCTTCTCAGCCGTCAGCACCTCCATCTCCTCTCTGCCCGAGGGGATGTCACGAAGTCCAGTCTCCTGTCCCTGGAATCCCTTTTCTCACTCGAGATCCTGGCCCCACATGCAGCCTCATCCTTAAGGCCAGCTTCTCCCAGTCCTGTAGCTGCCCTCCACCCCTGCCGCACACCTCTCCTTCCGGTGGCTCTGCACCACCCCAGGCATGTCCCCAGCCCCATGTGGCTCTTGCTAGAGAGCCTCCTGGGCATCTTTTTGTCCTTAGGTCGGAGGCTGTAAACTCACATGCCTTGGGAGCCGGTGAGGAAGGTGCCCAGATGAGGCCAGAGCGGGAGGGGGTTCACGTTCCCCCAGCGATGCAGGAAAAGTGGTCACAGCTGTGGGCCTGTGGCCTCTGAGCTGGAGAAGAAACAGGGCCAGGGTCAGTGCAGACTCAGGAGCACATGTCCCCTGGACGTACTGCACCCATAGCTTGTCACGCAAGGGGCATCCACCCAGCGTTACAAGCCCTTTGGGTTTTTTAATACAGGAAATCTGGGTTTTAGGTGAAACCTACTGCTTCTTGAGTATGGCTTAAAGTTTTTTTTAAACTATGGCAGCCCACTCCCTTCCTGGCTGCAGGCAGTGTCCTTGGCACAGTGTGGGGTGACAAGGTAGCCTCGTGCGGATGCAGGACCAGGCGTATGTGAGTCTGCCGAGCGCTCCACACAGACCAGGGGCCCTGATGCCACATCTGGAGTGCTCAGCACTTCCTCCCGAGCCGTGCTCACAAGGGCACCGCGTGGCGGGCTTGCCAGGCAGGATGCTGAGTCCCTCTCGGCGGTCAGTGGGAATCAGTCCATGCAGGCATGCCTTTATAACAGGCCCTGGAGGAGACTTTCAGCTCGAGATTTTATGAAGACAGTAAAAAGAGGCAGCAAACGACAAGATCTACGTAACGGAGAGAGAGCAGTTTTCCATTTACTTAAACTTAAGGCCCAAACTGTCTGGGACTGTGGCCCTGAGTCCCAGTGAAACCTCAGAGCCGCTGGGCCAGGGAGCAGCCCCAGCAAGGAGAGGGGTAGTCAGTGCAGAGCTGAAGGGAGGGCCCAGCCCTGACCCACTGGCTGCTCTCTGCTGGTATCCCTGTTCCTGTTTTGGAGCTGGGCCACCTCCCTTTCATCTGGGCCTTTGCTCCCAGATGCTTCTTGCGTGGGACCTCACTGCCCAGGCCGATTTGCACAAGTGGGGGTGGGGAGGGTGTGCCCTTTGCCCATCACCACCCGCCTGGGACCTGGTGTGGACACTGACAGGCAGGGAAGGCTGCTCCTCTAGGGTCTGTCCATCACTCTGGACCTGGCAGCTATCCCCTCCCAGGGCCACCCAGACCAGCCAGGGGTCAGGATTGTCTTGTCCACCACCTATGCCCCCCTCTCCCCCTCTGTCCTAGTTGGCAAAGGGGTACAGAGAGCCCATGGGGGCTGCCCACCATGGGCTGTGCCTGGGGCCCCACGTGGTGCCCCTGCAGAAACGCACTGAGGATTACGGGTTAAAGCCAATAAAGCACTCAGGCCATAAATGTCAAGTTTCACGTTAATAAACAGGGGGATTAGGTTCATTTATACGAAAGGGAGCTCTCCTTGAAATGGACAGTGGGGCACAGCTCTACTCCCATCAACAAAAACAAACAGAGGGGACTGTAAACCCAGACTCATCGCGTCCGAGGCTTTATCTTGTTCCCGTCCCATCGTTCGGGCTGGACTCCTCTCGCGGCTGTAGACTGGGTTCAGCCGCCGAGATGGCGGCCTAGCTGTGTTTGTGTGTTTGATGTCTTTGGAAGCGGAAGTGTTGAAAGGGAGTGACCAGGTGCAGACGGCCCAGCCAGGCCCAGAGCGGCGCCCTGCGTGGTGTCAGAGGTCTGTGCACTGTTGCTCACGCTTCCTCGGGTTTCAGAGCAGCCGGTCCAATCCCCTGGCCCCATCCTCCCTGTCTGTGCAGGACGACCCTTTCCTGGTGCTCAGCTGTTGAGCCCACAACAGCTCTGTGAGATGCTGATCTTATCCCCACTTTACAGATAAGGAAGCCTAGGGGAGGGCCCTGGGTGGTTCTGTGGGTTGCGTAGGGAGGGGAGGGGCTGTGATGAGAGCCCAGCTGTGTGACAGCTGTGTCCACGCTTTCCCTGCTGCCCTGGTCTCACCCCTGCCTCCCGCAAACCCCAGAAATGGCTGCATCCTGGGCTCGGGGCACCCCCAGCTGTGGTGATTCTTTACTTGAAACAGTGCTGGGTGGCTGGTGGGACGGCCTTTCGTGTCCTGGCTTATATTCCATGGCCATGGCCGTGGGAGCCCCTGGCGGCGTCCCGGGAGGTCACACGTGCAGCCCCTGCGGCCCCTCTGCCCCGTCAGTCCCAAGGAGCCTTCTCCCAGTCAGTCTGAGGCTCCTTGTCCTTGGACACCGTTTTCCCCGGTGTGGGGTTAATTAGCTCAATCTGCATGTGCCAGAGAAGTTAAAACCTTCAGGGAAACTCTTTGGGATTTCCAGGGTGGGGGGAGCATGATGATGCTCCGTCTGATGGACTATTCCAGATGATAGGACATGACTGAAGCCCCTGTCCCCCTGGCGGGCACTCTGTCCCAAGCTGCAGCTCCAGGCTCCCCAGCTGTTCCTTGGTTCCCTGTGGGATCTGACTGCAAGACTGTGCAAAGGGACAAAGGAATCTTTGCTGAGATGTTTTTAGGGCTTTAATCCCTCGTTCTCTTTTCTTCAATTCTGAGCCTCTTTGTCCACCCTCCTTTATTTCTCTGTCACCTTAACTCGTCCTTGTCTCACCTGCGGCTGTTCCTCTTGATCCCCAAGGGAGGGGAAGCAACTTGGATTTTGGGAACAAAGTGAAAAACCTCGTTGGGGAGAAAGAAGCACTGTGACCCCAGCGGAGAATGGGCAGATGGTTGGGGACCTTGGCAGGCCGGGGGGAGAAAAGCTTCTATTCTCTCCATCCTCAAAAAAAAAAAAAAGTTATTTCTAAAACTGAGCTGGTTTATGGGGTATCTTCGTCCACTGAGACTTTTTAAGCTAAGTTCTATACTTGTGTGTGTACCAAGGTGTGTGTTTCTTTAATTGAGGGGAAATGATCCAGTGTAGGTCACGGAGGGGGAGACCTTGGCCGAAACGTCCTGTGTAGAGTCGTCAGCCCCCAACTCTGCTCTGTGTACCCTGTGCCTTCTTTCGCTGGGTCTCTGCCCGTTTTGGCCGCTGTGACAAAATGCACAGATGGGACTCGACCGCAGACCTTCCTCTCTCCCACCTCCCACCTCTGGAAGCTGGATGTCCAAGCTCAAGGTGCCCTCAGTCTCAGTCCCTGGCGAGGACCCACTTCCTGGCTTGCCCCCACCTTCCCACCCCCATCTCCAAGCACCCAGGGCCTCTCCTGGTGCCGTGGCATCCTCAGCCTCCAAGGTCACTAACCCCCAGTGGGTCCTCGCCTCCACGAGCTCATATAAACCTGATCGCCTCCCACAGTCGCATCTCCTGGGACCGTGGCGTGGGAGGGTGCAGGGGGTGGGATGCAATGCCTAATGCCCACGTCCTGGAGGAGGGACTTGCTTACAGATACGTGGGTGAGCCAAGCCTCCCCTGCCCAGCCCCCCACGGGCCAAGGGGAGGACCCAGGAGCCTTGGCCACGGCAGGGAGGCTGGGGTCT
Source organism: Ovis canadensis (assembly GCF_042477335.2). Classification (NCBI taxonomy): domain Eukaryota; kingdom Metazoa; phylum Chordata; class Mammalia; order Artiodactyla; family Bovidae; genus Ovis; species Ovis canadensis. Next base: position 220,242,807 of record NC_091247.1, read on the forward strand.
CCAAGTCGCCCCCTCCCAGGAATGTCCCTCGGCAGCTGGGCTGAGGCCCCAGGGGAACCTCCTTCCTTGGGGAGGGAGCAGGGCCCATGCTTGTGTTTCTAGTGAGGAGGCTGCAGTGAGGCGCTGAGCCCAAGGCACCATGGAGACTGACAGGTGGTGTGTGTTGCTAAGTGACGCCTGGGAGATGTGTAGAGGGGACGGCTGCCACGGGAACGGAGCGGTCTCTCCTCTCTGGGGGCTGGCGGGCGCTCACGGTCCACAGCCTTGGTGGGTGTGAGCTCCTGAAGACAGCAACGCCCGCCTCCACTGTTGAGAGGCGCTCAGGGAGAAGTGGAGCAGGGAAGGGAAAGACACAGGCTCCTTGGGCTACAGGCCCCACAGGGTGGAGGGGACGGGCCACTCGGTGACCCCTGAGGGTCACCAGCTCTGCAACCCTGAGCAAGTTACTGCAACTCTGACCTCAGTTTCTCCATCTGTAAAGGAGGTCGCAGGAGCCCAGGCAGAGAGCCAAGCTCTCAGTAAACTTGTGCTGTTGTTATGTCACATTTGACTGGCCTCTTGCTTTATTTAGTAGTCATTATACACCCTTATGTGGAGAAGGAAATGGCAACCCACTCCAGTACTCTTGCCTGGAGAATCCCATGACAGAGGAGCCTGGTGGGCTACAGTCCACAGGGTCGCAAAGAGTCGGACACGACTGAGCGACTTCACTTCACTTCACTTATACACCCTTATGAGTGTGCCAGGGTCGGGGGGGGGGGGGCGGCATCAACAGAGAGGCCAGGAACACAGACTCTGGACCCAGGTTGAAAAGTGAAAGTGTTAGTCGCTTAGTCATGTCGGACTCTTTGCCCCCATGGCGCTGCCTGCCAGTCTCCTCTGTCCTTGAGATTCTGCAGGCAAGAATATTGGAGTGGGTTGCTGTTCCCTTCCCCATGGGGTCTGAGCCACCAGAGAAGCCCGAATCGAGATTGCCTCTGTTTGAATCCCAGCTCTGACGCTCACCAGCTGTGCAAACTTGAGCAAGTCAACTGACATCTCTCGACCTTGCTCTTCTCACCTGTGAGATGAATACTCATGGGGCTCTGGTGGGTGAATACAGGTGAAGCAGGAATTCGCAAACCCCACCCCCCAACTGTGTTGTAAATAAAGCTTTATTGACACATGGCCACTCCCATTCAGTGCATGCTGTCTGCGGCTGCTTGTCTGCAGCAGAGCTGAATGGTTGTGATGGACGCTGTCTTGTCTGCAATCCTGAGGTCTGCATCGCCCCTCCCCCTTACGGGAGACGTTTGCCCCTATCCTGGGAGGCTGAGGTGGTGCTGAGCCCTGAGTAAAGTCTCAAAAAGTCTCCAGCCTTGAAGCTCCCCCACCTGACCCATCCAGGCTGTGTTTCTATCCTCAGGGGTTTCCTACCACTTTAAGGACCGTGGGGCACCCTCCGTGTCCTGCACCCAGAGCTGCTGCCCATGTGAGTGTGGCAGGGCATCTGTGATGGGCCAGCACGCACCTCTGTCCACAGTTGTGTCGCTCTGTGAAGGCCAGCATCTGGGTGTGTGTGTGTGTTTATGAGTGTGTTTGTGTGTATGCGTGAGAGTGAATGCCCCACGATCCCTTGGTTCCATCTCGTCCGTGTCCAGGGGCAGCGGGGTTAGCCCTGAACTTCTGACAAGCAGAGAAGAGAACAAACAGTTTGCAGCATCGCGAGGTCATGGGGTGAAGGGTAAGGGAAGTCGAGTTTCAGGGGAGAACATGGTTCCTCTGACTGTCCAACACAGGGAGGACAGCGGAAGGCTAGACGAGCACCCCGGCTTCAGCAACAGGGAGGGACACAGACAGGCCAAGGCAAAGCCCGTCGTAATGAGAAGCAGGTGCACTGAGGGGGCTCTCCGTCCTGGGGGCTTCCCAGCAGGGGCTTTGCATCAGGAAGGGGAGGTTGCTGGCGAGGCCCCAGACCAGCTGGATCCAGGTGGACCACTGTGACCCCTGACCCTGTCACTGACCTTCCCAATTCCCAGGCCCCGGCCTGGCCACGAGACTGAGCGTGCCCACTTCTGATGGGTAGGATGAGAAATGGCTTTAGCAGAGTGCTTCTCAGGTCTGTGTCTCTCCTGCACAAATAACCAGAAACAGCTGCCCCGTGGTGCTCCAGATCTTCCCGGCCTCCATGGAGCGGAAACTCCTTGGGACTCAGATGGAATCAGGGCTGGGGTGAGAGGTGGGGCTGCAGATGGACGCAGGGGCCCCCTCCCTTGGGCCCCAGACTGGCCTCTGTCTGGTCTCTGGCTTGTGCATCTGAAACAGACTAAGGAAGCCGTCTCGCTGAGACCCCACGCCGTGGAAACCCACCCTCATGGGCTGCAGCCCAGCCCAGGGAGCTATGTGGGGGTGGCATTGGGAGGGAGCCATGGAGCCCACCCTGCAGCCGTCCCCCGGCCCCAGGATCTGCGTTGTGGTCTGTGGAGGAGCCGCTGGAGTCCAGCAAGGTCTGAGCCTCCTGCACAGTCAGAACGGCTGCCATGATCCCATTCGTGGGGATGTTTTTTCACCAGCGATGGCTGCTCACATGGCTGTCTTCCACTGCTGGGAGCTGGGGCAGGTCTGTCCTGGGTGTAAACACTCCGGCCGCCTGTGAGAAAAAGTCCAAAAAAGGGCTGGTTACTCAGCATGGCCTCAGCGATCTGGCCGCAGTCAAGAGCCCCTTCCTGTCTTCAGCGCTGACTTCTGCACAGCACTTGGGTCCCCAAGGCAGGGGGATGGCGGGTGTGAGGGGGCTGGGCAGGGTGGGGGCTGCGGAGGAAACTGCCTGAGAGCCACAGGCAGGGGTGGGCTTCTGCGTGGCCCGTGGCCTGTCGTCACGTGCCCTCGCTGCCTGTGGACAGTGGGGACAGGCGAGGTGATCCTGGGTGGCAAGGCCGTCTGTGTGGGTGGCTGAGCACACTCCGTCTTACAGGTTATTTGGGCTACTCCCTGAGCTGAGGCCGCGTGTGGTCCAGGTGTGGGCTCAGGCAGCAGCGTGCCGTGTGACAGGCCTGTGGGTGGCCCCCCTCCGCTCTTTCCTTTCTCAGTTCGTCTGTTGTTTGCTCCGCAAGGCCTTGCCGGGTCCTTCCAAGGCCTCGTGGGGCATCCTGTCTGAGGCCCGTAGGTTACACCACTCACACCCCCCCCCACCCCTCGGTGCACTCTTGCAGCTCGAAAACCCTGATGACCCCACCACCACCAGTCGCCCAGTTGCCTGCTGTTACGGTTGCTGCCGTTTAGTCGCTCAGTCGTGTCTGACTCTTCGTGACCCCACAGACTGTAGCCCTCCCAGTGCTCCTCTCTCCATGGGACTCTCCAGCCAAGAATACTGGAGTTGCCATTTCCTATGTCCTGGCTAAACGGCGCTTCTGTCACGAAGTTCACTCTGATGTCTACCACATGCCTCTTTCGCTTGCAATTAAAGGACATTCTTTTATCCCACTGAGAGCAGCTCATAAACTAAAACCTGATGGGAAAACCTCGCATCCCATATCCCTGATTCGTAAGACCATCAGAGACAGAAAACTTCAGCCCAGTAGAAGCCAGGGATCTGGGCTGAACGGGAGGAGATCGGGAGGGCGGGCTGGGTGCTGATATCAGGATGTACCCTGGGGCATCGGCCGGCCTCACCTGAACGGTCCTGAGCCGTGAAGACAGTAGCCGGACAGAAAAGGTTGCTGGAGGGACTCTGTGTTAACACACAGCTTTCTCTCACTAGTGTGGAATCAGGACCCACTCATTCTCCTGGAGCTTCACTGTGTGTGTCCAGCACAAGCTCTGCTGTGGGACCTCTGGGCAGGCACCCCTGCGCCTGGGCCTCCCAGGTCAGCACAGACAGGGGCTTACAGCAGTAAGCGGCAGGGCCTGGAGCACGTGGCCTGAGTCTCCTCGTCTCTGTGGCTCAGCGACGGAGGCAGCCTGTCCACTGCTTTGCTTTCTTGTCGACTTCCTTCCTCCTCTTCCTTCCCTCTGCCCTCTCGCCCCGCCTCCCCCCTCCCTCTCCCCCTCTCTCCCTTCCCCCTCTCCCCCTCCCTCTCCCCCTCCCTCTCCCCCTCGCTCCCCCCTCCCTCTCCCCCTCCCTCTCCCCCTCCCTCTCCCCCTCGCTCCCCCCTCCCTCTCCCCCTCCCTCTCCCCCTCTCCCCCTCCCTCTCTCCCCCCTCCCTCTCCCCCTCCCTCTCTCCCCCTCCCTCTCTCCCCCTTCCTCTCCTCTTCCCCCTTCCTCTCCTCTTCCCCCTTCCTCTCCTCTTCCCCCTTCCTCTCCTCTTCCCCCTTCCTCTCCCCCCTCCCCCTCCCTCTCCCCCCTCTCCCCCACCCTCTCTCCCCCCTCCCTTTCCCCCCTTCCTCTCTCCCCCTCCCTCCCTCCCCCTTCCTCTCCTCTTCCCCCTCCCTTCACCCCTCCCCACTTCACTCCCTGCCCCCCTGCCCCTCTCTCCTTTCATCCCCTCTTCATCCTCCTCATCCCCTTCCCCCTCCCTCCCCCTCCCTCTCATTCCCTCTCCCTCCCTCCCTTCACCACCGTCCCCCTCCTTCCCCCCTCGACTAGAGGAAGATCCCGCAGAGGCATTTCTGTCCTGATGGGGCCACAGCCTGAGTCAGAGTGGCTGGGACTCTGTGTCCACCTGAGGAGCTTGGCTGCACAGCCTGGCTGCCCTCCCTGGTGTCACAGCCCACCTGCTGTGTGACCTTGTGCAAGTCATGTCTCCTCTCTGTTTGCCATCTGCAAACATGGATGAGGACGGCAGCCCCCGCTGCTCTTCCCAGACGTGGAGAGGGAGGGTGAGCTCACAGACTGGAGGCTCAGAGAGGTGCCCGTTCTCAAGGCAGCTCAGGGCCGGCCCAGGGCACAGCAGACTCCCGCCGGCCAGCGAAGAGAAGGGAGGTCTGGGTGCAGATGGTCCTGGCAGAGCCAGCAGACCTGCCCGTCACAGGAGGCAGGCTGCTCAGTCAGGGCTCGGAGCAGATGGGTCTGAGGCAGCCGGGCCCCCCCTAGTGTGTGCGAGTGTGACGGCAAACTGGTGGCCTTCAGAAGACAGAGGGGTCACCTGGCCCCTCTCGTCTCATGGAGCAAGGGCAGCGTCCCCTCCAGCAAATGTGGACAGTCCTGTGATGGGACGTTCGACAGAACAGACTTGGGCCTCCCCCTCCCCCATGGTTTCCTGCCACTTGCGTGGGAATTGGGGTGGGGGCAGGAGGGACGTCACAAATGCAGATTCTTGGGTTCCACTCAGAACTACTAGATCAGAATACGGGAGGGAGGTTAAGCCCCAGAACCTGCATTTTTAATAAACCGCATCGTTGATTCCTGTGCATTCAAGTTTGAGAACCAGCCACTTCTCCACCAAAGAGAAGAGTGACCAGCCGCTTCCTCCACCACTGGCCCTAAATGTGAATTCCATGTCCTCTTGGAACCGTTTTGCCAAGTCCAGCCCCCTGTGTCTAGTTGTCCAGACAAGCCCTTTCATCCACTTTTCCTGGTTATGTGGAAAATAACCACTCAAATCAGATGGACTGAAGTGTTGATTGAGCTTTTATTACCTGCCTCACTTTGTGCTGTTCAGAAAAGAAGTGTGCAAGCTGACATCTCGGCCCCTGATGAGAGTGCGGGGTTCTTGGGTTGATAAAACTCTCCAGTTCACTGGCTAGAGACGACGAGGAGACGCTGCAGGACTAGGGCTGAGATGCAGGCCTGGCGAGGGTCCCCCCGGGGCTTCTAGCGGTGAGGGTGCTGATGCGGGCCGAGCCCAGCCCCTCCTGTCCTGCCATCCCTTGATTCTGATCTCATGACCAGTTGTCACCTGCTGGAGAAGCCCAGAGGTCAGAGTGGGAAGTAGGGATCTATGCTGACCGGGAAACTCCGTGGTGGGTGTGAGGTGCTGCCTGGTGTGTGGACCAGAACGCCACCTGTTTCAGTAGTGGACAGCACTCTTTCCCTGAGTCCAACTCTCCGCTGAGCCTGGGACCTCAGCTCCTCTGTCCGCTCCTGAATCACGTGACCCCTGAAATTGCAGTGATCTGTGTGATCCCACGTGGAAGTGCACTCAGGGGCTGGGGGACTCCTGTCTCTGTTATTCAGGGGCCGAGGCTCTGCTTGCATGTGGCCAGGAGCTGGCACTCAGGGCCAGCCTGACAGAGGATGTGCAGCGAGGTGGGTCGTGGCTTTTCAGGGCTAGGCCTGGAAGTGGCCAGAGGTCACCTTGAGGCCACACCATCCACCAGGCAGCTGGGAGTGTGGGCGCTCTGGGCCCCAGGCTGGTGTAGTGACCATCCCTGGCATCCCCTCCTCCCACGGCAGCGAGGGTCACAGCCGGTTAGGGCTCTGTGGTCTTCAGGGTTTCCTGCTTGTCAGGACTGCAAAGAGGGCCTTGAACTTCTGTGTCCACACCTGCCCCATGTCTCTCCCTGTCCTCCACTTCATTCCAACTTCCTCTTGGGCAAAACCATTTGAAACTTGACCTGCTAACCCGGCATTTTCATGGTGCTCAAGGGAACATTACAGTCTCAAACTTCTCCTGCAAGGACTCTGGATGGAAATGCACTCCTGGTTCATGGCACTCAGATTCCCCTGAGAATCAGATCCAAGGAAAGAGAGAAGGTGGAGCCAGTTCCTCTGCAGGAAATCCCATCCCCCAGTGGGTTTGGGGTACCCTGTCCCGCACGAATGAGTGACGTCTCACCTCTGTGGTTGTCCTTCAGTCTCTATGTCGTGACCGGCTTTTTGTGACCCCATGAACTGCAGCCCGCCAGGCTCCTCTGTCCATGGGATTCTCCAGGCAAGAGTATTGGAGTGGGTTGCCTTGCCCTCCTCCAGGGGATCTTCTTGACCCAGGGATCGAACCCAGGACTTCTGCATTGTAGGCGGGCTGTTTACCGTCAGAGCCACCACAGGGAAGCCCTATAGCTGCATGCTGCTAAGTTACTTCAGTCGTGTCCGACTCTGTGCGACCCCATAGAGGGCAGCCCACCAGGCTCCCCCGTCCCTGGGATTCTCCAGGCAAGAACACTGGAGTGGGTTGCCATTTCCTTCTCCAATGCATGAAAGTGAAAAGTGAAAGTGAAGTCACTCAATCGTATCCGACTCTTAGCGACCCCATGGACCGCAGCCTACTGGGCTCCTCTGTCCAGGCAAGATTACTGGAGTGGGGTGCCATTGCCTTCTCCCATAGCTGCATGAGCACCCTCTAATTAAAAGGAAGTCACTGTATATATATTTTTTTTTTATCAAATTCTGATGAGATTTGTTTCATTAAAATGAAATTTTAAGTTTTCAGAGGAGAGGAATAGAGGCAAAAGCCTTTTGAAAGTAGATTTGGGAGATGGATTAATAATGTTACGAATTCAACATAAATTAGCTTGTGCCTGCTTTTAAGTCCCAGAACTCAGTGGGGAAGATGGTTTTACACTAGTGCCTGAGCGTGATTGCCAACGGCTAATGATGGCTTCTACCGGGACTGTTCTACGGGGGCCTGGGGGAATCAGACAGCTCAGTATCTCCTTTACTTTCTTGTTTGTTCTTCTCCATATGAAGGGGAAAATTTTTTTTAGGGGCCACAAAGATGCCAAAAGGTAGCTTTCAAGCAGCTGTTTTCAAAATGTGGTCTTAAACTAATAATGTTGAAAATCACCTGGGACTCTCTTAAAGCTGCACGTGCTGGGACTCTTCCTGACGGCAGGCTAACATCCCTCCCCCGGGGGGGCCTCCGTCATTTGTTCTGAGGAGCCCCCCAGGTTTTCCTCACCGCCCTAGAGTTTGTGTTGTTGTTCATTTGCTAAGTCCTGTCTGACTCTTTGAGACCCGTGGACTGTAGCCCACCAGGCTCCTCTGTGATGGGGTTTCCCAGGCAAGAATACTGGAGTGGGTTGCCATTTCCTTCTCCAGGGGACCTTCCCAACCCAGGGGTCAAACAGGCATCTCCTGTCCTGACAGGTGAGTTCTTTACCACTGAGCCACCAGGGAAGCCCTGTTTCTTTTTCTACTATATTTATAATCCTCAGATCAGAATTCTGCAATAAAAAAACTTCGATAGTAGGATAATCCCTAAATATTGACATGAAAGCAACTTTCTGTCAACATAACCATTTCCATGTAACAGAGCTTGTGACTATGTCCTTAAACTGACCTCTGAGACCAGCCGGAAGCCACTTCTTCATTCAGATACGAACTGGGTCCTTAAGATGTCTCTGAGCGAATTGAAAACACTAGCGAGGAAAATTAATACCTTTGTCCTAAAAGAATCCCCTCAAACCTTAGGAGTTCGTGGCTAAGGCCCAGAAGTTGCTCTGAAGAGCTGGATGAAAGCAGGATGGAATTTTCCAAAGTCTCCGGGCGGGAGGAGATGTTTGGGGGCCTGGCAGTGTTGGGTTAAGAGTTGCCTCAGGTCCAAGTGTGTGACTTCATATATAATTAGAGCAAGAACTGTACTCATTAAAATTTTTATCATTAACAATTGTTCAATTTAGGCCTTTTTTAAAAAATTGGTGGAAAAATCCTAAGTAACGGCACTGTAAGTTTAATTCTGGCTTTCTCAGGTTTTCTCACAGTCACGCTCAGAGGGTCCTCCTTCCTCAGGATGCACCCTGTGTCCAGGAAAGATGGCATCCTTCGGTCCTCAGTGGTACTGGTCTAGCAACCTCACCCCGCCCAGAGGGGAGCGCTGACCCCGCTGTGCTGGGTGCCTGTGCCCGACGGGACAGCACGTGGCTGACACAGCCTGGGGCAGGGGTGTAGACGGCCCAGCACCGCACAGGAGGTGGCCTGCTTGTGTCCAGAGGCCACAGGCCAGGCCTGGAGTCCGTGCAGGATGGCGGTCACCAGTGTGAATGCTTAAGCGGGGGGTCAGCCACTCTGAGACGAGGGTGGAGTGCCCCACCCTGCCCTCCGCCTTGAGGCTCCATGGACGTGACCAGCAGCTGGGCCTCCCAGTCACTCCCCGCGGCCTTTCTTTGACTCCAGAAGCCACAGCATGAGCATGGGCCACACGTCACGGCCAGCTGCTGTGTTGGCAGAGCTTGACACCCTTCCACTTCGCCTGCTGTGCTTCCGAGTCCCCCAGTCTGCTCCTCCCTGGGGGAGCTTAGGACAGTGACCTGTTGGGGTGAAGACCCGGACCTGCAGTTACCATAGCAACACCTGTATCTCTGGTCCTGAGGGGTGGGCGTCTGGGACATAGGTTGAGCTCTAGGGCGGGGGCAGGGGTGTCGGTGGCAGGTGGGTGGCTCCAACGCCATCCTTGCAGATCGGAGCCCGCAGTGTCAGAGTCAGAGCGCGTCCACCTGGTGGTGGAGGAGACCCAGGGGCATCCCAGGACAGGGTGCAGGTGGGTCAGTGTTCAGAAGCTCCTCGGAAGCCACTTACTGACGTAGGTGGACATTAGGTCTGGGTACCCTGAGCAGCTGGGAGGCAGGTACCTGAGTGGGCAGGAGAGGGCCGGAGGCCGTGGGGAGTTTAGGTAGGGTTTGGACTAGGTGCCAGTGGAGACATCCAAACAGAGACGTGGAGATGGCAAGAGGGCCAACCTGGAACAGAGAGAGCAGAAAATGACCTAGGAGGGGAGAGGAGAAGAAACCAGCTGCAGCTCTGCAGCCCTGCCCTGATCAGATGACAAAAGAGAGGGGGGCCCAGACCAGCCTCAAGCCTGGGCTTAAACCCAAAAGCAGCAAGGCATCCACTCTACCCTGGGGCTCCCTCGTGGGCAGCGGGGACTGGCGCTCAAAGCCTCCCTTCTGACACGGAAAGGGCAGGAGGGCGAGGGTTTGCCAGGGTTAGATGTCAGAGCCAGGGACCTGGTGTTTCTGAAGGGGGGGCTGCCTCTGCAGGGGCCCCAGGCAGTCTTCGGGAGAGGATCCCGGCTCCGATTCTCTCAGACTCGTCCTCTGGCCCCGCCGCTCCCCTGGGCCTGGCTTCAGGTGACTGCAGTCATCTGGAGAGACGGAGTTGGCAGGTCAGAGGCCCTGATTAGGGCTGTGGAACGTCTGTACTGACAGTGCATCCCGTCCAGTCCTCTCCGCTCACAGACACGGGAGGGAGCCGAGCGCCCCGGGGGTCACGTGACCCGCCAGAGCCAGAAGCCGCCTGGGGCGAATCGCTTAACCCTGCAGCTGTGCCAAGCAGCGCCTCTTCCCAAACGCTGGCCCAGAGACGCCGCGTGCACCGGGTCCCTCCTGTTCCTGCCCCTCCTCCACACGGGCTTTCGTTTCCAGGGCCATCTGGAGGGTGATTGGCAGCCCGAGGTCACCCAGCCCTCTTGGCAACCCAGCTATCCCAGCGGATGGGACATTGATTCCTTGGCAGCCGGTGCTTCCTCAAGAAATAACTGTCTTAAAAGTCTGGTGCCTTATTGGCTTTGCTCTGACCGAAGTGTTCCCCGTCTGCCAGTCGCCCCGCCCTGCCCCGAGCCATTTCCTCTGTTCTGCCTAAACCCACATTCGTCCCTTTTGTTCTCTGCAAACCCCTGTCCTCCGACTGTCCCAGCGGACCTTTTTCTTGATCGTGACTTGAGCCCCTGGATTTCTCCTTCAAGATCAGCTCCGGCCTGCTTGACTGATGAGCTGAGGTCATTCCTACCCTCAGTTCAGTTCAATTCAGTCGCTTTAGTCGTGTCCGACTCTTTGTGACCCCATGAGCTGCAGCACGCCAGGCCTCCCTGTCGAACACAAACTCCCGGAGCCCACCCAAACTCATGTCCATTGAGTCGGTGATGCCATCCTCTGTCGTCCCCTTCTCCTCCTGCCTTCAATCTTTCCCAGCATCAGGGTCTTTTCAAATGAGTCAGGTCACCTGTAAACTGAGCAACAGGGACAGTGAGTTTGAGGATCAAGGTCCCAGCAGACGCACTAGAGGCCCTTGGTCCTGAGTCCTGGGGACCTGCCTCTCCTGGTGAGACGCCCCGGCCCATGCCTGGGCTAGCGGTTCAGAACTTGCAGGCACCGTTTCGCTCCTGTTTCCTGTGCACACCCAGGCCTGGCCTCTCTGAGCCCATAAGTGCTTACTGTCCATCCCAGCCAAGGCAGGAGGAGCCCCTCTGTCTTGTGCCATGTCTCCCCCCAGCTCCCTTGCTGCCTGTCGAGGAGAAGGTCAGCAGGGCCAAGGATATACTCTGTCCTTTCTCTGCAAGGACTTGGCCTGTCTCTGTCTTCTGTGGCTGTAGAGGGCACTCCAGGGCGCATTCCTGCAGCTGCCACGGGGGAGGCGGTGCTTCCTCCAGCACCTTTTATCTGTGGGAGACTCAGGAGCACCACCCTGAGGGGCAGGGGACGGGCCTGCGAAAAGGAGACACTGGGCACCCTGGACCTCCATCTCCCACGGAAAGGGTGCAGGCGAGCCTCCAGCTCGGGCGTTGTGCATTTCTCCGTGGTCCTCTGGCTCCCAGTGGGTCTGTGAAGGGTCTGTGTTGTTTATCTCTGCACCCCTGCCCCCTCCACGCAGTACTGACATCAGAACACCCACACTGAGGCTCCACCGTCTGATGAAACGCGCGCCAGGTCCTCGGGCTCTGTGGACACAGAGGAACACCTCCTTCCCACCACCAAGAGCCCAGGGAGCGCGGGCTACATGCGGACAGCCAAGTGCATGTCACTAGGCAAGTGCGTTCTGCCGGCCCCAAGCCCTTGTTTCCCCACGCTGCCTCACTCTTTCCCTCCCTCTGTCTCCAGACTGTGCTCCAGGACTTGCTGGCTTCGGAGGCTCTGCTGGGAAGACGGGTGTCGGGGCGTGTGGCCACGTTACCCACGTGGGGCTCCCAGCACCTGGCCATGCCCTGGAAGGAACACGGCCATGCGCATGCATCCAGGGCGGCCAGGGGCCTCGAACACCAACTGCCCTGCTCCTTCTTGGGCCCCTCGTGTGCCCGGGGCTCACCTGAAATGTGGACAGTGGGACCCACCGGGCCAGCAGGCTGGGCTGGCTGGCGTGATGTGTTTGAGCAGCTGCTCCCTTTCTGGCCGCAGGAGCCGGGATGGCACAGTGGTTTCCTGGCATGGTGCACACAGACGAGCCTGGTGGGAGGGGATGACCTTGGCCTCCGTCTCCCTGTGTTTGGGAAACAGAGGGTAGAGGGGTCTCTAGGGAGGCCATGAGGGTCTGGTGAGGGGGTTTCCACTCAGTGGCACATGCATGGGCTATGGGTTCCAGGGGAAAGGGTAGGTCTCTGGGGCTGGCAGGCCCGGGTTCAAAGCCCACACAAGCCAGGCACCCATGCTCAGCTGTTCTGGGTTGGTTTCTCTCACTCTTCTGTAAACCAAAGGATAACACTCCACCGCCCAGTTTCTGACAACAAAACGAGAACATCGGCTGTTTATTGAACGGGCATCAGGTGTGAGGACCCTCCTTTCCTTTCCTCCTCAAAGCTCCGTTGCTCTGACTCCATGTGGGTTTTGATTGACTAGCGTGACGTTCCCCTGAGATGAGCGGGGTGGGATCCGCTTACCCACTGTTCACCCCGATGGGTGCACCCCTGGGGTGTTTAAACCACTGTGACCCCTGGGCCCCCAGTCGGCGCCCAATAAATGCTCATCCAAGAGGGGAGACCTTCCTTTAATCCCTCTAGCACACACATCAGGTACACACAGTCCTTGTCCCCATTTTAAATGTGAACGGAGTGAGGACCAGAGAGGCTAAGTGGCTTGCCCGAGGTCACACAGCTAGGAGCCCAGCTGATCTCAGTGCCTGTGGCACCAGATGTGGCAGGGCTGGGCAAAGAGGAAGCAGCTGGGCCCTGGCTGGATACACCATCCATGGCGCCCTGGATCCCTCAGAAAGCCCATGGGAGAGGAAGCTTCACGCCCTTTTCACAGACGGAAAACTCAGGTTCCAAGAAAGGACCCCAACTTAGTCCTGACTCGATAGGGCCCCTGAGGAGGGAGAAAATTCATCTTTCATCTCGGATGGGATCTGCTCCCAAGAAGGGGCCGGCCCGGGCTGAGCCGGGTGGCTGGGGAGGGGCCAGGCTGAATTCCTTCCTCCCTTCCCCGAAGCCGGGAGGGGCCCCTCTGAGGTTCTTGGGAAATCTTGCCGCCTGGCGGGCCTCCAGCCTGTGTCTCCGACTGTTCTTTTGTTCCCGGGGCTCCCGCCAAACATCTGACTCTGCTCAGGATCGATTGCACGTAAAATGCAGAGACGGGGAATGGGGATTTTTCCCCGTGGTCGTCCAAGACGCAGATTTTTAGGGCTTTGATTCTCTCCCAGAATCACGCTGAACAGCCGTGCCTTTTGCAAGAGGTCACTTTGTTTTCAACTGACGTCGGGCCTGACTTGCTTTGGAAACTTTGCGTCAGGTGGTCCTAAAAGAGAGAGGACCGTGTGGGTGACCACTGGGTCCCACTGAGGACAGCCCAGGCTCACAGGGTCTGGCAGGAGCAGGCAAGGAGCCCCGAGACCGGGGTCACTGGCAGGATCAGAGTGCCGGGGGCAGAGGAGGCGCCGCTCCGCCTCGTTTGTTGATCGACTACCCGGGGCCGGGCCAGCTGCTTTTGTTCTAGGGGATTTCGTGGATTCATTCCCTGGGCTTCAGACAATTGTTTCTTTTTAAGAAAGGGAAGTTTGGAGGTGGCTGAGAGGAAATGCTCCCGGCAGGCTGGGGGTTGTGGACGTGTCAGCGGGGGCCCAGATCTGTACTGTCAGTGGGAGGCTGGGGGCTCTTGGGGGGCTGCTGGGGCCCATGCTGGGCCCTGCAAGGCCTCCTCCAGGAAGAGCTGTGCCTGGAGGGGGGGCTTGGGCACCTAGAGCAGGAGCATCTGGGCGGGCGTTGGGCTGGAGGTTGCTAGGCGCTAGAGTATGTTTCCCAGGGAGACAGGGCTGGAAACACCATCTGCTGAGGATGCTTGAGTCCCAGAACAGGCGGGGGAAGAACGAGAGGTTCTCTCTGTCCCAGTTAACCTTGATTCTATTGCCTGGGCCAGCATTCCTTCCACAAGTGGACCAGGAGGCGCTGAAGCCCTGGGAGAGCTGAGTGGTCCAAGTGGGATGAGGCTGTCTCCTTGTGGGGCCAGGTGCCCAGGACTCCCCACTCTGCACCCCCATCCTGCCCCAGCCTCGTGGGGAGGGGGCATCATGGGCAGAGGATTAAATACTCATACTTGGTCAAAACACTGTCAGTTACAAGGAGCCTCCACATCTACTCGGGAGGGTAAGCTGTGAGTGGGGACTTGAATGTGTAGAAGGCGGTCCGTGGAGGCGAGGAAAGAGTATGGATCCCAGAGCGGGAACAGGCTTAGTGCTTGATCTATTGTCTGCCCGAAGGGGATGCTCGGGCCGAGCCTGCCTAAATCCTCTCCACATGCGTGCTAGAGGAGATGTACCCGGTCAGCTTGCAGAAGCCGTCTGTTTTCTATCGACAGAGAGTAAAGCCGATGACTGAGACTGGGGGTAGAGAATCAGGGGCCCTGGGTTCTGGATACAAGGTCACACACAGTCCTATGGACAATGGAAACCAGCTGACTTGTGGGAATTTGGAAAGGGAGAAAGGTTGCCTGTTTGGATGGGTGTGGACCCAACCGCCCTTAGGCTCCCGGACTCAACCTCTAGCCCCTGAAGCACTACTTTCTCCGTAAACCTTCTTCAGCTCTAAGGATCATACATCACCATGGCAGATGGAACCACACCAATGATTCTGCTGAAAAGGCTTCACTGAGGGGCTGTTTACACAGGGACCAGCAATAGAGGGGGCTGTTACCACCTGGGCCTAAGGGGAAGTCCTGTTCCCGGAGACCCGGGGCCGCTATGGACTGGACACTGGCCGTGCAGGGGTGTGACTACCCCAGGACTGGGACCTCATCTGGTGGGCCTGGGAAAAAGGGCCCCCACTTCGCTTTCCTTCTTCACTGGCCAAACCAACCAGACCCCTACAGTCGGGGAGACTCGGTCCACAGGCCTCAGTCCGGGAGCAGAGCAGGGAGAGGAGGGGTCAGCAGGGAGCAAGAGCCCCATTGTCACGTCAGTCCAGTCCACGTAGCCAACTCTGGAAGCTCTTCCTGAGAAGGGGTGCTCACAGAGGGCACCCACTTCCAGATTATTCTGTCCCCAAGATGAGCACATCTTATGCTTATAAGATAAACCGTAACAGAACTCTGCAATGCGCCCCACGCGTCCTTTCTCTGAAATGTCAGCTCTCTGAGGGCGGGGATGGGACAGC
Source organism: Ovis canadensis (assembly GCF_042477335.2). Classification (NCBI taxonomy): domain Eukaryota; kingdom Metazoa; phylum Chordata; class Mammalia; order Artiodactyla; family Bovidae; genus Ovis; species Ovis canadensis. The sequence continues at coordinate 220,257,953 of NC_091247.1, forward strand.
CCCATGCGTCCTGCACTTTATAGAACAGGGTGGACACGTCGAGGCTGACAAGATGGCCTAGCTCTCCAGCGAGAGAAAGTGGGGCCGGCCTGGCTCCATGAGACCACAGGCTCTCGACAGGTGATGACACAGTATCCCTGGTGGAAGACCAGCCCCGCAGCCCAGCTCAATCAGGAATCAGCGGTGTCCTTCAGCTAACGGCCGACCTCGTCCACCCTCCTGAGGCCGTGGGGTCTGAGTGGCCCTGGTTAGGGGGTGGCGCATGGAGTCCTTAGCAGCTTCCTGTGGTCACCTCTCACTGGCCAGGCCCCAACTGGTGTAGATGACAGGGACAGAGTGGTCTCCAGCTCCCAAGGGCTGGTGACCTGGAGCCAGCTCTCCAGGACGACAACGAGGACCCCCGAGGACACAGCATCTCAGTGGACGCTGTCTGACCTCTTGGGTAGCTGGAAGTGCCCGGGCAGGTGGCTTGTGGAATCCAGTGTGTGCTTCCAGAGCCCATTTGGGTGAAATGCAAGTTTCCCTCTGCTCTTGCTTCTCATTCCCAGTTCTGTCCCGAATGGAAAAATGTCTGTGGGTCCAAGTCCAAGGCGCAGCCCCGGAGCTGGTATTTTCCTTCTGGCACACAACAGACGTGGAGACAGCTCGGGCCTTGGGAGGGGCCCCGGAGAGGCTTCCCCCCGAGGCAGTGAGGCTTCGGGCCTCGAGCCCAGCCCTGAGGTCAGGGCTGCTGGTGCCGCCCACTAGCCGGGTGCCAGTTCCCCAGTGTCCTGATCTGCAGATGTGGACAGTCATCGTGTTCACCTGGGGACACTGATATGAGGGCTGGGAGTGGGTGTGGGTTAGAGTGTGGGCCGTGCGCTATCCAGCCCTGAAGGAGCAATAAAAGTTATCCCCAGGCAGCTCCTGGGCAGAGCCTCCTCCTGGGGCTCCGGGGCCTCCTCCTGGGGCTCTGAGGTATCCCAAGGCCACCAAGGGACTCCAGCATCCCCCAGATGCATCTTTCGTCAGGAAACCTTCAATGGGTCTGCCTGCTAGAAGTGCAGACTGGGTCTCCCCACGTGTGGCTCCAGCCTTACCTGCTCTATGCTGCAGATCCTCAGCCTCCCCAGGAATGTCAGACCCCACCCCACAATTGCCTTTTCCCCTGGATTCACGTCTGTGCTTTAACACTCTCTTTAGAACACAGAGGGGGCTTCCCAGGTGGCGCTAGCGGTAAAGAACCCACCTGCCAATGCAGAAGTAAGAGGTGTGGGTTTGATCCCTGGGTCAGGAAGATCCCCTGGAGGAGGACATGGCAACCCACTCCAATATTCTTGCCTGGGAAATCCCATGGACAGAGGAGCCTGGCAGGCCCCAGTCCATGGGGTCGCAAAGAGTCAGATACAACTGAAGTGATTTGGCACACACACGCACGCAAGACCACGGAGGAAGGATCCACGCAAGACCACGGAGGAAGGATCCACTAGCGGTGTTCTCCCTAGAGCCTGGAGTTACAGAAATGTGCGCAGCTGGATTTGCAGGGGGTGTCCACTCCGAGGCTGTCAACCTCTCGTTTCTCCCAATATGTGGTTATTATAACGCATGTCCAACGCCTGAGAGATGGCAGGGCCGGGGCTGTGGCTGCTCTCTTGGCCTCTGTCTTTCCCGGAAACAGAGGTACAGCCATATTTATCTGTTCTACGGGGCCCAGGACCTGAATCAAATAAGTCCACAGCGATGAGGAATCGATTCACAAATAAGTCAGACTGACACGGGACAAGAAATTGCTTGTGTTATGTAGAAACTGATTCTGTCCCTGCTGGAAGGAGAAAGTCTCCATGGCACCTTGCCCTGTTAACTCGGAGCTTAACTGCCGAGGGTTATTTACCCAGATGACTTTGATCATCTCAATCTAAACATCAGTAGCTCGAAGTGGGGACCCAGGAGCCCATGATGACATTATGGGAAGAGATAAAAATGATGGGGAAAGCTGTGGCTCTGAAGGCTGGCTCTGTTTGCAGCCAGGCAGCTCCTTGAGGGGCTGGGGCAGAATCAGCTGGGACCCCTGGGCACATGGGCATTTCTTTCAGAACTAGGGGGAGGCCTTGCTCTTTATCTGGGAGTCAGATTGAAGTAAAACCAGAGGAAGAAGGTAGACTCCTCGGAGTCACTCAGCAGAGGAAGCTCAGACCATGGAGGGCTGTGCACGGAGCTCCCCAGGGTGCCCGTGTGGCAGGTAGACATACACCCCCAGCAGCACTGAGGGTACAAACCTGCAGGGGAGGGAGGGCTGAGCTCCGGAGGCGATAGCAAGGGTGGACACGGATGGAAGGCCTGGGGAGGGGCTGTGTCCTGGGGGGCGGCCAGCCTGCCTGCCTAGGCACCCGGCCCTGCCACCTCCTAGTCATGTGACCTTGGGCAGGTTGGGGACGATGGCTCCACCTCCAAGAGTTGATGGAAGAGTCATGTGAGCTGAGGCGTGTTACGAGCTTAGGATAGATCCTGGCCCCTGCAAAGAGCCCAGGAATTTCTGATAACAACCATCATCATAATAACCATTACATGTTACTGGTGTTGTTCAGAGTTAATCAAAGAAAGTCCCTCCTTCCAGTGACTGAGGTGAGCCCAGCCTCTCCGTTCACTTTGCTGCCTCGGCTGATTTCCTGCCCCAGAACTGGGTCTTGTCTCAGGGCCTGAGGATCCCGAGAACATTGTTCCCCAGCCCTGGGTGAGAGCAGAGCTGGTGGTCAATATGTGAGGCCGTCTTTGGCTGCAGCAGATGGGGTCTGTGGTGGAAATGCTCATGGAACACCCCCCACCCCCCGCCCACTGTGGTTTGTCTGGGTCCTGGCAGGAGCTGGGCAGGTTCTGAGTGGCTGGGGACAGGACAGAAGGTAGAAATGCTGGGGACAGGGACACCGGCTGGAATGGGTCCTGCTCTGCCTGGGGGCGCTCCAGATGCTCCTTTTGGAAAGCCCAAAGCAGGGTGGGCTTCCAGACTAAAAGCGGGTGTGGGCGGTCAGGGTGGCGGGCGGCAAGGAGATGCCCCCCTGGGCACCAGGGCCTGGGCAGCCCAAGTGTGCAGGCTCCGTCCTTGACCCCAGTCAGCACGGGGCAGGCAGGTGCTGATGGACTCCCAGCGCGAGGGACGTGAGTTTATGGAGGCTTCCGGCAGCAGGAGGTGTCTTGGCCCTGGACGGGGCTGGACCGGTGAGCGGATGCTCCAAGGCCCTGTGCTCCTTCTCCTCCCCGCAGAACAAGTTTCTAACCTGGACACCGGGCAGACATCTAGAGGTGGCACCCCTCAGCCCATTCGCTTCATCCGCTCAGCTGTGAAGTCTCTGCCGATTCTGCCGAGCTGTGGGCGTTCCCGCCAGGTGACAGAGGCGGCGGCTTTGGAAAAGGCAGGGGCTTCTTTGCCTCCCTGAGACAGACCCCATTCGCGCCAGCCACCTGCTCCTCCTGCGTCCTCATCCGGGTGGGGTTAGAGGGCTCGGTGCAGACCGGAGAAATCTGTGAGATCAGTAGGGATGGACACGATGACCCTCACCAGGGGTCGGTAGGGATGGACACGACGACCCTCGACAGGGGTCAGTAAGGATGGACACGATGACCCTCACCAGGGGTCGGCAGGGATGGACACGACGACCCTCGCCAGGGGTCAGTAGGGATGGACACGATGACCCTCGCCAGGGGTCGGTAGGGATGGACACGACGACCCTCGCCAGGGGTCAGTAGGGATGGACACGACGACCCTCGCCAGGGGTCGGTAGGGATGGACACGACGACCCTCGCCAGGGGTCAGTAAGGATGGACACGATGACCCTCGCCAGGGGTCGGTAGGGATGGACACGACGACCCTCGCCAGGGGCGGGCGTCTCACATGCCTGGTTTCTCTCCTTTTTTTAAGTATGGCTGATTTACAGTATTATTTTAGCTTCAGGTATGTAACACAGGGGCTCAACATTTCATAGATTGTACTCCATTTAAAGTTATTATAAGACAATATTTTATTTTTTCCCACACCTATGGCATGCGGGATCTTCGTTCCCTGACCAGGGATCGAACCCACAACCCCTACAGTGAGAGTGCAGAGTCCTCACCGCTGGGCTGCCAGGGAAGCCCCCTCTATTTATATCTCTTAATCCCATACCCCTATCTTGTCCCTCCCCCTTCCCTCTCCCTTTGGGAACCACAGGTTTGTTCTCTATTTCTGTGAGTCTGTTTCTGTTTTGTTATACTCCTTCATCTGTTTTGGGTTTTTTTTAGATTCCACATAGAAGTGATATCGTGCAGTATTTGTTTTTCTCAGTCTGACTTACTTTACTAAACACACCCAGGTCCATCCATGTTGTTGCAAATGACAAAGTTTCATTCCTTTTTATGGCTGAGTAATATTCCATCGCGTATATATGTACACATCTTCTTTATCCATTCACCTGCTGAAGGACACTTAGGTCATTTCCGTATTTTGTTATTATAAATAGTACTGCTATGAACATTGAGGTGCATGTATCTTTTTAAATTATTGTTTTCATTTTATTCTGACATACACCCAGGAGTGGGGTTGCTGGATCATACAGTAGCTCTATTTTTAGTTTTTCTGAGGAATCTCTAAACTCTTCTCTACAGTGGCTCTGCCAATATGCATTCCCACCGTCCATGTACGAGAGTTCCCATTTCTTTGCATCCTCCCCAGCATTCGTTATTTTTGTTCCTTTGGTGATGGCCCTTCTGACAGGTGCAAGGTGATATCTCAGCGTGGTGATGATTTCCAGTTCTCACCATGGCTGCATAAGGTAGGCACCTGTATGTCCCGTTTTCAAATAGGGAGACAAAGGCCCAGGAGCTCCACTCTATTTCAGGCCGCTAAACTAGGAGCAGAGGTCAAACCGGCTCTGATTCCCAGGCTGTGTTCTCCCCCCACCCCAGACCATGGATGGAGCAAGGGGCCATGTTTCGCTCCAAAGGAGCAACAGGTGGGGAAGAGTCCATAGATGGCCGGCATGGGGCTTCTGGGCTGGGCTGGGCTGGGCTGGGCTGGGCTGCGGCTCCCCAGTTCCCAGCATCAGGCACAGGACCGATGCCTCCGTCGGAAGGTGGGTCCCCAGGTGGCTGGCTCACTGGCCCATCCAGCCCCAGCACGGTGCCTTCAGCCGGCCGACTCGTGCCCCTCAACCTGGAGTGACGGCTGCAATTCAGCGCCTGCACTCATGGCAGCAAAAACACGGTGAAACAAGGGGAAAGACTGTAATTACCTCTTAACACGTTACCACGTTTCTCTGCTGTCAGAAAGGTTTTGTTTTCTGATTTATTTTGATCTGCTTGGAAATTAGTTGCTGCGGTGCCTTTGGTATGTAATCGTGGTCCTGCCAGTTAGCAGGTGGCAGCAGCGGAAGCCCAGAAAAGACAGTTTTCCTCTCCTTTCCCTATTTGTGCCACCGCCTGTGTGTCGGGACAGTGCTGTGTGTCTGTCTGTGTTCATCCCTGGCTCCTCACCATGACCCTGAGAGGGAAGTGTCTTGCAGGCTATGACCTCCCAGAAGATTCACGCCCACATGATTGCCCCTGGACCCGTCTGCCCCAGCTTCCTCCAGGACCCCACCCTCTCCGCCAGCTCACAGACGGCTCCGCACCGATTCCACACCAACCCGAAGCCCCCACAGTCTCAGACCCACCCTCGACCCGCTGCCTCCGTCTGCTTGCAGATCCTGCACCCACTCATGGAGCTTGTATCCAGGAACCCAGAAAACCAGGTCCTTTTGCTCTCAGACCCCCCAGCTCTCTGTACACTATCCATGGGAAGGTAGCCGCCTCAGTCCAGCTGGGTAGCAGCCTTTCTCCCAGGTCAGGCCAGGAGGAGAAGGGGACCCACGGAATATATTGAGAAAACATTTGAGGTCCCTGTAACCAGGCTGATAAGGGGATGAAGACATTCCCACCTCTACACCCCAGCATAGTATACTCGTTGGCGAAGTCCCTGATGCTGGGAAAGATTGAGAGCAGAAGGACAAGGGAGCAAAGCAACAGAGGATGAGACGGTTGGACAGTGTCATCAACTCAACAGACATGAGTTTGAGCAAACTCTGGGAGATAGTGAAGGACAGGGAAGCCACCAGCGCTGCATTCCACTGGGGGAGAGGGTCGCAGAGTCGGATATGACTGAGCAACAACGGCTAGTGACGCTGAGCACCTTTCATGTGCTTACCTGCAAGCCATGCATCTTCTCTGGTGAAATGTCTGTTCATAACTTCTGTCCATTTTGCAGTTGAGTTGATTTCCTAATACTGCATTTTGAGAGATCTTTGTATGTTCCAGAGAATAGTTCTTTTTTTTTCTTTTTTTTAAAAATTAATTTAATTGGAGGCTAATTACTTTACAATACTGTAGTGATTTTTGCCATACATTGGTATGAATCAGCCATGGGTGTACATGTGTTCCCCATCCTGAACCCTCCTTCCACCACCCTCCCCATCCCATCCCTCAGGGTCATCCCAGTGCACCAGCCCTGAGCACCCTGTCCCAGAGACTAGTTCTTAATTAGATATGTGCTGTGCAAATATGTTCTCTCTCATCTGGCAAAAATATTTTGTCTCTCATATTTGTCAGGAATCAGTCTCCATCTATGTGTGGATTTATTTCTGGCTCCTCTGTTCTCTTCCATGGACCCGTTTGCCTGTCTTTACACCAAGAACACACTGTTTTGATTATTATAGCTTTATGATAAGTCTTGAAATCAAGTGTATCAGTTACCCAAAGGGTAGCTTATTTCTTTTTTTATCAAAGTCGTTTGGATTATTCTAGGTCTTTTGCATTTCCATATGAATTTTAGAGTCAGTTTGCCAATTTCTTTTTTTAGTAAAAGCATTTTTTTGCCTTGTGTATTTTGAGGCTCTGTTAAAGGTGTGTAAACAGTGTGATTGTTACATGCCCTGGAAGAACTGACCCCTTGTTGTTATGAAAAATACCTTCTTTCTCCGTGGTGTAGTTTTTGCTCCGAGCTCTGCATTTCCTGATATTAATATAGCTGCTCTAGTTTTTCTTTTTTTTTTTTAATTCATGTTAGCATTGTATATCTTTCCCCATACTTTTATGTTTAACCCATTTGTGTCTTTGTATTTGAAATGAATTTCTTGTATAAACAGAAAATAGTTGGGTCTTGCTCTTTTATCTAGCCTGATGGTCTCTGACTTCTGACTGGGGTGTTCAGATCATTTTTATTTAATGCGGTCATCGGCATGTGACGTTAGGTTTAAGTTGATCGTCTTGCTGTTGTTTCCCTTGTGTTCTTTGAACCCTTGTCTCTCTTAACTGCTTTCTTTTGAAAAAACAATACCCATATATTTTATTCTATTTAATCTCTATTGTTGACTTCCTAGGTAAAATTCACTGTCTTGTCATTTCTGCAGTTGCTTTAGTGCTTGCTGTATACGTTCTTAATTCATCCTAGCCTACCTTCAGGTGTTATTATAGGACGTGACGTGTAGGGCAGGAACCTTACAGTGGTCTCCTTACATGTCGCCCTTTGTGGCCTTTATATTCCTGCTGTCACTGGTTGTAAACATTGACACTGTTCATAATGTTTGTTCATAATACAGTGTTATTATCTTTTTTATGCAGCCCTTTGAGGGAAAGCTGGGTCTCAGTCTCTAGAGCTCCTAATTATGTATGTAGAGCCACATTTCTTTCCATCTTGCCTCCTTTTCCTTCTGCTGTAAGGACGTCCTTTACCAGTTCTTGCACTGAAGCTCTCCTGGATATGAAATCTTTTGGTTTTCCTATCTCTGAAGTAAGTCTCGCTTTTTCACCTTAATTTTTGAGCGCTATTTTGACTTAGTATAGAACTTTATGGACTTCCCTGGTGGCTCAGATGGTAAAGCGTCTGCCTACAATGCGGGAGACCCTGGTTCGATCCCTGGGCTGGGAAGGTCCTCTGGAGAAGGAAATGGCAACCCACTCCACTACTCTTGCCTTCTTTCAGGAATTTTAAAGCTGTTGTTCCACTGCCCTCTTGCTTACATTGTTTCCAACATGAAATCTGCCATCAACCTTGTCTTTGTTTCTCCAGATAAACTATGTCTTTCTGCTCTGGCAACTTTGAGTGTTTCCCCTTTATCACTGGCTTTGAGCAATTCGATTATGATGTGTCTTGGTGTGTAATTTTTTTTTCAAATTTCTTATGCTTGGTATTCATTGAGCTTCTTGAATCTGTGAGTTTATGCTTTCAAAATTAAATTCAGTAAAGTTTTGGCTGTTAATTCTATAAATTGCTGTATCTCCCACTTCCCTACTCCTGTGGGAATTCTAATTATACATGTATTAAATTACTTGACATTTTCACACAGCTCACCAATGCTCTTTTATTTTTTTTTAATGTGTCTTTCATTTTGGATGGTTTCTATTATTATGTCTTCGAGTTTACTATTTTTTTTTTTTGCCATGAATAATCTAATGTTAATCCTCTCCAATGTATTTTTTATCTGAGGCATTGTAGTTTTCATCTCTAGAAAGACTTTTTGGGTCTTTGAAATGTTTTTAATGTCTCTGCTTAAATTTTTGACCATATGGAATACAGTTATGGCTACAGTTTTAATATCCTTGTCTGCTAATTCTAACATCTGTGTGGTTCTGGGTCCATTTAGATGATTTTCCTCCTCACTACAGGTTGTATTTACCTGGTCTCTTGCGTTCGATGCAAGACACTAAATTTCACCTTGGATAATTTTGAATTCTTTTGAATTCAATTAATTCAAAATATTATATAAATATTCTTGAAGTTTATACTGGGACTCAGTTAAGCTACTTGGAAGCAGTTTGATCCTTTTTTGTCTTGTTTTAAATTTTTTTAGACAGAATCAGTACAGCATTTAGTGTAAGATAAATACTGCCCATGACTTAGGCAGAACCCCTTGGATCTTCTGCCCTGTGAGTCGTGCAATTTTAAAGTCTGGTTTGTAGGCATTATCCCCAGCTCTGTGTGTGTACTGGGAGCTGTATTCTTCTTAATAATGCTCTTGAGGGGTCTTTGGCAGAAGGACCCTAGGATGACCCTCTGCCTCTGTTGTTCAGATCTTTGTATTGCCCCATCCCCTTGAGGGTGAGAGGGACCTGAGACTTGTTTCTAACTATGACAGGGTAATGGGAGGCCTCTTCTGTGAGCAGGCTGTGTGACATGAAAGATGATGAGATGCCGATGGCATGACCAGGTTACAGTATGCAAGACCCTACTTCAGTCACTTGGAGTTGAAAGGCCCCCCAGGGGCCTGGAGAAGCTAGAGGCTATGCCAGAGGACCCCAGGTGCCAGGTGGCCTCTAGAACCCAGGCTGCGTGCAGCCATAGGTGATGGATCCTGCCCTCCATCAGCTCAGGCTTGGAACAGATGCTTATGCAGGTGGTGTTGCTGCCAGGTCCACACCTCGAGTACAGCCTGTGGGAAAGCACAGAGGGCCAGGCCACTCCGCGCCTGGGCTCCTGACCCACAGGCACTGAGGGGTATTAAGGGTGGGCTGTTTAACCACTGAGGTTGTGGTGGTTTGCTTCCTAGTAATAACAAGTGAGTACGACTCTCCCCTCGGCCCCAGGTGGCTCCCTCACTCACACGCGTCCATCATCCAGAGCAACCCTCTCCAGGGCAGCTCTTTCTCGTCTGCTCCTCCATCTTTGAGATCCAGCAGCTTTGGTCTCCCTGGACGCTCAGATCTCTCTCTTCAGTCATCTGCCAGACCAACCGCACTTGGGTGGGCCCCTGTGTATGTTCTGGTCTGAAAACCAACAAGGCAGCAGACGGCCTGGTTGGTTTCCCATTTCTCAGGGCTCTTCCTTTGCTGGTTGATGTCCAGGATCTTGAAAACTGTCATTTCAACCATTTTTGCTATTTTGATTTTGGGTGTTCATGGCAAGAGGGTAGATCTGGTCCTTATTAACCCATCTTGGCCAGAAGTCCTCAGCTCTATGAGTCTTGCCATATTTCTGTAGTTGTAAAACCACTATTGCAATCAAGACAGAAAATGTTTCTCTTTTCCCCCGAAGCATCCTTATAGCTTTCCCTCCCTGTGCTAACACACGGCAATCACTGAGCTGGTTTCCATTCCTATAGTTTTGCTTTTCCCAGGACCTCATATAAATGGATCATTCAGTACGCAGCCTTTGGGATCTGGCTTCTTTCAGTGCACAAGATGCTTGCACAAGAGGCTTTCACAAGGGACTGGACACAAGTGTTACCCCCCATACCTGCCACTCATTCTTTCTTATTGCTGAGAAGCATCCTATCGTGTAGATGAATCACAGTCCTTTCAGTGACTCTGAAGTCATTAGTCTAATGAGCCACAGACACCAGGGGAGGAGGTCAAAGCCCAGGTCTCTGCTCTCCTTCCTTCTCCCTTCGTACCTACTTGCCCACCCACCCTCTTCTCCACCGCCCTCCTGCCTTTCTTTAGCAGAACCTAGGCTGACTTGCCTAATCATGTGATAATGATTGTTATTTGAAAACCAGCCCAGAGCCTTTCAGCCCATACACTTCAGGCTGAGATGTCGCCCTCTGTCCCTGGAGCCAGGCTCCTGGTGAAGATGATAGAGGAGGAAATCCAGGGTAACATTTCTGAAGTTTGTGGACTTGGCGTGATAGCACTTTTGGAGGCTGCCTTGGGATTATCCAGTTCCTCCTGCTTCCTTCCTCCTCCTCCCCCTGTCCTGTCCCTTCACAGGAAGGACAGTCCTGTGAGCTCAGAAGCGCCGGCCAGCCTGAGTGCATCCCTGGCTTGTGGGTCTTAGTGTTTGGATTTCTTATCCACCAGGAGAGTCCGGGGAACCTCATGAGGGGTGAGATGGGACTGGACACTCCGAGGATACCGAGAGTCGAGTAAACAGATGAAGCCCTGCGGCAGGGTGGTGACTCCAGGAGGAGGTCACAGGGCCACTTCTTCCCTATGGCTAGGCGTTCAGAAGGATGAGGAGCGGGTCTGCCACTTACCCACGTGTGGTGTCGGAGCCAACCGTGCCCACTGAGCGAGCTGTCAGGAGAGGGGTGCTCACCCATTTCCTACCAGACGCAAGGGAGAAGCAGAGGGCCAGCAGGTCTCCTCCAGGGAGATTGAGCTCTCAGGCTGCCCAAGTCCTTGTAGACCTTCCTCATGCTCAGACTTTAGAGCTAGTGTTAATTAGGAATGTCTTCGGCTTCAAGTGACAGGACACAGGAAGCCTGGAACAGCCTCAGGGTTGGTCCAGCAGTTTCCAGTGCCACTAAGGACCCAGACACTTTATCACTTCCTGCTGCCTCACTCCAGCCTGTTGGGACTCAGCTCCTTTTCTCGTTCTTGCCGATGGTTGTGCAGACCCTGCATCACCTGCGTTCGAGGCAGGGGTGGTGAGGGAGGTGTGCTACCAGCAACATTCGTGTCTTTCAACAGGAGACAGAGGTTTTCCCAGTCTCCTCCCCCGACAGTAACACATCCTGAATTAAATATGCGTGTTAGCCGGGGAGCTTGTTAAAACAGATTTGGATCCTTAGATCTGGGGTGGAGCCTGAGATGCTACACTTGGACCAAGCTCCCAGGTAGTGTTGGCGCTCCTGGCCGCCGCATGGTGGGGGCCAGGGACCAGACTGTTTTTCCTTCATTTTTTTTACCAGGATCAGGGAGGCTCAAGAGGTGGCTGTGTTTTCAGCCTTCCCTGGGAAAGGAGACGGAAGAGAAGGCAGATGGAGAGAGTCTGGGCGGCAGACCAGCAGCCCGGGTTCTATTGAAAATGCAGATGTGGAGCTCTGAGGATTCACGTGGACTTGGGACAAGGGGGAGTTTTTGCCTCCATGAGGGAGCTGTGGACCTATTTCGCTGGGTCCTGGGCACCTCCAAGAATGCTCAGCCTGTGTGCCAGGGGCTCTGCACCAAGCCTGGGGCCCAGCACATGGTAGGCACTCTGACGTGTCTGATAAGTTGGAACGTCCCTGACGAGTCCTTTTATCACAGGGCTGCTTCTCGTGGGTGCAGTGTGCCCAGCTGAGCATGGGACGCTTGTTAAAATGCAAATTCTGATCTAGTGCATCAGGATGGGGATCCAGGGTGCTGCTCTTTTAATTTTTTCAAATCCTCGTCCTTTTTTATTTTTGTAAGTTTAAATATAGTAGATTTACAATATTGTATCAGTTTCGGATGTCTAGCTTCAGATTCGTTTCCACTATAGATGATTATAAGATATGGAATACAGTTCCCTGTGCTATGCAGTAGGGCCTTGTCGTTTATCTATTTTATATATGGTAGTGTGTGTCCACCAACCCCAAATGGCTCCCCTTTCCCCTTTGGGAACTATAAGTTTGTTTTCTATGTCTGTGAGTCTGCTTCTGTTTTGTAAATAAGTTAATTTGTATTTTTTTTTTAGACTCCACATTAAAGTGATATAATATTTGTCACTTTGCCTGACTTACTTCACCTACTGTGACAATCTCTAGGTCCATGCTGCTGCAAATGGCATTATCTCATTCTTTTGTAGGGCTGACTAATACTCCACTGTACATACACACCGCGTCTTCGTTATCCATTCTTCTGCTGATGGATATTTTAGGTTGCCTCCATGTCCTGGCTATGGTAAATAGGGCTGCAATGAACCCTAGGGTGAATGTGTCTTTTCAAAGTATGATTTTCTCCAGACATATGTTTGCCCAGGAATGAGACTGCAGGATCATCTGGTAGCTCTACGTTTAGTTTCTTAAGGAACCTCCATACTGTTATCCATAGTGGCTGCACCAATATGTATTCTTACCAACAGTGTAGGAGCATTCCCTTTTCTCCACCCAGGGTGCTGCTGCTTAAACAAACTTCCAGGGAATGCCACTTTGAATACAAAGGGCCCAGAACATCCAAAGTCAGGGCCTTCTTCCTGACTCACCAGGGCGAGTGGCTGTGTGTGAAGATGTGGGCAGGCCTTGGTTATGGAGCCTGGGGTGTAGAGAGGGGTTGCGGTGCCAGGGACGGGGGGGGGGGGGGGTGGCCTCCGTGTGTCTCCAAGGCAGGGGGCCTGGATGCCTGCCTTCCTGCCCCCCAGGCCCTGTGTGCCGAAAACAAAAGTGAGCATCATACCCGGGTGAGAGGAGAGACCAGCCAAGCTAATCTTTCAACAGCTCTTAACTTGCTTGGCTCCGTCCCAGCCTGGCCTCCGGGGGGTGCGAGGACCATGGGTGACTGCACGGGGCCAGGGCTCAGATACTTGAACCTCCCGGACTCGGGAGGGAGCGGGGGAGGGACAAGTCCATCCGTTTTGGGGGGTGGGAGGGAATGCTGAGCTCTCCAGAACTGGGCTCCAGGCTTTTTTTTTTTAAGTAGCGGGAACCAAGTTACTGGAATTTCTTCTGAGTTAGAAGCCAAACAAAAAGTTTCTTGCGGTTTCAGTTACACAAGAGGCTGCTGCCAAGACAAAATGAATAAGAGCTGCCGAGGGGAGAGGCTGAGAAGAGGCTGGGGCTGGGGGCTGCACGAGGGGCCAGGGCCACGGAACCACCCTCCTTGACAAGCTCACTGCTGGCTCCGTACCGTCAGCTCTTAGGAGAGGAACGACCTGGACGGTCTTCCCCCAGGATCCGAGTAAGCAAGCAGGAGGGATCCGGGCAAGTGCTGCGTCCACTGTGGGACGCGTCCACATGTGAGCGATTACCGTGATTATCACATCTGATTTACCGTAACCCAGCCTCTCTCCGGGGGGGGGCTTGGCTTTGTTCCGGTCCCAACTGATGGCAGCTGGACCAGACGGTCATCCTGGCCCCAAGCTATGAGGCTCTCGGTCAGTCTTGCTCAGCATGAGGCTGCAGCCACCCCACCCCCGCAACCAGGGCAGGGAAGATTCACGTCCATTGGTGACCCACAAACTTCATTTTTCTCGATGCCCCCAGCCCCCTCCCTGCCACCTTCCTGGGAGCCACACGACGGTCTGGCCCCAAAGGTTCCCTTGCCTCAAGGCGCCTCTGGACAATGAAAAACCAGGCTTGTGAGTTCCTTCATCAGCCTGTGCTGGTGGACAGGGGTGACGTCCCTGCTCTGGAAGGCCCACTGGCGGGTGGGGGCACATGGAGAAGAAATAGTGGGCGACTTGGGTGTTCAGGCTCTTACAAGTTGCTCTCCTGTGGGGAGAGGCACGTGGAGTCGGGGCTCATTCTCACAGTCTAGGTGTTTTTCTTACTGAGGGATCTCATCACAGGATCGTGGAATTCATCACTTTTCCAACAGATTGTGCCTCAGGTGCTGGCCTGGGTTATGGGGACTTCTGTATTTGAAATTCAGCCGTTCCTCTCCAAATTCCAAAACAAAGGTCTTGTGAAAAGCTTCCTCAAAGCTAGCATAAATCCATATATTGGTGTTTAAATTTCTGCCTGGCATATGGGACCAGTGTCCACCTGGCCCAGTCAGAATAGAAGTGCCTTTCTTTGCAAGTCCCTTTATTTGGACCAAATGTACCAGTTCCGAGAGATAACCCAGAGGTCCTTCCTGGGCTGTAAGTAGATCCTCTATGTATCTCTTCATATGTTTATTCAGCAAATATTTATTGAGCATGTGCTGCGAGCCAGGCATGGGGGAACGTATCAGGGGACATACATTTCTCATTATCCTGTATCCACCCCGTGTGGGTTTATGTTTTAATAGGAGATACAGCAATGAAGCATCGGCCTCATAAATCAATCTGTTGTGGGGATGGGGGCAGCACTGTGGTCCCCACACATACTCCCTCCTGCCTTGTCACTGGACCAGTGTCCCCCAGGCAATGCTGTCAATCCCAGAGGAATGGGGTGGACAGGGAGGGTTGCATAGGAAGGTGAGTGTTGCGATCAGCACCCTGAAGGGTGGCTCCAGCCTGTGTGGTCTGGACACGGCCTTGTCTGTGATAACCCACCTCTAATTCGGTGATTCTGGGTGAAGGACTTGTGCACCACCGGGACTGACCATATGATTCGTTAACTGTCATCTGTGGCCACACATCAGAATTGCCTGTGATTAACTGTGGTGTTGGAGGAGACTCTTGAGAGTCCCTTGGACTGCAAGGAGATCCAACCAGTCCATCCTAAAGGAGATCAGTCCTGGGTGTTCTTTGGAAGGAATGATGCTAAAGCTGAAACTCTAATACCTTGGCCACCTCATGTGAAGAGCTGACTCATTGGAAAAGACTCTGATGCTGGGAGGGATTGGGGGCAGGAGGAGAAGGGGATGACAGAGGATGAGATGGCTGGATGGCATCACTGACTCGATGGACATGAGTTTGAGTGAACTCCGGGAGTTGGTGATGGACAGGGAGGCCTGGTGTGCTGCAATTCATGGGGTCACAAAGAGTCGGACACGACTGAGCAACTGAACTGAACAAAAACAGTAGTAGTCATGTATGGATGTGAGAGTTGGACCATAAAGAAGGCTGAGCACTGAAGAATTGATGCTTTTAAGCTATGGTGTTGGAGAAGACTCTTGAGAGTCCCTTGGACTGAGAGGAGATCCAACCAGTCAATCCTAAAGGAGATTAGTCCTTAATATTCTTTGGAAGAACTGATGCGAATGCTGAAGCTCCAATACTTTGGCCACCTGATGCAGAGTCGACTCATTGGAAAAGATCCTGATGCTGGGAAAGATTGAAGACAGGAGGAGAAGGGGATGACAGAGGGCGAAATGATTGGATGGCATCACTGACTCGATGGACATGAGTTTGAGCAAGCTCCGGGAGTTGATGATGGACAGGGAAGCCTGGCATGCTGCAGTCCATGGAGTCGCAAAGAGTCAGACACAACTGAGAGCCTGAACAACAGCAGAAACTGGACACTGCACGTTCATTTAGCCTCTCGGTTCTCCAGCTTCAATGGGCATCTGGCTCACGGGGAGGATAGGCAAGAACACACACCCTGGGTCCCACCCACAGAGCTTCAGTGGCTCTGGAACCGAGGTGAGATTTTGAGTTTCTAACAAGCTCTGGATGCTGCTGATAGGCTGTTCTTGACCACAGTCGAGGATCGCACTGTGGCCTCAGCAATGACATGGCCTCTCTGCTGGTGTGACGGGGCTGTGGGACTTTATCAGACTCCCCAGTGACTCTGATGTGCAGCCATAGCTAAAGTCTGCTTCCAACTCTGGGATGACTGTGTCACTACTCGGCCTGTGCCAGGCACTACGTAGAGGTGGAGGGTCCTTTTGGGGGCTTCTGATTCCTGAGCCATCAGGGGGCACAGTCCTGCTTGGCATATGGTGGGCATCCGTGTCCTTTGGAGAAGGGAGGTGAAGCTCTGTCCCCCAGCCCTGCCCTACGAGTAGGGGTGTGTAGGACATGGCCAATGGCGGTGACCTCTGCCCTAAGCCTCCCTCCCCTCCAATTGGCTTTCCCCTGAGGTCTGATCATTTCCTGCCAAACCAGGGCCATTGACCTTACTCTGGAGTTCAGAAGCTTTCGTGCAGACCCCCGTGGGCAGTGTATGGACCAGTCACTCAGTCGCCCTGGTGCTCTGGAAACAGTCGGCTGCTCCAGGGCAGCTGTGTGCTCCCGGGCTGTGCCCACCCCATGGTCCCCACCCAGTGGGTCTGCAGTGGCAGCCTCCTCTCCAGCCCTTCGGCCACGAGCTGTGTGTGCTCCTTGACCAGTTTTCTGCCCAGTTTGGGTGCCAGGCAGAGAGCCTGGCCTCGTGTCCCATGTGCTGTGTCCTTGGCGGGCCTGAGCCTCCCTGGCCTGGCCTCCCGGGGCCCCTCATGGCCCCAGGCTCGTGCGTCCGCACTGTGAGTGGCCCTGTGGTCCAGCAGCCCTGGTCAGCCAATTCTCTGGTGCAGCCTGGTGTGCTAGGGGCCGCCGCCAGCAGCCAGTGTGCACGTGGGGCCTGAGGATGACAAGGTGAACAGTGGGACAGCACGTGTAGGAGGTGACTTTAATTAAGGGTCTGTCCCCTGGCTCAGCCTGCCTGTGAGGACATAGAATACCCTACTCAGGCTGCCCAGTGGGCAGAGAGGGCCCTTTGTGCAGAGCGGACGGAGGGAAGGACTGGGGCCTCACTGACACCAGGGGCCTTTGATCAGTTAGCACCACATGTAGCCCAGATGGGAGACAGGTGGTTGATGAGCAGAGCTGGGGGAGCCAAGGCCCCCTCTCAGGTATGTGCTGGGGGTGCAGGGGGTGGAGAACGGAGGTGTGGTGCGGTTCACAGCCTGAGGCCTGGATGTGGCTATCAGGGTGCTGGGCCCACAGGCACCCCATTTGCTGGAGCCCAGAGGGGTGAGCCAGGGGAGGGGAACCCTGTCCCCAGAGAACAGAGGAAGAATTCTTTCCTGTAGAAATCTCCAGAAAAGGGATGGGCAAGAGGTGCAGAGTCCATACATGTCTGCCACCCACGAGGTCACTGTGCCATCGGAGGACACAGATGCAAGCAGGCCATCATGGTACCCGTGTCAGGGGCTTGCATGCAGAGCACCGGGGATATCAGATCTGAAGTGACTTTTTGGGGTCCTTGGGGATCAAACCCAGATATCCTATCACATTAATTTTTTTGCTTACTAAAGAACCGCCCCCTGCTCCGTCATGTCC
The DNA here is from genome assembly GCF_042477335.2 of Ovis canadensis. Taxonomy (NCBI): domain Eukaryota; kingdom Metazoa; phylum Chordata; class Mammalia; order Artiodactyla; family Bovidae; genus Ovis; species Ovis canadensis. The sequence continues at coordinate 220,275,459 of NC_091247.1, forward strand.
GCGCTCACGCTCACGTCACTGAGTTACTCTCCTGATAAGAGGAGCTTTGTGTTACAAAGGATCCAAATATTTGGACTTGGAGGGTCACCTGGCCACACCTCCTACTTGAAACCTGAGGATGCTGGAGCCAGAGAGATTAAGGAAATTGCCCTAAAGCGGCACCCAGTCAGCTATAAAGCTTGGGGGCCAGCCTTTCCCGACTCCCGGCTCAGCGCTGCTCTGAGTCCCTGCCTCATGTCACCTCTGCAAAATTGAAGCCGGTGCAGGCAACGTCCCCGGGCGCCACAGGCTGGCCGCGCTCACCCTGAGAGCTAGTGTTTCAGTTGGCACAGCAGCTCCCGAGTCTGCAGGGGGGTAAGCGTGAGCAGGTGGAGGAGCAGCGGCAGAAGTGGGCCTTCTGGCCGACACCGGCACCTGGTCCTCGGCAGGCATCCTGGCAGTCGGGGGTGGGGCACCAGAAGAAGGATGAGTCCCCCCACCTCCACCAGCTCAGCAGGGCAGGGCAGGTCTCTGGAGGGGGTGGTGCCAGTTCTCTCCTGCCCCAAGAAGCCCCACAGGGTGCAGCCCGACCTCAGTGAAGCTGTGAATCCCTGGAAGAGTGTAAGATGAGAAGAAAGTGCTGTCAGAGGTGGGGGGATTACTCTCTTTGGGGAAAGGAATTCTCTGTGTCAAGGAGCTTCCTTCCCCAGCCTTGAAGACCCACAAGGTGACCAGACAGGAGGGTGGGACCTGACTCACTGTCCTGTCCATGACCAGCAACCAGAGGGACTCACCTGAGCTATGTTAGGGGGACTCGCTCAGGCCGCTCCGCCCAGCTGCCTCCTGCTGGACCTGGGCTGTTGAGCTCAGTGTCTTGGAGAATGAGTGGAGGCTTGGATTTAGGTTCTGTTGCCTGGATTTAAATCCTCGGTTCTACCAACCTCCAACTGTGCGGGCAGGTCACTTAACCTCACTGAGTCCTGGATCCTTTGTAACATGAGATGATAACTCATACATCTTAGGCCTGTGGCAAGGACTAATCCTATCTAACCACCTAGCAGTGGGTCTGGCTCATGGGAAGCCCTAAAATGGTAGCCCTTATTAAAACGGAACAGTAAAAGCTCCTTTCTTTGAAGCAGGGGGAAGAAAAAAAAGTTATTTGGAAACAGCAGTGTTTTAATGAGGGAGCCTCAACATTCAGAAATGCCAGAGGAAACACTCAAAATGGAACCCAGGTGGGCGCCTGTCTGAGGCCTTAGCCTGCCTGCCCCACAGCCCAGCCCCAAGCCCAGGATGGAGGGACCCCTGCACCGCCTACCAGGGCTTCCTACAAACTGCAGAAACCCTCCTTTCCCAGGGTCTGGGTCCCGGGTGAGCAGGACCCCAAGGGAGGGAAAGGAAGGGAAGGTAACAAGTGGTTTTGCAACTGTTTTGATTACTTCAGCTTGAGATGTTTGCAAATAAGATGTTAAAGGCTGAAGGTTTTGTCTGGTCTTAAGTTCAGCATATTTGTAGTTTTATTAAAACTTGTCATGGCAACAACCTGTGATGGGGGGGTGGGGGGCAGGATTCGGCAGTGACTGAGCTGTAGGCCACCACCTGGGGCAGCCTTGGGGAGGGGCTGATGTGTGTGGCACCTTGGACCACTGTCCATCCCTTCTGAGAAGTGAGGGGAAGAGGTTACAAGGCACTGGAGCATGCATTCGCTGTCTGTATCACCTCTGTTTTCTAGGCGACAGGAAAAGCTTTTTCTAGGAAACTCAGTAAGCCAGAGGAAGAGAGATGCATGAAGGAACCAAGCCTTATCTTTTTGTCTTATGTTTTGTCTTATTTTTTTTAATATTTTTTATGTTTTCTTGTCTTGTGTTTTGTTTTATATCTCGGTTGGGAAGAGCTTTCTACCAAAAAAGGCAGGACATGGCTGTTTCAGCTTCTCACTGTTCAGCCGGCTTGAAGACCTGCTGGGTTGATGACCTGCTGGGAACTGGGTCAGTGAGACCCTAGGAGGGCATTACCAGGGTGGGAATAAGGGGACGGAGGCCCACTAAGCATCCTAAGTGCCAGGCCTGCTGATGGCTCCTGGAGAGGCCTGGCTTCATCCTCAGGAAGATGATGGTTTTGGGGTGAGATGGCAGGTGTAGGTGAGTGAGGGGCTAGGAGCCAGGTCCACCCTCCTCTGGAATCTCGGAGATGGGAGACACAGTCCCTGACATCGGAGACGTGGTTCAGCCCCTCACAAGTCCCCGCCCCAAGCAGCAGCCCCTGGTGCAATGCCAGGTGGGAATTCCCTGTGTCTCAGGGTCCCCTCCTGCCTGGCTCACCACTGCGATCCATCGCATCCCACCACACTGGACCTGAGCTGAGTGCTGGAGGGCTGCTCTGGCTCAGGGCCCTGCAAGAAGCTTCCGTACCTGCCTCCTGTCTTTTGTTTCCAGGCTTATCTGTTGGCATGAGAAGTCCTCGGCACCTTCCGCAGCAGCTTTTTTGCACCTTTTGGGGCTGTGCCAGGTACAAATACCTGTCTGTCTGTGTTACTTGGTTTTTCTTGGGGGAGTACAGTTCAGGCTGGAGGGGAGCAGAGGGGACCTGGACACTGAAGGCTCAAGGGTTAGGGTCAAGGGTCGCTTTGGCCACTCATCGGCCCGTCTGTCCCGACAGTGGACGGTCAGAGGTGATGTGACAGCTTCCTGCCTGGGAAGGTCTCTTGCAAGGAGATAGTACTATTTTTTTTAAATTGATGTATAGTTGATTTACACCGTTGTGTTAATTTCTTCTGTATAGCAAAGTGACTCAGTTATATACATATATACACATCATTTTTCATTTTCTTTACATTATAGTTTATCACAGGATATTGAATATGGTTCTCTGTGCTGTACAGTAGGACTTTGTTGTTTATCCATCATGTATGTAATAATTTGCGTCTGCTAACCCCAAACTCCAAAAACTTCCCTCTCCCTGCCTTCCTTCCCTTGGTAGCCACAAGTCTATTCTCTGTCCATGAGCCTCTTTCTGTTTCACAGATAAGTTCATTTGTGTCTCATTTTGGATTCCGCATGTAAGTGATGTCATATCGTATTTGTCTTTCTCTGACTTATTTCACTTAGTACGATCATCTCTAGCTTCATCCATGTTGCTACAAATGGCATTACTTCATTCATTTTTATGGCTGAAAATATTACGTTGTATAAATGCATCACGTCTTCTTTATCCATTCCCCTGTCAGTGGACATTAGGTTATTTTAGCGTCTTGGTTGTTGTAAATAGAAACAATACTACTTTTCTCGTATCACCTGAAGACCAAAAGTGAGAGAAGTGGGCTCCAGCTCTGCACAGGGACAGACAGAATAGCTTTCCTGACGCAAGTAGATGCCCCTTGGCTTGCTAGTAGTGGACTTTCGACAAGAGACTCCCCTCTGACCATGACATGTATATGGGCATGTGGTTCTTCCTAAAGGCGGAAGGATAAACTGAATGTCTAGGTCGCTTAAGAAGCATTGGCAGAATTCATTGGCAGGGCCCGAGCCAGGGAGCCAGGGAAAGTCCAAAGGCAAGAAAAGTCCAAGGAGAGGCCGTGGGGAAGCAGCCTGGGACGAGCATGATGGGCCAAGGCGGGGCCCAGGGCCACTGGCAGGGCTTCCTACTACCCAGTTGTTCCACTCTTTTGCCTCAGACTGCTCCCAGTGGTCCAGGGACATCCACCTTCTTCCTTCTGAGCCTGCCTGGAGCTGTGGGCACAGCCTGGGGAGGTCGGGCCCAGGGCTGGGCTGACTCAGGGCAGAAGGGCAGGAGGCGCCTGCTCTGCCCACCATTGAGGGGATGTTGGTAGAACCCTCCGTCCCTGAAGGCCAGCTCTACACTCTGCTGTCCTGCCTGTGAGTCTTAAAGCTTTCCAATCTTACAAAAATGTTTTCTTGTTATTGTTGTTCAGTCACTAAGTTGTGTCCAACTCTTGCAACCCCATGAACTGCTGCATGCCAGGCTCCTCTGCCCTCCACTATTTCCCCGAGTTTGCTCAAATTCATGTCGATTGAGTCAGTGATGCCTTCTAACGATCTCATCTCTCATTTCCCAGAATCACGGTCTTTTCCAATGAGTTGGCTCTTTGCATCAGGTGGCCAAAGTATTGGAGCTTCTGCTTTAGCATCAGTCCTTCCAGTGAATATTCAGGGTTGATTTCCTTTAGGATGGACTGGTTGGATCTCCTTGCTATCCAAGAGACTCTCAAGAGTCTTCTCCAGCACCACAGGTCAAAAGCATTAATTCTTTGGCACTCGGCCTTCTTTATGGTCCAACTCTCACATCCGTACATGACTACTGGAAAACCCATAGCTTTGACTGTAAACAGTTTGATTTTATACTTCAGGTTAGAAATGCCACAGCCCTGATCCCTCCTGTAGAATCACACAGATGAGCCTTGTCGAGGTTCAGAAATGTCTTATGGTAAAGGACCTCTCAATCTTACGATGCTTCTTCCCACAGGCTCCGACGACCTTCTAAGATACCAGTGTCTCTGGCTCTTCTCCTTTGGCAAAACTGGAAAGGAAGGTTCAGGGAGTCAGATACTGAAGGGGCCTTAAAGATACGCCTGCCCTTTCATTTTCCATGTGAGACGCACAGAGGCCCTGGGTGCTGAGTAGTTTCCCAGGAGTCCCCACCCTGGCGGTGGCAGAGGAGGGAGCCCTGGCCCAGCTCCTGCCCTAATGCTCCTCAGGTATTAAAACCAGCCAGAAACAAAGACGAGAAGGGACTGGGAGCTCTCTGTGTGGCTGGAGGCTATTTTGAAGATTTGTTTTAGATTTTGTTTCTGGGTCAGTGATTTTATATAAAGAGTGTGATCCAGCTGATTTATTAGGGAAAGAATTGTAAACTTTGGTTCGCTTACAAGAAGTGTTTGGGTTTCTGAAAAGGGTGCTACTTTTGAGGCTGGATGATTTTCATGAACAATAAGTGTTTATAAACTAAAATCTGGCCACCTCTGCTCTTCACGCAGCCCCACAAATTCCTACCCGAGGCCCCTTGTAGCTGTTTAATGCACTCACCATCCTCGGCCCTCGGCTGGGGGCCTCTCCCATGACTGGGACATTAAGATACAGAGGCCAGGCCTGCATCTCTGGGGGAGCAGAGGGAGGTGTGGGGCTAGGCTGGTGCGTGGTTCCCTCCCCAACCCCTGTTGGTGCCAGGCCGCCCGGTGCAGGATGCAAAGCCTCCTATGCAACATACGTCTTCTTGAAGTGGGGCGGGGGCTGCAGAAGCCTTGCCTCGAGCCTCCTCCATGTCCCCTGCCCCCCAAAGGTGAGCAGGAAGCCGCCCTTCCCTGGAGGTCCTCCCTTCATATCCGCCCTCCTGGGAGCCTGAGGACTTGGTGCTCCACTGGGCGGTCACTGCCCTCCTGTGTCTGCTGGAGGGTGGGGGTGCAAATGAGCTGTGGCCCCCATCTCCACGTGCACCCCTTCTTCAGGAGGGTCTAAACATCGATAGCCTGTCCGCTAGAATGTGTGCAGGCCTATTCTTAGTGCTCTGAGCATGTTGCCTCTTACATAAGACTCGTCGGTGTCTATAAACTCTGCAGGGGCTGTTCGCTCGTGAGAAGGACGGTGTCTGGTCTGCGTTGCTCCCCTGCCCTCGCGTTCTAATTTAGGAAGGCACAGCCTGGCTCCGGGCCGGCTCGCCGCCTTCGGCCCAAGCGCCCGCCAGGCCCACTGCCCTCTCCTTGAGGCCTGGTGGGTGCAGAACGCGGGACAGAGAGCGAGACGTGGGCCAGCCCCGTGGGGATGTGGCCAGAACCCTCTCTCTTCTTTTATCCCCCAGACACACGCCTTCTCTCCCCTAAGACGGGGCCGGCGGTGGGCAGCAGGGGCTTCGGGAGTGATCCCGGGCTGTGGTGGCATCATGGTGGGCTCCGTGGCTCGTGGCCATGGCTCCTCACCTGCCAGGGTCCCACAGACTGAAGAGTTTGCTGAGGCAGACCCAGAAGCGTAAACAGCAGAGCGTGTTCCCTCCTATTGTAGCCCAGCGGAGGTCAGCGGTTGGTGGGGCTGGTCCTGAGGCCTCTCTCCTTGGCCGGTAGACAACCATCTCTTCCCTGTGGCCAAACTTCCTCTCGTTAGGACACCAGTCAGATTGGACCAGGGTCCTCCCGACCTCATTCTAGCCCAATTACTCTATGGAAACTGTGTCTGTCTACCTGACTCCAAGGTCCTGGGGATTCGGTCTTCATCATGTGAAGTTGGGGCTGAATCATGGATGGGTTTGTCTGCATGGGCCTGACCACGTGTGGCCGTGCAGAAGGCAAGCCTGTGCCTGTGAGCAGGACACTGGCCTGTGGCGGCCATCCTTGCAGTATCCCTGCCCCCACCCCGGCAGGGTCCTCCACTTGTACAAGAGCCGAGACTCAGGCCTAGGTGGGAGCTCGGCCCCCTCGGCTGCTGGATGCGGGAGGTGCATGGGCACCGTTTGCCACCTGTGCTGTCAGAGCACTGAGGGTTCAGATGAGGACAGACGGGGCGCCTGCAGGGCTGCGAGCTCCCGAGGGGACGAGAGTCACCAGCAGTCAGACCTGTGTGCGTGTGAGCATGTGTGTGTGCATGTGTGTGTGCATGTGTGAGCATGTGTGTGCACGTGTGCGTGTGCATGCATGCGCGTGTGTGCAGGGATATTTGTGTCTGTGTGAGGGGGCCAAGGGGCGTCTGGGGAGGCATGGAGCCCTAGAAGGAGCCCAGAGCATGACCCAGCTCAGAAGACCCTTGGGGACTGGGAACTGCCCCCTCTGATCCGGCTGCACTGAGCAGTGATGCTGTGGGAAGTTTCCAACATGAGAATCACCCACTGTGGCACACCCATCCCCAAACTATGACCGCCCCACCTCTGAGCAGGGCCAGAGTGACTCCTCAAAGCTGAAAGAGTAAGCAAGCATCCAGAGGAGCAGGCCGTGTGTCCCGCCCCCACCGCCACCCCTCACACAGGAGGCACACAGAGGCGCCCCGGGGCCCCGAGCCCAGCACCCCACACAGGAGAGGCGCAGAGGCGCCCCAGGGCCCCGAGCCCAGCACCCCACACAGGAGAGGCGCAGAGGCGCCCCGGGGCCCCAAGCCCAGCACCCCACACAGGAGAGGAGCAGAGGCCCCCTGGGGCCCCGAGTCCAGTCCTGGGGCGAGCACTCTCTGCAGACTTGGGCTCCCACTCCTGGGATCTGGCCTGGACGCTAGCTCAGCCGAATGGCAGCCTCCCGGGTCCTGACACAGAGGCTGCCGTAGGTGGTGACCACCACTGTGCTTTAACCTGTTTCTTGTACCCAGGTTCCGGTCTTTGGTAAAAATGATTTCATTGCCAAAACAAAATCTAAAAGCCACTGATGTAGTTTGACTCCCTTTGTTTAATATTGAGGCAAAGTGAGGCTCCAGGATGCTCAGGGACCAATGCAGGATGACACAGCCCAGAGCCCCGTGGCCGCAGTCAGCTCCCGGTTTCCAGGCTCACAGCTGCACGGCTATGCCTCCTGGGAGAGCCCACTGAAGAGGAGGTGCAGGGCCTGGAGCTCTGCCCCTTGGTTTTCTTGGACTGCACAGCTGTCCAGGGCACATAGAGAGCCATCCAGGGCAGCACAACCGCCCAGGGCTTGTGCAGAGCCATCCATCCATCCTGTAACACAGGTGTAGGACCACACGGGACAGGCCCAAGTATGTTACCCAGGAAGATGTCTCACCTACAGAGCCCTGGACAGAGGCCCCTCTGCGCCACTGACCCTGGTGCACCAAGGGGCCTTCCTGTGCTGCCTCGTGACAGGCAGGGGTTACATCCGTCCGGCTTGAGCCCACCCCTCCTCACCCCCTCTCCACCCGCCTGCTCCAAAGACCAACACAAACGCCTGCGGTTTTGCAAACTCTGAAAAGCACAGGCAGAAACGGAAGCTCCCGGAACCCAGAGGTGCCGCCAGGGAACGGGGGTTGTTTTGGGGAAGTTCCTTGGCTCTGTCTCCAGGAACGATGGTCCAGAAGGTCCAGGGTGGAAGCCAGGGATCTGCTCCTGCCCCCACCCCATGTGGTTTCCATGCGGCTCATCCTCAGACGCCACTTGGTGAGACGCTGACGCACGTGGTAATGAACCCAAACTGCTTAATGACAGGAACCCTTCAAATACCCACACGCTGGGCCGTGGGTGAGGAGCTCGGGTGCACCACTGTCTGAGCGGGTCAGCAGGAAAGGCCAGAGTTGTTTTGAATGTGCGGAACATGTACCCCAGCGATGCCATCCCGATGGTTGTCCTGAAAATCACTCGTGGGGCACAGCTGTGCAGGTGGCACGGCAGGCACCACGGCCCCCAGTCCACACAGAAGCAGTCCCTCCTTCTGGCGACTTACAGTCCGGGGAGGAAGGGACAGGGCTGTGGAGCGGGATTGGTGTGGGCACGGTGTGCAGGAGGTGGCTGGGGCTCTAGTTTCTGGGCACGCCCAGCGGTCCCCATAGCAAATAGGGTGGCTAGGGTCCTTAAGATCCACACGTGCGTCTCGCTGCTCCATCTCTGGAGACACTCAGCTCACGGTTGAGGCCACTCCGGCCACCCCGTCCAGAGTATGCAGGGGCCTCTCTGCTCACCTGACAGTTCAGGCCACTCCGGCCACCCCGTCCAGAGTACGCAGGGGCCTCTCTGCTCACCTGACAGTTCGGGACGTCCATGGGAGAAGCCGTGCTTCCACCTCCACATCACACGCAGGAAATGGAGCTCAGAGTGGCGGAGTCCTAGTCCACATCTGCTGGGCCACAGGGCCCACTTCCCTCCCCTTCTGTCCCCACAGTCGGGAAGATGGGCCACACCCTGTCCCATACCCCTGGGTGAGAGAGACCAAGACGAGAGGAGAACTCCTGAAGCATGTCTCCAACAAACCCGCCTTGGTTCTAGACAGAAGGGAGGCAGAGACAGTGACAAACACGAGGGCTGACGTGAAGCTTTGATTTGTTTAGAGAAATCCTGAAAGCGGTGGCGGGGTTGACTCATTTGACTTCCAAAGGAGCCAATGCAAAGTATGTTTCCTGACCCGCTGCCTTCGACCTGAAGAGGAACCAGTCCTGGGAGCAGAGAGAGCTGTGTCTGCAGTGGGGAGGGGCCAGGAGGGGGGCCAGGGGGGCCTACAGGGCTGGCCAGTGACAGGGCCTTCCTCCATGGGTCCTGGCTCCCCACATGCAGAGATTGTACACCCAGCCCACAGTGTTCTCAAGTCCAGCGTCAGAAAAGCAACTCCGTCCTGCATCACCCTTCCTCCTGCAGATGGAGTTTCCTGTGAACCCTGGAAGGGGGCCCCCTGGGGTGAGGGGATAAGGAGCAGAAGAAAGAGGACACCCCCAGCTTTGGCAGACTCAGGGCTGGCGTCTGTAACAGCATGAAATAATCTCCAGAAATCTGATCCCAGTCGTTGGGGTCATATTTTTCCCCACGCTCTTATCCAAGGCTTCCTTCCGGCCGATGGCAGCCAAGGGTGCGCCTGCCCCCTGCCTCTACTCGGGACCCACGGGCATGGCCCTTGCTTGGAGCGTGCCTGGTTCTTCCCTCGTGTCAGTGACTTGGCCGGAGGCCAGTGTCACCTCGAAGATCTCTCTCTCAAAGCACATCTGACTTTCCCAAATGGCCAACTCCGTCTCTTCCAGCAAATGACTTCCAGATGCTGGAAGCAGCGGCCAGTGGAATTTTATTGCCCCCAAACTGTGGTTCTGGGCCACATACTTCTGACTTCAAGGTAATTTGGAATGTAAACATTGCAAGGCGTGTACTGGAATTAATTACAGCTCCCTTGTATTCTCCAAGGCCTGCAAGCCTACAATTAACTGTTTACACAGACACAGAGCCAGCAGGTCAACCAGTGTACGTGGACCTGTGATGACTGCTTTCTCCCTTTACCTTGGGAAAACAGTGAAATTAGACCCAGGCTGATCCATTTCCCTGGGGTGGCCATCAGTCCTGACATAAGAGGCGGCCTTTTCAGCCATTGCCTCTGCCCCAGCAAACAGAAGGCAGCAGACCTGGGCACCAAACGTGCACAGGCCGGAGCTTGTTTAACTCGGACAACAGGAATGTACCTGGGGCAGCGGTCATGTCTTTGCGGGCCTGCAGAAAAATCCGTGTGTTTCGTCCAAGGCTGGTAAAGTGAGAAACAGCTTTGGGGACTCATTTTTTAATTTCATGATGACACTGAAACGTAGGATGAAAGTTCTAAAGATGAAGCTGGTAACTTCACAGCGTGAATGTACTTAGTGCTACTGAACTTTGCTCAAAAATGGTCAGTTTTATGTTTATGAGTTGTTATTATTGTGTGGTCGCTAAAACATGTCTGATTTGAGACCCCATGGACTGTAGCCCACCAGGCTCTCCTATTCATGGGATTTCTCAGGCGAGAATACTGGAGTGGGTTGCCATTTCCTTCTCCGGGGGGTGTTTCAGACCCAGGGATCAAATCCACATTTCAGCAGGCAGAGTCTTACCACTGAGTCTCCAGGGAATCCCATGTTTATATACTTCACCTCAAATGCTAAAGCAGGATGATCAGGTAAAGGCTCTTTGGGGTTGTGTAAACTCAGGCCCATCAGAGCTGCAGGTGCTCCAAGTCATCATCCACTGTCCGGAGGAGGGCTTGGCAAGGGTGTGAAAGGGAAGAAAATCTATTTATCGAGCAAAGAGGACATTCTGGGCCTTATTTAGGCACGTGGACACAGTTGACTGAGAGAATGAATGTATAATTTTTGCTGTAAAACAAGTAAAATGGCTCTCTCCGCTTCCCCAGAACAGAGCAATCCTACTTAGATCGAGAAGTCAGAGATGCACGGCTTTTGACCGAAGTCTCAGTGTCCGCTGACTCTGGGGGCCTGTTGTCATCAACAGGAGGGTGGTGTCACAGCTCTTTGGACGTGACTGTCCTGGGCTCTGGGAGCTGGTTCTGACCACAGGCTGCCATCAGAGGAAAGACTTCTGTGGACAGAGAGCGAGTGACGGGGATCCGGCACCCTGACCCAGGAGGTCACCAGCTCCTTTGAGAGAACAGGATCGGGCCTGCTCGCCATCCAGTAACCTGGGGGGCCGACCCGCAAGCTGGCTATGTGGTCAAAGCCCAGTTCCCAGCCTCTCGGGCTCTGTGACCTCGAGGACGTTCCTATGTTCCCCGGAGACCTCAGTGTCCTCTATAAAATGGGGTGATCCTAACACCCTCGTCGGGTCATTAGGAGGCTTAAATCAGCCCATGTGTGTACACTGGGCACATGGTTAAGAGTGCAGGGTGCCAGCTGTTGTTGCTGTTGTCCGAGGAGATGTTTTGAGGTGCCTGCGGGCATCTGGGCCAGTCCTTCCCGCCTTGGCTGGACAGGAAGCCCTGGATGCAATGGTGGGCACCGGCCCAAGCTCAGCTGGAGAGGCGGCTACAAGCTCAAGCCCCTGGAGACAGAGCCCCATGCCCACCCTGGTTCAGCAAGCCCTGTGGGGTTGGGATGGACGGCTCCCACACGGCTACATAGAGGGTAGGTGTGCTCGTGGTGAGAAATACACACACACTTGAGAAGATGACCAGTGACGAGGGGAGAAAGTGGCCACCATCGACGAGCAGATTAAATGAGATCATTCAGAGCCTAAACAGGAGGGCAGATCCGTGCCTTACACCTACAGGACAGCTGCTGTCAAAACCCATACCAGACCGGGGCAGACAGAAAATCACACAAGCTGGCGAGGGGGCAGAGGCACTGGAGCCCTCGGGCACTGCTGGAGGGCATGTGAAGTGCGCAGCAGCTATGCAAAACAGGACGGCAGTTTCTCAAGAACTCAAAGCAGAACTACCATTGGTCCATCAATTCCACTTCTGGAAGTTTATCTAGAAGAACTGAGGGCAGGGTCTCAAAAAGGTATTTGTACCGCCATGATCGTAACAGCGTGAATCACAATAGGAAAGGGGCAGAAGCAACCTGGGTGTCCATCGATGGAAGAAGGGCTGCAGGACGTGGTCTGTACCTACCTGAAAGGGAAGGGGCTTCTGACTCCTGCAGCACCGTGGGTGAACTTTGAGGACACGGTGCTCAGTGAGATGAGCCGTCACGAAAGAACCAATACTGTTCAAGTCCACTTATCTGAGGTCCCTAGAGGAGTCAGATACATAGAGATGGGAGGTAGGGTGGTGGTTACCAGGGGACTGGGGAGTGAATGGTTAATGGGGACGGAGTTTCTCTTTTGCACGATGGTGTGTTCAGGAGATTGTGGAAGTACTTGACGCTACCGAGCTATACACTTAAAAAATGGTTACGACACTAAATACTATATTTGTGTGTGTGTGTGCGCGCTCAATCGCTCAGTCAGGTCTGACTCTTTGGGGCCCCGTGGACTGCAGCCCGCCAGGCTCCTCTGTCCATGGGAGTTCCCAGGCAAGAATACTGGAGTGGGTAGCCATGTCCTCCTCTGTTTATGTGTATTTTACCACAATTTTTAAAAATATATTTTTAATTTTTATAAAACTTGAAACATTTGAGTCTAGCTGAACCAAAGAAACGTGGTGGAGGGCGGCCAGGAGGCCCCTGCTTTGGGGACTCAGAGAGGCTGGAGGCGGTTCCCGAGGGGGCGGGGGCCCTTGGGCTGTCTGGGTCTAGACAGAGAGATCTCAGGAGAGGCACAGTCTCCTCTGGTTTCATAAGCAAACTGAAAGCAGCCCAGGAGAGGTGGTGACGCAGAGACCTGAATGCACTGAAGGAAGGGATAGCTGACATCCCGTTTTAATTAGTGGAAGCACGGGAGGCCTGACACAGCGGCCCGTCTCCAGGAGCTGTCGGGCTGGAAGTCGACAGCCACGGGGTCCTGACCCTCAAGAAGGCTCCTTGGGGCTGGGAGGTGCCCCCGGCTGGAGGGGCCCCGGCTGTCGCTGGCCTGCAGTCAGGAAAGTGCCCAGTTGTCGGAGCCTAAATGACCTTCCCCAAGTCAGACTCATGAGGTGTTTATGAATGTTCTGTATAGCCCTGGGGCTCGTCTTTCTGCTTCTGGAGCGGGAACGGCACCACGGCGAAAGGTTCTGTTAGAGCCACGAGGTGTGATTGCAGCCCTGACGGGTGGGGAGACGTCTCACTCCACAGACACTGACAGTGATGCCCACGCAGTGGGCGGGGATGCTCCTGCCTGAGGGGATGCTCCTGCCTGAGGGGATGCTCCTGCCTGAGGGGATGCTCCTGCCTGAGGGGATGGCCACAGCGGGCCCCCGCCCCTCAGCACCGCTTCCAGCTGAGGCCTCCCTCCTGGGTGAGGAGCAGGGGCCTGGGCACCCCAGGGCCAGCGTCCCTCCTCCCCCAGCCATCCAGGGGAGCCCAGGTCCTGACACACTTGCTTCCCGCCCACTCTTCTGATGGGGGGTAGGGCCTGGCAGTGCCTTGAGGGGAGCAGACCCTAGGGTCCCCTCCATACAGGGCCCTGAAGTGAGCCGGAGGCGTGGGGGTGGTGCATCCCCCTCCCTGCTACCCGTCGGATGCTCCGTGCGTGGTCCTTTCTTTCACTCTGCGTTTTGCTCCTGCTCTGGGTCTTTCTTTCACTCTGCACTTCGCTCTTGCTGAGGGTCTGGTTGACCTGACATCTCTAAGATGTTGGGGCTCGCAGGGAGATGGGTCTCACGGCGGGAGAGGAAGGCGGGGAGTGCCAGACACCCCTTATGGTGGAGGCCCAGCGGAGGGTCGGCTGGACACAGCTCTGTATGCTCGAGTCATTCCGACACTTCAGAGAAAGTGCAGGCAGCTTCCCAGAGGCGAGGAGGGCCACGGCTGGCCGTTCTGGTCTTGGCACCGATGCGCTGTCTAAAGCCCGTCCCTCGGGCTTTGCAGCAGGACGGTCTCCCCTTTGCATCCGCATTTCCTCTCCTTTTCAGACTGCTGGTGCCCTACACCCCTGCCCTCTGGGGCTTCTACTGCCAACTGCCTGGGGCTCAGGCCACGGGGTGCATTCCCTGCTGGAGGACTAGCCATCCCGCTGCTGACCTCGAGCAGAGCAGAAAACTCAAACTTCCAGGGGTCGGCAGGCCTGGCCCCTCCGCCCTCTCCTTGCTTCCATTCATTCTCCATGCCCATGGAATATGTATTTTTAGTAAAAAATGAAAAAGAAAGCAGCCGAAATACCAGCATGACCTGTTCGGCCAGGCTCTGAGTCCGCTGTCTGGGTCTGAGGAAAAGTACACGGAGCATTAAATGCAGACCTTGCAAGTGGCAGGTCATACCCGTGGTTCATTGCCCTTGGGCCTCATCCATTCATTGTCCTGGGCACTGAGGATGCTGTGAGGGGCGCAGAGAGGGAGGAGGGGCTGGACCTTGGGTCCTTCCCGTGGGTTGCCCTCTTCCCCCTGCTAAGGCTGCCTTCAGCCATTACCCGCAGTCAGGACCCAGCTTCCCTCTTGAGCAGCAGGGTATTAAAGTGGCCCAGCCTCGGGGTCAAAGCCCCTGGAGCAGGAGCAGAAGATGGACACCGTGCTTGGAAACCATCCCCCCAACATGCACGAATGTGGGAGGGGCCTCAAGGCTGGGCCATGCAGCTTGGGCCACCCCCAAGGCTAGGGGGTGGGGGTTGGCAAGGCTGCAGGCAGAATCACATTTATAGCTGCCATATTTCCACAAGTTCAAGGTGTTTGAGAAAGCCTCACCCTCCCGCCGATGACTCCTTTCAGGCCCAAGTTGATGCCGGCCACTGGTCCTTCCTGCCTCCCACCTTTGGGGAAACTCTGGCTTCCAGGGGCATGGTGGGGAAGGAGCAAGCACCTCCTTGACACCTGGGTCCCACAGGGTGGGTTCTGCCTTCTGTCCCCAATTTAAGCTGTGGGGTCTCATGTCCAGCAGCTCATGCTGCCCTGGGTCAGGATCTCAGCCAGGTCCTCATCTGTAAGTGGGAGCTATCCCCATCTCATTGGACTGACGGAGTGGCTCAGTGCAGTCCTGCTGGGCTTCATGTTGAGATTAAAGAGTTGTGGTGAGCACCGTGGGTGTCAGGTATGGACTGCTCTGGGTACTGGAGTTGAAGCGGTACTCAGGGGCCATGGAGGGAACAGATAGTAAACAAGACAGGTGATTTCAGACTGTGACGTGTGCTGAGAAGAGAGTGCATCCTGGGGGCTGGGGGAGAAGAAGGGAGCAGGTGTCACACAGGAAGGGCGTTCTAGGCAGCGGGACCCCTGATGCAGAGCAGACCGTGTCGGGATGAGACCCAGTTCCTGCTCTGGGGACCAGCGTGGACCTGGCTTGAGGTGAACACTGAGACCACCTGGGCATGAAACCAGAGTCCCCTTGCAGTGACCGGCTGCGTCCCTAGGGGGCTGGGGGAGAGGTTGCCCTAACTTGGCCACAGGATCGCGTTTTATTCAGTAGCCAAAACCCGCCCACTGACAGGGCTTGACTGAAAGACCGTTCAACCTGTACATGGGGCACCGAGGCCAGCACACGTGTGTGCATGGTTACTAGCGGCTCTTCAGACCCCTGAGCTCCGAGGGTCCACGTAAGAGGCTGGGTCTCTCCAGATGGCTGCCACCGTGGCTGGAGGTCTAACACACGTTCTCTGGATGTTCTCTCAGCAGGGAAGTCACCGTGATTCCAGTATTTTTATCCAGTTTTTAAAGTTCGTCCAAACTTGTTCCTTCATTCTGTGTCCAGAATGGGTATTGAAATGAACCAAAGGTGGAGGTGGATGGGGCAGTCAAACCGAGGTCCAGATGCAGCCAGGTTGTCCCACAAATGTCCACCCCATCCATTTGTCCCTGGAAAGGCAGTAGGGTCCCAAGTGACACTGGCGGCTCAGACCCTTCCAGCCGGTGTGAACAGCTTCAGTGTGGAGAGCAGGGGCAGGCGCCTGGATGAACCACACCGCCGCCTCCTAGCCATGCATTTGCCATCTTGCTGTGATTAGACACTGAGGATGAGACAAGCTTTGCCCGTGTCGGCCCGATGGGAAAAGCATCTTCTATCCTGTGCCCTTGACCGTCTGCTGCACACGGGCAGGACAGGGTGACAGGACCCTTGGGGCAGCCTCCATGGGATGGCTGAGGGGCAGTGCAGGGTCTCATGGGAACCACATGCACCCTGTCTGCAGACCTGCCAGCTGAAGTGACAGCCGGCTTGTCATTACCACCCCCTGTTGGTTTGTTCAGGAACGACAGTATGAGTGTCAGCAGCATCTGCCGTGAGCGCCCCCTGGCTTTGTGACGGAGAATTACGGCAGCGCCTGGTGGCTTCTGGGACCCTGGCCAACCCCCGGCCATGGTGACCGTGCAGACACCACAGCCCTTGACAGGCACTGCTCTGACTACAGCATTGAGTTTCCACCTATTTTCTCCACTGGAATCACGTCCTTTTTCTGTGCAGGGTTGCAGAATGGTCTTGATCAGTGTGGTAACAGTGTCAACATTTGTTATACTATTTAATTATTGTAATATATCAAACCCACGGAACTCTGTAGAATATTAGGCAGAATTAGGCACTGTCTTGGTATCACGTTGGCCATTTGCCACACTCACACCAAGTGGGGAGGCTTGCTCACGAGCAGAGGTTCATGCATCTGCCAGTGCCAGGCACCCCTCAGGGTGGTGAGTCACTGAGCGGCCCCCTCGTGACACCTCGGGAACAGACACAGTGCCTTTGGGCTGAGCGTCATCAGTGGTCCCATTCTGCATGTACCCCTTAGACTCTTTGAATCTTAAATAAAGTCTTGTTTTCTACATCTTGACAAAAGGAAACCATTTTGTTCACCATCCGGGGATGCTGTGTGGTGTGTGAAGGTGGGCCATGTGAGAGGTCTTAGGCCTGGGGAAGACATGGCCCACGTGTGTCTGTGACGTTTACTTTGGAGAATCGATGGGGGTGGGGGACCAAGGCAGCGAAGGACGAGGCAGGTGGGCGTGATGTGACCGTCTTGGTCTTTGTGGTGCATAGAGATTCCCCTCCAAATCCCACAGCAAAGTGCAGTGTGGCAGCCCACTCTTGGTTTGAGGCCACGCAGCAGCTGGTTTTGCTCTGTACAGATCAGACGACTGTACAATCTCGGCAGCTGAGCCCAGATGGGAGCACAGTAGTTGGTTTGCATTTAGGGGCCAAACTATTTGGAAAAAATGTGTATCTTTAAACACAGGCCACCCATCCTGTGTGGGGAGACGCTGCCTCTTGGAAAGGCTCACCAGAGCAGAGGACAAGGTGGCCAGCTCCCGGGTGTCCCCGACTTCCAGGGGATGCACTTGCTGAGTGCTGGGGTGGCTGGACCATGGGCACTGTTTGAGGTCCCTCTCCCCTCTCTACTTGAGTAGAATTTGTTCCAGTTAAAAAGCACAGGTGATGGGACTCCTCCTGAGTAGGTGATGCAGGGAGGACTTACCTTCCTTGTGGGAGATGTACCTGGGCCAGGATGTGACCTTGGGAAGGTCATCACACATCTCTGAGCCCAAGTCCCCATCTGAGAAATGAAGGCAGTAACATTAAAAAGAAGTTTATAAAAAATAACAGTGAGTAATACTTACTGGGCTCTCCCATGTGTTAAGTACTCTTTTCAGCGTTTTAAGTGTTTTGACTCATTTAGCCTCACAATATCCCATGTGGTAGGTACAACTCTCTCCATCTCACAGGTGGGGAAGCTGGGGACCTGGGTTTAAATCCAGCAGCCTGGCTTCTGTGCAGACACCAAATGCATAGCCACTGTGCTTCTTTTCCAAAGACCTAAATTATGTGAGATTAGGAGAGAAAAACAGTTTACCCTGCAACCTTTATAAAAAACCACTCGGCCAGATGGAGCTACAAAAAGCAATTTCTAAAAACAACAATGATAAATCAGTGATGAAAGGAAGGATTATATAATAAATGGTGCCGGGACAATTGTTTAGCTACTTGGAAAAAATATCCGAGCAATTTAGATCCTTATCTCATACAGTTTGCCACAATATGTTCCAGGTTGATTAAATAGATTAATGGAAAATGAAGAAGAAAATAGAAGTACGTATCAATTCTCTGACAGGGGGAAGAGTGTAACAGCTCAAAACAATGGTAAAAATCACAAGAGTAGCTGGTAGTTCTTCTGATTTTCAAAGAAATCGAAAATCTCTACGTCAGGAATAAAAAGTCAATGAATCTGAGAAAAGGTTTACTGCAGGTGTAACGTTTGCCTACTATCTGTCTTTAATAATATACCTAAAGAAGTCAGAAATTCAAAAATTCTGATAGATAAGTAGGCAAAATGTCCTTACAAATAAACATTGGGAAAAAATATTCAATCTAAGCAGTAATTTTTTAAAATCTACTTTATAAATAAGTAGCATTTTGATATCATTATATATTGCATACACATTATACATACAGATACACATATGATTTTTTTTAATTGGAGGCTAATTGCTTTACAATGTTGTGTTGGTTTCTGCCATACAACAATGTGATTCAACCATAAGTATACATATATCCCCTCCTTCTTGGACCGCCCTCCCACCCCTCTAGGTTGTCACAGAGCTCCCCGTGTCATATAGTAACTTCCCATTAGCTCTCTCTTTTACATCACACGTGATCTTTATACACATACATAATTCCTGGCTCTATTGCTGCAGAAAGGACTCAGGAAGGACACCCCAGCAGCGATGAGCACACTTAGCATTCAGATCTTGGTCTCTATAAAGCTGTCCTCCTATAAAGGAATCGAAGGCAAAGAAGCGTAAGAGAATCCTGCAACATCTGGTGCCAGAAAGTAGCGCTCACGGGTTGATGGGGACACAGGAGCCAGCTTGAGGGGACTTCCTCTGGCTAAATCTGAAATAAGTGACTTCCAAATAAATGGCGTTAACAGAAAGTAAGAAGCCATGAGTCTATTGTGCTTCCAGGTGACTCAGTGGTGAAAAATCCACCTGCCAATGCAGGAGACTCAGGAGATGCAGGTTCAATCCCTGGGTCAGGAAGGTCCCCTGGAGGAGGATATGGCAACCCACTCCAGTATTCTTGCCTGGAGTATCCCTATGGACAGAGGAGCCTGTGGGGTTACAGTCCATGGGGAGGCAAAGAGTCAGATGACTGAGCAGCTGAGCCCGCACACACACACACACACACACACACGAGCATATACTGATAAAAGTTAATGAGCAAATACATGGGCAAGAATGAGACAACTTTGTCTTGTAACAAAATGCTACCTAACGGATATGGACGGGATGACAGTGTTAGAAAGTCACCACTCAGCCAGGGTCCTGTTGCTTCTAGCAGGAATCAGGCCAAAACCAGTACGTAATCTATTAAAGAGGGACAGGATATCCTCCCCATAAATTACTCATTGGTTCAATAGAAACCTTACCATGGAGAACTCAGATACCTCCTCAACCAGTGATCTAGTTAACCTCACCACTGGTCGGACAAGCCTACATCCCAACCCTCCAGAGACGCACAAAGAGTCACTTCTGTGTGTTCCTGCCCCAAATGCAGAGTCTCAACCTAACTGGGAGGAAATGTCAGGAATTGAGATGCGTTTTCCAGACATCATTGCTTATGCTTTTCAAAAATTGGCAGGTGATGAAAGACAAAGACGGAGAACATAGTTCCACGTTAAAGAGACTAAACAGAAGTGACGACAAGGTGTAACGCATGATCTTAGTGGAATCCTGGACTTCTCTTTTGAGGACATTGGGTGAAAGCTAAGGTCTTCAGACTAGGCACAGTATTTGTCAAAGTAAGCTTTCTGATTTTGCTTATCATACTATGTGAAAATGACTTTGTTCTTATAAAATACACACTGAAGTATTTAGATATAAAGGGGTATTTGTTACTTTGTCTAAACCAGAAGGGCACGGGGACTGTTTAAGTGTCAAGAGTGTCCCAACCCCTCCGGCCCACACCCCCAGGTGACATGCACCGCTCACCAGGTGTCAGTTCAGGGACCTGTGGGGTGGCGGAGTTGGGCACCCAGAAGACTTCCTCGCGGCCAGGGGAAAGGCACAGAAATGAGCCACAGGAAGACGCCGAGCCTCGCTGGCAGGGAGCTGCCAGAAGCAACGGCAACTCCTTTGACGGCACGCGTCACCTCAGCAGGAGAAGGTGGGCAGAACCGTCACCTTCAGGAGGGAAACTGAGGCTCAGAGAGGTGGCTTGCCTTCTGGCCAGTGGACCCTGGTCCTCCCCTAGGATTCCCATTATTAGCTCCTTCCTGGGGGGTGGTGGGCAGGGAGGTGAGCTGCGTTATCTCTAATGCTGCTCCCTCCTCGATGGCTCAACTTATCCCCACTGGGCGGGCCTCCAGGTCACCCTTTAGTTCAGTTCAGTTGCTCAGTTGTGTCCGATTCTTTGCAACCCCATGAATTGCAGCACGCCAGGCCTCCCTGTCTATCACCAACTCCCGGAGTTTACACAAACTCACGTCCATCGAGTCAGTGATGCCATCCAACCATCTCATCCTCTGTTGTCCCCTTCTCCTCCTGCCCTCAATCCCTCCCAGCATCAGAGTCTTTTCCAGTGAGTATTGTTTTTGCTTTGGCTCCATCCCTTCATTCTTTCTGGAGTTATTTCTCCACTGATCTCCAGTAGCATATTGGGCACCTACTGACCTGAGGAGTTCCTTCAGTATCCTATCATTTTGCCTTTTCATATTATTCATGGGGTTCTCAAGGCAAGAATACTGAAGTGGGTTGCCATTCCTTTCTCCAGGGGACCACATTCTGTCAGACCTCTCCACCATGACCCGGCCGTCTTGGGTGGCCCCACATGGCATGGCTTAGTTTCATTGAGTTAGACAAGGCTGTGGTCCATGTGATTAGGCTGACTAGTTTTCTGTGATTATGGTTTGTGTGTCTGCCCTCTGATGCCTCTCACAACACCTACCCCTGTAGAAAAGATTCATCCGTGATAGAAAGGCCGCTCTTAACCCTCCTGTTCCTGAGGCATTCAGGCAGCCCTGCCATCCAATGCCAGAAGGGGGTGGGAGACGAAGGAGAGCTGGCAGGGCCAATCGTGAGGACCCGCTCCGGGCTCAGAGGACAGCGGTGCCAGTCGCTGGGAGATCTGCTTCATCGGGTGGCACGGGCAGCATTTTTCCGGAGGGCGCTTGTGCTGTTGGGCGGCAGACCTGGGCTTTGACGTCTGAAGTCAGGCTCCGTGCTAGCTCCACTCCTTCCTGGGTGACTTCCAGTGAATTCTTGAACCTCGTCGAGTCTTGGTTCCCTCAGCTGCAAAGCAGAGGTGTGACTGAGGCCTCGGGTGATGGTGCACCCAGCGGGCCTCCACAGTGACCTCAGCAGTGCTGTCCCACTCCTAAATGAAGTGGCCAAGTCTCACTCCAGGCTTCCCACTGTGTGTTCCAGAAAGACAAGGTCATCATTCCTTCTTCACTGTCCCCTGCTTATCCCCACGCTATGCCCCATGACCTCTGTGAGCATTTCAAGGATGAGGCCTCCAAGGGCCTGACTTGGAGATGCAGAAACACGCTCCTGAGCTGGTGGCAGCTCTCAGGGTGACCTGCGGGCTGGCAGTCATCATATTTCACCCTCCGTGAGCCAATGTGACTATGACCACCATCACTGCACCCCCCCCACATGCCCAGCAGCCTCATCTCACCTGTCAGAGCCCAGGTCTGGGTCCCACAATTGGCCCCGTAACCCAGCGCTTGCAGGGCCCACAGGCCTGCAGCTTCCCACCTGTTGGAAATCGTTGGGGATTTAAAAGACCCGTAAAAAAGCAGCTGCAACGTGTGTATCAGGAGCCATTTCCTTCTTCTGCAAGAGTCTCCAGAGGTGATTCTGTTTTGGTCACCCCCTCCGTGTTGAGCGTGTCAGCTGAGAAAGGACCTGGCGTGTGAAATGACGGGCAGGTCCAGAGAGTGAGCGGCATCTTTCCATGTGGCTGCCCATCAGACGGAACACGATGCCCCTTTGTCGGCCTCCTCTGGTCCCTGGAGGGCAGGCCTGCAGCCCCCTCGCCTCCTAGACATTCTCCGTGTGCACCACAGGAGGCAGTGGGTTCCTGGCCCAGAGACCAGTTGCATCACGGCCGCTGGGTCACCTGTCTCTGTGGACACGTCTGTAGACCAGGAGCCATGACAGCAGCCCACCTCCTTCGAGATCACTGTGAGGTCGAATGAGGCAGAGCAGGTGAAAGCCCAGGGTAAATTCTGGAGTAGAGATTCAGAATGAAATAATGTATCACAACTTTGGCCCGAAAGAATACTTGACCGTGGTGTTAGGCACCTTTCCCCAAAAGAGTACCGCTGAAATAAAATGAAGGCTGGTCCTTCAAGTTCAAACAGTTTGTAAGCAGTAGGGAAAGCCGTAAGACTGTTACACAAGGAGATCTCAGAGGCCTTGAAAGGAAGTATAAAACCCTCCAGAAAGCCCTCCCGTCCTCTCTGCATCTCTGACAATTTGCCAGACTATTTTAAGCCACATCGATTCTTGAGGGAGAATCCACCATCAAAGCATGGATGGAGAAGTTTCATTCCCCTGCCACTGCTGTGAAAATACCCCAGTGCCAATTTAGAGAACTAGAATCTTCTGATAAAAGCAACCAGACTGTGTTAGGTATAATTATTCCAACTCTGCCCCTCTGTCTTCCTGTCTGTGGCCCCTGTCCACATTGCCCACTGGTCTCCAAAGAGTTCTCGGTGACATTAACACATTTAAGGCCTCACAAAAGAGCACAATTATAGCCCTGGTTGACTTTTCCATTACACAGGGCGGTCGAGTTTGTCTCTTCCTATTTTGGGGCCCAGGTATATGGTTCCTATTTTTAGCAGCTCTGCGATGTTGTGAGTCTAAGATTTCAACTACCAGTGACTCAGAGGGCCTGGCTGCCCTGAGATTCATGACTCAGATGGGCAGGAAGAGTATGTTCACCAGGAGATGGGGTGCAGGGGGCTCTGGTGCTTGGTGAAAAACACCATGTTTACATGGAAGTCTGTGCCCTTCTGGAAGGTGCTTCCCCTCCTCCCCCCAGCAGGCACTCATCCCAGACCCAGGAAGAGCGGCCGACTCCTGGGCCATCTCCTCCCTTTGAGGAGGCTCCTGGTTGCATCAGAGTCAGCAGAGCAGCCTACCCCCTGCAGATGAGGAGGGGGGAGACGGGGTGGAGAGCAAGTGTCTGGCAGGTGAGGGTCCTGGAGGGGAGAGCTTTCTCTTTTAAGAGGAAAACAACTGGAAGGAAAAGCTGGCCCCTTTGAAAGAGGGTAAGCATAGATTGGTCTCTTCCTGCTGGACCAGAAACGCCATAGGACTCACTTACCATCACCATCTGTCCATCCGTCCGTCCACCCGATCATGCAGTCTTCCAGCCTACATAGTGCCCTGGAAGCTGACCACATCCTGGACCTTTTGCTGGGACAGGGGGACGGTCCCCTGGAGAAGGTGGAGGGGGGACAGGAGAGGGATTCCTGCCCCAGGACCCCATCCACCATGAGGTCTTGTCAGTCGTGGCCGTCAGGCACTCTAACGCTCAGGCTGGGCTCTGCTGAGGTTTTGCTCGTGTGGAGCAGATGGAGTTCTGGGGTCATCACTGGATAAACAAACCTGGAGGAAGTGGGGACCTTGGCTTTGGTCATGTGAGCACCCTTCCTTGTAGCTGTCCCCAGACCCAGGGGACAGTGCCCACAGACTCTCTCTGGGTGTAGACTGAAGGGTCCCAGTGATCAGAGGCCCCCAGCCCCACCTGAGGGAGGAGGCTTCTCCTGGAAGCTGGGATGGTAGAGTTTTCAGCCACTGTTTAGACTTTCCAGTGTTCCATGAAAGCCGCTGAATCTCTTCCCTAAACAACAAAGTCCCGTTTGGTGAAACGTCTGCGTGCAGTGTTCAGCTGAGCAGAACTAAGCTGCTGACAAAATACTGTCTCGGCCATTTAATCACAACAGCCAACATTTGCATAGGGCCATGCTGCTTAACAAAGCACCCTGCACCATCCGAGGGCAAGGCTGTCGTGTGCATGGTACCCGGGGAAGATGCTGGAGGGGTGGGTGCCAGCCTTCTAGTCCCTCTGAAAGCCTCAGGACCACACCCTCCTCTGACCCCGGTCCAATCTGCAGGTCTGGCCTCAGCCCCGGCCGCGCACCCAGGCTGCCGCTGGTTCATCTTCCCCAACTCCCCTTCACTGAGCCATTCCCCTACTTCAGCTGCTGGAGCAACTCAACCCCGGAGCTGGTCCCGCTCTCGGGACTGGGCCCCACTTTGTACACAGCCCGGTCCCTCTACCTGTCCTGCTGGCTCAACACTACCAGCTGTGTCCCCTGCAAACAGCCTGACCTTCCCCAAGCTCTGGACCGTGGCCGTGGCCAGCTTTACAGCCCAGGCTTGGCCTTGTGGGAGAGAGGTAACTTGATTTTTTTTCTGAAGTAGCCTCTTTGGTGTCTGGCAAGGGGCTGGTTAACCAGCAGCAACCCCTTCTGAGACAGTAAGTCAGAGAATCTGAATGAAGTGGGCCTCTCTGGTGGGGGCTGGTTTGAGAGCAGATGAGGCTGCGGACAGGCTCCTGCAGTAGGTGCCAAGGGGGAGAGGGATCGTCTGTCCAAAGCTGGTGGGCCCGTGCTGTCCTTGGACCCAGTGTGTTGCTCAGGGTGCGTTCGAGCCCAAAGTGCCTGCAAACCAGAGACATTCCCACTCTGAGCCAGAGAGGCCCTGCCCCTCCAAGCCTCCAAGGACATGGCCGCCCTCCAGCCAGTGAACAGTGAGCACAGAGGCTCATCTCAGCAGGCCTGTTGGTCCCCAAGGCTGGGTGAGGCCTGGGGGTGGGGGCCCTGGACGTGGAGTAGGGACGTGTGAGGCCTCAGAACTGAGAGGACTCCTCTCCTCCACGTCCCCTCCTCCACCAGATGCATCCTCTTCCCCCACACCTGCAGACAGAGCGGCTCTGAGACCACTGGTAACTGGCTTAACCTATCCCACTGCGAGTTATAGCATTGTCTCATAGGAAAAATGCTTTCCCCCTGTTTTTCAAATTTCAGAATCAGTCTTTGTTTTAATTCAAGGAATAATTTTAAAATTATAATGACGCAAGAAGCGCGCAATAACCATAGACAAAAGACGGATTTACAAAGTAGGGGAAAAAAAAAAATCCTCCAGAATCTCAGACCTCAGGGACACACAGTCTTTGATGTGTGTATCCTTCCAGCGGTAACCACACAAGTGCAGAAATATGTAATTTTCAAAGAAGAATCCTGTTACACAGAGTAATATGTAACCTGGTCTTTCTTTAATTACACACCATGACTGTGCTTCTGTGGCGTTAAGTGTGACGCTACAGCATCACAAGTAGAGAAATAAGGTTTCCCTGGTGGCTCAGAAGGTAAAGAATCTGCCTGCAATGCAGGAGACCTGGGTTCGATCCCTAGGTTGGGAAGATACCCTCGAGACGGAAATGGGTACCCACTCCAGCATCCTTGCTTGGAGAATCCCATGGACAAGGAGCCTGGTGGGCTACAGTTCATGGGGTTGCAAAGAGTCAGACAAAACTGAGCGACTTCCTGGGCTTCCCTGGTGGTTCAGCTGTAAAGAATCTGCCTGCAGTGCGGGAGACCTGGGTTCGATCCTGGGGCTGGGAAGACCCCCTGGAGAAGGGAAAGGCTACCCACTCCAGAATTCTGGCCTGGAGAATTCCATGGACTGTATCGTCCAGGGGGTCACAAAGAGTTGGACACAACTGAGCAACTTTCTCTTCACTTCAGTGGAAAAATATAGAAAGGTACCATGATGTCTTTGGACTTCCGGCTGTCTTTGGTACTATCACCTGTGTCCTTCTCTGTACACCTTTATCACGTGTACAATACAGAGTGGATAAGATAAATATACATCGTATTCGACATATATCACTTGCTGCACGTGCTTTCCCCTGATGATGAATTTCAACAGTGAGAACCACAGATAAAGGTTATGCCTCTAAACACAAGAGGTACTTACAAGCTTGTCCAAGTCCAGCTTCTCAACAGCAGTCGTAAGCGTTTCCGGTTCCTCGGGCCCACACCAACTGGCCAAGCATTATCTTTACTAACCTGGAAGGAAAAAACAAATCAACATGATGAGACCCTGGGAAAAGGTTTCTGAACCGACCCTCATTCATTTAAAACACAGCCCACCACGCACCTGCAAAACCTCCAACAAAATACAGTTGGACCCCAGCCAGGGGCCCCTTATTCCCACCTGCTGTTAAGAAAGTACTCTGGATAGTTCCTAGAAATGAGGTGAGATGGGGTCGATTTGATCGTATCTGAAATTTCCTTGAGAAGAGAGATTGTAGTAAAGTTTGATTTATGCCCCCAGGCCTTTGTTTCCCAGCCTGCAAGGCACTTCGGATGATGTGCCAATGCCCACGCCTCTGAGGGCAGGTCGGGAGGAGCAGCTGTGAAGTGAGGGGGCTGTTATGCACCCAGAACCTGGGCCTGGACTGGCCCCCCATCCCTGGCCTGAGGGGCCAGAGCCTGGGCAATGCTCAGCACTGCTGGGGTCTCGCCCTAGTGCTGGCCATGTGACTCCGAGACGGTCTGCCCGGGGACCGTGTGTCCACCTCACGGAACCCCTGTCAGTCAGTTAGTTCAGTCACTCAGTCGTGTCTGACTCTTTGGGACCCCATGGACTGCAGCGCGCCCGGCTTCCCTGTCCATTGTCCTCTCCCGGAGCTTGCTCTAACTCATCTCCATCGAGTCGGTGATGCCATTCAACCATCTCATCCTCTGTCGTCCCCTTCTCCTCCTGCCTTCAATCTTTCCCAGAATCAGGGTCTTTCCAAAGAGTCAGTTCTTCACATCAGGTAGTCAAAGTATTGGAGTTTTAACTTCAGCATCAGTCCTTCCAATGAATATTCAGGACTGATTTCCTTTAGGATGGACTGGTTGGATCTCCTTGCAGTCCAAGGAACTCTCAAGAGTCTTCTCCAACATCACAGTTCAAAAGCATCAATTCTTCAGCACTCAGTCTTCTTTATAGTCCAACTCTCACATCCATACATGACTACTGGAAAAACTGTAGCTTTGACTAGACAAACCTTTTTTGGCAAAGTAATGTCTCTGCTTTTTAATATGCTATCTAGGTTGGTCATAGCTTTTCTTCCAAGAAGCAAGCATCTTTTAATTTCATGGCTGCAGTTACCATCTGCAGTGATTTTGGAGCCCAAAAAATAAAGTCTGACACTGTTTGCATTGTTTCTCTATTTGCCATGAAGTGATGGAACCAGATGCCATGATCTTACTTTTTGAATTCTGAGTTTTAAGCCAACTTTTTCACTCTCCTCTTTCACTTTCATCAAGAGTCTCTTTAGTTCTTTTTCACTTTCTGCCATAAGGGTGGTGTCATCTGCGTATCTGAGGTTATTTATTTCTCCTGACAATCTTGATTCCAGCTTGTGCTTCATCCAGCCCAGCATTTTTCATGATGTACTCTGCATATAAGTTAAATAAACAGGGTGACAATATACAGCCTTGATGTACTCCTTTCCCGATTTGGAGCCAGTCTGTTGTTCCATGTCCAGTTCTAACTGTTGCTTCTTGACCTGCATACAGAACCCCTGCGGCAGTTCAGTAATGAGCACTGAGCTCTGCACACAGCCATCATTTCTCCTCTGCCCTTCTGCTTTATTGTCTACTCAAATGAGGGATTCGGTTATCTGATCCCCAAATCTTCTTAGATCTGATTTCCTGAGGGTTTCAAGTCAGCCTGAGTGAGGTCCTGCCTCTTTGAGCCCAGATTTCAAGCAGCTGAGGCTCAACTCAGGCGCTGGTGCTCTCACTGACTTCCTGGGTCACCCGCGCCCTAGCCCACCAGGCACCCTCACAGGGCATCGCCCTCATGTCACTTTAGCAGATGTCTGCACCTGTCTTCCTGCCTTTGTGGGTCTCGCTATCCAGCTGAGAAGAGAAATCTCTCCTCCTTTGATGACCCCTCCCATCCCCACCATCACCTGCAGGATGGACCATGTTCAGTCTTATTAACGAGTTGGTTGAGGGGGAGTTAGACTGGCAGGGGATTTATTTCAGCGGGTCAGCCTCCCTGGTCCTGGCTGTGATGTCCTAGTCTCTGCAGCCTGACTTTGGCCCATTTCAGCCCATGAGCACAGCCCGAAGGCCCCCATGCAGACCCCAGATGCATGTACCTCCCACAGGACTTGACCCCCAGTGACCCTGGCTTTTCTCCACCTGTCCTGATGGGTTAGAACAATGGCAGTGACAAGGACCCAGATGTGTTAGGAGAACAACACAGGTTATTTCTGTATATCAGAGAAGTAGGGAGCTTCCTTGGCAGCTCAGATGGTAAAGAATTTGCCTTCAATGCAGGAAACCTGGGTTCGATCCCTGGGTTGGGAAGATCCCCTGGAGAAGGGAATGGCAACCCACTCCAGTATTCTTGCCTGGAGAATTCCATGGACAGAGGAGCCTGGTGGGCCACAGTCCATGGGGTTGCAGAAGAGCTGGACATAACTAAGCAACTAAGCAACAAAGGATGAGTTATGAAGTGTCAGTCACTGAGATGTTATCTTAGAAATGTCTTCCCTCTGGTCCATCATGCAGCCAAATCTAACAGATCCCCAAAGACACGTGATCATGAGCTGTGATCCCAGCTTCCACGCTCGCCAAGCCCTCATGATGGAGCAAACCTCTGGCGTCTCACCTCGTGCACCTACAGTCGCCTTTTCCCTGCCCTGCATTCTTACCTGTCATATAAGAGAGTTCATCTGGCCACAGGGGGATCCTACACCCTTTTAGGTTTCCAGCACTTTCTGTGTCACCCCAGTGATTTACCCACCCGCTTCCTCATTCATTCCATACATATTTACTAGAGGCATGAGAGCCAGTTGCTTGGAACAAAGATCCCCACCCCCCAACCCTGAGCTCATGTGTGTGAATACAGCACATAGTAGGTGCTCAGCTTTTTTAAAAAAGGCACCCACTGTTCTCCGTGGGGCTGGGTCACATTCTGACACCTTAGGACCCAGAGAGGCTTGCCTGGATGAAGTACTTGGCTGCTTTCTTAAGTAGAATATGTGGAATATAACTTAATCTTTTCCTGATATCTCAAAGCCATCATGTTGAGCACCACTGCTGATGGAATGGGTGTCACCTCCATTTTCCTGGGACAGATGGGACTCTTTGCCTGAAATAGGTTCAGAAGTTGCCTTTGTGGCTCCTGTGTTTGGCTTTCATAGTTGGTTTCCTCCCTGGCAGCGAAACGGTGGGCTGCTTTTTTCCTTGTCTGTCATCGTGTCTCTTTGTGATAATAAGGGTCTTACATTCATTTAACGTATTTCATATATGCTGTTTTATTTAGTCCTTACATCAACTCTGCAGGTTAGCTATCATCTCCAATTTGTTGATTAAAAAAAGGAAGAAAAATCCTGACACTTTAAAAGTTAAATCAAAGGCCACATGGATAGCGAGGGGGCACTGGGACTCAGAGGTGGGTCCTCTGGCCCCTGGCCTGGGGCTCTTCCTGCACCGGCCTCTTGCACCAGCTCCAGGGGCTGCTGGACATGGGGTGCAGAATGACGGGCAGAGGCCCTGCATGGAGAGGGCTGAGAGGCAACACGTGGGCTGTGACCTCGCCTTTGTGGCTGTTCACAGACTTTTTTTTCTTCTTTTTTTCTGCTATATCAGCAAAGGGGATGGGTAGCAAGTAGGGCTGCCAGGTTTAGCAAAAAGTAAAAACCAAAAAAGAACAAAGTCATGATAATAATATGCCCACTTAAATTAGAATTTCAGATAAAAAGGAATTCTTTTGATTTTGTTGATGCAGTTAACAGTGCCGTGTTAGTCTCTGCTGTGCTGCTCCATGGTTGGGCTATAGACGCATTGCTTTTCATACTCTGCTCTATTATGGTTTATTACAGGATATGAATAGAATTCCCTGTGCTATTCCGTAGTACCTTGTTTTTCCGTCCTGTGTACAATAGTTTGCATCTGCTGCCCGCAAACCCCCGATCTATCCTTCCCCCACCTCCCTTACCCCTTGGCAGCCACAAGCCTGTTCTCTGTCTGTGAGTCTCTTTTGTAGATGAATTCACTTGTGTCGTATTTAGATTCCACACATAAGTGACAGCGTATGGTAGTTGTCTCTCTCTGTCTGACTTACTTCACTTAGTATCACAGTCTCTCTGGTCTCTGGTGACTCAGCGGCACAGAATCCGCCTGCCAACACGGGAGACACAGGTTCGCGCCCTGGGTCGGGAAGATCCCCTTGAGTGGGAAATGGCAACCCACTCCAGTACTCTTGCCTGGAGAATTCCATGGGCAGAGGAGCCTGGCAGGCTACAGTCCATGGCGTCGCAACAGTTGGACACAACTGAGCCACTGGGTGTGCATGCAGGCTTGACGGCCCTAGTCCCTAGGTCCCTCTGTGTTGCTGCGAATGACTTGATTTCATTCTTTTTATGGCTGAGTAATATTCCATTATATATATATATATCACATATATATATCATATCTTCTTTATCCATTCATCTGTCAGTGGACACTTAGGCTGCTTCGGTGCCTTGCCTATCATAAACAGTGGTGGGATGAATGTAGGTGTGTGTATCGCTTTGAGTTATGGTTTTGTTTGGGTTTATGCCCAGGATTTGGATGACTAGATCATATGGCAACTCTATTTTTAGTTTAAAAAATAATTTTTAGGGTGCATATGTCCCATGTGATACCTGGGACATACTTATAAAGAAAGAAATAATTTCTGCCTGAGGTTCTCCCCCACCCTCTCCTGGGACAGCTCCCATTTCCCAGGTCCTGTAGGAAATGCTCCTGGCAATGAGTTTGAGAGAGCAGCGCATGTAGAGTAGGGGCTCAGCACAGCACCCCAGCTTCCCCGAATGCTCGCTCCCTTTACAGCCTGCTGAAGGCACCGGGGGACAACTCTGTCACCTTCAGTGGGACATGACACAGGCTGGCCAGTCTCAGCAGGGGTGGGGGAAGGCTGCCCAAGGGTACACTCGGAAATAAGCATTCGGTGTATTTCTGATAAGCCTTGATTTTCTGACCACACCCTGAGAAGGGTGTATAGATATGCACCCTTGGACACAGGCACACACAGATATATACAGGTGCACAGATACACAGATGCACATAGATGCACACATACACACACACAGGTACACAACACAAATATACACAGGTACACGCACAGACACGGACACACAGACGCACATAGATGCACACATACACACACAAGGGCACACATACGAACACAGGACACAGTTGCACACAGGTGCACAGGTATACAGATGCACATGGATGCACACATACACAAAGTGCACACAGGTGCACACAGCTATACACATGCACACACACAAATACAGATACCCACAGAGATATGCACAGGTGCACACAGGTGCACACAAGTATACACACATAGATACACAGGTACACACAGAGATATACACAGGTGCACACAGGTGCACACAGCTACACACAGGCACACACACAAATACAGATACCCACAGAGATATGCACAGGTGCACACAGGTGCACACAAGTACACACACATAGATACACAGGTGCACACAGAGATATACACAGGTGCACACAGGTGCACACAGGTGCACACAGCTACACACAGGCACACACACAAATAGAGATACCCACAGAGATATGCACAGGTGCACACAGGTGCGCACAGCTACACACAGGCACACACACAAATACAGATACCCACAGAGATATGCACAGGTACATGGAGGTGCACACACATAGATACACAGGTGCACACAGAGATATACACAGGTGCACACAGGTGCACACAAGTACACACACATAGATACACAGGTACCCAGAGATATACACAGGTACACACAGGTGCACGCAAGTACACACACACTGGCGCACAGGTTCCTGCAGCTTGTGATGCTCATCTCCATCTCTCACTCACTCAGGGTCCCTGGTTTAAATCATCTCACCTCTGGATTTCTGCCCAAGTCACCCTCTTTCTGGAGTGCTGGTCCCAAGTGGCCCTTCCCCGTGGTCAGCACCGTGGCCCCTCCCAGCAGTTGGGGTCCCCATGTGGGCATCCCGCACCCTGGCCTCCCTCCCTTGTGCTCGTTGCCCCTGAGTCCTTCAGGGCAGAGGCCCAGCCTGGCCGCCTCCTCTCTGGTGGGCGGCCCTGTGGGGTGTGCGGTGGGCCCGCGGGAGGACTGGGGCCCTCCCCCGACACAGTGAGGAACCGGCGCCATGGCTGCCACCATCTAGGTCCTTTCTTGTCACTTGTGCCTCGGCCAGATGGGGGCGCTGGGCACACTCATGGAATTCATTTTATTTCATCCTGAAGGCCTCTCTGTGGGTCACTGAGCATTGCCTCTGGGAGTCGATGGTGGGAGGGAGCAGAACCACAGACCTGCCTATGGCCCCCCGCCGCTGATGCCAGAGCTCTGGCCTGACACCCCCTGACCAGGTCAGGTGCCCCAGTTCAGTTCAGTCACTCAGTGTGTCCGACTCTTTGCGACCCCATGACTGCAGCATGCCAGGCTTCCCTGTGTATCACCAACTCCCGGAGCCTGCTCAAACTCCTATCCATCACATCGGCGATGCCATCCAACCATCTCATCCTCTGTCGTCCCCTTCTCCTCCCACCTTCAATCTTTCCTAGCATCAGGGTCTTTTCCCCGTATCAGGGTCTTGCCCCCAGGACAAGACAATCCAGAGGAAGAGCCCAGGAGCCCACGGCTGGCCTCACAGCTCCTCCCAGGCCCCAAGCCCACCTGGATCAGGCCACCCCCTGCCCATTCCAGCCTGAGCTGCGGAACCTGGGCCAACATGCCTGGCAATGCTCCGGGCCGGCTCCCCCAGGGAAGAGTGCCCGGCCCAGCGTGTGACCCACCTGTTCAGTGTGGCCTGACTCACAGATGCACTGGCTGAAACGTGCGGCTTTAACCCAGGACAGCATGGCCACCCATGTCCCCAGAGCCACATGAGTCCCTCCCTGTGATCTGGCTAGGGACAGCATGGGCACCCAGGTCAGACGCTCCCCTGATGCCCAGGACACAGGCAGGCCTTTGCGGGAGACCCTCCTGGGCACTGTGCAGGCCTGTCTCCCCCCTCATCCTGGCTCCCTGAGGCTGTCAGAGGTCTGCGTGGTGAGAACTCATTTGACAGGCCCTCTGGGAACGCAGCTCCCCTGTAATTAAATTCTTAGGTTAAAAAAAGTCTTCATCAATCACACAAAGCAAGCTGCCTGCACTTGATGTGTGTAGGCAGCGGGAAGTTTTGTAAAAGGTCTGGGGACTTGGCAGGACATGGGATTCCCTGTCCTACAGCCAGTTCTCTGCCTCTGCCACCAGGAGCCTCATTCCCCATCCTGGGGAGGGGTGCTGGGTACCCCCAGGGCCACCAAGAGCCCCTCTCCCCATCCTAGGAGGGGCTGGGTACCCCCAGGGCCACAAGGAGCCCTCTCCCTGTCCTAGGAGGGGCTGGGTACCCCCAGGGCCACCAGAAGCCCCTCTCCCTGTCCTAGGAGGGGCTAGGTACCCCCAGGGCCACCAGGCAGGCAGCAAATTATTTGTTGGGGGACAGACTCTGTGGACACCCACGGGTGTCAGCCTGGCCTCAGGTGACCTGTGGGCCCTGAGGGCTGAGGGCCTCTCTGACCCTCGGTGTCACCCGTTGGTAGACCTGGATGACCACAGCCACACTGCATGCCTCCCAACAGCGGCCAGGGTCCAGTGAGACTGTGAGACAAGTGCCTTTTCAACATACGGAAGGGACTGCAGGGTGGGGTGCTGGGTGCGGTGGGAGGTCCCCTGGAGGCAGAAAGAGTGAGAACCAGGTCCCAAGGCCAGGGTGGGTGGGTATGGTTCTTGAGGAGATGGAGGGGTTGAGCCCGGCAGGCGGGCGGTATCTCAGAGGGAGAGGACAAGAACCCCGCACCGACACCCAGCCCGGAGCCCTCTAATCCTGAGTCGGCCTGAGGAGCGGCCCTGGTTTCAGGAAATCCAGCAACCAGTAGCACCTCAGGGCAGAGGGCCTAGGTCTCCTTGGCTCAGCTCCTGCGCCCCCTCCCTGTCCCTTACAGGAACATGTCTGCACTGCCACCTTGATGACTCTCCAGGAAGTGGTCCCCTCACTCAGCATGGGGCCTGGAGCTCTGGGAAGGGCAGGTGTGCAGGGGGCCCGCTCTGAGCACAGCAAAGCTCTTGGGCCCCCAAGAGGAGGCAGTCCGACCATCTGCCCCTGGATATGCTGACGGCCTTTAGTGGGCTGGTCTGGAGGGCTTCCTGGAGGAAGCACCACAGCAGGATTTGAAAGGGAGAGAGATGAAGCAGACTCAGGGCTGGATGACAGGCCTGTCTGGGGAGTGTGAGGAGGCCCGCCGGGCTGGAGCAGAGCTGGGCAGCGGGGCGGCCCCCCAGGGCTGCATCCCTTGCGTCTCTGCTCCTCTTGCCTGAGCCGGCCAAGCAGGGAAAGGAGGGCAGACCCCTCGTGCCTTCTCCAGTGTCTCGGGGTGGTAGGTGGGGTGTCTCCAGCCCCCCTGCCCGGACTTAGATGAGCGCAGCATGTCTTCAGAAGAGCAGCACAGCCATTAGCCAGGGATGCAGCCGCATGGGGCGGTCCTTACCAGACGTGGGGGGCACAGAACTGTGCTTAGAGGAACCAAGGATCCAGTCACTGCTGAGCCTAAGGCAGCGAGGCCTGCCCCTTTCCCCTCCTTCCTTCTCAACGCCTCTTCTTCTACCTGTCCTGCTGTCCTGTCTGTGGTGTCTGGAGAACAGGAGGCCATCTGGCTGGGTGTTTAAGCATCTTTGAAAATGAGATCTTTTTCTTCACTGACTAGAACCCAAACCGGACAAGACTAGAACAGGTGCCTTCCTTTCTATAAAATCAGCTTCTCCGTTATATCCGGGAGATCCTGCCATTCCCAGCTCCCTTCCCTGGCCTGAGAGGACCTTTAATTATGGGAGAAGTACCTGCTTCAAGGCAGCTGGTATTTCTGATAAAAGTAGACACCAGCGTGTGGAACTACCCCGAAAGCAGGGGCGGTGTGTCCCCACCTGGGAGGCAAATAAAGCCGTCTCCTTTTCTTGGCCGTGTGAAGGCTGTGCCTGAGTCGGGGCCTGTTCAGTTTGGCATGTTTGTGTCTGGAGAGGTTCTTTCCTCCCCTAAGGTGGGCCAGCCTCTCCCGCTGCTCTAGTGACTCACTAGGGAGCAGAGAGGCCAGGAAACCAAGTTAGCTGTCAGGCCGCCATGGGGGGCTGAGCCAAAGAGAGGAGGCAGGCAGCCTGTGTTTGTTTTCTCTTAAGAAGGAAACACAACTAAACACACTGCATGGCCCCCGTGGACGTTCAGTCACACCTGAAATGTCCACACCCACGTGTGCACGGATGAACACATGCCGCAAGCCACGGTGGCAGGTGATGCCCATCTGGGGCTTTCCCACAAGCTGCCCGGCTTCATGGGAGGGTGAGAAGGTGGAGTCACCACGTGCAGTGGGGCAGGGGTCGTCCTACCCATCTGCAGTCGATGGGGCTGCAGGGGGGGCGTCCCGCCTCCCCACCCCTGTCTGTCTGTCTGTCTGTCTCTCCGTCATCTTCAGCCAGTGCGGAGAGACAGCCAGTTGTATCCAGCTGACATTTCTTGGCACGTAATTACATCATCTATCTCAGATCTCATTACAGCCCTTTCCATTTACTGGACCCATAGATCAAGGCTCAGATTCTCAGAGCCACATCTGATGATGGAGAAGCCTTCCCGGGAACTCGCCTTGCGCAGTCCCCACGTTCAGCACCCAAAGACTTAGGAATGTAAAAATGAGAAACGCCAGTTTAGCCGGGAAGACCAAAATAGCACATAGGAAAGGATTCAGAAAGAGAGACGAGCTAAATTAAGAGAAAGTTTCTGGAAGCTGCACCTTCAGGGCGACCACGGGTGGTGGGCAGGTAGGTGGAAGAATGAGCAACACCCTCGCCCACCTAGTGGCTTGGTGAGGCCACCTCTTGGGAGCAGTTTAGAGCCCGATGCCCACTTGCCAGCTTCCTCAGCAAAGCACCCAGCCCCTTTTGGGATGGTAGAGGGTGACCATCCTTTTGGCCCCTAGAGGCTGCCAGGTAAACCCTTCTTTGTTTCCCAGCCTCGTCTGCCGCCCTCTCCTCCCTGGGTTGCTATCCTGCCCCGGATCCTCAGGAGATCCCCACATGGCTGATTTTCCCTGTCATAGCCTCAAGAAAGTGCTGCACCCCTAAACGTCCACTCTAGAGGGGCTAGGTGCTGCTGGTGAGCAGTGTCGTTGACACCAGGGTTACAGACGACCCTCCCGCCTCTCGCATCTCCTCTCCCCTCTGGCTCCATGGCCGAGTCCTTGCATCCCCACCTGCCCTGGGTCCCATCCCTGGGACCTGCTGCTTGGGCGGTCCTTCTCCAACTCACTGGTAGGCCAGCCTCCTAGACCTGCCTTCTTCTTTATTAGCAAGCACCCAGAAACTTTTGGGGTGTGTTGCCATGGAGATGATGGAGTTGTCCTTGCAGTCCCATCCCTTAGACTTTCTTGAGCAACCTGCCCTCTTTCTGGATCGCTGGGAAGCTGCAGGGAGGTTTCTTAAATTAATCTTGTCAAAATAGCCTTCGAATTCTTTTGGAGCATGGATTTTATTTTTTTTTTTAATCTCAAACTGTTCAAGGGAAGAACTGGGAACAAAGACAAGTGGGGGGGGCGCCGGGGAAGGGGCTTGAAGAGCATTTGAAAGAAAGCGTGCACCTGAGGGATGGGCTGGGGGAGGGACAGTGGGTGTCGGGGGTGTCCTGGGAAGAGAGCAGACTGACAGGTGACCCAGTAATAGGCACGGCATCAGTGGAGGGCTAGGGTCTGGGAGCTGGTGATCGGCTGGCTCCCCGTGCCCAGCAGACAGGAAGGATGCTCGAGGTGGGCAGCAGGGGAACGAGCCTGGAGTCCAGTCTCTGCTTTAGAGCCACCAACCAAGCTGGGCCTCCAGCCCCTCCACCTTCCTTTCTGACCCTGCTGGCCGTTTGAGGAACTGCCATGCTCAGAGAGAACTCAGACTGTTCGGAAGTTGACAGAGGAGCATTTTAAGTTCAGTGATGTTTTCCTTTGTGTCACTCGTCTTGGGAGTTGGAGCGGGTAGGAAGATACACAATGGGCCCGTGTCCTTTGGCTCGGCCAGCGGCAGCCTGCCACTCGCCACTCTGACCACTGGCAAGCTTTCCTGCCCTTGGTGGCTGTGTACCAGCTACACAGCCCGCCTGGTCTTTGGCCTTGGAACAGTGTTTTTGTGTGTTTTAGATGTGGAGCCTGGACTCAAAGCTTGCTGTTTGTGGGAGAATTAGGAATGTTGAGGGATCCTTGTTTCATGGCCTTATTTGCTTTATCCCTGCTGAGTTCCAGACCACAGAGGTATTAGAAAGGGAGGCAGGGAAGGAAGGAGGGAGGGAGGGTGGGAGGGAAGAAAGGAAGGAAAGGGCTCCAGGGGAAATTATTAACTTCACTTCTGAGCTGTTGGAAACTCACCACACCCTGATACTTACAGAACTGTAGTATAAAAAAAAAATTTCAAGTTGTCTGCCCCAGCACTTGATCCAGTCTTCCTCCTTAGTAACTGAAGCCTGCTTTCCATCTGGGTACATTGCTACAAAAGCTAAAAGAACTAGATTTTCCCCACGTCCTATAGGCTTGGTGACGATTTCTGGCCAAAGAGAGAGAAAAACTGTACACTATAATTTAATGAACATTCCTTATGGGGGAGAGGTGAGCCCCTTTTCTTCCCTTCTTCCTCCTTCCTGCTTCCTGGAATGCAGTCATAATGGCTGGAGTTCTGGCAGCCACATTAGACCATAAGATGGAAGCCGAGCCTTGGGGTCAGTGAAGCAGGACGGTGAGAGCCTGGGTCTTGATGGCTGTGCAACTGCCATCCTCGC
Source organism: Ovis canadensis (assembly GCF_042477335.2). NCBI lineage: Eukaryota > Metazoa > Chordata > Mammalia > Artiodactyla > Bovidae > Ovis > Ovis canadensis. The sequence goes on from NC_091247.1 coordinate 220,313,229, forward strand.
CCACCTCCCTTTAGAAAATGGCTTTACTGGGAGGAAAAATAAGGCTACTGTTATTGTTATTTCGTTTATGCAGCTGAATCGAGCCCTGATGGTCACACGTGGGTTGCAGGTGAGCTGGCTTAGATGGTCAGAGTGAAGGTCAGGGCAACGGGTGGCCTGGATAGCACTGTTGTGGCTAAACTGTCGAGCAGTAGGCCTTCGGCATGAAAGCACAGGAAAGGACCTGGACAAGGTGTGCCGCCAGCCCTGCCTCTGAGTAACTGTGACCTGGACCCAGTCTTCACTTCCTCACTTGTAAGCTAGAATAGTCATCTCTCTCACAGGCTGTTCATAGGCCTCGAAGTCCTGAGTTCAAGGTGTCTTACTGAGTGTCTGCCCAGCATGGGTATTCAGAGTGGTGACTCTGAGTGTGTGTGCATCCACCCAGGCACTGCACGTGCTCTGGGGGTGGGACCTGAGGACAGGACACTGCAGGCTGGCTGGGGCGCTTAGTGTCACACCCGGACCGAGCATGGAGCACGTGCGTACCTCTGGTCGCGGTGCGGGCTCGGTGTCTGTGTGATCAGAGCCTCGGTGCCTGCCCCTCCCTCGTCCTCTGGATCCCGCTGTCTTCATGGCCCACTGACATCCTTCCTCTTCCGTGGAGACAGCCACGTTATTCCTGACGTTCCCTGACGCGTCACTGAGTGTATTCCAAGATGGCCCCATTCAGGGCTTAATTTGGTCTCCTCTTAGTGTGTGTGTGTGTGTGTGTATGTGTGAGAGAGAGTGTGTGTGTGTGTGTTTGAATGTGTGTGAGTGTTCCTGAGTCCTCCCCAGGTGGACTGCGGCCTTCTGGAAGGTAAACCCCAGTCTTATGGCGCTTTGTGTGGAGTACGTGGTGGGTACTCTACTTGTTCTTGAGAAGTGGCATGTCACAGGCTAAGCGTGTTTGTTTCCATGTGACCTGTGTCCAGCCTCTGGCCCTTCTGTCCCTCCTATGGCTCAGACGATGTGATGGGCAGAAGGAAGAGGTGATTGGGGCCAGGTAGCTTGCTGGCTCACGTCACCCCAGCCCAGGCAGATTTGGTGGGGCGGGGGGGCTCCCTCCTCCCCAGGTGTGAACTGGTTTGTAAGAGATGGTTTCTCACCCCCAGGAAACCTCTGCATAAAAGAGGTTCCTTCCTGAAAACGCTCCCAGTGGTGGAAGGTGCTGTTAGTCACATGTGATCATGGCTGGGGTGTTGGTGTCAGGTCCTGAGATGATCTGTCTCCTTCCAGGGGGAGCCGAGATCTTGAAAACCTATCTTTTCACACCTCAGCTCCCCAGGGGCTGCAGCCCTCAGCCCAGGAGCCACCCAACTTCTTGCCTCCTTGTCGTGCCCCTTCACTGGCAGACTCCCAGCCCCGTCTGTCCCCAGGACTTCCTGTGGGACCAGGGTACGAGCCACCTTGGAGGGCCTCCAGCTCTCCTGGAAGTCCCCCTGGCTGCTCCAGTGATGAGCTCAGAAGATCTCAGGACACAGGGGAATGATCCCATCCTGCGCCTCTGTCTCCCTCCTATACTCCTGGTTTTGTAAAACCCATGTTCTTGTGAGCTGGCTCTCTACTGCTGTGGCCTGTTCTGCACAAGTCACAGTGCTCACAGGACCCATCAGAAATGTCATCCCCGCTCCTCTCCCTTCCACTGCGCTCGTCCAGCATCCATCAGGTCCACCCCCACCCTCCTGGCCTCTGGGGTCCCTTCTGGAGGTGACCTCTAAGTAAGAAGGACCATGGTGTGTATGTAAGAGGTTGCAGACAATACCCTGAGGGCTCTCAGCCCTGGGGGGCTCGTCACCCTCCTGGGCTTCCAGGTGAGAGACGAGGCAAGGGAGTCATGCGGATGAATAGGATCTGTGTGTTCCTGGGAGCGGCCACTAAAGGGGTGGGTAGAGGGCCAGACGGTGCTGACAGCAGTCAGCCCCCCTGCCTGCTGGGAGTTCAGCCACACAGGACCTGGGGCACTGAGACCTGGGTCAGCAGAGAGTGCACACCAGTCCTGGCCTTTTCTGAGGCCAACCCTGACTCGTCAGCCAGCTGTCCCAGCCCCAGCCGCAGAGTCTGTGCTTCCAGGGTGAGTCCTCAGACCTCAGTCAGAGGTGAAATCAGAGCAAAGGCAGATGGCCCCTTTTAGCTCTTTTCCTCCCATAATTGGTGTGATTCTGTAGGTCTCTAGGTGAATACCTAAGAATAATGACGTAAGATCTATGGCAGAGGAATGCATGTAAGAAGTGTTCATGCAAAGAGGGTAATGCACCATTCACAGGCACGACTGGTCAGCGCCGCAGGCCTGGGCATTGAGGGTTGGGTTTCCAAGGTGCGTCTCAGTGGGAGCGGTTAGAGTGACTATGGAAGCAAGTTCCGCAGTGTGTTGTAAACCCATGAAACTGAGCGTGGAGGGCCCACGCAGGCTTAGTGAGGAGCAGAGAGGAAGGAACGTGAGTTATGTGGTGGGAAAGGTCCACGGTCTGCCCAAGTACACAAAGGTCTGCATAGTGATTTCTTTATTACAGTTCATAAAACAGATGCAGAGGGAAATAGGCTTGCTTCTGCTAGAAGAATCATTCTGTCCAAAAGCAGAGCATTTAAATGTCCTCTCACCACGGATTCCCAGAGTTTCAGCCTCAGAAAGGAGAGTGGGGCCAGGCGGCCGTGCAGGACTCTTGAGTGAGGATGAAGGGCTGGTGTGGGGCCATCATGGCAGGAGTGGGTGGTGGTCTCAGGCTCCTACTCCCCTCAGGAGAGACGGGTCCCCATGACATGGCCCACGGACATCGGGAAAGGATGCTCCAGTGACTGCAGAGAAGAGAGCGGTCTTGTGACTCCATGAGTCTCTGGAAGAGATGCTGGTTTGGGAGGAGCCAGTCCAGCAGAGACTTGAAGAAACGCAGACACCCATGGGGGCTCCTGCGGCAATGATGGGGGTGCTCAGCCTTCCGCAGTGAGGATGCCCCGGCCAGAACACACAGCAGGAATGGCACAGAGGGGCTGGGCAGGCGCACATTTAGGATCGGCCCCTTTTAAAGGGGTCACTGTCTCAACCAGTCCTCTCCTAAAGACTGGACAAATCTCTTCCTGTTTCCTTAGAGCTTCTGCTGTGAGCTCAGTGAGTCGATGGCACAGCTGCAGGCATCAGGGAGGTGACATTTTTATTTTCTGAAGTCCAGAGTGAGCTTAATGTACTCCCTGGCAGACACTTGGAACAGATTCCCTGGGAGAGGGCACACCTGTGTTTTCAGAAGAAATCAGTAATGTTAGGATTTTCTTTTTGTGTGGGGTTACTAGGCTTGGCTCAAAGGGATTCTTAAGATAGCATTGGTTCCAATAAGGCAGTTAGGAACATCTATCAAGATTTCTTTGTGAAAAATATAGAAAGATAGGTTTATAATCGATTGGCAAACTCTGATCAAAGAATGTGGATTCATAGATGAATGTCAGTCTGGAGTGAAGTCTGTAATTCAATGCCAGGAGCTCATACCTGGTCAACAGTCTACACTGATACTGCAAAACAGACATGTCCAATTTGTGGAAGATGCAAAGTTGGAAGAGATAAATGATGCCATGAGTAGAAAAAAAGTGTTTAGAAGATCCACTGGCTTCTCAGCATGACAGCAGACCAAACCTGCTTGATGAGCTTCCTTAGAACTTCCAAGTAAAAAACACCCATAAGTGTGCCAGTGAGTTTTAAATTGGCAATCACACTGTAGATCAAACCAGTCAATCCTAAAGGAGATCAACCTTGAACATTCACTGGAAGCATTGATGCTGAAGCTGAAGCTCCAGTACTTTGGCCACCTGATGCAAAGAGCCGACTCATTGGAAAAGACCCCAATGCTGGGAAAGACTGAAGGCAGGAGGAGAAGGGAGCGACAGAGAAAGAGATGGTTGGATGACATCACAGACTAGATGAACATGAGTCTGAGCAAACTCGGGGAGACAGTGAAGGACAGAGGGCCCTGGTGTGCTGCCGTCCATGGGGTTGGACATGACTCAGCAACTGAGTGACAGTAGCAATCACATTATAGATTACAGATCAGTAAAGAACATGCATTGGAGAACAAGTGGGCTGCTCACCGCGAGAACAGGGGGATTGAGAGGCACACTTCTGGCCCGCATTCCACGTGTGAGCTGCCTGACAGGCCCCAAAGAACTGGGTTGTTAAATAAGATGTAAGTAATACAGAAAGATGTTACAAAGATATGAAGATACAAAGTCTCTGAAAACACACCATTCCTGTCCTCCTGGGACAGTGAGTCAGTTAATCCTCAGTGTTTCCTGCAGTGAATCAGAATCAAGGACTCGGGGTGGTATAAGAGGGGCCAGTGGTGAGCTGGGCCTGATGAAGCCGAGCCGGTGCACAGTAACGAACAGCAGGCGCTCGGGATTGGAGACCAGCAGATGAAGCCCGGCTCTGCCCCATGCTGACTGTGGGGCTGTCAACAGTTATTTAATGTTTATGAACCTCACTGAAAATGGAATTTCTATACAATTATGTAGGAAAAATCAGTTAAGTGCCTTATGTGGTTCCTGACACCTAGCAAGTACCCAATACATTATAGCTTTTATCAATACTGTTAATATTATTAATAAAAAAACTATGCTAACTCTGTTTACAAAATAGAAATTAGAAGTTATTCTTAAATACTATATTCAGAAATTATCACATGATAAGAAACTGTATATATGATACAAGATTAAATTAATAATGACAAGGAAATAGTGGGTGCCAGAAGCATTTGAAATACATTAAATATACTTGTCTTAAAGAGGGGAGCCATGAGCTTTGGTTTTCTTTCGGACTTCTTAAATTATGGAAGTTTCTGTAGCATAGGTATATAATAAAAATAAAAGTTAAAAATCAGGTTTTCTACTTTTAAAATATTTAGGCTAAAACATAGTCCATGAAATAAAAAATGAGAAAATAAACGTGCACAAAAATATCCAGAAACAGCAAACAGCAAAAGTAGGGGTCAGACCTATCAACTGTGGTAAAATATGTAAGTAGGTTAAGTGCTTATTATTAAAAGTCTAAGATTCTCAGATTAAGTTGAAAACCAAAACTCAATCATATGCTGCACAAGACACACAGTAAAAAGCAAAATGATGCAGAAAGGCTAGAATAAAATTAATGTTAATTAATTTAGGAAACAGTATAACAGCAGACTTGATAAATATGTCAGGGAGTCAGGGCTAGGAAATAAAAACTAGGTGATCTCTGGAAAGGTCAGAAATGAAAAAGAAAGTAAAATTAATAATGAAACATAGCATGTACAAAGAGACGTCAAGGTTAAAAGAATGAATGCTCAGAAATTGCTCCATGGCAATTTTCTGGAGAAATACAAACTTCAGTTTTAGAGAAGTTCTGAAAAGCATAACAAAATTAAAGTTAAAAATCTTATTTAGTAAAAGTAGCATTGTTCTAAAAAAGACGTCTCACACACACTCATTTATGAGTCTTACAGATGGACACAGATGAAAAGTAACTGAATCCAGTGGATTCACAATTAGATGGGATATAACCAACGAGCCTAAGGACTATATGATATTGGGAAATTTATTACTATAGTATGTCATATCAGTAAATCAACTAAAAACTAATGCCACATGTGATAAAATCCAATATGTGTCTCAAAACGTAACACATGCTAAAAATAGAATGATTTCTAATGTGATAAAGCACAAAGTTGAAGGCAGGAGGAGAAGGGGATGGCAGAGGATGGGATGGTTGGACGGTATCACAAACTCAATGGACATGAGTTTGAGCGAGCTCCGGGAGATAGTGAAGGACAAGGGAGCCTGGTGTGCTGCAGTCCACGGGTTCACAGAGAGTCAGACACAACTGAGTGACTGAACAGTAATCTCAAGCCAACAATAAACACTTAAATGGTGAAGACCAGGAGGCCTTTCCTTTAAAATCAAGAACCAAGGGAGGACGGAGGCTGGAACCAGTGACGATCATCCCCATGGAAACCCTAGAGATGCCGCAGAGCAGGGTGAAAAAGAAGAGAGAAAATTGTCAGAATTTGCGAACAATGGCTTACAGTCTTAGAAAATCTAACTGGAAATGGTAAGAACTTAAAGGCACTCAGAAAAGTGGCTGGATATGACATAAATATTTTCAAAAATCAGTGTCTTTTTTATATACCAAAAACTAAATGCATCAGAATACATGACATAATTAAAGTTAACTGAAAGACAGAGAAGGACAGTTTGAATAAATAAAAATGAGTCATATTTCTATAGGGAAGACTGAACACTGTGCAGATGCCAACTCTTTCCAAATTAATTCATAACTTTAAATCCAATCAACAGCCCAGGGTGGTGGTGTGGTTTTTGTTTTTTTTTTTTTTTGCAGGGGAGGGAAATGGGAAGAAGAAGGATACTTGGCAAAAGTACTGATTGGGAGGATAAATGGGCAGAAACACATGAGAAGAATTTCAGTGAGCAGAGGGTTGTTTCTTGTATGAGACGACGTATCTATCCCTGTAGTTAGCCAAGTGGTATGCCTAAAGGAACCCACAGACACAGAAGTGAAACAACACGTCTGGGAAACAAAGTCTAGTCATGATATTTGCTGGTGTACAGAAGAGTTTTGAAAAGAAATGTGTCCGAAATAACCTTGTGTGCAGTAGCAGCATTTTAACATCAGAAGGCCAGAACCCTAAAACAGGGCATTGGTCAGAGCCAGAAGAAAGTTTGCTCCATCCTGCTCTATTTCCAATGTGGCAGATCCCATGCACCAGAAAAAGAGGCCTGCCTCCTCTATTCAGCTGGCCTGAAAAGAATTCATGGGTGGTGGCTCAGCAGTCAAGAGCCTGCCTGCAATGCAGGAGACCTGGGTTCAGTCCCTGGGTTGGGAAGATCCCCTGGAGGAAGGCCTGGCAACCCACTCCAGTATTCCTGTCTGGAAAATCCCATGGACAGAGGAGCCTGGTGGGCTACAGTCCATGGGGTTGCAAAGAGCCAGACACAACTGAAGCGACTGAGAGCACACGCACGAACACCTACCTTATGCATTTAGCCAAAACAAATTACTATGGATTAAGGAGTTACTGGGAGTCCCTTGGACTGCAAGGAGATCCAACCAGTCCATTCTGAAGGAGATCAGCCCTGGGATTTCTTTGGAAGGAATGATGCTAAAGCTGAAACTCCAGTACTTTGGCCACCTGATGTGAAGAGTTGACTCATTGGAAAAGACCCTGATGCTGGGAGGGATTCGGGGCAGGAGGAGAAGGGGATGACAGAGGATGAGATGGCTGGATGGCATCACTGACTCGATGGACTTGAGTCTGAGTGAACTCCAGGAGTTGGTGATGGACAGGGAGGTCTGGCGTGCTGCGATTCATGGGGTCGCAAAGAGTCGGACACGACTGAGCGATTGAACTGAACTGAACTGAACTGAATACATGTAAAATAATAATCATCCATCAAAATTAGGGGGAAATGAATAATTAACTGATCTCACAATTAGAGAGGACTTCTAAAATACCGAAGTAATAGGAGAAAACACAAAGTAAAAGGTTAGAAGATTCGACTCATAAAAATATAAAACTTTTACACAGAAATGAGAGAAAAGAAGACAAAAGCAAACTGAGAAAATATTTATTTTTTAAAAAATGATGGAGCATAGTTAGTATTTCTGTTTTAGAAGGAGAGCTTTAGAAATCGGTAACAGAAACATTCATACCTCCATTAGAAAAACGGACAGAGGGCATAAACAGATTTATTTACAAACGTAAACTGCACGTTCGTCAGCACATATGTTTTAAAAATCAGCTTCACTGGTGAAAAACGAAATGCATGTTAAAACAAGATACCATTTTTCACTTATTAACAAAGATTTATTTTAAAAAACAAGATATCAGCAAAAGTTTTGGTGACATGAGCTCTTATACACTATGGTAGAAATAGGAAAATTTATAGCCTTTCTAGAAACAGTTTGGTAATACATATTAAGACCTTTGAAATGTTCGTATGCTTTTACCAATAGTTTTCCTCCCAGGAATCTAGGCTAGAAAATAATTATGGAAAGATTTATATTTATGTGCAATGATATTCATTACAGCATTATGTATAACAGCAAAAAAAAATTGAAAATAACCTAAGATCAAAGGGGGAGTGTTTAAATAAATGGTGTTATAATTCATGTGATGGGCTAATAAAAATATGTTTTTAAAGCTTACAAGATGCTCATTTTACATTAATAGTAGGATATAAAACATATAGACAGCATAATAACAAAATTTAAAAGGAAAATATAAATGCATACTATCACATTTTCTGTATGACATACAAATATATTCAATAGCTTGAGTAAATGTTCTGGACCAAAACTAATGAGATAAATTTATTATTAGAAATGCAAACTTCTGTGTTCAGGCTCAAAAAATAGAAATGGAAGGGGACTGATTAACGATTGCATTTAAAGAGAAAGGAAACCAGAGCATTCATTGCCTGTAGGCTAGGAGCTGCGCTGTAAGAAGCAGCCTTGGGTGCCGGTTGGGTCTGCTGCCTCGAGGTGAGGTGGCTATGAGGTCAGAGGTTCTCAGCTTAGGCTGAGCAGGAGGTGGTGAAGAGCTTGCCAGGACAGACCAGGCCTCACCCCATTTCTGATGGGGACAGTCTGGAGGGGAGGCCTGGGATTCTGCATTCCTGACAAGCTCCTGGTGATGCTGAAGTGCTGGTCCAGGTCACGCTGGGAGAGCTGCTGCTTTAGGTCACCAGCAGGCCATCAGGAGGTTTTACAGAGCCTGTGACTTGATGGCATAGAAGGCCAGCAACCGTGAACCCACAGCACATGGAAGGTGTGTGCCAGGTGCTAACTCTCTTACCTACAACCTTGGGCTGTACTGGTGACGTTCGTGGAATTAAATTACAGGCTGTTAGGACCGGTGGCAGGACAACTCCATCACCTGACCAGGTAACTTGATCCAGGTCGTTAAGTCTCTAAGGAGGCAGGGCCTGCAATTTCTTTCTATCCGTTTTCAGCTGCTCATATTTGGGGACGAGGTTAATTGTCACTTAGAATCTCATGATGGAAATTCAGAAGGAAATGGTCTCTGGCCTCAGAATGGCCCACGGTGAGTTTCTGGGTGTGTTTTGTTGGTTGTCTGGTTGTTTTCTTTGACCAAGGAGGAAACCTTCCTCAGTGACACCTCACTGTGATTTCCACAGATGGTTTACGACGTGGAAAACCAAGGACGGGCCCCAGATGTCTGAGGGTGCCCCAGTGTCTCTGGACCATTCTGATGGAGGCGCTCACCTTCCGTGATCTTCTCAGTTTGAAGGGAGCCTCACTGAGCTGAGCTGGCTGGCGGCTCACTGGTTTAGGAAGGACCCACCCACCCCTCCCTCTCCTACCTCCGCTGCCCTCTTCCCAGCTCTGAGGTGGAGTGAGAGCAGGCTGTGTGCCCAACACTCTCTGGAGCCGGTTGCCATGGCGCTGGGAGGAATCCGGTTCCTATAGCAACGTCAGGTTGACTTCTTACCTTAAGAGGCCGGCAGATTCCCCCGGGGTGGTGGCTTCTGTGATCTCGTGTTAATCTGGGCGAGGACATGAGCAGAACTGAAAAACACCCCATTTCCCCATGACCCGCCCAGTCCTTCTCACCTGCCCTCCTTCCCCTGTGTCACCAAAATAATACCAATTACGCATGCACTTTCTCTAACCTAAACAATGCACTGGCATATATTGCTTTAAGGTCTTCATCAGATGAAGGTGTATGTGGAGGGTCCATTCCTATCCCCCTTCTAGGACCAGCCACCATTGGCACTGTGTCCACCAGGCCTGCATGCTGCAGGGGACAGTCCCGTCAGCCACAGAAACCCACCCCTGAGCCACGTGCTCAGAGCTCTGAGCGGGCCCCAGAGGCCCATGAGCAGCATGAACCCTCGACAGAAGCAGCCAGAGAGAGACAGCAAGTCATCTGAGGGCCCTCCTGGCTTATCCTCCAAAGAAAAGACATGTGGTCCCGGTCTGTGGGGCGTGGGGACCAGGCCTGGGGCACGTGGAGGGCAGCGTGGGATGTTGGCCCAGACCCTGCCCCATGGGAAGGACACCCACTGTTTTCTAAAGGTTTTTAGTGGAGGCGGGTCCATGACCCCACCGTTCACCTGAGTGCCTCGCGCTTCCTGCTTCAGTGACAAGCCTGTCACTGTCTATCCATTCAGTCTCCACGTGCCGGCTCTGTGCTCATCCTGAGTAGCAGAAAGGGGTTTCTTCTCTCCTGGCATCTACCTTCATCATAATAGAGAGTGAGCGACGGAAATACCAGGAATGTGAATAAAATAGCATGATGTGATGGGGACAGGGGCTTCTTCAGCGACCCTGTGCCCAGTGGCAGGAAGGAGCCTGTTCTGGGATGAGCTGGAGAAAGGGTGACCTGGGCAGAGCCTGGAGGCTGGCAGTGGGCCATGTACACTGGGAAGATGGTGGTGGGCCATGTATACTGGGAGGATGGCAGTGGGCTGTGTACAGTGGAAGGCAGGCGGTGAGCCATGTATACTGGGAGGATGGTGGTAGGCTGTGTACACTGGAAGGATGGTGGTGGGCTGTGTACAGTGGAAGGCAGGTGGTGGGCCATGTGTACTGGGAGGATGGTGGTGGGCCATGTGTACTGGGAGGATGGTGGTGGGCCATGTGTACAGTGGAAGGCAGGCGGTTGGCCCTGTATACTGGGAGGATGGTGGTGGGCCATGTGTACTGGGAGGATGGTGGTGGGCCGTGTACACTGGGAGGATGGCGGTGGGCTGTGTACGCTGGGAAGATGGCAGTGGGCCATGTATACTGGGAGGCAGGCGGTGGGCCCTGTATACTGGGAGGATGGTGGTGGGCCGTGTACAGTGGGAGGCAGGCGATAGACTGTATACACTGGGAGTTGGGTGGCGGGCCGTGTACACTGGGGAGAGGACTGTGGTGGGCAGCTGTGGGAGCCGTGGGAAGTGGTTCAGCAGGTGACAGAATCAGACTCACTTTCTCTCGATCACTCTCCAGCCCACGTTCCTCTTAACTCTGCCCGAGGACAGGAGGTCGGGTGTGATGGAAGAGAGCCTTTGCCCCCTTCCTGTGCTTGAGGGTGGTTTGCAAGTCACAAGCACCCCACCCAGGCAGTGTGTGTGCCCACTTGTGGGGAAACCAGAGGAGGGCTGGGCCAACCCCCAAACGCTGGGCAGAGCAGGGGTCCACTGGGATCCTGTGCTCTGGGCTATGCCATCCCCAGGAGAGGGTGCCCCAGGTGCCCCTGCCTACAGCCTGCCCGGCAGAGGGGACCAGCGTTCCCTGCCCGCCTGCCCCGCTGGAGACGGGTGACAGCAACCACAGGGCTGCCCTGGCCTTTTCTGCGGGGCCTCCTGCTGCCCAGGCTGACACACTCTGCACGGTGTACCAATTAGGGGGGCCACTCCCCAGCTGGTGTGCTGCTCAAGGAGGGGCCTGGGGCCCAGCCAACAAGAGGAAGAATGGTATAGCCTGGGGACCCTGTAGGTGCCCTTTAGCGCCCCCTTCTATCTGAGTCCAGTTCACCCTGGCAAGTTGGGGGCCTTCTCAGCAGAGCTACTGAGATAGGACGTAGCTGTGGCCGTGCCCGCAGGGCGAGGGCAGCAGGGGGACAGAGGCAGATGAGCCTGGTGCTGACCACAGGGCTTCGACCTGCACACGGCCCCCAAGAATGACCCTGCCCAGCACCCTCTGACCCCACTCCCCAGGCCCCGACTCGAGGGAATTAGAGTTTTATGTCACTTACCATCGGTATCATTCTAAGTGCCCTTCTGGTTGTGGGGAGACAGCAAGGAATGACTGGAAAATTACATCCCGGCTCTGTACTCAGCACTGTCTGGGGTCCTGAGCTCACACACACGAGAGAGGCCGTGTCCCCCACGTCACCACTGAGCAATGTGAGGTTCACGTAGACGCCGTGAACGCCCAGGGTCTCGCAGCCCCCGTGCAGGAGGAAAGGTGCAGAACAAGGTGTCTGCCTTTCCACCTCTCCATGCCACCCTCAGAACAGGATCTGGGGCCCTCCTCCTTGGGGGGCCTTGGCCAAGAGACCATCTGGGGACCTCCAGACAAGCGTCTGAGCTCAGGGGCCGGGGTGCCTGACTGGCAGGCTGTCTTGGTCTGAGCCAAGAAGAGGGTTGGGCGGGGTGGTCCTCAGCCAAGCTGGGCTGTGACCTCCAGGCAGCCAGCATTGGTTGATACCACCTGCCCGTCTCTGCACTTGCGTTCTTTCCAGTTGTAATGATGAGGCTGGAAACCATGCCGCTGAGCATCACAGTGGGTTAGTGACTCTGCCGAAGGAGTGAAGCACCGGGTCTGGTGGACGATCCTAGAGGGAGAAACACAGTCGGGAAAGGAGAAACCAGCCTGCGAGGAGGGCTCTGGGTGCCCCGAGGGTGCCGGCCCCACAAGTGGAGGGGACCCAGTGCCATGAGCCTGGTAGGGGGCACAGGTTCAGAAACCCCCATGGCCTCTCCTGCCTGCAGGCCTTTACAAGTGCTTTCCCATCAGGACATCCCAGGCTGGAAGACACCCCCTCTGACCTCTCAGGCTGTTAAACTCAGGCACGTTTACGCTGACCAGTGCATATGGGGCTGAACATCTAGGCAGTGGGCAGCGAGTGCTAAGCGCGCACCGAGATTTCAACAGTAATAGTAAACTGGGGAAAACTTGGCCTGCTGTTTGTGCCATCCTGCCCTGGTGGTTCTAAATAACTATAACATGATGAAAACCCCTCCCGTGGGCAGGACGCCTCCAGCCACCACCACCACCATTAGGAGAGCCAGGGAGCCTACAAGTCCTGGATTTGTCTGTTGGGTCACTTCCTCTTCCAGCCATCAGGCCTCTGGTGAGTTTCATGTCTCTTCTCAGTCAGTCCTGCGTTCACCTCATGAACTTAGGGGTTTTGTGGTCTCATTTAGGCAACAACCTCTAGCATGCTGGGGAACCCCGGGAGACCCAGCAAGGAAAATACCGTTTTCCTCTTTTGGTTATTTACGTATAAATGTCACGGAAATGTGCCTATTCAACTGGGGTCTTCACAAAGTGCTTTTTTTTAAACGGCGGCCTCCATCCAGGGCCTCTCCTTGGCAGGCATGTCCCTTTAAGCAGATGGAGGGCGGGCCGGCCTGGCAGGACGCGAGGAGCGGCAGAGGTGCCCGTACTCTACAATTTTCTGGGTCCTGACTGGTGAATTAGCGTGCGTCTCCCGTGTGCTCTGACACGCGGTACAATTTGTCCACGGAGAGTGATGATAGGTTGTCCTGGGCTGATGATCAGAAGTCTTTATTTAGCTCCTGCGGCCTTTAGAGGAGTTAGCGCAACTGTCTCCACCCCTCCCACATGTTCGCACAAGTGGGAAAAGCGTTTGACCTTGAGAATTTTACTCTCCCCAGGGGGCTGGGGAGAGGGATGCACCGTGTTGAGGGAGGCTGGAGGCGGGGCTTCTGCTCGGCCTGCAAGTGCGGGGGTGGGGATGTGTGGGTCCTAGAGGTGGCCCAGGCCATCCTGCACGTGATGGGTGGGAAAAGCAGGGTTGCAAGGTGACGGCTCGCCAGGGCCACACCTCGGATCTGCCAGGAGGGGAGGCTGGGCGTGGCCCCCAGCATCCACGAGGCTTGTCCCTGACGCCCCACCTGGCAATGCTCCAGTCAGTCAGTGAGCCGGGGGGCGGTGAGCCGTGTGCCGTGTCAGCTCTGCAGAGTGTTCCGTGTGGCTCTGTCACTCGCGGTCACCCTTGGACTCCAGCGCACGAGCCCCCATCCCTTAACCGGCACAAGGTGGGCAGAGTGGTTACTGAACGGCACTGCACAGACAATGGTCTTGTCACTCAAATCTAGTCTCCAGAAGACGGGAGCACAGATGAGGGTTCTCTGCTAACTGGTGCTCTGTCTGATGACCCTCACTGACCTCCCCCCAACCCTGGGAGCCTTCCACCAACCTCATTAATGCGTGCAGTGTGCTAAGATGCTTCAGTGTCTGATTCTGTGCAACTCCACAGACTGTAGCCCGCCAGGCTCCTCTGTCCATGGGATTTCCCAGGCAAGAATACTAGAGTGGGTTGCCATGCCCTTCTCCAGGGGATTCTCTCGACCCGGGGATTGAACCTGTGTCTCTTAAGTCTCCTGGATTGGCAGTCAGGTTCTTCACCCCTAGTACCACCTGGAGAGTCCAGCCTCCTTAGTAAGCATCCCCTAATCAGTGGGTTAGATTCCCAGCGCTCTCCTTGCCCATCCATCGCTGGAGAACAGACAAACAACCAGCACCATCAGGGAGGCCCTCCATGCCTCCTGTTCCCCTGGGGTGCCAGGAGCACCCATGTTCACGCCCAGCCCTTCCAGCTGAGACCCGGATGCCTGGGGCAGATACTCCCACACTGAGAAGCCCCTTCGAGCAGCAGCCTCACTTGCTGGACCTTCAGCCCAGGACACACACTGCCCCTTTTCTGCACAAGGATAGCCCTCCCTACAGAGGGCTCCGTCCAAGTGGAAATCACAAAGGCTAGTTCTGGGCTGGCGCTGGCATGAAGCAGCTTAGAATTAAAGCCATGATGGTACCAATTAAGTTGCCCAGGCCCAGGCTCTCTGCATTTATTGCTCATGTAGAGACGAAGCCTGAAATAACAGGGCTGGTTCTTGGGGAGCCCCGCTTGGGGCAGGAAGGCAGTGTCCCCATTACAGCAAGGAAGATGGATGGTGTCTGTGACCGTCCGCCTCCCCCAAGGACACCAGGAAGAGTGGCCTTTTCCAGGGCCAGGCCTGGTACAGTCCCGACCAGTTTCCTGTGGCTTGGCTGTCTGCCTCTGTGTCCTGCAGGAATGTGACTGGCCCTCAGCCTGGCAGCCCACGGCTGCGAGGTGGCCCTGCAGGTCTCCAGTCTGAGACTGGGGACAGGTGGGCTCAGGTCAGAGGGCCCTGGAAGCTCCTGAAGCTGTGTGCAGAATGGGAATGGCTTCTGGGTCTTTCCAGGTAAAAGTCCACTCTTGCCTGTGATTCTCAAAGATGCCCCTGGACCAGAGGCTGAGGCCACTGAGCAGAGGCTCCCAGCGTCTGACTTGCTTCTCTGGTGGAGGATCTTGGAGCACAGGTTGTAGGTGGTGGACACTTGGCTCAATGTCCTGCCAACTAACTGCCCTAAACTATTGACCCTCTGCTTCCAGCAACTGTCCCCCTTGGGGGCCTGGTGTCCCCACCTCACCTGCCGCAGCTCTCAGAAGTTGGCACCCCCTCACCACTGTGGTCCCTGATGCAAGACCTCCAGGTCACTCTCAGCCCTGGGCCAGCTCTGGGGACCACTCGGGCCAGTGGGCAGCCTTGCAATTCAGACCTGAGCCCCCCACCAACCAGGCTGCCACCTCTAACTCCCACCCACCTCCAGGGGCTGTGTCCTGCAGCGTCCACCCAGGTCAGTGGATCCTGTCAAGCTGTTTTCAGCCTGTCTCATCAGAAATTTTGCTAATAAATTAGTAATAATGGGTTTAGCTATTGGGGATGCTTGAGAAAATCTCCCGGAGCATTTGAGGGTGTCCTGGGAGAAAATAGAAGCAGCTTTATTTGAGCATTGGAGCATCTGGGAAGATTCTCTGAGGCTGATTCCCAGGACTGCCAGGACCACAGGGCTCTCTGGACGTGAGGTCTGCCTCTGAGTGCAGACAGTCACTCCCTGCAGTTTCCCAAACCTTTGCCTCCTCCCTTCACTAGCTCTTTACCTGGGGCTCAAAAAGTCTGCAGGTGAAGTTCCAGAGGGTCCGTGAGCTCAGATGGGAGGCCTTTGTCTTCACAGACTTCTTCCCGGATGTTATCATATTATTCTTTGTGAATACAGGTAGCAAATCACAATAGGATGAGCAGTGTCTGTCATTTCGTCCACCGCTTAAAACTGGACATGTTCCTCTCCCATCAGGATAGCTGCAATACCACAAAAGGGTGTTTTTTTTTCCTCATCACTGAGTCAAAATTCTGGTGGTCCACTTGGTCTTGCTATTTAATACATAAACAAAAAGTCACATATACTTTTACATTGCACATGTGTCTTCTAACTATTTTTGATAACTGTGTTTCAACATCATCAGTTTTCTTTGCCATCCTTTATTTCCACTTTAAAATGTTACCATGAGAAGGAGTCGGCAGGTTTCCTTAGAAGTGCCGAAGGCACCCGGAGTGCAAGAAGGGTTACAAGCCCTGCATGGAGAACTCACCCTTCAGTCCAAGGCTGCTGTCTGGTTCCTGCTCTGGGAGAACCCTGAGCAGGTGTGAGCATCAGGGCAGGAAGGGGGAGAGCCAAAACCAGCCTTGTTCCCCACAATAACGGGCCCTCACTTAGCAGATCCCAGGTTTGCACCCTGGACACTCTTTACGATCTCATTAAATTAGGGAATAACCCGTGGGTGTTGAAGGGGAACCTGCATCCGTGGGCAGTGACTCAGAGCAGAACTCATGAAACATCTAGAGATCTGTGTCGACCACCCCTTGGAAGCCCCTGGGGATGGGGCGCGGATTCTCTGATATTAATCACCGAACTCAGAGCTTGGAGCAGTAGTGGGAGGGGGCAGTGTCACCGATGGACCCCAGGGCCTGCTGAAGCGGGTTTGTGATGGGGGCTCACAGCCCAGCCCCATCACTGACTAACCGTGACCCCGGCAGGTTGTTTAACCTCCTGTCCCTCGGTCTCTTCCCATAAAAGTGGTACCTGGCTCATCAGCCTCCAATGAGCATGGCCGTTACCACAGGCACACACTCCCTGCATCCCACGGGGCTCAGGGAAAAGGGCGAACTGGGGGTCTGGAGGCCACGCTGGAACTTTCACACAATCTCTGTGTCCTTTGTATCCTGGGGGTTCCCAGGGGACAGGGGACCCGCCAGGTGGCAGGAACGCACCCCTACGCCCCATTCTCTAAGTAGTGGTGTCCTCATGTTCTTCCCTGGTGGCGTGGGGGCTCAGCCTCGACTCCGGAATGAACCCATGCGATTATAAATAGGAGGCTTGCATTCCCAGACGACAGGAAGCCGGCGGGTGAGACAGAATGCAATGGGGGTTGTCGCCGCCTCGTCTGTGGTGACCGTGTTAATAGCAACAACCCGTCATCCCAAGAAGGGACTCAGGATCGGCCAGGGCAGGGAAACTGCCTTTTTCCCAGGCCTTCCCAGGGAGAGCACGGCACTCAGACCACGTCAGAACCCAGGGAACCAAAAACACAGCCAACTGCCCTTTGCCCTGTGGCTTCCCAGAGCGGCGGGGACGTGCCGGCCCACTGCCGGGTGGCTGGAGGGCAGCGGGAAGCGGGGCTTTGGGGGCGCAGTCAAGTCCTCTGTCACTTCAAGTCCCTCCTCTTTGGAGAGCCGCTAAGGAGCAGGAAACCTAGTTGACGAGCAGCTCAGTGCCCAGCCTCCCTTCTGCCACTGATGCTGACGGGCAGGAAGTCTCAGGTCCCCGTGCAGGGTCCCGGGAGGTCACAAGAGGCGCCCCCAGCCTGGGGACCTCAGCCCACCCTTGAGGACCTCCACGAGTTCGACACCTGCAGACTAGCCATCCTGCCTCCCTCGGTCTCTTCAATCACTCTGGCCCTTCCTTCCTCTTGCCGGGGGCCCGTCTGCTTGTCCTATTGATGAGGAATCAAGGACTCGCTGGGGTGAACAGAGGGGACAGGTCCGGGGAACAGAGTCGTGGGGCACTGTGACCGGGTTGGGGAGGGGGAGGTGTGAAGGGTCCAGATGGAGAGGCGAGGGTGCTGATCATCCTTGGCTTCGTCTCTGGGTCTCTGGCGTGGGCCGTGTCCACAACAAGCCCCATGCTCGCGAGGAGGCAGTTAGATTTTCGGATCTGGAACCTGATGGGTGGGGAATATAAATGGTGTCATCAGCTGGACGGTGGTGACTGAGACCGGGGAACAGTGGTCGTCCAGCAAGCCTGAGTGCAGTTAGACACCTCTCAGGACACTGACATTTCCTACACAGCCAGCACAGGCAGAGCTGGGGACAGAGGTGGAACCTAGGGGCCAGAGGGGGACACAGAGAGTGGGAGACATGGAGGGTGGGAGCCAGGGCGTGTGTTTGGAGGGTGGCCGTGAGCAAAGCCCCCATCCTTGCTGGCAGGAGAGGCCAGCAGGGGTGAGGACCGAGGCGGCCCACAGACGCAGGACATGCTGGCCCCCGGCGAGCCTGGCAGGAGCGTCCGTGGGGTGATGAGTGGGCCCAGGACTCGCCGCACTGGGTGCTGGGGGGGATTGTTGGCCTGAAAGACAGGAGCAGAGAGGGGTGAGTGCAGAGGGCCCTGCAGGGTCCAGGGTAGTTTGTTTCTAAGTAGGAGAGGAAAGCTGGCTTAACTTTGAGCAAAAAGGAAGGTGGTAAGCCTGCCCGTGCGTGAGGAGGGAGACCTTTCACAGGATCAATGCTGTGTGTTGTTGTGATGCTGTGTCTAACCCGATAGACGTTCAGAGTCATCACAGGCACCTCCTCCTTGGGCCTCCTCTCGCCCAAAACTGCGTCTGTAGGTTCCCCCATTGCCTCCTAACTGTCCACACCTTGGGCCTTCATCCTTCTCCTTGACAGGTTTATAGCAGCAAGCCTCCCTCCCCCGCCTTCCGGGGCACCACTGGTTCCGGGTGTTTGCACCGCTCCTGTCCCGCCCAAGTCCCTCCAACCCGCCCCCACCCCGACCTTTCTTTTCCAGGTAGGTTCCCTGTGGTCAGCACAGAAGTATGTAGATCTCAGCATTCTTATTTCTCCTTTATCAGAGTTTACAGAAAACCGCCTGGGTTGCCTCCTGTTCCCAGGCTGAGGAAACTAAAGCAGCTGCATTTTTATTAGGGCTCCTCTCAAGGATACTTCTGGAAACCACAGAAGCCTGCAACTTTGTTACGTACAGGAGTAGAAGTCGGGAGGGCACCTACCCATCACCTCACTTATAGGCAGTTCAATGTCTAAACTCTT
The DNA here is from genome assembly GCF_042477335.2 of Ovis canadensis. Taxonomy (NCBI): domain Eukaryota; kingdom Metazoa; phylum Chordata; class Mammalia; order Artiodactyla; family Bovidae; genus Ovis; species Ovis canadensis. Next base: position 220,332,171 of record NC_091247.1, read on the forward strand.
TATAAACGGATCTTCTGTAAGATTTATAGGTAAATGATCACAGCTCGGGTCTTATGATTAAGGTGAGCATAGAATTCACTATTTAAACAGAGGTCCTTGCAAGAATGAAAGGGGACGTAACCAAAGAGGACACCCTGGTAACTGAAGCAAACCAGGACCATCCTGGGCTGGCTGTCCCTACACACCACGACTATGACAGACAGGACCTGAGACAGTCCTTTCTGCTGAAGTTTAGACTCATGCGATACTCACTGAGCATTTTCTGCAGGAGAGCCTTTGCTCCAGGTCCTGAAACCAAAGCTGAAGGAGAGCCATGCTTGATTGACATTTTGCTGGGGAATAGAGACACAAATACAGTTGGCTGTGATTCCGTTCGGTAGGACTGTTTCCGTTTTGATAAGGAACAGCTTTGGGAACAAAGTGCTTTGGGGAGAAGCAGAAGGGATGGGCTTGGAGGGCTCGAGAATCAGAGGAGGCTCCAGAATTGGCTATGGAGAGCGACCAGGATGACTCTGGGGAGGGTTGCAGACATGAGGAAACATGAGGACAGCAGAGTGTGTGTGATCTGAACATGGTGTGTAGCGGGGGTGGGGGCAGGAGGCCCACTGGAGAGCCTTGGCTTTTGAAGGCATTGTTGATTCCGTGCCTTTGTGACCTCGCCCCACACAGGTGCAAGGTCTCGAGCAGGGTGGTATCCTGAGGGTCAGGAAAGGGCCAAGTGGGAAGGAGCTGAGGCAGGGAGGCTACCGGGAGACCTTCCACGTACACACACCTGACCTGAACTCAGGCCATGCCAAGAGCATGAAATGGAGGAGAAGGGATGAGCCTTGGAGATGCTGTGGATGCTGAGAGCCACGCGGGTGCTCTGGGGAACCAGGAAAAGGGGTTCTATTCGTGTACTGAGACAGAGTGATGAAGGGCCAGGCTGTCATTCCTGGAGGTGTCTGGGGCTGAAGGGAGGACTGATGCTGAAAATACTGATGTCTCATGCACAGACGAAAGATGGGATTGTGGAGGACATTCAGTTCAGTTCAGTCGCTCAGTCGTGTCCAACTCTTTGTGACCCCACAGACTGCAGCACACCAGGCCTCCTTGTTCATCACCAACTCCCAGAGTTCACTCAAACTCATGTCCATTGAGTCGGTGATGCCATCCAACCATTTCATCCTCTGTCATCTCCTTCTCCTCCCGCCTTCAATCTTTCCCAGCATCCGGGTCTTTTCAAATGAGTCAGCTCTTCACATCAGGTGGCCAAAGTATTGGAGCTTCAGCTTCAGCAACAGTCCTTCCAATAAATATTCAGGAGTTATTTCCTTTAGGATTGACTGGTTTGATCTCCTTGCAGTCCAAGGGACTCTCAAGAGCCTTCTCCAGCACCATAATTGGAAAGCAACAATTCTTTGGCTCTCATCCTTCTTTATGATCCAACTCTCACATCCATACATGACTACTGGAAAAACCATATCTTTGACTAGACAGACCTTTGTTGGCAAAGTAATGTCTCTGCTTTTGAATATGCTGTCTAGGTTGGTCATAGCTTTTCTTCCAGGGAGCAAGCATCTTTTAATTTCATGGCTGCAGTCACCATCTGCAGTGATTTTGGAGCCCAAAAAAATAAAGTCTGTCACTGTTTCCATTGTTTCCCCATCTGTTTGCCATGAAGTGATGGGACCAGATGCTATAATCTTAGTTTTCTGAATGTTGAGCTTTAAGCCAACTTTTTCACTCTCCTCTTTCACTTTCATCAAGAGTCTCTTTAGTCCTTCTTCACTTTCTGCCATAAGGGTGGTGTCATCCGCATATCTGAGGTTATTGATATTTCTCCCAGCAGTCTTGATTCCAGCTTGTCATTCATCCAGTCCATCATTTCTCATGATGTTCTCTGCGTATAAGTTAAATAAGCATGGTGACAATATACAGCCTTGACATACTCCTTTTCCTATTTGGAACCAGTCTGTTGTTCCATGTCCAGTTCTAACCTTTGCTTCTTGACCTGCATACAGATTTCTCAAGAGGCAGGTCAGGTGGTCTGGTATTTCCATCTCTTTCAGAATTTTCCACAGTTTGTTGTGACCCACACAGTCAAACGCTTTGGCATAGTCAATAAGGCAGAAGTAGATGTTTTTCTGGGACTCTCTTGCTTTTTTAATGATCCAGCAGATGTTGGCAATTTGATCTCTGGTTCCTCTGCCTTTTCTAAATCCAGCTTGAACATCTGGAAGTTCACAGTTCATGTACTGTTGAAGCCTGGCTTGGATAATTTTGAGCGTTATTTTGCTAGTGTGTGAGATGAGTGTGATTGTGCAGTAGTTTGAGCATTCTTTGACATTGCCTTTCTTTGGGATTGGAATGAAAATTCATTTTCCAGTCCTGTGGCCACTGCTGAGTTTTCCAGATTTGCTGGCATATTGAGTGTAGGACTTTCACAGCATCATCTTTTAGGATTTGAAATAGCTCAGCTGGAATTCCATTACCTCCACTAACTTTGTTTGTAGTGATTAGTACATAGTGATTAATACGTAGATTAGCCGGGACAAATGTGGAACTGAGAGGATCTGGGGACTGTGTCACCCCACAGATAGGAGGGCTGCTAAAGAAGCTGCCCCGTGACTCCTGGGTGACCGAGGAGAGACCACCAGGTGTCAAAATTGAGGGCCCCCGGGGTCTTTAAAGAGCAGTTTTGATACAGTGACTGGGAAGACTCCAGGCCAGAGTGGTCAGGAGAAGGTGAGCAAATGATCTGCTCCTTGAAGACACCAGGAGGCAAAAAAGGGGTTTGGAGTTCGAGGGTGAGCCAGGAGTGAGTGAAAGCCTTTCTTTTCAGGTTGTCAGAGTCTTGAGGAAATCCCTTTTCACAGTGAATTCTTTTTTTTTTTTTTGCCAGTTTATTTTTTTAATTGAAGGATAATCGCTTTACAGAATTTTATGATTTTCTGTCATATATCAGAAGTATGCCCATGTCCCCTCCCTCTTGAACCTCCCTCCTATCTCCCCCCTCATCCTACCCTTCTAGATGGTCACAGAGCCCCTGTTTGAGTTCCCTGAGTCATACAGCAAATTCCCATTGGCTATCTATTTTGCACGTGGTATTGTAAATTTCCATGTTACTCTCTCCAAACATCTCACCCCCTCCCACCTCCCCTCCCCCATGTCTGTTTCTCCATTGCTTCCCTGAAAATTAATTCACTAGCACCATCTTTCTAGATTCCATATATATGTATCAGTATACGATGTTTATATTTCTCTTTCTGACTTGCTTCACTCTGAATAATAGGCTCATCCATCTCATTAGATCTGACTCGAAAGTGTTCCTTTTTATGACTGAGTAGTATCCCATTGTATGCATGTACCACGGCTTCTTTATCCAGTCATCTGTCGATGGACATCGGGATCACTTCCATGATCTAGCTACTGTAAATAGTGCTGCAATGAACACTGGGGTACGTGTGTCTTTTTCAGTTTTGGTTTCTTCAGGGTGTATACCTTGGAGTGGGATTGCTGGGTCATATGGTGATTTTATTCCTAGTTTTTTAAGGAATCTCCATACTGTCTTCCAAAGAGGCTGTGTATCACAGCACATTCTCAAAGAATACCCCTTCTGGGCTCTTCAGTGTCACACAGACTTCTGCCTGCAGACCTGTGCTGGCCAGGGCCTTACTCACTAGCCTGAAGTGGCCACTTGCATTAAAATTGACTAAAATTAAACAAAATTAAAACTCAAGTTCTTCAGTCTCAGTAGGCATGTATCAAGTGCTGAGCAGCCATGTGGCTCGTGGCCTCCATGTCGGACAACACAGACTAAGTGTGTCTCCAGCACAGCAGCGGCTCTGGGCCTCCCCTGTCCAGTCACCTCCCCAGTCTTGCGTTTAGAATTTCACGTGGCTTCAGTGTTATCTGTTTCCCAAAAGCCAACTCTAAAGTGAAGAAAACCAGAGGATGGTCTTCTCACAAATGCTGAGGAATTCTTTTCATTTTAAAGCCGACATTATCCCCAAACATAGACCTAAAATAAATTGTTCCATGATGTTAAATGAGAAAGAGAGAAAATATGTAAATATGTGGATTATGGTTACCGTCAAGCTATTTTCATCTGATAATTAGCCTTTGTTCATGCACAGGAACTTAATTCTTCTAATTCTTTTCTGGTTATGTGCTCATTAGAAAAATTGGGCAACATAGCCGCTTCCGTTCTATTCAGGAAGCACCAGAGCCCTGCTGGCTGCCCACCTGTCTGGGCACCTCCGAGCAGACCTTGTTGGCTGCAGGGACGAGAAAGCAGCTGACCTGCGGGCTTCTTGGGTGTTTCTGTCGAGAGACTGCCGTTGTCTGGGTGCAGAGCACACAGCCTGTTTCTCCCTAAGCCTTTCTCCGCTGTCCTGCTGCGGGAGCCCACCTGTGGGTGATTTTGTCTGCAAGATGCTTGTGTTTTAAAAGGTCCTTTCTGCTGTTGGCTGTGCTGGGGGTGCAGGAGAGCTGGGGGTGCCCGTGGGGGGTGCCCAGGTAGGAGGTGGCTCCAGGCTGTGCCTGATGTGCCCCCTTTACCAGGAGAGGAGAACCGCTGTGCACTGTTCTCAAGGGTGGGGGGGTCCCACCCCGCCTGCTTGCGCTCATGGGGAGCTTTCCTTTGTGTCCACCTGACCTCCACTCGTCTGATTTCACTCCTGGGCAGCCCTCACACTAGTAACAGGTCCTCGGTGACCCCTGACTTGAGCTAATCACCGCCCCCACCCCCCAACGACGCACGGCCTCAGCCTCTCCTCACTTCAGAGTTAGCAGCCATGCAGGTGCCGCCATCCTCACAGCCTGAAAGCAGAGGCTGCAGCTTCGTCTTCTGCAGAAACTCGAGCTCCCTGGAAAAGCAGGGCCCCCAGACCAGGGCCCCTCACTGGGGGCCACTGGGCCCACAGCAGCCTGGGCAGGGGGCCAGCCAAGCAGGAGGTAAGGGGCCCCTGGCTCCCAGCTCTTACCTTGGATGGCGGGCACCTCCCCAGCTGGTCCGGGCCCCAGTGCCTGTGCCTCCAGGGAGGCCCTGGCATCGAGGGGTAGGGCTTCCAGCTGCTGGAACCCTCGTCTCCTGGCTCTGCATCAACCCGCCTGTGACCCTGGATGGGCATAAATGGAAGGAGCTGTGGGGCCTCACCTAGGGCCTTGCCAGGTGCAGTTGGGGCCACCTGCCATGTCCAGTCTAGAGGCTGGTGGCAGCACTCACTCTGCAGGGCTGGGGTGCAGGGAGGTGATGTGTCTCAAGTGCCCAACATTAGCGCAGGAGATGCCGTCTTCCCTAATTCCTCAGGGTTAAATCCTCGGTGGGTCCTGGCTCTCTGTCATCCCGACAGCCCTTCGGGGCAGGGGCTGCCTCTCTGAATTCCCCTGGGAAAGAGGCCCCCCGCCCAGGTCTGCTCAGGAAGCCGAGCGTGGCAGGTCCTATGGGATCCAGGCCGTCCTCCTACTCTGCGGGGCTCCTCTGGTGAGAGCCCAGGAGCTGTTGCCTGACCCGCAGGGTGAGCCTGGCTGAGCTCAGCCCTTGAAACACAGGCTTCAGAGTCTCTGGGCTTCGTGCTCAGCAACAAGAGAAGCCACCAAGATGAGACGCCCACGGACCGCACCTAGAGAGAAGCCCTCGCGGCAGTGAAGACCCAGCAAGACCAAAAATATACAGAGAAAGAAAGAAAAGTATTGTTTTAAAAAAAGAATCTCAGGCTTGGGAAAAATAAGTGGGATTAATAAAATAAAACGTCGCTTCATTCCTTGTGCCTGATTTTCAAGGGCAGAGGTGGGATAAGCTGAATACCACCGTGCAGGACAGCTTTAGCCCTTGGACCTTTCACTGAACCATATAGTCAGTAGATTTTATTTTGCTTGGAGAAAACAGCCATCTTCCCTCCTTGGTGGGAATGATATTATCTCCCTGTGAGTGCATGCTCAGTTGGTTCCAACTCTTTGTGACCCCATGGATTGTAGCCCACCAGACTCCTCTGTCCATGAGATTTCCCAGGCAAGAATACTGGAATGGGTTGCTATTTCTTTCTCCAGGAGATCTTCCTGACCCACGGATTAAACTCAAGTCTTCTGCACTGGCAGGTGGATTCTTTACCTCTCAACCTGTGAATATGAAGTGTTTCCAATGCTGTAAAACCAGGCTGGTGCCCCCTGGGGTTGAGAGCTGCCATGCAAATGGGAGGAGTGGGCAGGAAGGGCTCTAAGAGTAGAGCGTTGGGGCAGGGGAAGGGCACCCCCCAGAGGAATGTAGCAGGAGCCTGCACGGTTGGTCTTGGCTGCAACTGGGTCCTTGGTCACAGGCTACACCTACACAGTGGTGTGAGTCAGACTTTACTTCAATCAGGATCCAAGTTCTGCACCGTCAACTCATCTAATTCTGTATGTTTGCATTCTGTATTTGTTTTCTTTTCTTCTTAGATTCCTAGGGAAATTTTCATATGAAAATCTCCAGCCTTATTTTAGCATTAAAAAAAAGAGAGAGACACGTTTTTTTCCAGGACTCCTAAGAAAGATGGAGGGAATCCGGGCGCCCCTGGTGGCCGCACGTGGTAGTTACAGGGAGAGTGACCGGGTCCCCAGCCCCTAGGGAGCAGGTTCTTCAGAGTTTCAGAGCTGACCTGGTTCCTCCCTTCCTCCCTGAGGTTTCCTGTGCACCCTACAGGGCGGAACACCTGTCTGCATCCCTGAGCTTCTGACCTCTGACCCCAGACCTGAGCTGCAGGAGCCCCTATTGATATTCAGATATGCCTTTTACCTGAGTGTTTACAGTATGCTGGGCTCTGACCTGCCTTGTCTTATTTAATCCTTAGGAGCCAGGATCAGGTTTTAGTGTCCTGAGTTTTTAAATGAACAGACAGATGCTCAAGAGCAATCTGTCAAGATCACCTGGTCTGTGGATTCTGTTCTAACTCCCTGGCTGCCCAGCCAAGGTTGGCTCCCTGACTCTGGACTTGAGCGTGATGATCATGTTAACCACTTAGTCCTGTCTGACTCTATGCGACCCCATGAACTGTAGCCCCCCCCCGCTCCTCCCCCCTGTAGCTCCCCCAGAATCCTCCATGGGATTCTCCAGACAAGAATACTCGGGCGGGTTGCCTTTCCCTTCTCCAGGGGATCTTCCAGACTCAGGGATTGGACCAGGGTCTCCCGCATTGTAGGCAGATTCTTTACCATCTAAGCCACCAGGGAAGCCTGAGCGTGATGGCTGGGGCCAGTTGAGGGTGCGGCTGGCATGGGACAGGAAGGGCATGAGTGGCTCGTTCTGGCCATTGCATTGAGCGCATGGAGCTTCTAGGAAGCGGGTGCGTTGAGTCTAGGGTGCTGGCTATGCCTGTGCTGTTGTGCACTTTTCAGTGACACACGTGTGCCCTCCGAGCCTCTGACAGAGAAACACCCAGAAGAGATGGAGTGTGGAAACAGAGCCGCGTAGCCCTCCTGAGCGTCTCGTCAACAACGCTCATGCTGCTCCAGGCCCGAGGACACAATCTGTCCAGGATTGGCTGTTTTCCGTCTGCAGTGGAGGGCCGAGAGGCAGCCCCGCAGGACCGTGGGGTCTGTGGCCCGGACTGTGCCGAGCTTTGATCTGTGAAGCAGTGGCTGGCTGCCCGGCCTGCGGTCCTCCACGGCCCAGCCGAGGCTCCGGAGACCTCGGGCCCCTGCAAAGGGGCGGAGTTGTTGTCACCAGGCCTTCCCCTGTCACCACCTATTACATTTCCTGGGGACCCAGCTGCCCCCCGCCTGCAGCTGCACAGCAGCCTCCTCCTGGCTGAGAGCTCTGGCAGGAAGCTGGGCCTCTCCCTCTCTTCACTGTTTCATTAGTGGTTTTCCGAAGGCGCAGGTCCAGCCTTGGCGGGGCCACGCCATTCGGAAGTACGCAAACACTTCATAAAACCAGGCTGTTGAAGGATTCCCAAACCCAGGAATCCGGTCCCTTAGAGGTCCAGGCTGGTGGCCTGGGGAGTCTGCTGCAGTGTTTCTGGAAACTTCCATGCCTGTGTGTGTCTCCCTCTCCAGTCATCCAGCCTGTTAGCAGTTCTTAGCTCTTTGGGGTTCACAAACCTCTTTTTGTATCTGGTGAAAGCTTTGAACTCTCCCCAGAAAAGTGTTTCCCTGGTGGCTCAGATGATAAAGAGGCTCTGCCTGCAATGCGTGGTATCTGGATTCAATCCCCTGGAGGAGGGCATGGCAACCAACTCCAGTATTCTTGCCTGGGAAATTCCATGGACAGAGGAGCCTGGTGGGCTAGAGTCCATGGGGTCCCAAAGAGTCGGACATGACTAACAAATACTCTTTCAGAAAGGCGGACCCGTGCACACGCACACAGCATTTTACTTAGAATCACAAGATGTTCACAGCCACCTGCTAAGGAGGGACCCAACTGAGAAACCCCCAGGGCTAAATAGCAGTTGCTTCCATATTTGGATGTCTTGATGGAGTTTTCCTACCAAGAAGAAGGGTAAACAGGCTCGTCAGGTCTTTGTTTTTGAAACACCAGGAGCCTGGGCACCCCAGAACGTGGCCTGAATGACCAGTTAACAGACAAACTCAGAGGCCAGAGTGGGAGCTTGGAGGCTGGGGGTGATGGGCCCCAGGGTGCAGCGTCACTGGGGGCAGCTGTTCAGAGCCCCAGGAGTCTCGGGGGTCTGGGGACAAGTCAAGAACGGCAGCAGGGGGGGAGAAGTAGTGTCCGGCAGGTGGGGAAGCGCAGCCAGCCTGATGGCTGTGGCCTGTGATGGCTGCTCTGGATACTGGGCAGAGGGACGCAAACGGAGCGCTTCCACGGCACCTCCTCTGCCCCCAGATCGGTTTGGGGCCCCCGTGCCATCACCTGAAGCCAACCTGCCTCCCCGTCCCCGGTCGCCCGAGACCAAGCCCCAGCTGCCCGCACCCTGCCAAGCGCCCAAAGCCGCATCTTCGAAGGCAACAGACACAAAATGTGCTTGTGTTCCTGACACACTCGTGGTAACAGACACGTTTTCATCCGTGGCCTCATCAGGTCAGCCTCTGGACGGGTGTCCCCCTTGGACCCCTGGGGAGAATAAGGCAGGAGAAGAAGGTTCCGGGGCCAGCAGACAGGGAGCGAGCAGGCTCTCTGCTCTGATCACTGCCTGAGCGGAGCATCTGAAGGAAGGGCAGGAAAGACTGTGGAGCCTCCAGGCTGGTTCCCATGGTAACTTAGGTACCCTCCCCATGCCTCTGTTTTCCTGTCTTTAGAAAGGGCACAGGAGCACTTGCAGGCTGGTATGAGGATTCCGTAGATGGCGCGCAGAGAACAGGCATTAACTGAGTGTGTGCCTGGTACATGGGGAGCACTGAGTAGTTTGTTAATGAAGCTGCAAGCCTGGCAGCACAGATGGGCCCTTACACCAAGTCCTCGCCTTCTGGAAATTCCAAGCGTCCCCGTAAAGCCGAGGAAGGGAACGGAGTGTCACCTGGCTTTCCGTTAATTAGAGCGGGCTCCAGACTTGGTGTGAGCCGGCTGGGGGTGGCTGGAGGCCCCCACCCAGAGCGTCATGGCCGAGCTGAGCACAAGCCTGCCGTCCACGGCGATGGCAGGGCAGGAGCTCGAGCTGTCACTGCGCCAGGATGACAGGAGGGCTGCGTCAACCCCAAGTGCCAGCACCTCCTGCTGCATTTCCCGCCTGGGCCTGTGATTTCACCAAAGCTGGATGATAACCCCGACGGCACCCAACCTTTCTGGCTATTTGTCTTGTCGGCTTGGGCTTCCCTGTGGCTCAGATAGTAAAGAATCCGCCTGCAGTGCGGGAGACCTGGGTTCGATCCCTGGGTTGGGAAGATCCCCTGGAGAAGGGAAAGGCTACACACTCCAGTATTCTTGTCTGGAAAATTCCATGGAGAGAGGATCCTGGCGGGTTATGGTCTATGAGGCTGCAAAGAGTCAGACACGACTGAGCAACTCACACACGCACACACGCACACGCACACACGCACACACACACACATCTTATCGGCTGGCAGGGCTCCAAGCCCTTTAAGGATAAGGATGGGGGAGGAGAGAGTACCAAGCGCAGCCAGCTGCGTGGGATGCCAGATCCCAGAGCCAGGTTGAAGGGACTCCACCATGTGCTTCTCGGACCAGAGTCAGGTGCACGTGGAGCTCAGGGACAGGAGCCAACCCACTGGAGGAGAGGGTAGCAGGTAGCCTGGCAGGCTGTGTGGGGACAGAAAACAAAGGCCTCGGCTCTCCAGGCCTCACTCTGCCATACACTGCTGTGTGACCTTCAGCAAGGCGCCTAACCTCTCTGAGCCTCAGGGTCCCATCTAGGAAGCGGGGATGTTAATGTTGGCTCTGACTGCTTCACACGTGAAGTCATTTTGTAAATCTGAAAATGTCGCCCTGCTGTGGTGAACTGCAGATGCTCAGCCTTGAGGGTTCCAGGGTCGCTGGAACTCTCGGAGTCCTGGTGTTGGGGCCAGCAGCCAGGCTCTGCGGCACCTCCTGCATCACCAGGACTTTGCTCCCTTCAACAACTTATCCTTTGAGTCATGAGTTAAGCCATATCAATCATGATACCAATGAATAATAAGTTCTTTAGATATTTTCCCTTCCCATTTGATCCCCAGCTAGGAGCAAGGTTGTTTGGTTGTCTTTTTGCTTAGTTTTCTAAAATGGATGAGAGTTGAAAGGGACAGGCGAATCCTGAGGGCCTCATATCTGGGGGGATTAGAATGGCCTTGTGGGGAGGGGGGAGGGGAACTTGGGTACCCAGGCGACAGCACAGACACACAGGGTCAGGATGTAGTGACGGGGCACATGCCAGTCTTCCCCAGTTCTCTGGAGGTCAGCCTGGTTTCCACACCCTTGACTCCTTTCTCATCAGCATTTCACCCCAAAAAATCAAGGTGAAGCAGACACAAATCCAGGCCAAACAGACATCTGGTGTTATGAACCTCTGGTCCTGCCCCACAGCTACCCAGCTGGGTGGGTTTTGTTTATTGCTCTGTCGGGAGCGGGGATGGGCTGCAGACAGAGGTGTCCCTAAGCCTCAGCAGGCAGGGATGGAAACCTTGGTGACGGAACAGCAGCTCCTCAGCTGGCATCGCCTCAAAGCTCCGCAGGGCCCAGAATAGCCGCTCCAAGGCTGCTCTCCTTTCCCTTCCCTTTTTTTCCCCCTTTAATTAATTTAAGCCTTTTTGATTAAGTGACAGCTTTCATCACCCCTGGCAGCTGCTGAGAGACAAGATAATTTATAGATGCACTGATACTATATGATTAGGGCAAGCACCACAAATAACAGGCAAGAGATACACTGAGCAAGCTGATGGCCTTAGCTCACCGGTGCCTCCCCAACCTGCCTGGCGAGTCCCAGGTAGACGTCCCGCATCAGCCTGGCGTACCCCTCCCGAAGGCTGCAGGTAAACACGTCTTCACCCCGGTGCCCCAGGGCTTCCTCAGAGCTGCCTGGTTCTGCTGGGGAGGCACTTAACTCCTGAAGTCCTCTGGTCACAACTTCCTGGCCGGTTACCAGGGCATCCCTGGGGGCTTGGTCCAGGCAGGACCCGGGACACAGGGGGTCCTGGGCCGGTCACTTCTGGTTGACCTTGAGCACGCCCTCCTCCTCCTCCCACTGGACGCCATGGAAATGCCACCATTGTCTCTGGGGCTCACGATGGAAAAGCTGAGAGTCACTCCTAGTCCCCCAGCAAAGACAGTAATTAAATCACCCAGGAAATACAGGCTCTGTCCTCCATCCATGGCCCTTCATAACTGTCTTGGGTGGCCACAGTCCATGGGGTCACAAAGAGTCGGACACAAGTTAGCAGCTGAGCACTCACAGCACAGAAAACCCTAACTGTAGATACAGAGCACCCCCTGTCTTAAACCCTCAAGAACACACCGTGTTACCCCTTCCTCGTGTCAAGCGGAGGTGCTCCTGGGTGAGCCTCCCCCTCCTCCTGGGTGGAGCGTATGTCCTTTTCCACGCCCTCAGTCCGGCCTTCTAAGTGTTCCTTGTCTCAGGGTGAAGGGCACCCTCCCTGGGTCAGAAAGAGTCCAGGTGTTTCTCGTGCAAGGGATGCTGTGTATTTACACCTCGTATTTTCTATGCTGTGCTGTGCCAAGCTTAGGAGCATCCGACTCTGCAACTGCATGGACCATAGCCCCACCAGGCTCCTCTGTCCATGGAATTATCCAGGCAAGAATACTGGAGCAGGTTGCTATTTCCTACTCCAGGGGATCTTCCCGACCCAGGGATCGAACCCTCACCTCCTGCACTGGCAGGCGGTTCTTTACCACTGAGCTACCTGGGAAGCCCAGTATTTTCTAGGCAGGATTAAACGGGAGACAGTCAGCCCTGTGCAGCCCTGAGGATTAGCAGCTCAATCGGAAGCCAAGATTCCCCTTCACCTGGGGGTCCAGCCTGCCTTGCGTGGCCTCTGCCCACGTGGCTGGAGGGAAGGAGGAGGGGACCTGGGTTCCAGAAGTTTAAGTGGACAAACCACACTGAGATAAACGGGCACCTTGTCAGCCTCTGGGGGCTGGCTGCTTGTGGAGTGGAGAAGCAAAGCCATGGGGGTTCCTGTGAAAGAAAGCATGTTTGCGGCTGGTTCTTTGGTGGCTGTTCTTGGCAAAGAGCTGAGTGTGAAAGATTGAGGATAGCCTGGGAGGAATCGAGCTACAGGACTAGGGGGGAAGGATCCATCATCCCATCTGCATTCCTAGCGCCTCCCACAGCTGGTGCAGGGCTAAGCTGACCACAGGCATCCAGCATCACACGGTCAACTGCCCAGGGGACCTGCCTTGTCGGGGCACCCCTGCCTCCCTGTGCCCACCTGACAGCCAGACCGCCTGGTCCGGGTTCCTCGGAGGACTTCTGCTCCCTGAGGGATATTGGGAAAACTGGGGACAGGACATGATTCCACTGAGCCAAGTCACTTTATGCTTTTAAGATTTTTTTATTTTAAATATCCATAGATTCACAGGAGCTTTCAGTGGCAGGACAGAGAGGTCCGCTATGACATGGATGTTTGATCTCTTATTATGGTCCAACAGGACTCTGAGACTCTGCACTTTTAAAGACTATTGTCTGTCTGTTGTTCACATTGGGTCATTTCTGTTCTATCTTCAAACTCACTGAGTCTTTTCTCTGTTGTTTCCATTCTGCTATTGAGCCCATTCATTGAGTTTTTAAATTTCCTTCATTACTGTTTTCAAGTCTAAAATTTCCTGGTTTTTTGGCTGAGGTGTTCTGTTTCTTTTCTGAGACTTTCCATTTTTTCATTGCTTCAAGCATGTTTGTAAATTGCTTGTTGAAGCAGTTTTATGATGGCTACTGTAAAATCCTTGCCAGATAATTCTAACATCCGGGTCATCTCAGTGGTGGTATATGTTGATTGTTTTTTTTCTCATTCAAGTTGACATTTTCCTGGTTCTTGGTGTGGTGAGTGATTTTGAGAGCAAACTGGACATTCTGCTTGTTATTTAGAATCTTGTGTTCTTGCCGGCTTGCCACGTAACTGTGCCCTTTAAGATGGCTGAAATGGTAAATTTTATGCTATGCATGTTTTATTGCAATGTGGAGTGAAGTGTGTCTTGCTAGGCTGCCCCTTTCCTGGGCCCTTGGCTAAAGAGCTGACCTCAGTCATGTACGTGTCGGTTTGTCTGCACCCGTTGGCATTTCTCTGTTCCCCGGAAAGCTGGGGAGCTCACCCACGTGCCTTTCCGTGAGTGCTGAGACTCCTCGTCACCGCACCTCCTGGTCTTCCTCTTACAGTCATCTTACGTTTGCTTTGTTTGTAGTGTCTGTGGATTTTATTTGCACTTTGTGGGATGAATGGGGAAACTATGTCTGCTCCATCTTTTCAGAAGCAGAAGTCTCCAGGTCACTTTATTTTATGGAGCAAGTTCTGCCCATGTTTCATTTCTGCTGCCGGCCAGTGAGTCTCCCTCATTTCCACACAGTGTATAAAACTAGGGCTGACAGCGTCTTCTGTTCAAGGGTTCATACTTCTGCAATCGCCTGTTAACATTTCTAAACATTTCCAGAGCAGCAGAGAAGTCGCCCAGTGTCATTCATCATAGCATTTCACTGCCCATCGTCTCCGTTGCCCCAGGCTCAGTAACGCTAATCCCCGGTGCATTTAACGAGTGCCCATTCACGATCATAAAGTTAGTTTATTCTTTGTATGCAGACACTTCTCATATCGTCTTAATCACGGCTTTCCTCAGCTCACGCCTTCTTTCCCGTCCACACTTTATCAGCACGTATGATTAAATATGCTTGGGCTGGATTTGCCCTTTCTTCTTCATTATGACGGCTGGCTTTTAAAACACTGCTGGGAGCAAATGCCCTGGCGTGGCACCCGAGGCACTGGACTTTGAGTTGGGGTATCTGGGTTTAGTCCTGGTTTCACTACTCACCGGCTAATCATTCGATTCCCCGGAGCCTCAGATTCCTCATCGTTAAAATGAGGGAAGACGAACTGGGCTGTCTGTCCCTAAGGCCGTTCCTGTGGGACCAACTCCACGTTCAGTCCACTCCCTGTTGTTGAATTAAAGTCATTATCCGACTGGGGTAGGGGTGAGGCAAATGTGTCCCTGACAGTTATCTGCTGGCAGGTGGACAGTAGGTGCAGAATTTCAATCGAGACACCTATGTGGGATCTGTCCCTACAGTTTTTTATCTCTGTTGACAGCTGTGCTTGGAGCAATACACAAGTTCTAAGTGACTTTTGTTCTCCCTTGAAGCCAGGTGCCTTCATCACGCGTCCTCTTTGGCCTCTTCCTTTCCGTCTCCCACGACCCCCTCTACTCCTTCCTTCCTTCCTGAGTGCTCACCTGGGCAAAGCATGTCGCCCTAGCTCCCCTGACATGGAGAAAAGAGCTAAGGCATTGCCGGGGCAGAAAGAGCCAACCATGGCTGTGCCCAGATCCCCATCAGGGTGAGGGATGAAATAAGGCGGGCGCGGAAACGGGGCAGAAGTGGGGCCACAGGGCAGAGATGGATGAGCCGGGCGGCCCAGGGAGACGGAAAGGCAAGCCCAGGAGCAACGTCTGTCGGGCAGGGATGAGTCATGGTCACCTGCCGGCTGCCAGCGCCCAGCAGGCTGGCAGTGCTGGCCTCTCTCAGGCTCTGGTCATTTGTAGCTTCCAGTCTGGGATGGCAGGACTGGGTGTCCTGCTCCTATTAGAGTCGGCCAGAGGGACCAGTCCCTCCACGGAGCAGGTAGCCTGGCTGGTCATGGGGCCCGTGGTCTTGCAGGATCTGCATCACCTCAGCCCCTACAGGGCGTCGTGTCGGCCGTCCCCTGCCCCCCGCCCCAGCTCTGGAAACAAGACCCCAGCTTCCCATCATCCCCTGCAGGAAAGGGTGGAGAAGTAGCCCCCACCCCCCACCACCCAAGCGTCTGGCTTTAGGAGGTTTTCAAGAAAGAGATCCAGGAGGTTCAAGGCAATGGATCTGGGAGGTTCGTGTTGATGTTTCACTTCCAAGGACCCTGATTTCCATGGAGCACTTTGTGCAGAAGAAGCCAAAACCAAACAAAGGGAAAGGGAATAGGCCAGCCTGGAGTGCAAAGCACCTAGACCCTGCCTGTGTGCGCAATGCGTGCGTGCATGTGTGTGTGTGCGTGTGTGTGCACGCTCAGCACAGGTGTGTCTCCCAAGGGATGCCCAGTCCTTTGCTGCCCCCGCGTCAGTGCCTCTCGGGTCTCCCTGTGTTTTCTGAGGGGTGGGGAATGAGGGCGGACGCCTAGCAGGTGGGAGACAGAGGAAGGCGAGGGCACATCGAGGAGACGGGCAGTGACTGGAACCCCGGGTGGGGCGCTGAGTATGCTCTGCTGTGGGCTCCAGGCCCCAGCTCTCCTACTGATCAGGTCCTCTCAGTTCAGTCATCTCTAGCCCTCAGCGAGTGCTCGGTAAACCATCTCATCTCTTTGAACCGGGGGATAAGTACCTTGATCAATGTGTAAACAAGTAGATATAACAGATGCCTAGCAAACGGATTTCCTGCATTTTCAAACTGCTGAAGCCAGATGGAGGGACTATTTTGAAGGAAAAGAGAGTGTTTGATCCAGGGGGATCTCTAATCTGCCAACTGTGACCCAACACACACTTTTACACAACAGTATCACAGGGTGGGTAAGACCCAGCACACACTTCTACACAGTGGTGTCACGAGGTGGGTAAGATGGGACAGCACCAAGGAAAGACTGAGAAACGTGCAGTTTGGCCCAAATCTAACAACTCAAAATATAGGTGATCTTTATAATATAAGCTAAGAGGCTGGGGGGAAAGACATTCTGTAACACAGGCCAGCTAGGCTAGCCTAGGCTGGCCAGCCTAGGCCTGCACCCACCTAGGCTCTTCTGGAGAATGAGTGAGTGAATAAATGACTGAATGAATGAGTGAATGAGTGAGTGAGGGATGAGTGGCTGCATGAATGAGTGAGTGAGGGGATGAGTAAGTGGCGGCATGAATGAATGAGTGAGGAGATGAGTGGCTGCATGAATGAATGAGTGAGGGGATGAGTGGCTGCATGAATAAATGAGTGAGGGATGAGTGGCGGCATGAATGAGTGAATAAATGACTGAATGAATGAGTGAATGAGTGAGTGAGGGGATGAGTGAGGGATGAGTGGCTGCATGAATGAGTGAGTGAGTGAGGGAAAGAGTGGCTGCATGAATGAATGAGTGAGTGAGGGAAGGAGTGGCGGCATGAATGAATGAGTGAGTGAGGGGATGAGTGGCTGCATGAATGAGTGAGTGAGGGGATGAGTGGCTGCATGAATGAGTGAGTGAGGGGATGAGTGGCTGCATGAATGAGTGAGTGAGGGGATGAGTGGCTGCATGAATGAGTGAGTGAGGGGATGAGTGACTGAGTGTATAAATGACTGAGTGAACGAGTGAGTGATTGCAAAATGAGTGAATGCAACCTGACAGGTGAGGCTGGCCCCCCATCCTCCCCCAACCCTGCCCATGCCCCCCACACCTTTCCCCTTGGCTGCATAAATTGCTGTGTGAATTGATGGTGCCTGTCAGATAAAGCCACCTGAGATGGAAATGTTCACTTATTGGCGCAGACGTGTGTCGGCTCAGCTCTGATGGATGCTCTGCCGCTGCTCCAAAGCGTGCAGTCCTGGAACCACGCACGGCGGGACCGCAACTGCTGGGTCTGCGCCTTGACCACTGCTTCGGGCTGGAGATGGCCGTGCCATCATCTCTCCCAGGTCCCATGCCACGTGGTCCCAGCCTGCCACACCTGCCCCGGGCTGGAGAAGGGCTCCCTCCTTCCATCTGTAATGCTCCCGCATCCTGCTGGTTTGGCCATTATTTGAATATAGGATTTCCAGTGGAGACTGTGAGGGATAGGAGACCAAGCTCCTGGGGCCCACCCTGCCTGAGGCCACACAGGCAAACTGGATGGTTGGAGCTCAAGCCTTGGGCCGGGCTTCGGCCGCCTGTGGGCCCTGGACAGGCTGCTTGACCTCGCGGAGCCTCGGGCTCCTCGCCTGTGGTGGCAATGGTACCTGAGACCAGCCCCCGGGGATGGGAGCGTGTTAACTGCGAGCGCCCACAGTGGTGGCTGCCCCAGCCGCCTCTACTGTCCTTACCCCTCAGTGTCTCCTATAAGAGGACTGACCCACCGTCCAGGCCCCTGGTGAGCCAGCACCTGGGAGCGGGTACTTCCTGAGATGTGAACTCTGGGGAGGACGCCAGCCCCCTGTGCCGATGACGACCCTGCTCCCCTGTGCCGGGTGAGTCCCCGGGGTGTAGATGCCACCTGGGATGCATGAGTGTCGAGTGGGAGCTCCAACCGGACCCGCCATCTCAGAGGAAAGGCTGGTCCTCTAGACATTCATCACTTTTCCCAGATCACAGACGCCACCCGGTCCGGGGGCCTAGTGTCTGGCCTGGATCCTGGGAGAGCCCGAGGTGCCCTTTGCCTCTGGCTGGTGTTGGAAAGGGGTGCCCAAGCTCACTGGTATAACAGCCTCATGCAGGCCTCGCCATGTTGTGATGGCCTCTGTCCCTTCTGACCCTACCCCCCACTTGGCTGCTCTGACCAGGGCGCTGCTTCTTCAGCTGCAGGCCCCAGAGTACTGACTGTCCGTGGACTGCATCAGAACTCGGGTCCCTGAGGCCAGACATCTGACCTGTCCACGGACTGTTTGATTCTGGCCCAGCCCAGAGATCCTGTCTCCCCAGACCCTGGGCTATGGGGTAGGGGTGGGAGAGGGTGGCAGCCAAGAGCAGTGGCTCAGGGGAGGGCATCAGGCCAGAGGCTGCTGGTGCTCTGAACTCTGGCTGGGTGCAGCCACCCTGGAGTCACACGGGGACTTCCAGCCACAGGAGCCAGAGGTCAGTGGGAACCTGGCTGTGGTCAGACAGAGGGTCCAGGTCACTGGCTTGCTTTCTGCACAGAAGGTAGAGAAATGGTCAGCTCTCCCCAGAGGATCCAAGCCTCATGCCCTGCAGGCCCTTTCTCCCAGGCCTGTTGGACACGTCCCCCTTTGTGCACCATGGGGGGCTCCCACTACACACGGGGTCTCTGAGGGCAGACCCCAGGCTTCATGGGCGTAACTTCAGGAGACTTACCCAAGGACTTCGTTCTGCGTGTAGACTCCAGTGATATCACACTTCTTTCCTGCTCTTGTGCATCTTGTCTTCCTGGCTATTCTGCCTTTTTCCTCCTTTTCATCTTCCAGTTTTCCTCTCTAGCACTGTTGACAATTTTTATTTTACTTTTTAAATTGAGGTCTGGGCTTCCCTGGTGGCTCAGACAGTAAAGAATCTGCCTGCAATGCGAGAGACCGGGGTTTGATCCCTGGGTCGGGAAGATCCCCTGGAGGAAGGCATGGCAACCCACTCCAGTATTCTTGCCTGGAGAATCCCATGGACAGAGGAAGCCTGACAGGCTGCAGTCCATGGGGTGGCAAAGAGTTGGACACGACTGAGCGACTGAGCACAGCACAGCACATGGCTTATATACAATATTATGTTAGTTTCAGGACTACAACGTAGTGATTCATAATTTTTGAAGGTTATACTCCAAGTTACAAATATATTTCTGTATATTAATTTTGTATCCTCCAGCTTTGCTGAATTCATTGATGAGCTCTAGTCGATTTTTGGCGGTGGCTTTTCGATTTTCTATGTATAGTATCATGTCGTCTGCAAACAGTGACAGTTTTAATTCTCCCTTTTCCAATTTGGATTGCTTTTCCCACTTTATCTTCTCTGATTGCCGTAGCCAGGACTTCCAATACTATGCTGAGTAAATGTGGCAAGTGGGCTTCCTCGTCTTAAGGAAATGCCTTTGGCTCTCCACTGTTCAGTAGGATGTTGTTTGTGTTGTTGTTTAGTTGCTCCGTCATATCCGACTCTCTGCAACCCCATGGATGGTAGCCCAGCAGGCTCCTCCATCCATTGGATTCTCCAGGCAAGAATACTGGAATGGCAGTATTCCAGTATTGGCAGAGGCAAGAATGCATGCCCTCCTCCAGGGGATCTTCCCAATCCAGGGATAGAACCCGTGTCTCTTATGTCTCCTGCATGGGCAGGCAGATTCTTTACCTCTAGCGCCACGTGGGAAGCTCTGACAATGGTTTGGGATTCTTTAAATGTATTGTTGGATTCAGTTTGCTAATACTTTGCTAATGATTTTTGATCTATGTCCATCGGTGATATTGGCCTGCAATTTCTATCTTTTGTGCTGTGTTTGGCTTTGGTATCAGGGTGATGGTGGCCTCACAGAATGATTTTGGAAGCATTCCTTTCTCTGCAATTTTTTGGAACAGTTTCAGAAGGATGGGTGTTAACTCTTCTCTAAATGTTTAGTAGAATTCACCTGTGAAGCCATCTGGTCCTGGACTTTCGTTTTGGTAGTTGGTCAATTTCATTTCTGGTAATTGGTCTGTTCATATTTTCTGTCTTTCCCTGATTCAGTCTTGGAACATTATATATTTCTAGGAATTTTTCCACTTCTAGGTTTTCTATTTTATCGGTGCATACTGTTATAGTCACGTCTTAATGATCCTTTGTATTTCTGTGGTGTGGGTTGTAACTTCTCTTTCATTTCTGATTTTACTCATTTGAGCCCTCTCTGTTTTTTCCCCAAAGAGTCTGACCAAAGGTTTATGAATTTTATCTCTTCAAAGAATCAGCTGTTAATTTCATTAATCCTTTCTATGATTTTTTAATTGCCTATTTCATTTATTTCTACTCTGATCTTTATGGCAGCACTTGGATATAAAGCCAGGTGGTCTCCCTTCAGAGACGGGGCTC
Source organism: Ovis canadensis (assembly GCF_042477335.2). Taxonomy (NCBI): domain Eukaryota; kingdom Metazoa; phylum Chordata; class Mammalia; order Artiodactyla; family Bovidae; genus Ovis; species Ovis canadensis. The sequence goes on from NC_091247.1 coordinate 220,352,415, forward strand.
CCAACACCATGCCCTGAGCCTCACCTAACACAACAGGGCGGGAAGACAGGTGGGAGTCTGGCCGGTGACCCCCATGGAGCAGGGGAGGGGCAGCCGTGCTTACCTGGCACCTGCTGTGAGCGTCAGGACCACACACCAGACTCCACCCATCTTCATCACAACCCTCTGAAAAGCATCGCTGGCATCATGCTTTGTGAATGAGGACCCTGGGGGTCAGAGAGACTAAGGGGTGGACCAGAGCCCACACAGCCAAAGAGAGCAGAGGCTGGACTCAAACCCAGGTTCTCCACACTCCTGGCTTTCCAGGACAGTCATCCTGTCCACATAGAGGCTGCACCGCCCTTTGTGAGAACTCCTGCTCCACCAGCGTGTCTATACCTGCCTGAACCTGGGGTCTGGTCGTTTCCACAACACACTGACGTGCTCATCCCCGGGCCTGTCCCAGCCCCAATTAACCTCATCTCTGGACGGGGCCCAGGTTCCCCAAGAGGTCAGCGCAGGTGGCCTTCGGAGCCAGGACCCGGGCTTGTCCCCCCCACATCCTCTGGTGACCTGTGACTCGGCATCAAGGGGTCCAGGCTGTTACTGGTGCTAATCAGAGATGCTGACCCCTGCTAGTGGATCGCCCACCCATGGAGCAGAAGGTCCTGCTTAAGTTAAAATCTCATTTCCTTGAAAAGGCCCTGTGAGTTGAGGGGTATGGATGCTCCAGGCACCCTCTGGAGTTATTTGGGCCCGAAGGCTCCCCAGGAAGCTGGGGTGACCATCCGGCTCCACCAGCTACAGAGGTAACTGCTCTGAGGTCACCAACCTGAGGGACACCTTACCCTCGAGCCCACCCTGGAGCCCCTTGTGGTCTGCGGACTCCGCGGAAACACATATGCACCAGACACTGAGCTCTCCATGATTTCTCATGGCCGGGCAGAGGAAGGAAGCGGCGTTCATTTCACAGATTAGAAAACTGAGGCCCAGAGAAGCAGCGTGCCCCCCCGCCCGAACAGAGGCTTCTCAGCCTAGTTGGGGTCTCAGCACTGAGGTGGGTGTGGGCTGGGCCACATGGAGGAGAGGGTCAGCAGGGCCTGACTGCCAAGGCCCTTGGTGTGGCCCATAAACTCGGAGCAAGGTGACTGCTTCTCGAGAATGCGCAAGGTCCAGCAGGTGGACATGGCCTGCTCCCCATCAAGCCTCTGCTGGGGGTGCCAAGCAGAGCCAGGCCTTCCATGGGACTCAGAGCAAGCCCCCTGGCCTGGATCCGCTGAGCCCCAGGGCCTCCTCACCTGCAGAAAATGTACCGTTTCTGACGGTCGTTGTGAGGATGGAATGTGAGGGTAGGGAACTCTGGGCAGCTCTGGAGCAAGACGTGTGCCCTCAGACCTCGGTCCCATCTGCTACCAAAGTGTAGGAAACACTCATTTCAGCCAGATCCTGAATTAGACTAAAAATGGCCCAAAGCCAAAAATGTAAACTGTATCTGGTGACGGAGTTTTAATTCCAAGAAGTCACTTTCATTGCCTTTTTCAAGTATTAACATTTGGTTTTTTATTTGACCGCACCAGGTCTTGGTTGCAGCATGGGGAATCCAGTTCCCTGACCAGGGATTGAACCAAGGTCCCCTGCACTGGGAGCATGGAGTCTTAGCCCCTGAACTCCTAGGGAGTCCCTATTGCCTTTAAATAAAATGTTCATATTATTTTTCTCATCCTCCCAACTCAAAGGCCAGAAAATGTAAAGCTGAGCAAAACCCTTTTCAGGGAACTTATATGTGTTTATAAAACATATTGTGATAATAATATTTTTAATATTTTCAATCAACCCAGCAATTCGGTAACTTGAAAACCCTGCTTCATAAGTGAGAACACGTAAAGGCAAAGAATAAAAGACTTGCTTGGCTAAAGTCGCAAAGCAACTGAGAGGCCATACCTGGTCAGACCTTCCCACCTGAAGCGTCCAGCCTCTGAAAACCCCATAGTCGCAATTGGTTTATTGAGGGACGAATGGGATTCTCCTTAGGAAAGGGGGTTGTCTGAGAGGACCAGTCAAGTTTCTACGGCCCAAGCAGAACAGCTAGTGGCCAAGTCCCGGCTGTTAGAAGAGAGGGCCTCCTTCCCTGCGTGTCTGCACTCCCGTCCTCTCTCCTCACTTGTCCTGGATGGTCCCTAGCCTTCCCATCATCCTCCATCCTTGTGCTAAGATGCAGTGAACTTGGCAGTGAGTGAAATACTGCTCTCTGCTTCTCTTCTTGGGGGAAATCCATCAGTAATTAGACGCATTTTTCAATTTTGCCACCTAGAAACAGAAAATGCCCATAAATCTCCCCAAGCAGAAATCAGATGTAACTGATTTAATTACCAAGGAGTAAACAAGGTGATTCTGCCTCCGTAAGACACCCAAATGCGTTCATAACTGGCTCATTAAGCTACTGTAGAACCGATTATTCACTGCGAGGCAGAGGCGGGGCGGGGAGCAGACGCAGGCTTTCATGGGAAGGTGATGGGCTGGTGCTACCAGGGCAGGGGCCTGGTGACAGGGACCACGGGGGGGGGAGGGGAACAGCCCAGTGGGGATGGCACCTCTGCAGACAAGTCTGTGACCCTGAGGCAGGCCTTGTCCTTCCTCACCAAGACACCCCTCTCCTTCCCCAAGACCCCCCCATCCTCCACCACGGCCATCCTGTAGGAAGGCGCTCTCAAGCTTCCTCAGGTGGGTTTACCTACAAGGAGTGGGTGGGTACTTTGCGAGTCTCACTGAGGTGGAATTGGGGTGACCACAGCCTCCAACTCATCTGGGATAACCCCGACGCACTGTGTCCCTGTGAATTAGTCACAGGCTCTCTTTCACTCTCAAAGCTGCCCTTGTTTGGATGATAAACTGTGTGGCCACTCTGTGCATCCAGCAGGGAGGGGACGGCTTGTAAGTCGGCACCAATGGATAGATGGTCACTGTGTTGAGAAGGATGCTGAGGTCGTGATATGGGTCAGCAGGTGAGTTCACAGTGATGGCTGAGCAGCATCTACTGGAGTTGGCGGGGGGGGGGGGGATGGACAGGCCAGCAGGTAGAGGTGGCTTGCGTCCAGGGTCTCTGTGGCCCCAGAATTCATTGCCCCATCTACCATAGGGTTTATATCCACAAGTCAGAGCAGCAGCATAATACAGGGACAGTGAAGACTGTTTAGGGAGCTGTTTCCCCGTCCAGACGAGGAGAACAGAAGCTGGGAGATAATCCCCTGGCTTTCGCCACCCTCAGCCCCAGACCCTCACCCCTCACAGCTGAGGAAGCAGTGCCAGGAGGACTGGGTTTAGGCCTTGCTGCCCTGGTGGGCTCCACAGCTGTGGGAGGGGGCCAAGCCCTCTGCACTCCCTCTACTTGGGACGTCAGCCTTTCCTGGGTACCTGCGCTCCCTCGGCACAGATCAGGAAGCTCCCGCTGACCCCGCATAGGCTGGGGCACATTCTCAGCATCACAGGGCTCGGTGCTTGTTTTTAGTGGGTCTGCACACATTTCAACCAGTTCCCAAGATCAAAGAAACAGGGGGTCCCTGCTGAACCTCAGCATACCCTCAGGGCACAGTGACCCCCAGGACTCAAGCCCAAGGAGGCCGCAAGGAGTCGTGAACTCACAGGCCCAGAGGCACCAAGGCATCAGCTTCCTCAGTCATGCGGTTCTCCACCCCCGGATGTTTCTATAGCAACATAACGGTGTTTTGAAAGGATGACCAAGCTGTTTCACTTGCTTACGCTTTCTTGTTTGTTTTTTGGTTTTGAAGAGGGGGTTGGAATGAATTCTGTAAGGACTCTCATACCTCTAACGTCGGGGGAACACAGCGCTGCTCACAAAAGCAGTGCCACATGCACACTGACACACTCACACACACACATTCACACACACTCACCCACCGCACAGATCACTGTGTCTGAGCTTCTTGGCGTCTGGCACCTGCTTCTTCCCTGGGTCCTTGTCTGGATCCATCTTCCTGACTTCTGGGCCCTTTTCAGCTCTGGCTCAGACCCTTAAGCCTCAGGGGTCTTGTCCCGCTGTGTCTTAGGGGATAAGTGGGACCAGGGAGGCAGAGAGATGGATGGACCTCGGGCCTTGGGTCAGGAAGTCCAGCGGGTCCTGGGTCCCAGGCGTGTGCCTCCCAGGCCTCACCTTCTCAGTGTCCCAGTCTCTCAAGCAGGGAGGTAGCTCGGATCATCTCATTTCCTTTGTCTCTCAGACCCCATGGTTGTACACGGGACGCCGTCACTCCTGCCTGGAGACAGTTTCCTTGATGTGGAGCCCAGCCCCAGCTCTCCTCTGACAACAAACTCTCCAGGGCCCACTTGTCCAGCCGCTCCCATGAGCCCAGCTCCCCTCTGAGCCCACCTCCCGTGCGTCTGGCACCAGCAGCTCTGCCTCGAGTCCAGAATGGGTCTCCTGGCCTTGGTGCCTGGAAGCACACATTTGAGACCTTTCCCAGGAGCCTCTGGGGCACCTGAATTGAGGAACATCGGCCCATGCGCTGAGGAGGCCGGGTCAGATCCCACAGCCAGATCTCCTCCAGTCTGTCTGAGCAGGGCCCAGGGTTCTGCCCTTTTCAACTTTGCGTTCCCAAACCCTGAACTGGGCTCAGAAGGCCACCTCTGGCTTAGTGTCTCAGAGATGGGGAAGATGGGCTTGGGGGCAGGGGAGCTGTGGTGAACCAGCAATTCACCAGCTGGGTGGACTGCAAATGGTGTGTCCTCCAGTATGCCCCATCCGCTGAGTGGGTGGGACCTGGGGGTCTTCAGTGAGCTCCTCCTGACCCGCGAGGAGGGGCCGTGTGTCTGGGGTCTGCATCGATGACTCCTGGAGGCCAAGGCTCCTGTAGAGCGAACACCCATGTGTGAAGGCCACGGGCAGCCTCCGCCCGGTGGGGTCATGACGGCTCTATGCTGGAGAGCAGCTGCTGGGGCGGGGGATGGGGGGAGACGATGAATCAGCCGCGAGTCGGCTGGAGCCGAGCCGAGTGTAGACTCGTGGAGCAGAGCCTCATCCGCAGCAGGGCTCTCTTAGTGGGCGGAGAGGGAGGAGGACCACCCCACCCACCCCCACCCAGTGCCCACCCCATCCTGGGAATGCTGGGGCCCCTGCTGGCCTGGTCTTGGTCTTTGGACAAAGAGTTTTGTTTTCTGAAGGTCAGAGCGCGTGGGCAGCTGCCTCTGTCTCCTGACTGTTGGAGGTTCCCAGACTCCCCTTCTGGGTTTCAGGAGGCTGGCCTGCAGCTCCTGGGTTTGTGACTCAGAACTGTGGCACTTTCTCTGCGCTTCCAACTCCTCCCTCAGCTCTCTCATCCTGAGTTCTCTCCTGAGAAGTTCAAGCAGGTATTCACTGATTAAGATTTCTCAAAGGTGTGCAGTTTTCCCACCACCCTAATTTCTGCCTTTTAAGACTAGAAGACTAGTGGATCTGAGCATGCCTGTGGAACGGACCGTGGGATTGTGGATGTGGCAGGGGTCCCTCCCAGCATCTGCCCTGATCCGACCACAGAGGGGCCCCTTCTCCACCGGCCTGGGGGACCTGTGGGGTCAGAACTTTCCAGACCGCCCCCCCAATCTGATGACTTTCTCTCTTGTGTTTCCTAGGAGCGGGTGGAGTATCTCTTTCTCATCATTTTTACTGTGGAAGCATTTTTAAAAGTCATAGCCTACGGACTCCTCTTTCACCCCAACGCTTACCTCCGCAATGGCTGGAACTTACTAGACTTTATCATCGTGGTTGTCGGGTGAGTACCAACTCCCACCCCGCCAGCCAGCGCAGCCCCTTCCCTTCCGCACATACCTATGTCTTTCTGATTTGGTCACAAGGGCCCTGGGCTTCAGGCCAGACCAGAGGATCTATTTAAAATCCCTCTGGATTCAGACTTTCTGCAAAGGGAGGGGAGCTGTTACCTGGAACAGCCCTGGTGCTGCTCCCGTCTGCACGCCCACGCCCACATGCACACCCGCACAAACTCACACAGGTGAATCAAGGGTTTCTGCTGGAGCCCAGGGTCCTCTCTGCAGCCGAGGAGAAGCCCCAACTTTAGGTCTTCTATTCCGTCTCCAGCCTCACCTGGACCGAGTTCCTAGGCAACCCCACCCACCCCGCCCCGAGGTGAGGCAGAGCAGGTGTGTTTGGGCTGGATGTGACCCTGCAGCCACTGTGAGGGAGGGGCAACTGGCACATAGGAGCCGAGATGCCTACCTGCAACTGAGGGTCCTCACTCAGTGGCTGCTCAGGACTGATGGGCTAGAGGAAAACGGGACTAGGAAGGGCCAGGGGATGGGGCCAGACGCACCTCTCGGGAGAAGAGCAGTGAGAGAAATATGGGAGGAGGCCGGGCACCACCTACGCTCAGAAGCAGAGCAGTGCCGGCATCTGCAGGAAGCCTTGGAGCCGCGATCTCCTTGTCGGGGCATCGGAAACTTTGGGGAAGAATCTTTGTCAAATGTTGGTACAAACAAGCCTACACGTACTGCTGGAGATGCAGGTGCGGTTGACCAAGCTCCTGCCACTTGTCCATCCATGCAGGGCAGGGTCCCCATGCCTCAAGGCTGACCTGGTGCTGTGTCAAACCCACCTGGCACTCATGTCCTCTCCAGCCCCACAGCCTCCGGGGTCAGGTCCATGTGCCAATGGGCTCTTATCTAGGGTACCATCCCAGCCAACCCGGGGCGGATGCTGCTCTGGTGGCTTCCCCAGAGAGCGCCCTGCTTGCAGCCCATGGGTGTCTGGCCTCCCGCAGGAAGCGACGGAGCAAGTCAGGGCCACGTGGGAGCGAGACCCTGTCTCCGCGCATCTGGATGGCTTCTTGCGGGTGTCTCAGCGGTGTTAGGGTTTTCACTACTGTGCTTTTTGCCCGGCCAATGCGTGACACAAGGGACATAAGGGACTTTGCAGTAACATAAGGGACACTCTGGAGACATGAGGGACACGGACACTCCTGAGCTGTTAGCCGCGTGTGGCTGTCGGGTGAGGAAGCAGCTCACAAGAGGTTCTGCTGCTTCTGTCCCCATGGGTGAACAGATGACCGATGAGTGCCTTGACCTGACTCAGCAAACCATGGCAAAGGCCGTTAGGCCAGTTGCTCCTCACGCCTCTGCGCCCTTTTCAATTCAGAGTCTTCCTCGAGGCCTGAGTCTCCTGGGAACCTTTCACAGACTCGCAGGAAGAGCCCAGGACTGAGATGAGGTGCTTCTGGGCCCGGCAGAGGAGAGGGGCCTCGCGGGGAGAGGAGCTGCATCTTCTCCTGTCCGCAGGATGGACTGGCCTTGGTCTGTGCCACACTCTGCCCCATCCACGGCCTTCACCTCTGCGTGGGGTGGGAGCAGGAGATACGGGCCGACCTCAGACAGGGCCCCGACCCCGGAGAGACAGGGCCCCAATCTCAGACAGGGCCCTGACCCCGGACGGACAGGGCCCCAATCTCAGACAGGGCCCCGACCCCGGACAGGGCCCCGACCTCGGACAGGGCCCCAACCTCAGACAGACAGGGCCCCGACCCCAGACAGGGCCCCGACCTCGGACAGGGCCCGACCTCAGACAGACAGGGCCCTGACCTCAGACAGGGCCCCAACTTCGGACAGGGCCCGACCTCGGACAGGGCCCCGAATCAGACAGGGCCCCGACCTCGGACAGGGCCCCGACCTCGGACAGGGCCCCGACCTCAGACAGACAGGGCCCCGACCTCAGACAGACAGGGCCCCGACCCCAGACAGGGCCCCGACCTCGGACAGGGCCCGACCTCAGACAGACAGAGCCCTGACCTCAGACAGGGCCCCAACTTCGGACAGGGCCCGACCTCGAACAGGGCCCCTACCCCGGACAGGGCCCCGACATCAGACAGGCCCCTGAATTGGACAGGGCCCCGACCTCAGACAGACAGGGCCCTGACTTTGGACAGGGCCCCAACCCCGGACAGGGCCCCGAATCAGATAGGGCCCCGACCTCAGACAGACAGGGCCCCGACCTCAGACAGGGCCCCAACTTCGGACAGGGCCCGACCTCGGACAGGGCCCCGACCCTGGACAGGGCCCCGACCTCAGACAGGGCCCCGAATTGGACAGGGCCCCGACCTCAGACAGACAGGGCCCCGACCCCGGACAGGGCCCCGGCTTCAGACAGGGCCCAACCTCGGACAGGGCCCTGACCCCGAACAGGGCCCTGAATCAGACAGGGCCCCGACCTCGGACAGGCCCCGACCTCAGATGGGGCCCCTGCTGCGTCTCTGCTTGCGTGGATTCTGTTCCTCCTGCTGAGTGGACGGCTCTCGGATCAGCCCAGATCCCAGTCCCATCTGGCCAGGCCGGGCTGTCAGACTTCAGACGGAAGAGAGGCATCCAGACTCAGCACCCTTGCAGAAGTGCCTCCACCTGACTGTTCACAACATGGAGGCCATGATGCCAGCCCTGGCTCACCTGTAGTCCACCGAGGCCCTCTGGCTTTTTCCCACTGATCGCACACTCGGTACCTGGTTTCTCCTCCCCAAGTTGCTCGTTTTCAGGGCTCTCCATACAGTCTTGGTCTCAGCCCATCCTTCTAACTCAAAATGTGGCACACAGCACCTCCACGGAGGGTGTGGCCCAGTCACCTCTCTTCTGCCATGCCCACCCACCCCGCTCCCCCTCTCCCAACCCTTTACCTGGACGTGTCCCCGCCCCACGTGCCCCATTCCTTTTGGAAGTGGAAGCATCTCCTAGGAACGGTGGGGACACAGCTGCTGAACCTCAGAGTCCTGTGAGCTACACCCCTCTACCCCCACCAGCTGCCCATGGAGCCCTCCCCTCCCCCTTCCCACCCAGGGGCCCTCCCCGCCCCCACTGGGCACCCAGGAGCCCTCCCCTGCCCCCACTGGGCACCCAGGGGCCCTCCCCACCCCCACTGGGCACCCAGGAGCCCTCCCCGCCCCCACTGGGCACCCTGGAGCCCTCCCCCGCCCCCACTGGGCACCCAGGAGCCCTCCCCAGCCCCCACTGGGCACCCAGAAGCCCTCAGTAGAATGCATCCTCTCTGACCATCTGCTCTAGCCTCAAGGGCCTTCACTGTGGCTCCATCTCCCTCCCAGTACGGGCCCTGCCTCTCAGCTCATAGGCCCTCCAGAGACTGTCGTCCACTCTGATAAGCTCGAATGTTGGGCTCAGGAACTGACAGACACAGTCTGGCGGGGGGGACCGCCTGGAGATGACCCCCCCACAAACATCCCCATGTGCTCCCAGCCCTGGGTGGCGGGGGCACGAAGCAGTGTTTTCGCCTCTACTGTGTCTGAATGAGAAGCAGCATACTGGCCTCTGCGAGCGGATACCTTCAAGACCCAGTCCCGAACTTTCTACCCCTTCAGGATTGACAGAGGAGAAGGCTGTTTAGTCTCCAATCCCCTCCCTGAATAATATTGGTGGACATCTTGTACATCGATAAGAGTGTTCTCTTCTTTCAGGAAATTCTAGAACCAAATCTGGTTTAGATTGGGGATGTTATTCAACAGACGTGCAGACTGTTTTCCTCAGTTTCAGTAGAAAGAAGTCTTCCCTGTGGAGAAAGAACCCGGCTCCCCCGAGCCCTGGCCACCCCTGCCTGGATCAGAGGCATCACCAGCTAACATAGAGAACCGTCCAGCTGCCAAGCTGGGGTGAAGGACGCCTAGAGCAGGAAGGATGTCAGACATGGTCCAGGCGACTCATCAGAACTTCTGGTTGCAGCCCCTGCTGTGCAGGCAGCCTGCTCAGGGCGCCCGAGCACAAAACAGACCGAAGGGAAGCCGCTCACCCCCCTTCTCAGCGCCCTTTCTTGAACGCGCGTCTGTCAGCTGTGTCCCCATCAGTCCACCAGCCATACTTGCTGTGAGGGTCTCGGGGGGCCCTCAGGCTTCTAAGCCAGTCTCCCATCCTTGTGCCTGTGGTACCACATCAATTTCCGAAGGATCCTTTGTTTCTGCTCAGGTTCAGGTCAAAGCCAGGGGCTTGTCAGGAGGGAATGTGGTTCCCGGGCACACAAGCCTGGATGTCGTGAGGGGCAGAGAGCACCGAGAAGGGACAGGCCCTGGCAGCAGCCCCCGCCTGCCTGACGCTCTGCCCGCACTGCCGATGCCCGAAAACCAAGCTTAATGCCAGCACCAGGCTGCCGAGGCCTCATTCAGACCTCTCCGGGCAGGTGGGACCCACCTTGAGGCGGGTCATCTGATGAGAGTCAGACCCTCCCGCACACCCAGACTTTCCTGGCTGGAGCCGCCTGCAAACCCCACTGCCTGGCATCCCTGGAGAGGTCGGAACCCCGCGAGGCAAGCAGGACGTCCTGATGTTCCCTCTCTCCTTCTATTCCAGGCTTTTCAGCGCGATCTTAGAGCAAGCGACCAAAGCCGATGGGGCCAATGCCCTGGGAGGGAAGGGTGCTGGATTCGACGTGAAGGCCCTGAGGGCATTCCGTGTGCTGCGGCCCCTGCGGTTGGTGTCCGGGGTCCCGAGTAAGTAGCTCATCCGTTCAGCCATGTGACCTCTCCACTGTTCCCGCTCACCCATCCTGAGTTGCCAAGGAATCTAGTTTGCTGTACACGGAGGGTTTCCTTGAATGGGTCCCTTTGCTGTAAAGACCCCAGCTCCAATGTGAGTCCATTAAAGCCCCCCATGGCTCCCGCTCACATGCCCCCTGGCTGAGACAGCAGCACAGAGAAGACCCTGTGGCCATCTGAGCAGCCTGGCCCCCACCCCCAGCCCCCGGAGCTGGGAATTTAAACACGTTTGCAGCAGGAGAGCAGAGAGCTAATCCCCCAGGCTCTCAGGGCACAGAGCTGACAGGATTATCTCTACCGTCTATATTTTTTTTCAAAGAACAATCAGAAAAGCATCAGTGGATGTTCAAAAAGTCCCATTTTACCACCTCTCCCAACCTCTCCTCCTTTCATGTCACGTGGGGTGTCTCCAGCCTCAAAAGCCCTATTTTTGGATCTGCTGCCTGTCGAAGCAAGAGCTGGCTTTCCCTGAGGGTGGAGGGTGCTGGCCTGAGTTGGGCAGATGGGTGTGGGAGAGAATGTCCATCAGGGGATGGGCCGGGATCAGCTCCTCATCCTCGATCCTGCAGGAGCCCCCTACCCCACCCTGTTGCAGAGCAGCCCCCAGCCCTGCACACAGAAGGTCGGGCTCCCAGCATCCACTGCAGCAAAGCCCAGCCCAACCTGCTGCAGGCTAAGTCCACTTTCTGAGAAGTCCTTCCACTCCTTGTTCATTGGTGGTCCCTGAACCTGAAATAGAATGTGGGTGCTGGGACGTGTCACCATCCACTCAGCTTCTGGCCTCTAAATCAAGGCAGAGGGGGTCCCCAAACCAGGCTACAGCCAGACTAGCTTGGAGATGGGGCCAGGCCAGGAAGGCAGGGGCTGTCTGCACCCCCCACCTTTACACCTGCATTGCCACCAACCTGGTGACATTGTCCTGCTTGGCAGGTGAAACCTGCCTGGGTGCAAAATTGTGGGGACACGGGGACCTTGTATTAACTTGTCCAGTCCCTGCCACACCTGCACACAATGGTGGAAACATCCTCCTAGAGTAACTGAACTGGCCTCAGTCGGGGGGACCAGGCTCGTGACTCAGACCAGCTCTCCTCACCACATGCACGACTTCCTGTAAGGCATTCCAAGTCTGACCCCCAATGTCTTAGACAGTTTAGCCTCATACCTGCCTCTGCAGTTACCTTGTAAGCCCCTGGAAGCCCAGACATGCCCTGCACTCTCTGACACCTGCCCGGTGCCTGGCCTCGTCTCTACTCAGGATGGGGGCACTCTCTGGATGGACGATGGCAGGAGTGGGGACCCTGGGCAGTGGTGGCCTGTGTTAACTCAGAGGGAGTGTAGACGTGGTCTCACAGCACAGGTGAGCAGATCCCCTCTGCCTGTCCTTAACCGCTGGGCACTAGGAATGGAAAGCGCGCACCTGACAGCTGAGATCCAAGACCTTTTAGCAAAGCTGAAATTATGGCGTTTTCCTGGTCAGTCAGCCATCACTCAGTAGGCCAAGCTCAGGGAACAAGAAGGCTGGTGACAATGAGTCTGTCAGGATGCACGCGGCAGGACTTCCATCTGGATGGCCCCCGGCTGGCCTCAACCCCTTGGTGTCCACAGAAATGGCACCTTCCCCCGGGTCTGTCCCACTGCTCTGCCCTCCGTCCCTCTCTGCTTTCTTCCCCCGCTTCACCCTCCACCCTCTTCCTTTGTTTATTTACTTCTCACCCCTCACCTCACGAGAGCAGCCAGGTTTTGTGTTGTTCACCACCATATTCTCGTCACCTACCATCATCTACAAAACGCCTGGTCAGTCTTTGGGGGGGGGCTGGGCCCCTCATGGCCGAGCACAGGCTCCATGTGGTGGGGGCAGAGCTCCAACACCCCCAAGTGACTCCGGGGCTAAAGACCTTCCTTCCCCGGGCACCTTCTTTAGTGTTTCCAAAGGACTTTTTCTTCCATGTTATTCGAGCTTCATGGCAAATGTGCACCATGCAGCTGAACACGCAGGTGTTTCCGTGGCAAATATGCTGACTGGGTGCTTTGCAGGACCTGGAAGCCCAAGCCCATGAAGTTACCATCACTCTCTGTGTCCGTACGTGTATTAAATGCCGTGGTCTCAGGATCACCGATACGGAGGGTGAGAGATGATGGTGAGGGTACAAGCCCAAGAGTCATTTATTAATTTCTTCAACAAAACCCACTGAATGCCTACTTCATAGAGGACTTTTATAGCCTCACAGCAGATACAGAGGTGAGTCAGACACTAAGTGTCTCCTCAGAGAGACTGAAGTGGCAAAGAAAAAACGTTCATAGACATGATGGTGTAGAACAAAAATAGAAGTGTGCAAAAAAAAAAGAAAAAAACAGCAGATGAGTTCTGTGACCAGTCTGCTCTGGGGGACTCCATACTCTGGGGAGTGCAGGTAGCAATCAGGACAGGCTTCCTGGAGGAGGTGGCACTCTTTGGAGGAAGAGGAAAGGCCTTGAAGGGTAGGTAAGGAGGGGCATCTGGAGCCTCAGGACGAAGAGGTAGGATAACTGACACGCACAGGGAGGTGAGGGGTCAGGGGTGGGTCTTGCTGTGGGTGTAGGAACCAGCTGACACTCTCAGGACATGCTGTATAGCTGAGGCTTGTCTGCTCTGCTCCAGGCATGCTGCAGTAGAGTCTGATGGACAAGTTACTGAGTATCAGTGGCACAAGCAACCAAATCAGGAAGTCCCGACTGTTTATGCTCTACCTGAATAAGCTTAAAAACTCCCAGGGACCAAGAAACTTACCCTTTTTTTTGAGATGGACAGACTTCCCCAGGAGGAAAATGTCCCTTTCCGATTTGAGAACAGAATGCAGGTGGTGGCAAATGTCTGGGTCACCACCTGCTAAGTGCAGAGTTGGGTGTCTGAGTCAGGCTCTTGGCCTCCACGAGCTTCATTGGTGGGCTGGCCGGCCCAGTGGTCCAGAAAGACAGGGCTTTAGCCCTAATTTATAGGCAGGCATACGCTGCCCAAGTGCTTCTCCCAGAGCCATGAACAGAGATGGACCAGGCCAGGGTCACCCCCTACAGCACACTGGCCTCTGCCACTGGAGGAGACACAGCTGGACATAGGCACCCACCTGGCTCTCGAGACGGGCACAAGCGATACTTCAGGTGTTGCTGTATTTGCCTTTCGATGGTCCCTGAGCCCTGGCCACATGGGCTGAGGAGAGGCAGTCCTCTTGTCCCTGAGGGCCCCAGGAGAGTGGGAGCACTCTGGGCCTGCAGTGCGGACAGCAGGGAGCTGAGTCTGGTCAGCCATGTGACCTGCCCTTTAACCTCAGCCTGCAGTTTTCGCTCTGGGAAACAAGAGGGTTAAACTATCTCAGCCCTGAAGTTCTTCTGAGCGGTATCGTCCTGTGCTTCGGTGACAGAGAACAGCAGTGAGCTGAGAACTTCTTTGGAATCACTAATTCTAGCCTGAGTCCCAGGCAGGGAATAACCCCTGGGGGACACCCATCACGGTGGCCATCAGTCCAGACAGGGCAGTTCCCCAAACGCTGACCTCGTACCCAGGCCTGTGGTGGATGGTGTCGGTCACACTGGAGACAGAGCTTCCTAAACTCCGGAAGCCCTGTCATTGATTCTCTTTAACGCCTGGCCCTTCTGTGGAAATCCCAAACCTGAAATTACAGCCAACAGTAAGGTGACTGTCGCCTGATTTAAAATAAGGGTCATAATAAAGGCCCCTTACACTTACAAGTGACCCATAAATACTGGAAAGAAAAATGAGGGGAGCGGAAATGAAGACACAGTGAAGTCAGTGTCCCGTGAAGTGATCGATTCGAAGAACATGAGCCCAAACACCTGTGACACTGGGTCTGTTCCCTCTGGCTAGCTCCAGACGATGAGCAGCCAAGGATGCTGGCACTGAGGTCCCACTCCTTAGGCTCAAGTCCCCAGAGCCACCACCTGTTAGCTGTGTGCCTCTGCGTCCTGATCAATCGATAATGGGGGTTAAAATTGCACTTACCTCGAGGAGTGGTTGTCAGGATTCAATACTCAAGGGCTTGCAAAGCTTTTAGAATTGTAGTCAGTGTGTAAGATGCATTTAGCAAATTTTTGCTCCTGGTATTTCTATGGGTCCAACTCCCTCAGGCTCCAAGTGGGACCAATGAAAGGAAGGGGATACTTCCATATTTGACTTTTTAAAATCCACTTTATTGAAGCATAATTTATATTCAGTAAAACTCACACATGTTAAATGTACAATCACAAATGTAAGAGCCTTACCATAGTATACTTTCACTAACACAGCTCTCTCCCCTGTGTGAGCCTTACACATTTTCTACTTCTTGTTCAGTTACCAAGTCATGCCTGACTCTTCGCAACCCCATGGACTGCCGTACACCAGGCTTCCATGTCCCTCACTATCTCCTGAAGTTTGCCCAAGTTCGTGTCCATTTAATTGGTGATGCCATCCAACCATCTCATCTTCTACTTATATGAGCATTATAAACCCCACCCTGTGTTAATATTTCCTGCTTTAGTAAGTTGTCTTTTAAGTAAATTATGAGAAAAAAAGTAAAAATGTGAACGCTTTTATATTTGCCCACCTATTTACCATTTCTGAGACTGTCTAATCCTTTCTGTATATCTGCATTTCCTTCTGGTGTCATTTCCCGTCACTCTGAAGGACATGTCTACGGTATTTCTCTGAAAGAGGTCTGCTGCTGATGAATTATCTCAGTTTTCATGATCTGAAGGTGTCTTCAGCCCTTCCTCTTCTTGAAGAATATTTCCACTGGATATATAATTCTTGGTTGGCAGTTTTTTCTTTCATGTTAGAGATGTTGTTCCACTTTCTCTTGGTCTCAGTTTTCTCGGAGTCACTGATATTCTCACCGTGGTTCCCTGTACATACGTCCTTCTTTCTCGACTGTTTCTAGATTTTTCTCTCTATCTTTGGTTTCCAGCACTGGACTGTGAAGGGCTTCACTGCATATTTGCTCTGCTTAGAGTTGTCTGAGCAGCTCAGATTCATCCGTAAATTGGATGTCAACAAGTTTGGGAAGTTTTTGACCATTATTCCCTCAAACATTTTCCCTCACTCCAATCTCAGTCGTCTCTGTCTGTAACCCCAATCATACTTATGTTTGGCCGTATTCTGTTATCTCATTGGTCTCTGAGGTTTTGTTCGGTTTTCTTCAGTCTTTTTCTGTGTCTACAGGTTGAAATTTTTCTATCAATTATTCTTCCAGTTTATTACTTTTTCCTCTTCTACTTCCATCTTCATTAAGCCTGTTTAATGAGTCACAGAATCTCCATTTGGTTCCTTTTTATAGTTTCCATTTATCTGTGAAATTCCTTCTTTGTTCTCTCTTTAGCACCATATACTCCTCTCATCTTCTTAATATGTTGCCCTTTAATTCTTTAAACAGTCTTCAGTTTGTTCTAAAATCTTTGTCTGCTAAGTCCAATATCTGAGCGATCTCATTTTCAGTCCCCTTTGACTGTTTTTTTCTGGGTTATGTGTCACATTTTCCCATTTCTTTGTGTGTCTGGTGGTTTTGTTCTGAATCCTGGAATCATGAGTCATATGTTGTAAAGACCTGGATTCATCCACCTTCCTAAGAGTGTTGACCCTTCAGCAGACAGTTCAGTTACTGGCAGCCCTGCCATGACCTTGTAGTTCTGCACTTGTTGGTCAATACCAAGCAAAAGCCCTGGCCCCTCACCTCCCAACTCATTTCCCCTTCAGATCTTGTCACAGTTGAATGTGATCTTGTCAGAAGGGGTCTAGAGGGCATCTTACTCCAGGGTAAGGTCCTGGCTCCTAAGATGTACCCTTTCTGATGTTGATTGCTCGGGTCTTAATGAGATATTAACTTGATGTTTCCACTCTGGCAGGGACATGTACACACAGGGGACCCCTACACAAACTTGGGGGCCCCTGTTTACCTTGCTGTCTCCTTTCTTCTGTCCCACCAGAGCTGCCCAGATTCTCTGACCAGTGGGACTGCAGTAGACTGTCTGCTTTTTCCACTGCAGTCAGGAAACTGTTCCCAGTCAGAGAACCAGAGTGATTACTATTTTCACCACTGAGTTTCTGTTCTCTCAGGGATCACAAGCCTGAGTTATTTCATGTCCACTTGGGGGAAACAGTTGCCTCTTATATTTTTGTCCAGTTTTTTATGATTATGGTAAAAGGGCTCGTCTGGTACCAGTTCCTCCTTTTGGAAGTGGAAGTGCACTTGACTTTTAAACCATAAAATGAATAACTAGAATGTTTTCATACCTATTATCATATATATATTATTATTATGTATTATTATATCACACATATATTATTATTATCATACATAACTAGAATGTAAATCATATATGTTATATAAGCTATATATATTATTTCTGACATAATACTATATTTACAAGGTGTATATTTATTTATCACATATTTATTGAGGACTTACTGTGTATATGCAACAGTAGTAGTTGAAGGAAAGAAAAGGTATTAGAATCTTTCTTAAGATACTTGGAAAATAACAACCCAGCAAAATTTAAAGCCAGAGACAGCTTTCCCATCCAATATCCTCATGTTAAAAATGTTGAAACCTAGACCCAAGAAATTGACATGACTGTCAAGGTCACACAGCTATTAGTGGGAGGAGAGAAAATAGCCTAGCATTTGTTTTCCAGTAAATTTGAAACCTCTAAAACAAAACCACTAAGCATATGTTTGGAGATTTTCCCCCTATAGAAAATCTGATCCATGCCAAGATCTCTATTGATTCATTAGTGATTTGAGCCAAATGGGAAATAAGTCAGTCTGGAATCCTAAGAACATACATAGAAAGGTTAATTCGTGCTGTTAATTCATGACAACCGTAAGCTGTCAGCAATAAACAGGCCTGGTTCTTTATTAAACTCCACGTGAAGGAGAGCCAGCAAGAAGCTGTGGGTTGCCTGGTGCAATGGTGTTTGATGGGAGAAGAGTTAGCACGCTCTCCTCAGGGCTCCTTAGGGACCCATCCAACCTGATAACTCACAGTGAGTATATCTCACTTGCCACCAAAGTCTTGGAGACACTTCAGTTTTCCTGAAACCCACATCTTCTACACCTTTCTGAGAAGGAACAACCATAACCCAACCATGATTCCCCCCTCCCCTGTTTAATCTTGTTATCAGGCATATCACTCTGCACACAGCCAGTCCCCAGGAACTTCACTCGAGAAAGCCCTGTCCAGGGTCCAGAATTAGGGGAATTTGACTGTCAAAGACTTCCCAACCCTTTTGAATACACCCATATATTCAAAGATTTCCCCAGTGACCTGGTTCTGGGGTGGGGGGAGTAAGGAAACATACAACGCGGGGACCTCCCCAGGGAGTTTCTTCCCGAGGAAGCACAGGTCAGTTTTGCTTTCTGAAGTGGCAGGTGGGGTCATTTGGATTAACTGTCCTGCTGGGGACAATTAGAAATCGCTGGGCAAAATAAATCTTCTCTTTTCTAAAACTTGGAAAAGATGCCTGACAAAAACAAATAGGAATCATCTCTGGAGAAAGATAACATCATCAAAGTTCTTCAAATTTTTTGAAAGATCAGTTTTGCAAAAATAGAGTCTAGCCCACACTACAAAATAACTAGGTCCACAATAAGACAAGACAATATAGATGAAAAGGAACAGAAACTATAAACAATGGAAACAGACACACATGGGATCTGGATATTGGAATTATCAGATATTGACTTGAAAATAACCACACTTACTGTATATATCAAAGACAAGGTCAGTGATTTTCCAGAGAACCAGAAGATATGGAAATGAACTGAATATAAGATTTAGAAATGAAGAATATGGTAGCAAATATGAAAATGCAGTGAAAGATTTGGCAGACTGAAAAAGGAATTATTGGATTGTGGTGAACTCAGAGGGAAATCTGGAGAGTAAAGCACAGAGAATCAAAAGAATGGAAAATACAGAGAATGTGAAAGGGTAAGGAATAAACACTGAATTTTATGATTTTTTAAAATAATTTTAGATGAGCTGTTTCAAGAGTTTTTTTAATTTTATTTTATTTTTTGGCCACTCACCATACAGCATGAAGGATCCTAGTTCCCCAGCCAGGGTTTGAACCTATGCCCCCTGCATTGGGAGCATGGAGTCTTAACTGCTGAGCCCCCAGAGAAGTCCCTGAAGTGGTTTTTTTCTACATTTACTGATAGACTCAGGATTTTGTTTACTAGCGTGCAGAAGTATATTTTAACTTGTTATTGAAGTATAATACAGTGGTTAACTTGATGGAGGAGGAGACACTACCTGGAGGGGCATGATCAAGGCTTCATAGAATTGGCAATGTTCCATTCCTTGGTTGGAGTGATAGTTACATGGCTTCATTTTGTGATAAATTGTACATAGTAACATCTTTCTGTCTTACACTTTTCTGTTTGTATATCTCACAATTTTTTCCCAAAATGTTTAAAACAGAAGAAAAGGTGCAGGCCCAGGCATTTGTCATTGGCAGGTGCCAAAAGAAGCCTGCATCATGGGTTTCCTGTGGCAGAGACAGTCATCACCCACAGGAAGGCAGCGTATCAGTTCAGTTCAGTCGCTCAGTCGTGTCCGACTCTCTGCGACCCCATGAATTGCAGCACCCAGGCCTCCCTGTCCATCACCAATTCCCGAGTTCACTCAGACTCACGTCCATCGAGTTGGTGATGCCATCCAGCCTTCTCATCCTCTGTCGTCCCCTTCTCCTCCTGCCTCCAATCCCTCCCAGCATCAGAGTCTTTTCCAATGAGTCAACTCTTCGCATGAGGTGGCCAAAGTATAGGAGTTTCAGCTTTAGCATCATTCCTTCCAAAGAAATCCCAGGGCTGATCTCCTTCAGAATGGACTGGTTGGATCTCCTTGCAGTCCAAGGGACTCTCAAGAGTCTTCTCCAACACCACAGTTCAAAAGCATCCATTCTTCGGCACTCAGCTTTCTTCACAGTTCAACTCTCACATCCATACATGACCACAGGAAAACCATAGCCTTGACTAGATGGACCTTTGTTGGCAAAGTAATCTCTGCTTTTCAATATGCTATCTAGGTTGGTCATAACTTTCCTTCCAAGGAGTAAATGTCTTTTAATTTCATGGCTGCAATCACCATCTGCAGTGATTTTGGAACCCCAAAAAATAAAGTCTGTCACTGTTTCCACTGTTTCCCCATCTATTTCCCATGAAGTGATGGGACCAGATATCATGATCTTCGTTTTCTGAATGTTGAGCTTTAAGCCAACTTTTTCACTCTCCTCTTGCACTTTCATCAAGAGGCTTTTTAGTTCCTCTTCACTTTCTGCCATATACAGGGCAGCAAATCTTGATCGAGTCACTTCTCTTGGATCAGCATTGTCGTGAGCGATTCACTTTTGAGAGGATTTGGAGGCCCCATGTGGGGCCACCACCTGCCTCAGCACGCGGTCAGACTTTCATGAGGGGCATTGGCTGATTTTGCATGGACAGCAGCTGATAGTGGAGAGTTTGAAGTCCAATTGGCTTGTTTCTTTTATTTTAATTCTATTTTATTTCATTCTGGGTTGTGTGGGCTCTTCCCTGGGGCATGTGGGATCTTAGTTCCCCAACCAGGGATTGAACCCACGTCCATTGCATTACCAGGTGCGTTCTTAACCACTGGACAACCAGGGAAGCCCCCAAGTTGGCTTGGTTGTTAATTCCAGCTCCTGGTGTGTCGTCCTGGAAGAGTCATCACTGTTACCCCAGCCTCAGCTCATTTATCTTGCTCAAGATGGAGATTCAGTGAAATAATGTATGTAGGGCACTTAGCATGGTGCTCAGCACAAGCTGGGTCCTCAGGAAACTGGAGCTACTATTTCCATAGTCTCCATTTAGCCATATTTACTTTCTCCTAATATCAGAATTTTTTAAATAGTTTTCCTTTGAGCTCCTCTTTCCAACTCATTTTGCTAATACAAACAATTCAACATGAAGGTTGATATTTTAATTACTCTTATAGTTTGTAATTTATTAGGCAGCAGAGGACCCACTATTCCTCTTCCAGGTCAAAACCCTCCTTTCATGCTTACTGAAGCACTTGTGGGATGCAGAAATTTATTAAGATGGAAAGGTTAAATTAAAAGTAAATGAAAATCTCTAATGAATAAAGACATTTTAATAAGAACATGCAAAAAAATAATGAAGCTAGAGACTGAAGGGAGCCATCCACACAAGAGCTCTTCCTTCCTTCATCAGGCACCCTTGAACCTCTGGGTGACGGGCTTACCCCTTAACCCAAGAGAGAACTATTGCCTCCCTAGTTCTAAATCTATTTGCTTTTGAAAACCGCTAACCGTATTAGACCATTAAAAAGTGTCCATTGCTTCATTAGCCAAGTGAAGCCACAAAACGTGATCTGTGAGATTCATCATGGCTCCAGTTTCAAGCTGGTACAAACTTGTTGCTGTAGAGCAGACATAAGGCCAGTCATCTCAACCTGATGTTGGTATTGATGGTGATGATGGTGACGATGACGATGGTGATGACAGTGACATTAAAGGTGAGGATGACAGTGATGATGATGGTGATAAGGGTGTTAAAGGTGATGATGGTGGTGATGATAGTGGTGGTGATGGGGGTGATGATAATGGTGATGATGGTGATATTAAAGGTGATGACAGTGACAATGTGATGCTAATGATATTGAAAGTGATGATAATGATGGTGATGATGATGATATTGAAAGTGATGATGATGATGGTGATGATGATGATATTGAAAGTGATGATGATGATGATATTGTAGGTGATGATGGTGATGATGATGGTGATGGTGATGACACTGACATTAAAGGTGATGATGACAGTGATGATGATGGTGGTGGTGATGCTGATATTGAAGGTGATGATGACAGTGATAATGTGATGATAATGATATTGAAAGTGATGATGATGATGATGATGGTGATGATGATATTGTAGGTGATGATGACAGCGATGATGGTGATGATGTTGATCATGATGGTGATGATGGTGAGGATGAGGATATTGTAGGTGTTAAGGATGATGATGGTGATGATGGTGATGATGGTATTAAAAGTGGTGATGACAGTGATGATGGTGATGATGTTGATCATGATGGTGATGATGGTGATGATGATGATATTGTAGGTGATGATGATCATGGTGATGATCATGATCTTAAAAGTGATGATGACAGTGATGATGGTGATGATGTTGATCACGATGGTGATGATGGTGAGGATGATGATATTGTAGGTGATGATGACAGTGATGATGGTGGTGATATTAAAGGTGATGATGATCATGGTGATGATCATGGTGATGATCATGATATTAAAAGTGATGATGACAGTGATGATGGTGATGATGATATTAAAGGTGATGATGGTGAGGATGATGGTGATGATGGTGAAGATGATGATATTGTAGTTGATGATGACAGTGATGATGGTGATGATGATATTAAAGGTGATGATGGTGAGATGATGGTGATGATGGTGAAGATGATGATATTGTAGTTGATGACAGTGATGATGGTGATGATGATGATCACAATGGTGATGATGTTGATCACAATGGTGATGATGGTGAGGATGAGGACGATGTTGATGATGATGATGATGTTTTTGGTAACACAGATGATAGTCACAGCCAGACATGCTAATAGGAACAAGCAGAGATGACATCGGATGTCTGTCATCAGGAGGCCTTCCTTGGGTGCAGCCCAAATTGTTTTCTCTGACAGTGACTTCTGCTTCCTCACAATTCCAACAGAATTAGTAACTGGATTCCCAAATCTTCCAGAAATTTTTCTAAGAGGCAAAACAAAACCCAGGAGAGCATGAGGCTGGCAGATGAGGGAGCTGGGGTTCCTGTACACCCAGGCAGGCCATCTTCCATGTGGGACATGCAGGCCCCTCCACTGGCCCCACCCGGTTGCCCAGCCGGCCAGGTCCTCCTCCCTCCTGCCCAACCTCCAGCTCCTGTGTCACTGCCTGCAGATGTTTCCTCTGCCCTCTGGCCGTGGGGGAGGGTGGGACCTTCGTGACACCCTGTCTCTTCCTTGAAAGCACTTAAGTAGCTTGTGATTCCATGTCAATTAAGTGGTAATTTGATCCATGTTTGGCTTCTTTATAAGCTCTTTGAGGGCAAGGCCTCCAGGCCTCATACCTGCCCCCATCCCTGGGGCAGCAGGTGGCCCATAGAACATAGTTCAACAAATGACTTTTAAGTGAAAACAAAGAGATTGAGTGTGGTGGCCCCAGAGTCTTCCTGTTCCAGACAACTTTGGTCCATCCGTGAGAAGCCTGTACCCACCACCCAGTGCTAAGCCCAGACCTCCCCCTGTTCAGTGATCCTCAGCATCACTCCCTGTGGAGTTGCAATCAGGTCTCCTGGTCATTTCTGTTGCTTTCCCACAGCTTGGTAGGAATCGTTGAATCTGAATAGTTGGGGCATGAATGTGCCTTTGTAGCTGCCAACCAAGAAGCTCTAGGTCCACTCTGAATGATGAAATCCAACAACATCAGCAGAGACCTCTGAGTTGGGGTCTTCAGTGGTTTCTCCCCCCCACCCACCCCTTTATGCCAGGTGACCTGGATCCGCTTCAGACACACGTGCATGTGCGGTTCGGCCCTCAGGTCTCACGGTCCTCTTTTCTGGGATTCAACTCATGGAGTCATTGCCACCCCCCTCAACCTGCCATCACCTCCAGGGCCCCCACAAACCATCTCACTGGAGTGTGGCTGGATGAGAGGATCCTGACCTGATGAATCAAAACAGCCGCCCTGCCCTCAGCCACGCGTCATCGTGGGCCAAGCATCACCTATAGCCAACACCTCCAGGCCAGTGTCAACATGGTCTTGAAGGAAGACATCGGGGCTGGTTTCCATGATCGACGGTTCCTCTCAGTCTTCTCAGGGAAAACACCGTGCTTTGCATATTCAGACCCTCTACATCTTCCCTTCCCCTGGAAGTCTGAAGTTGTCCTCAGCAGGGTTGCAGACAGTGGTCTGGGCCTCACGGCAGCGTGCAGGGAGAAGAGGGGAGAGGGTGCGTGTGGCTCAGCTTCTCCACCCTCACCTGACTGCAGCATCCAGCGAAGCTACTCCTTGGAGTCCTGTCTCCCTGGAAAGCTGGCAGCTGGGCTTCCTGGGGTGGGGGTGGGCAGGTCATCCCTCACGAGGAGGCTACCCGCAGGAGCCGCAGAGGAGAGACTGGACTCCCAGGTTGTACGCTGTGTGCCAGATGGAGCTGTCTGCTCCACGTTCCTGCTGTCCCCGTAAGTCCACCTGTGTTTGTCAGGTCTCACGTCCTTATTTGGAGCCAAGAGCATATACTCACCATGGGCCTGGCCCTTAGTGATCTCATGTGATCGTGTCCGTGGGGTCTTTAGTGGTCTCGTGTCCTCGAGGTGCTTCCAGGCTCTCTGGGTCCATGCCTCCTCAGGGATCCTGCTCATTGTCCCATCTGAGGAAAGCACTGGGGTGCAGAGATGTCGCTGAGTTTTCCAGGTTGGATTGGGGGCAGGAGGGGCCTGTTGTGGGGATAGCTATGAGCTGGTTCCTAGGAGAAGCTGTTGAGACTTAGGTCTTGAGAGCCAATTATGAGCGGGGGCGCTGCAGAGGAGGCTGCTGCAGAGAGGGGCGCTGAGAGAGGGGCCCTGGTGACACAAGTACACCCCATCCTGGCTGCTGCCAGCAGTGGGACGGTGGGCAGGGGCTCTATGCCTTTGCTAGACTGGCCTCAGAGGCAGCGGGGCCCCCTGGAAGCAGAGCAAGGCCCTGCCTTCCCAGAAGATGTCACGAGTGTGTGCTATTGCTTCACTGATGTGGGTCTTTGACACTGAGGGGCAGGGGCCAGGGCACATGGAGGCATTGGGCACAGTCGTGCAGCCCCAGCCTAGAGTCAGGCCACCAGCACTGAGCCCTGTGCCACTCCACCAGCTGTGATGCTTGACCTCTCTGGAACTCACTCTTCTCTGTAAGATACAGTTACTGACAGTACCTACTTCCCTGGTTGTGCCAGGGGGATTGGGGTCATCTTCCTGCCCCAGCAAGTCTTCATTCCACGTCGTTGAGGGCAGGGGGCTTCGGTGCCCTGGAGTCACTCTTCATCCACTGGCTGAATCCCCGCCAAGGCTCCTCCTCCGTGAGCTCATCCAGTCACTGCTTGCATCCCTCTGGATGAGAGGAGGGGCGGCTGGGGCTGTGCATCAGGCAGGGAGCAGCGTCCATGGGGGGATGAACACGTGCTGGCATGGGGAGGCTGCAGCTGGAGAGTGTGCTGTGGGCCGGAGTTAGGGGCCATCACATGGAGAACATGGGTGACAGCGCATCAGAAGCCTGGACACTTTGCGCTTGTGCTTTGGAATGAGCATCCCAGCTGCAACGTGGAGACAGCGAGCTGAGTGACCATCCCAGCGGCCAGTGTCCAACATGCACCCCAAGAGGCTGAGAGTACCTCCCTCTGGGGATGGGACCACGGACGAGTTCTTTTTTCATCCCCCTTCCTTGTGTTTTCTCATTGCTCTATAATAAGCATTTCCCATCTCCTTCATGATGAACATGGATTATTTATGTAGTAACAGTTACTTACACTTTCTAAAGTCCTGCAAAAGCGAACTGGCAAGACTCAGTACTGTTGGAGGCCCAGGTCTGATCTTGGTGCTTGGGGAGGGGGGCGCCCATCACCCTGACAGGGATGGGTGGGAGCAAAGCATCGGTCAGGAATTCTACAGCCCCGAAGGTGGCCGGAAGCACAGGCGTGACTTCCTCTGGGCATCTTCACAGCCAGGCCTGCAGGCCCTGGGGGCTCACCTGTCCATTTGCAGAGCTCCCTGTGCCAGACTCGGTGACAGCAAAGCCCCCAGAGCTTGGTGACGGCAGCAGCAGCCTTCTCTTGGCTGTCTCAGGCCACATGTGCTCAGCATCGAGCAAAGTTTCAGCGATGGAAGGGCCAGGAGAGCCCACAAGTCCCCATGTTCACAAAACTCAGCCCAACACAGAAGGCGGGTATCAATGTTTAAAAGCCACTTAATGAACATGTGCAAATGGAGACTCAGCTCTGAAGGAAAGGCGTGGTTTCCAACAAGACCTAGAAGAAAGGAGGTGGGCCTTGGGCCCAGAGCAGAAGGATGAGCTGAGGGAGTTGTGGGAAAGCATCCAGGCGGAGGGAACAGCACAGACGATGGTCCTGGGGCAGGAGGAAAGATGGCAGGTCTAAGTCTGAAGGAAGCACTGTTGGATCAGGAGTCCAGAGAGGGAGGGGCCTTGGAGGGCAGGAGGACCCTCCCCATCCTGTGTCCCCCTATTCTCTGCCATGTTCCCCTCGTGGCATGGACAGCCTCCTCTGGCGATGCCCCCAGCAGTCATCCCGAAAGCCAGCATGCAGCTCGGCTGTCAACTTCCTCCGAGGCTCTGCACACCTGGCCACAGTGTGTACAACCTGCTAATTAACAGAATCACTCGGATCAGAAAGCATCATGTTGTACTGGGAGGCTGCGAAGCCCTCTCATTAATTCACAGGTGAAATTATTCTGGCTTTTCTCTTGCTTTGTTTCCTCTCCCCAGCTCGCTTAATGGCTGGGGTGAGTCCTCCCAATTAGACTTGTGAACCCCTCTCCTCCAGGTCATGAAGCCTCAGGGACCCCCTCAGGGCACAGGGAGGGAGTGCCAAGCCTTCGGGCACCAGTGCCAAGGGCAGTGGGGGCAGAGGGGTGAAACCCCCAGTGCAGGAGAGGAGGAAGTTTATTCCTGGCTGGTGGATGGGTCTGAGACTAACAGTGCCCCACAGGGGGTGACTCAGAGGTGGGGGTCTTGGCGTCTGTGTGACCCTCCACACAACCAGCCTGGACAATAGGCAGGGAGCCAGCCCTTCCCCCACTTCTGTCCTGGATGTGGAGACAGTGTCCCCCTGTTGACAGAAGGCCTTCTGGCACCTGGGGGAGGTCTGGGGGCTTGCCGGCAACCACCATTTACAAATGAACAGCCTCTTCTTTGAACGAGGAACATTCGGGGATGATTTTATGGTTCAGCTTATAAGCAAGGGGTCCTTCTTCCTGTAAGACAGCAGCATAGGCCTGAAACCCCTGGGCGCTGACAAGACCTGTTGTGAAAGAAGATTTTTACTTACTCTTTTCTCCCTGAAAGGATCAGGGGACTTCAGAACCCATTTGTTGAGGTGACGCATGCAAAGCCGAACTCCGCCTCTAACCACCCTGAAGTGCACCAAGACAACCCCACCTCCATTGCTAGGATCGCTCTCCTCCTCCCCAGCTGAGAGGCCCTTAGAAGGACAGTGTCTGCCTGTCCTGCCATTTGGATGTGGCTCCCGGGGAGGTTTGCAGTCAGGCCCACCTGGATCCCCTCCCGCACCCCATCCAGGCATCACTCTCACTGTGCAACCTGGAGCCTCGGTTTCCTCCCCTGAAACTGGGCGTCGAGACTCTCATGGGAGGCAAGGCTGAGCAAATGACATGAGCTTTGGGCAGTGGGGTTGATAGCATGAGCTTTGTCGTTGCAGGTCTCCAGGTGGTCCTGAATTCCATCATCAAGGCCATGGTGCCCCTGCTGCACATCGCCCTGCTCGTGCTTTTCGTCATTATCATCTACGCCATCATCGGCCTGGAGCTGTTCATGGGCAAGATGCATAAGACCTGCTACAACCAGGAGGGCATTGCCGGTAAGGGAGGTGCCATCCTTCCCGGCCGCTGGGGAGCCCTGCCTTCTGGCATCCGCATTTCCTCTGTCAAGAGAGGCAGGGTTTTATTTCATCTCTAGGGTCTAACTTCTGTGTTTTTACTAAAATGAGTCTTAGTTAAAATAGCTAAACATGAGCGTTGTCCAGCACTGCTCTGTGTGTGTGTGTGTGTGTGTGTGTGTGTGTGTGTTAGTCGCTTCAGTCATGTCCAACTCTTTGAGAACCCATGGACTGAAGCCCGCCAGGCTCCTCTGTCTGTGGAATTCTCCAGGCAAGAATACTGGAGTGAATAACCATTTCCTTCTCCAAGGCATCTTCCCAACCCTGGAGTCGAACCCATGTCTCCTGCATTGCAGGCAGATTCTTTACCATCTGAGCCACCAAGGAAGCCCTGTCTGGCACTGATAAGCACTCTCTAAACAAGGTGCTTAGCCAACACTGAATTTTTTAAGAATCAGAGCTTAGCTGGTGACTCTGTGTCCTTGCCCCGCCTCATGTGGCTTATCATCAACTGCGCCCTCGGGAGGAAGCCCCACCCTCAGCTGGTAGGCTCACTACAGTGCGTCCTTCTCACCTCTGGTGCAACCTGGCTCCTCTGCCTCAGTGTTTCTGCCTCCCGTCCGGGGGCCCCCAGTCCAGGTGAGGAGGATAGCCGGTGACAAAACTCCTTTCCTCCAGGAGGTGGGGCTCTCCACGTCCCTCCCATAAGCCAGGGCATTTAACGAGCCGTGCTGCTGCTTACTGAGTTCACCCCTGGTAGGACTGGAGTTTGGGCTTGACAGACACCCCACAGACTGCTGTCTTTCGCTCCTAACATCTCAACTGGATTTAAAAAAAAAAAACGTTTAAATAGAAAACAACAAGGCTTTTAAACGGACAAAGTACTTTAGCACAAAAAGCTTATTTAAAACAATATACTCCGCAAAGGAGCCGTGTTCAATATATGTGGCTTTTTTCAAATAAGATCTTTCGTCTTAGTTTTTTGGCGTCTTGGAGAAGAAAGGGGAGCATCCTCTGCAGTCTTGAAGAACCCTCTGTCCCTTCGATGTCCATCACTTCTCACTCCCCTCGACCCAGGCAGTAAACTAAACCTGAGGCCCTTGCCCTGGGATGTGGAGGAAACATTCAGTGGAGGGAGTGACATTCCAAATTATTCAGAATCCAAAGCAGACCACCTGATCTGCATGGTCTGGTTCGGCCTGGACCCCTGATCTGTGTGCTCTGGCTTGACTTGAACCCCTGATCTGTGTGGTCTGGTTTGACTTAATAGATTGACTGGGTCTTTGTACCCGCCACAGTCGAAACAAAACCCCAAACTGTGAATCTATAGTCAGAGAGTCACACAATTGTTTTAACTTTCTTGATGGTGAGTCTAAGAGGAGACCATTTTTTCACTGTAGAGAGCATTTCATGGGTCATAATTATATAAAATAAACTGTCATTTAAAAAAAAAAAAAGCTCTTTTAAAATGGAAGGAATTGGGTCTTGACTTAGCTAAAATTCTGAGATTTTCAGCCTTGCTTAAAGAAATACCCAATATCACAGTGAGTAATGTTCTCCCCCTTTAATTCAAAGCCTTCTTCTTTGGGGGCTCCATCTGTAACTGCCCTGAACTAATACATTTACATTGATTGTACAGCTTCCTTCGGGTCATCCTAAGACCTGCCTGAGAGCGAGTGTAAGACATATAACGTTCATGACATCATATTGAAATGGTCATGACCTGTCTGACCCAGACTTCTCAGGCCGGCGTAGGGCTGTCGGGTTTAGAAGACCCCATCAACTGGGCAATGGGCCATGATTGGGCTCCCCTGAGCACCAAGGGGGCAGGAGCGTGGTGAAATTCCCATTGAGCAACCTGCTCCCATGCGGCTGTGTGAGCTGAGAGACACTCACACACACCCCCACCTCGAAGAGGCTTCTGCCCCGAACGATGGGGAGCAGCCAAGGCTGGTTTCCCACGGGCAGCAAGATCCTGTGGGGCTACGCCAGCACCGCCTGGAAGCCTCTGACTTTGTCGTCAGGCCATCAGTGATCTCAAATGGCCAATAAATGGTGGGTGTGTTGGCCCGGGCCGTGGGGCTCCTCTGTGCTGGATGGGATGGCCATAGGCCTGACGAGCCCTCCAGTGGACCCTCTGTTCTCAGGGGACGGCAGGACTGGCCTGACCGGGTGGATGGCCAGTCTGGGAACATACTGCTGTCCACTCTGACAAGGAGGGACACATACAGGAACCCGGACACACTCAGCACAGCCAGAGGGTGGAGGGCCTAAGCCTGCAACCTTTGACCCCAGTCCCCCTTTGTTTTGGAGACGTTGGCATCACCTTTGGAATGGGTGTCTTTTTTTAATTTTAGACTTTGTGTTGAATTCCTGAATTTTTGTGCAAATTGAGATTATGCTAAAGTGGCTGAGTGTCCTTATCTTGGTTTTCTTTTTTTTTTTTAAGTATTTATTTATTTATTTAAAGTATTTATTTATTCGACTGAGCCAGGTCTTAGTTGCAGCATGTGGGATCTAGTTCCCTGGCCAGGGAATGAACCTGGGCCCCCTGCTTGGGAACGAAGAGTCTTAGCCACTGGACCACCAGGGAAATCCCTGTCTTGGTTTTCTTAAGGGATTTTACATCCAGTGGTTTCTTTACACTTGAGACAGCTTTGTGAGCGTGTAGATGTGAGGAAACCTTGGGTGTTGAATCCACACCAGAAAGCTCTGGGCTGCCGGTGGACTGCTGTTCCGACCCTGGGCTGCCTCTTCCAGTCCCTGAAGACGCAGCCTTTGGAGACACACATTCCCCGATTCTGGAGGCATCTGCAAGGCGCCTTCCCTGTTCCTCAACAGACACATCACCATATGTCCATCCTTTTTGTCTCTGGTTGTCCCATCTGTTTGGTGGCGCTCGAGCCAGGTCACTCTGAATCGCTCTCCCAAGCGGAATAATTTCCCCTGAGACTGGAAGAGAGCTGGTTGGCCGAAACCCAGACATGAAATCACTTTCTCTCTATTCACTCCTCAGATTTGGGGCCTCAGAAAGTAACTGGTTTTGTCTTTGGTCATTTCTCCCTGGAGCCCCTTGCTGACGTTCTCCCAGAGTCCCTGCTCCTGCTGGTGTTAATCACACTTCCAAAATCTCTCTCATCTTCACCTCTATTCTTCTGCCACAGACTTAATTTGGAATTTTCCAGAATGACCCCTCCTCTCTCACTTCTGCTTTGAAACGGGGAGCCCGCATGGCTTCAGCTCTTTCTCCAACCTCACACTCCCACCTTCCTCTCTGGGAATTCACGGCTCTACAGAAAACCCAACATATCTTCACGTTTAGACTAATTTCCCCTCACCCTCAAGGGCACGTTGCCAGGACCTGCTGATCTGTGTGTGTTCACATTTTCCAAGTGTTCCCTTTAGTGCTTTTTATAGACACCTATTTTTACCAGATTGTTATTGCTCCTTAATTGTTCTTGAATCTTTTTTTTATTATTGTTCAAGACCGACTCAGGATAGCAGAGAGGCGCTTGATCCTGCAGACCAACTTTCTGATTTATTTATTAATCATTTATTAATGAGATTGGTCCTCTCTCATTTATTAATGAGATTGCGTCCCCTGGACGCTGTTTTCTTTCTTAATGAGATTGCATCCCCTGGACGCTGTTTTCTTTCCAGCATCCATTTATAAAGCCCCGAGATCCGTGCTCCTCCCTTGAGGACACTCAGAACCCACTCTAGCAGCCTTCACCTTTTCCTCATTTCAGTTCTGAGGAATTGAAATGCAAGGAAAGCTGTCAGATCAGGGGTGCCAGTGCAAAGATTAGCAGTGTCTTTCTTGCACTAGAGAGCAGGACCCAAGAAAAAGAAACCCAAGTTTCCATCCACGTTGTTTACCTTCTCTTTCGCCTCATCTTTCATCTTCCCAGAACTTTTGTCACGATGACTAAACACATCATCCCAAAAGCCATCACTAGACCAGTGGACCCAATAAAATTTACGATCTGTTTGGTTCCTGGGTTTCCAGTCCACTTACTCTCAATTTCTAGGTG
Organism: Ovis canadensis; assembly: GCF_042477335.2. Classification (NCBI taxonomy): domain Eukaryota; kingdom Metazoa; phylum Chordata; class Mammalia; order Artiodactyla; family Bovidae; genus Ovis; species Ovis canadensis. The sequence continues at coordinate 220,383,631 of NC_091247.1, forward strand.
CTTATCATCCACTTTCTTATGTATTCCTTAGGTCTGAGGCTCACTTTTCAGGTTCCACCCTGTTACAACCTCCCATTACTTAACCTCACATCCAAATTTGCAAAGACTTCAAAAGTTCAGAAGTCACCAAAAACAGACCGAAATTCCTTTCCATGAAGGGGGTCTCCTGGGGACCAGACCCCAGGGTAGGAAATGGTGCAGACTGTCGTCCCCCATATGATTCGGGGACCAGGGATCCCCTGGGTCGTTGCACACACACCTGACCTGGAGCACCAGGCCTGGAACATGCCAGGAAGCTGATCTGCTTACAGCGGCCCCAACCTGTGGAAGCCGGCCAGCCAGCTGTCCATCAGCGGGTGAGCAGATAAAGCCACAGTGACCTGTACGTCCGTGGAAAGAAACAGACCATGAAACATGATGCCTCGTGAAAAAATATGGACCCCAAAGCCACCTAGTGTGATTCCATCCCCATGAAATTGCAAGGCAGGCAGATCCGTAGACAGACGGCAGGCTCGGAAATTTGGGGTGGTGGGAGCGTTTCCAAATGGGTTGTGGTAACGGCTGGACGGCTCTATAAATTTACTAAAAATAACTGAGCTGTCCATGCTCACTGATGACTTGTCCGGCATGTAAATTATGTTTCGATGAAGCTGTTGAAAAGAGAGAGAAAGGCAAAAAGCCAAGACAACACAGGCCAGCGTGTATCTCCAACCGCACAGCTCAATTCACACCCCAAAGGGTCACCCTCAGTGAAGACTTAGGATTAGTATTCCTCTGCTGTCATCCTCTGGGGAGTGAAAAGCTGTAATCTGAAGCCACAGACTGAGAAGCAGCCCAGAAGCCAATAGCCTTGACATCGAAGTGCTTGCCCCCGATTACTTGGATCTGCCAGAAACCAGAGAGGACCCTGGTGGCCTGGAGTCTCCGAATGAAGGACGACAAGCAAACTTTCTCTCTGGGGGCACATCCTCACTGCCATTTGAGTTGTTTGCTAGAACGAAGGTCAGTTCTGTCTATCCCTGTTTCTTTCTACAAGCCCAAGACAATGCCCTTAATTTCTCAGAGTTCTGCACATTCTACGCCATTACCTCTTACAACTGGGACCAAGACTCTCAGTATTTTACCAAAATGGAAATTCTCAGCTCAGCCAAGTCTAGTTCAATCCACCAAAGACCTCTGCATGAAAAATAGCCTAACTCACTGATTTCCCAGCACCTCTTCCTAGAGCATGGAATTAGCCTGAGCACAGCCTGCGGCCATGGGAGATGTTAAGCTGTTTCCTGGAAACGCCAAGAGGGCTCCATACCGGGGAGATTCTTCCCATCCCCCAGGGCCACTCTGTCCTGAGTGGAGGTCCAGGTGGTTTTTCTCTCCTGAAGACGCTAGAGAAAAGGGCAGGAGGCAAGGTTCCATGTGATACAACCGCACAAAATACTGCAGTGGCGTTGTTCCCTGGGGCTGATATAATGTTCTGTAGGGGGTACTTTTCGCCATCAGAATTTGTTCTCCATCCTTCATCAAGAAGGCGTCCTCTGCTGTAGAGTGACCTGCATCCCTGGTGAAGCATCATCTTACATGCTACATGGACCTGTGGGGAGTCAGGAAGTGTCACTGGGCAGGATCTCTGGCCAGTTACATGAAAGAACCTTCCCATTAACAATACTGAGGGATCCTGAGAAAACTATAATTGAGAAAGACACATGTACCCCAAAGTTCATTGCTGCACTGTTTGCAATAGCTAGATCATGAAAGAAATCTAGATGTCCATCGATAGATGAGTAGATAAAGAAGCTGTGGTACATATGTACAATGGAATATTACTCAACCATAAAATGGAATGCATTTGAGTCGGTTCTAATCAGGTGGATGAACCTCGAGCTTATTATACAGAGTGGCGTAAGTCAGAAAGAGGAAGACAAATATCATATATTAACATATATCTATATGGGATCTATAAAGATGGTACTGATGAACCTATTTGCAGGGCAGCGGTGGAAATGCCAACATAGAGATGGACTTGTGGATACAGGGGAGGAAGGAGAGGGCAGGACAAATGGAGAGAGTAGCACGTAAACATAGACGCTAGCATATGTAACATAGACGGCCTGTGGGAATTTGCTGTGTGGCACGGGGAGCTCAAACTGGGGCTCTATGACAACTTAGAGTGGTGGCATGGGGTGGCAGGTGCGAGGGAGGTTCAAGAGGGAGAGGACATACGTATGCCTATGGATGATTCGTGTTGATATATGGCCAAAAACAATGCAATATTTTAAAGCAATTACCCTTCAATTAAAAATGAATAAATTTTTAAAAAACGTACTGGGCAGATGGGATGAATTGGGAAATTGGGAATGATTGACATGTACACTAGTAATACTATGTATATAATAGATAACTAATGAGAATGTCATGCTCTGTGGTGGTGTATATGGGAAGGAATCCCGAAAAGGGGATACATGTATACCTATGGCTGATTCACTTTGCTGTACAGCAGAAATTAAGACAGCAGTGTGAAGCAACTATCAGTTCAGTTCAGTCGCTCAGTCGTGTCCGACTCTTTGCGACCCCATGAATCGCAGCACGCCAGGCCTCCCTGTCCATCACCAACTCCTGAAGTTCACTCAGACTCACGTCCATCAAGTCAGTGATGCCATCCAGCCATCTCATCCTCTGTCGTCCCCTTCTCCTTCTGCCCCCAATCCCTCCCAGCATCAGGGTCTTTTCCAGTGAGTCAACTCTTCGCATGAGGTGGCCAAAGTATAGGAGTTTCAGCTTTAGCATCATTCCTTCCAAAGAAATCCCAGGGCTGATCTCCTTTAGAGTGGAACGGTTGGATCTCCTTGAAGTCCAAGGGACTGTCAAGAGTCTTCTCCAACACCACAGTTCAAAAGCATCCATTCTTCAGCGCTCAGTTTTCTTCACAGTCCAACTCTCACATCCATACATGACCACAGGAAAAACCATAGCCTTGACTAGACAGACCTTAGTCGGCAAAGTAATGTCTCTGCTTTTGAATATGCTATCTAGGTTGGTCATAATTTTGCTTCCAAGGAGTAAGCGTCTTTTAATTTCATGGCTGCAATCACCATCTGCAGTGATTTTGGAGCCCCCAAAAATAAAGTCTGACACTGTTTCCCCATCTATTTCCCATGAAGTGATGGGACCAGATGCCATAATCTTCGTTTCCTGAATGTTGAGCTTTAAGCCAACTTTTTCACTCTCCTCTTTCACTTTCATCAAGAGGCTTTTTTAGTTCCTCTTTGTTTTCTGCCATAAGGGTGGTGTCATCTGCTTATCTGAGGTTATTGATGTTTCTCCCAGCAATCTTGATTCCAGCTTGTGCTTCTTCCAGCCCAGCGTTTCTCATGATGTATTCTGCATATAAGTTAAATAAACAGGTTGACAATATACAGCCTTGATGTACTCCTTTTCCTATTTGGAACCAGTCTGTTGTTCCATGTCCAGTTCTAACTGTTGCTTCCTGACCTGCATACAAATTTCTCAAGAGGCAGGTCAGGTGGTCTGGTATTCCCATCTCTTTCAGAATTTTCCACAGTTTATTGTGATCCACACAGTCAAAGGCTTTGGCATAGTCAATAAAGCAGAAATAGATGTTTTTCTGGAACTCTCTTGCTTTTTTGATGATCCAGCGGACGTTGGCAATTTGATCTCTGGTTCCTCTGCCTTTTCTAAAACCAGCTTAAACATCTGGAAGTTTACGGTTCACTCTAATAAAAATTGTTGGGTTGGCCAAAAATTTCCATAATATCCTACAGAAAAACCAGAGCGAACTTTCTGGCCTACCCAATAATTTTTTTTAAAAACCCACAACGCCCTCACTCTAAACTCTGGCATTCCCACAGAAATGTCTGCAGATACTTGAGCACCAAAAACAGAAGTCAAGGCCTCCCCTCTGCATTCCAGGATGTTTTTGCTCAGAGTGGTCGCCTCATAGTCATATCTTTCTTGGCCATTTGACGGGCAGCCTCTCCCCTGTCTTTGAAGTCAGTCCAGGTTAAATACAGTTTTGCAACACCCAGCTGAAAGCGCTGACCTTCTGAACTGACGGCAGCCTGAATGAACCCCCAGCGCTGTGTGTGTTCGCTTGTGTTCGGGGCGTTGGTGTGACTGTGCTCTGTGCTGCCGCTGCTGGGTCCTTTGCCATCCCAGCCACTGCTTTACTAACTTCTCTCTTCTTTCTCTGCCCATCCCTCTCCCCCACCCCGCCTCCTTATCTCTCCCCCTGGTCACTTGAGATGTCCCAGCAGAAGACGACCCCTCGCCCTGTGCCCTGGAGACGGGCCACGGGCGGCAATGCCAGAACGGCACAGTGTGCAAACCAGGCTGGGACGGGCCCAAGCACGGCATCACCAATTTCGACAACTTCGCCTTCGCCATGCTGACTGTGTTCCAGTGCATCACCATGGAGGGCTGGACCGACGTCCTCTACTGGGTACGTGCCGGGGTGGGCGGGGCGGGGAGCATCCGCCTTCCAGGGACGTGCAGTCACACGCACACCGGGAGGAGTGAGGACCTTGATTTCTTCCAGGTCTTGCCTGAGAAGCAAAGCTCATGAGCCCTGCTCTGCTCACCAGCCCAAGAAAAGTGTCACCTCTCATTTGTCCTCCACAGTGGGAAGCGCTGGCACGCAGCCCAGTGGGGCTACGGCTGGCCCGACACAAGGGCCCTCTTGTGGGGCTTCTCCCGCCCCGTGCATGCCCTGCCCGTGTCCCCAAGGGAGCGGGAGGGCACACGTTCAATTTCTAGGGCTAAAGAGAAAACTCAGGCTTGACCTCCAAAGAGGAAAGCACTTTTATTGAATTGTGCAGCATCACGGCATTCTATTGTGTTTTACCTCGCATAATGATCTTCCCTCATTATATCAGCTAGTCCATCAGACAAACGCATAGCCAGCCGCTTCACTCCTGACAGAACGCTCTGCTGGTCATGTGATGCGTATTCAGAAATGTCACTTCTCAAGTGCCAACCAATCAGCAGTAAATCTCCGTTTACCTTAAAGATGCCCTTTTATCAGCCAGCAGCCAACACGACTTTGCCAGCGTCCGAGCTGTCGAGGAGCAGGTTTTCATGCACCCTGCCCCACAGGCAAACACACCACATTTGACCTGTCTTCATCCTGGCAGTCAAGTCCATTATTTGTAAAAACTCCAGAAAATGTCATTCTTTGTAGGATCTCTTACTTCCACGTGAGAACTGACTTGCCAGAGCCTAGCGCTGCACTCCAGCGTTTGGGCGGAAAATGCTTGTTGTCGGGCTTGAGAATACCATTGCGCCCAGTTTTCCAAATAATCAAGTGGATTTGGCTGCCCAGAAAACAGTCTAAGAGGCTGTTCAGGGAGGGAGGGATGCCAGGCTGGGAAGGACCAGAGCCAGGAGAGGTGTCCACTCCCGCCCCCAACCAGGAGGAGGAGTTCTGGAACCTCTCAGAGATGCTCTGCACCTTGTGGGCATTGTGACTGCTAAACTGTTTTCAACAATTCAGAAGCCCTTTTCTCCCAGTTTCTGGGGGCAGGCTGAGACCCTGCACTGCCGTGAAATGTGAGCCTCTTCATAGAACCAGTTTAAACTTGCCCGTGGGCCTTGAACCCCACCAGTGATATTCAGTGTTCCCTGCTTGATAGGGGGTGCCTGGAGTCCTCAGGATTCAGACACAATTACATCCAACTCAGGGCAGGGAAACCAGCTAGACTTCATTGAACACCGGTGGTGCTGTGGGAGCCTGGTAGAGCAGTCATGCAGCTTCACTCTCAGAAAAGACTCAGGTCTAATCACCTCTCCCTCCAACTGAGATGAACATTGGCACACATCTCCCAGGCTCATACTCAGTAAGAACTTGGCTTTGAATAATTTGTGAGACAAAGGGAGATGAGCTTACTCTATCTGGGCAAGTTTAATTTCTTTTAGCAAAGCAGATAGAATTCAGAAGTGGCCCTAAGGGGTCCTTCTACCTTGGGCGGGTCCCTCTGGCCAGCCAAAGACAGAGACGTCCTCTGCCAACGGGCATCACAGGACACGTGGTCTTGTGGGACTGGGCTCGGGGGCCTCACCATGCGAGCTCCAAACCCAGGCCCTATGTTGCCATGGAAACACCTCCCATGGCATCAAATTGAGGGCAGGACGGCAGTGGGTGGGTGGGTGGGGGTGGGGGAATAGGTATAATTTCCTTTGCTGATGGCCTGATGTATTTTTGTGATCCTCCTTCATCCCTCCCTCCTGCTTCCCACCCCCCCAGCCAGATGTGGTCCAAGGAGGTGCTGTCACAGTGACAGCCAGGGTGGGGGTTGAGAGGAGCTCGCCCGGCAACCAGCAATTTTCAACAGCTGTGTTGTGCCTTCCCCCTCTCCCCGCTCCAGTGGGGGCAGGTGGTGATGCGCTTGGGCAGGGCATGGCAGTGTCAGAGGTGGGGACCGTCCCCAGCCCCTGGGACAGCCTTCCCCTGACCTTCCCAGCACCTTCCTAAGTGACTGAGCTATGTGTGCATGTGTGTGTGTGTGGGGGGGGGGGCACACGTGTGCATGTGCGCACGCGCGCGCGCACACACACACACACACCCCTGAAGGCGAAAGGGAACCTCCTGGTGGGTATTTTGAGGGAGGCCCCTCCTAGCCCAGAGCGCCTGCCTGCTCACTCTCTGCTTCTGTACCCTCTCTGGTGGCTCCTCCTTCCTCTCCTCAGGCTCCTTCTCCAAAACCCCAGACTCTCACACCCCTCTGCTTTCCTATAAAATATGGAGCCCTCTAAGCAGGGAGGGGCCCGCTCCCCCCCCACAGTGCAGCCTGGGGACAGACGCCGAGGGTCAGCCAGGGGACAGACGCTGAGGGTCCAGCCCCAGCCCCTGCAGGAGGTCCCAGAGGTCCCCATGCCCTGTGTCTGTGGAGGGCAGGGCACAGGGCATCTGCGTGGAGGCATGAGTGTCCCCTGATCCCCAAGCAGGGCTCCGAGCAGTATTTCGGGCACCTTGCACTTGAGGACTCTCAGTGCCTCAGCAACTATCCATGAAGGGGACTCTGTTGACCTCTGCCCATGAGGCCCTCTGCCCGGGCCCCCAGACTCTGCTTTCCGTGTGACACAGGAGAGCCATCTGGCCTGTGTCCTGGCCTCACCTCCTCCACCAGCACTCATTCCCCCCTCACTTCCTGACACCTCCTGTTTTCCCTAGTTGGTTTCTCCCTGACCAATTCTTCTGCTGATTTTTAAGAATTAGAGATTCAGCTTAAAACTAAAATTAAAAGGACTCCCTCATGAGAAATCACAAAAAGGAAAGATGTGTCTTTGGGAGCTTCTGCCTCAGTTTGGCTCCAGCAGGAATGAAAGCGTAAGGTTTTAACTTGTCACAAGTCAGTTGTCAGCTCCACACTCACATGTGTGGACATGCTGGGAGGACATTCCTCATACACATGCACGCACACACATTCATGCACACACATACACACATGTGCGTGCATACACACTCACACTTATATGCACACCCATGCACACACACATACCCATAGATATGCACTCACGCATGCATACACATACGCACACGCATATATATACATACACACGCGGCGCACATGCACACACATACATGTACACACCATGGCCTCTGATCTCTGGCCTCGGCGCTGCTGAAATACCCCTGGTTTATAAGGAAGGTCTTTTCCCTCCAAGCAGGTGGAATTGAGTGTTTGACCCTATTCTCTCCTGTTCCATCTCCACCTCTTCTCACTGCCTTAAAGGTGTCCAGCGAGCAGAGCTGGGGTGCTGAGCTCTAGAAATGACCAGAGAGCTGCTCAGGGTGAAAAGTGGAGAAGAATCTTCATCACCCAGAGACAGCACCTGGCTCTAACGGGGATCAGGTAGAGAAGGTGTCAGGGTCCCGGGTACCCCCAGCCCTGAACCCTGAGTCTGCCCTAGGTAGGGCATTACTGCTCAGCACCCACGCAGCTTTAAACAGAGAATCTGTTACCTAAACAATAAACTCCTGGTTTATAAACATATTAACAAGGGGAATTCTCATCTCTCAAAGCTATAATTTGTTTACTTATTAGGTTTTGTTTTATTCATTTCACTGGCCTTAGGCAAGTTCTTATTACTCAGTAATTCAATTGAACACACATTTAGTGAGCATTTACAGGGCCCCCAGGCCTGCGCTCGAGGAGTTTGGGTCTAATCGGAGAGACGTGGACACAGAGAAACGTGGCTCCCACGCAGGACCCAGCGAGAGCAGGGAGGGCTTCCTGGAGGAGGCGGGGTTTCGCTGGTCCGTCAGTTTCACTGAGTGGGGAGCAAGAGAGAAGGAAAAGCCAGCTTTTTGCCAGTTTAGAGACTGGACAGAACTGTGCTCTGGGCTCCTTACACATCCAAGAACCAGCCCAGCCCCCTGTGGTCTCAGCAAGTACCAGAGGCCCACCTGGGACAGCAAGGTCCGCAGGCCTCCACTCCACGCCCCACTCAGTGTGGGGCTCCGGCCGAGTCCCGGAGAAGCTGGTTTTGTCGGTCTCTGGGAGAGGTGGGCCTGCGGCGGATCCCACCCCATCTGGGCCTTCCTGGTGCCTGAGCAGGCATAGAGGGGCAGGAGGGGTCAGGTGAGATGGTCCTTCGACTTGCTGCTCCCCCAGTGCCCTGTGGGTGGGCCCCATGTCCCACAGACGAGGTGGCACAGGCCAGGGCTTCATCTAGCCGCCACCCTGGCACTGGCTTTCAGGCAGAGCCGCCCGCCCTCTGATAACACCCCTGCAATGCACTGTGATTTTAAAGGCTGCACCTCCTGCCTGTGACAGCAGGTGACAGCCTCCCATGCCCCCCAAACTGCCCAGCCCTTGGGGACCACAGGGCCTTGGATAGGGTACCAGACCTGAAAGGTACCCTGGAGTCAGCTGGGGTGGAGAGAGGCCCCCAGAAGTCGGGGCTGGAGTCAACAGTCCTCCTGTTTTCTTCCTGAGGAAACATGATGCTGGATTTGAAGGTTCGAGGTGTGGTTCCCTCCAGAAATTAGATGTGGGAGGAGAGGAGGCGTGTGTTTCAGCAAAGCCTGGTTACTGGTGAGGTCCCGGCTGAGGGGCTGCAGGTGTTGGACCCAGGGGGGCCTCTCTGCACGCCCGCCCGACAGGGGCTCAGGGAACGGCTGGCTTCAGTGTCTGAGCAGACCTGTCCTTTTTCACCTCTAAGTAAGGGTGTCAGCAATCTGGGTCATTCTTTAAAATACGACTTTATTTATTCTTCTCTCCTGAATAGCTCCACACGGGCTGACTGAAGCCATCCGCCTCCTGCTCCCGCACTGCCCTACTTCAGGGCTGCCCGCACGTGCGTTGGCGCCCAGGCCGCCCCAGAGCAGGGAGCCCAGAGCTAAGGTGGGGGTGCGAGAGGGTACGGAGAGTCACAGCCTCTGTCCTGTCATTGCCTTGAAGGCTGGGCGGTGGGCCAGCGGGTCTCAAGCCTAAGACACATCAGATGCACTCGGGGCTCATGAGAACCTGGGACATCAGGCGCCCCCAGTGTGGGTGTAGGGCCAAGGGGTGAGGTTCCAAACTAGTCCCCAGGTCCCCAGGGAGGGTGACACTGCTGGCCCTGGGGCCTCACCTGGAAAACCACAGATGCAGGTCATACAGGAAGCCTGTGCCCTGAGGGATTTTGGAAAGCCAGGGGTGTGGACCTCCCATGGGGTCTCCGTTGGCCCATGTTTGCCAGAGCTATTCCCTGAGCACCAACCCTGAACCACCGTCCTCCCGGCCCGTGGCCTCTGAAGTCAATGACACAGCCTGGTCATCAGCACTCATCCATCCAGGCCCCTGGGTCACTCCCTGAGGAAGGCGTCTCCCCGTGTGACCCCAAAGCCTCCACCCCTGCTTGTCTGCGAGAGCTGAGGCCAGGGTGCCGGCCACAGTGACCACATAAACCCAAGTGAGCAGAAACCATCTCTTAGGGAAGAAAGCACTTTGGAGGTGACCCAGCTTCTTAGACGAGTGAACAGAAAATATTGGAGGGAAATTCTGTTCCCCCGAAAATAAAAGGGCAGAGACAGCAGGGCAAGATCCCCACCCACCCCGAGGCAGAGCCGCCAAGGTCCTTCCCGCTCAGGTCAAGGTCACAGGGTGTTAGAATCAAGGTGGCGCTGGGCGACAGTGGTTTCCCCCAATCTCTGCTCCTCCCTCCCAGCCTCTGCTTCTCCCTCCTGGCCTCCCTGCCTCCTCGCTGTGAACTCACTCCTGCTTCTCTCTCTCCTCACTATCCTTGGTCTTTCCAGATGCAGGATGCTATGGGCTACGAGTTACCCTGGGTGTATTTTGTCAGTCTGGTCATCTTCGGATCCTTCTTCGTTCTAAATCTGGTTCTTGGTGTGTTGAGCGGGTAAGCTGAGTGTTTCTGTGTCCACGTCACGACGCAGCTGAGCAAGGCCCCAGGCCCCGTGTGCCCGTCACCAGGCCCAGGAGAACAGAAACTGTCTCGCTTCAGCTGCACATGCGGACTGCTGGCTGGGCAGGCCGCTTGGCCTCTGGTGACCTGGAAGCCCCGGTCCCGGTGCCACCCATGGCGCCAGGCCTGGGGCAGTGGGCCGTGCTCGGCTGCTCCCGGAGCTACACTAACTCTGACCCCGTTCTTCCAGGTCAATGATGCCGTGGGAAGGGACTGGCCCTGGATCTATTTTGTCACATTAATCATCATAGGTTCATTCTTTGTTCTTAACTTGGTTCTCGGTGTCCTTAGCGGGTAAGCAGGACCAAGCAAGAAGGTCTCGACTTCTCCATTTACCTCGTTTTACTCTTTCTGCTCTTCCTGCCTCTATTCTTCTGGCTCTGATGAATCTGGGATGTGGGCCAGCCCGGGAGCCTTAAAGTGAATGTCCTTGGCCTGGCTGGACAGAGGTCAGAGGCGCAGGGAGGACCCCCACCCCTGGTTTGGGCTGCAGTGAGAGGTACCCGGGCCCGCTTATCTGCTGCCAGCCTTGCCCACGTCAGGCTGGACTGTCCAGGTGGGCAGGATGCTTCTCCGGGGACCTCGGGGGCATCTGGGCCCCTTGGTTTGGCAGAGGAATTGAAGGAAGATTCATGGGCCGTCTACTCTGGCCCTCGTAGCAGCCTAGCAGACGGGCACCTGGGCCATCTGTCCAGCCTCCATCCAGGATCACTGGCAATGAGGACTCAGGCCCTCTTTACCCATGCTGATTGGGCCAGGAGTTTGAGCTAAAATGCAAATAAACCAAACAGACTGAGATTCCCTTCTCCTTGGCTCTGATCGCAGCCTGGGCTGCCCCGTCTGTGTCCCCCTCGGAAAGGAAGAGCACTCAGCTGTTTGAAGCTCCCGATTACAGAAGGAAAGAGGAGACTGGGCACGCCTTCCTTCTACTTCTCCTGCCCAGCGCCAAGTAGGAGGCCCTCCTGGTTTCGGCCTTGGCGCAGATGAAGTTGAAAAGCAGTCGAGGCAGCAGGTGGCAGGGCCCAAGGAGCCCTGGGCGGCCACCCTGCCCCACAGCCCCACTGGACATCTCCTCGGCTCCCTTTCTTCTTTCCAAGCCCAAGCCAGCCACGCCAAGGCCACCCCTGAAGGCTCCCGTGACTCTCTGCTCCTGCACCACGTGGGGGAGGGGCCGCTGCTTCACAGCCTTTCCTCCGTCTCTGGGGATGTGTGTATGGGGGAAAGTCAGCCAAGGAGGAGGACGTCCCCCCTCTCCTGCCACAGTCCAAGGCCGCACAGTAGTGTCAGGGTCGGCCCTGGAAGTGGGGACGGGACAGGGTTCCACCCTGACCTCACCCCTCCCCAGCAGGAGGGCCATCAGAGGCCCCATCACACTGGCCACACAGTGGGGGGACCAGCACCCTCCGTCAGTCTGACAGCGATCCACAGGACAGTGGGTGCCCCCGTCAGCTGCCTGGAGGGTGGAAGGGCTTCCATTTTGTGTCCAACACAAGAAAATGGCCTGTTTATGGGGGTTCTCAGGGAGAGGGTTGGAAAAGTCAAACTCGTCACCTCTCAGGGCAGAAATGTGGCTGCTTCAGCTCTGGCCTTCCTGGAGGCAGGAGGTTCTTAATGTTGCTCACCCAGCTGACAAAACAGGGATCGTGACCCCAGCCCCTCGGTCACCGTGAGAGCGGCACATGGCGGTTTACGTCAGCGCCTCAGCGGGCAGCAGGCGCTCAGCAGCAGCGCCATCCCTACGGCAGTGCTGTCCCCATGGGGCTCGCTATTTGCTCAGTGCTGTTGGGGCTGGACAACTGAGCGGGGTCATCCCAGGTTAGACATGCTGCCTTCTGCTTCCAGGGACAAGGGAAGGCCCCCTGAGGAGCCATGTGGCTTGTAGGGGTCCCCTCACTGGTTGGTGTTTGCACAAGGCCCTGTCCCATCTCCCCATCACTGCCCGCAGACAAACATTGAGTGAGCTGGGCCTGTGATGTGCCAGCTTCTCAACCTGGGTAAAGGTGGCTCCACCTCCTCCCCCCAGAGATTAGGAGCAGGTCTGAGCAGTGAAGTCCCCCCAAGAAATCTGCAGTGGAGGCTGAGGCATCGACCTCATAGCCCCCTAGAGCAGGGGTCTGCCAAGTCATGCTCGGCCCCCCGAGGGGCACTCCTCCCCAGAGGTCAAAGCGGAGTCAGATGGTGGCAGTGCTAGGGGCAGCAGACTGGCCTTAAAGGATGGGTCTCAGCCCAGCTGAGTCTGAGCGAGTGAGTGAGTGGGTGGGCAGGCCCATGGGATTCTAGAACCCAGACCCACTCCCCTCCTGGGAGCTCAGCCCTCGATCGGTCTCCCTGGACCCCTCGCCACCCCAGCCCCCCAACTCTGCTGCACCTCCCAACCTTCCTGGGCCCCAGACACCCACTTTGCCTGGACGCAGAGTGTCTGCAGGTGAGCAGCTCCCCTTCCTGGCCCATCCAGAGGGCTGGCTGCCCAAGGAGAAGCCCAGAACCCGGCTGCTATTGACTGGGGATGTGTGGCATTGACCCCGTCTTGACCAGCCAGGACAGCAGTGTGGTAGTTCCCCCACCACCACCACCCCCCCTGGATCACAACCATATGCCCACTCGTCCTGTGGCCAACCTCCCGGAATGCTTGGAAATGTCCAGGAGCTCACCGCGAGGCCCCTTCTTGGGTCGGTGTCCACTGTGAGGAGTTTGTCGGCAGGCTTCGGGCTTGGCGTCCTTGGTGGATCCGCTCACGTGCTGCCCACGCTGCCCGAGAGCTGATGCAGAGCACATGTCCACTCCACAGGGAAGAAAAGTGAGGTTTATATGTGGAAACCTCCCCAGTTCTCACAGGTGGGGCCTGGAGGATCAGGATTTAACCCCCACATGTGGCCCCAAGACCTTTGCTCCCATCCCCCACCCTCCACCATCTCCAAGCCCATCAGCCTGGTTAATCCCATGACTCCAAATTATGGCCAAGATGCAAGGGGGAGAGGCCACCTGTGGGCAGATGGGGGGCCCAGACCGAGGACCAGGGATCCTGGAGGAAGCTGGAGAACCCCTGCCCTGAGGGCCTCAGGCGGTCCTGAGCTGGAGGCCAGCAGCTGGTACATGTGACAACCCTTGAGGGAGAGCAGAGCCCCCACCCCCAGGCAGCACTGCCATCTCAAAGTGTTTGGAGCTGGTGGCTGGGACCCTGAGTCCATCAGTTAAGGGTATTGTCCTTTCAGAGCTCAGCAGGGTGAGCTGGTATATTCCTCCCTGCAGTCATGAAGGAAGGGCTCAGGACGCTTGGGGTCTCCTGCTCAGGAAGGCAGGAGAGCAACTCTGGAAAGGCTCCATTTTAAACGTGGAAGTCAGAGATTTTGGTCACTGGAGGGATGGGCATCCTTTGTCTGGAAACCTATTCCTACTGAGGCCAGATGGATCCATGTTGCTATCCGTCTTGTGGATCTTCTCAAAATGCTTCCACGTTCATTACCTGTTGATCCTCATAAGTCTCAGAACCTCCAGAAATCCCGCCTCCCACCCATTAGAACAGTGATGGCAACCACAAGATTCCAGAAACTGCACTAGAAGTTGCAATCGAGTGAAAGTCACTGGACCCTGGATTCTGGTCACTTTGTGGTTTTAAGTTGTTGCAAACAGAGAAGACATATGTCTTCAGGTGACAAGGGGCCTGGGGTCTCTTAGAGGGTGGGCGCCCAGCTCTCCTTCCCCCGAGAGATAAGGCAGAGGGCCTGAGGGTGCAATGGGCAGGTTGCGACATGGAAACAGCCCTGACCACCAGCCACAGTTAAGACCCACGGCAAGAAGCAGAAGCGCCAGACAAGCTGCCTCGCAGCTGGACAGAGGTGATGCTCACGACTCCCAGCAGGGTTGGTCCAACACTGAATTCGTGAACACCGACCTCTGTTCTTCTGGGGAAATACTGGGTTAGGTTCCTGTGAGCCTCTGGGCACAGCCTTGTCATCAGGACACAAGTTGTTGTTATGTGCGTCTATGTGAAGGCACCTTGTTTAAGGCATAGTGTTGGCTCATTCACACCACACTCTCAGCCCACAGCTTATAACTCAGGCCTGGATGGAGCTTGTCAGACACTTGAACATTCCCCAGAGGCACCTCCCAGCCCTCGAGCACATAGGGTCATAGACCGCATAGCAGCTTTGTGCTTAGAGGCCATTTAATCAGAAAAATCACAACAAAAAGCACAAAATACGGGAGACATGGCATCAGATGGGCTGTAAAAAGGCCGTCATTTGCAGTATGAGCTGCACCCAGGAGGTGGCAGCCCCTTGTCTGACCTCAGCCAGGACCATGACCCCAGATCCTGCCTTACCACATGTCTGCAGTGACCACAAAGTCTCACCATGGATGGCATGACTAACAAGGCTTAGAGAGGAGACAGGTCTGCAGATGCAGAGTCCATGGGTGATGAGGACCGGCTACACCGGTCATCATGGGGCCTCGAGCCCGAGCCATGGCACCAACAGACCTTCCACATGTACCAGTGGGAGATGTACAAACCGCACACCCAGAGTGGGCTCTCCACCACATCTGTGCCATCAGCCACTACAGGCACAGGATGTGCCCCTGCCTTCAGGCAGACACCCCATGACTGACCCAGCAGTGTGAGACATCAGGACATCAGAAAGGAGATGAAGAGAGCCAGGTGCTTCCATCCTGCAGGTCCCTTATGGCGTGGGGCCTACAGGGAGAACCCCCTCCCCTCCATGCGCCCTAAACCCCATGAGGACCTGGCCATGCTGCTTCTCCTCGCTCCCCTCACCCCCAGGAAAACTTATTTCCTCATCTCCTGGGGATGTCTGTGTGGTTCCCAGAGGTCTCGGGTATGGATGGCAAACTTCCACTCTGCAGAGCAGATGTCACCATGCATGATTGGGTCAGCTCCTGGCTCCAGAAGGAGGAAGACCTTAGCTACTCAGTCCCCTACACACCCCAAGCCCGCTGCACAAGGGACAGAGCTCCCAAGGGTAGGGAGTGGGGTGGAAGGATGGTCAAGGGGGCCTGGAGCTGCCATCTTGGGAAGGGGCGCTCTGTGCAGTGACTCCAGGCAGCAAGCCCACAAGCCCGAGAGGAGTGGTGGGTGGGAGGGCTGGGGCCTCTCTCCAGGCCCCTCCCCAACAGCGGGAGCTGAGGCCTCCCTCCACGTGGTCAGTGGGCAGCCGGGCCCCTTTTCCCCAGAGAAGATAGGGGAGGTGCTGGCAGCTGGCAGGAAGCCCAGGAAGAGCAAGTTCAATCAGGCTGGAATTGGATTCAATCAGAGTGAAGGAGAACATCCCGTCTCAATCAGAGCATCATCAAAGCAGCAGTTGGCAAGAACTTGGAGCCCACGTCTCCCAACGGAAGTGTCCCCAGACCGTCCCGGCCCTGCCCCTCATGGTAAAGAGTGAAAACTGAGCTCCAGCTGCGAATGCAGACCCTGGCTGGTGGGTATGGGGGCTCCGGAGCTGAGTTGTCCTGCCCCTGGCTCACCTGTGTGCCCTGCCTTCCACGATGCCCGCCTGTGGAGTGTCTGCTGCTGCAGAATCCCTTCAGGTGGACTCTGCAGCCTCCCACCATGAACTGCGCCTCCGCCGCTAAGAGAAGGAGTCGTGTCTCTAGAGGAAGCTGAAATGCCCAGGGCATCCGCACATACCCCCAGGGTCCCAAGTACCACACACTGAGGCATGCACTGCTATTTATTTAGAAAAGGCACAAACTTGCCTCGAGAGTGAGACCCAGCCTCCTTGACCCCCTTCTTGACCACCAGCCCCTCCTGGCTCAGAATGTGAATTCAAAGTCAGAGAGAAAATAAGGACAGAATCACAGGAAACAGGAAAGAAGTAGACACTCTCCAAAATTCTTTAATAGGCCCTTCTTCCAGCAAATCCCAACCCAGTTTTAGCTTCTACTCTTTATTGCTTGAGACTGAATGCCCCATTTAACTTTTATATTGTCTTGACTTTATGCATTTTCCCATTCTGATTAGATTTCTTTTTTGACCCAAAGGGCAGCCACAGGACATTTTCTTGTGTTTGGAACCCTCTTTTGTCTCCCTCATGTGGGAAAGAACTTTCTCTAGATTAGAAACCCTCCAGGCTTGCTGAACCAGCAGAACATGCCCTAGAAATGAGAAGGGGTGGAGAGGTGAGCTCTCCTGGGCCTGACCTCAGTGACTATACCAGCCCACATATAACGTGGGCTCTTTGAGAGGCAGAGCCCTGATATGTAACATCTGACGATTTCTGCAGTGTAAATACCCAACCAGGGCCAACCTCAAGCCCCTGAGGAAGCACCTGGGTTGGCAGAGCCAGTGGAGGCGGGGGCAGGAGGGGCTTCAGCTAGACCCCAGCTCCTTGTCTTCCGGGGCTGTAATGGGGGTCCCTGATGGCTGTTGTTCAGAAGGCCTTTCAGGTCACTGTGGGACATCTGTCGTGAGAGGCAGCTTGCAATCATGGCCCAAAAAGAGGGGACATGAGTTTGGTCCACCCGCTGCTCACGTCCCAAGTAAGGATGCCCCCCCTCAGCCATTTTATGAGAGCAGATCAGACCTGGGATGGGGGTCCATGCAAGTGGGGGCCGGTGGTGGGCTTCCCGTGCAATGCAGCTAACCCTTTGTTCCTCTTGCCCCATCTCTCCTGCCCTGCCCGCTTGGCGTCTCTCACCAGAGAGTTCTCCAAAGAGCGAGAGAAGGCCAAGGCCCGGGGCGACTTCCAGAAGCTGCGAGAGAAGCAGCAGCTGGAGGAGGACCTGAAGGGCTACCTGGACTGGATCACGCAGGCTGAGGACATCGACCCTGAGAATGAGGACGAGGGCCTGGACGAAGAGAAACCCCGAAACAGTGAGCGGCCTCCTGCAAGGGGCTGGGGACTGGGCTTGGGAGGGGGCGCTCGGGGAGGAGAGGCTGCCCACCCCTGCCTCGCGGATGCATCCTTCTCGGCTCTCAGAAGTCAGTCCCACGTGTGCAGCAGAGCCTCCCAGTCCTGCTGGAGCCTCTGGTCCGGAGACACTTTGCTCGATGGGGTTCTTTGTTTTCAATCCAACGTCCTCCTCCCAGCCCGGCTCCCTGGACGGAGGGGTGGGCACCGTGCTCTGGGCTTGTTCAAAAGGGACCATCTCCACCTCTACCACCTGGAAAGCGCGCCCCTGTCCCTTTCCAAACACCGCTGTGCTCTCTCAGGGAAAAGAGCCAAAGGTTTCTCTCGAGGAGGTTCAATTCAAAGCTCCAGGGAGGTGCTAAACAGGAAGGTTGAAGAAACCCTGAGGGCTTTGGCAGAACAGCATCAGGTTTTAGAAATGGAGCCCAGTCCCTCTCTCTGGGGTTTCCCATGGCGGCTTACTGGCCAGGCTTTTGCTAGGATGGTAATGAGTGATGGATGGTATTGACTCGCAAGTGTTGAGGAGATAATGAATCGTGGAAATCCAGGTTCATGGGACACGCCCAGTGGTTCTGAAATGTGGGCCCTGGACTGGCAGCACCAGCATCACTGGGACACTTGCTGGAAATGCAGGCTCCTGACGCCTCCTCAGATCTGGTGGCTCCAGAGTGGGGCTCTGTGCTCTGTTCAGCCCCCAGTACCTGGGTTGTGGGGTGAACGTGGCCCTAACTGCCCTGTGTCTCCTCTGACCTCTGTCTCTCTGACCCCAACCATGCTTTCCTCCTGTGGGTATCCTTCCCTCATGTTTCACACATTTGAATAAGGTCATTTCTGGCCAAGGAATCCATAAGGTTAAACAGCTTGCTGCGTGGGTCAGGCAGGTAAGGGCGGGGAACCAAAGGGGCTTGGGGGCCAAGAGAGAGAAGGGA
The DNA here is from genome assembly GCF_042477335.2 of Ovis canadensis. Classification (NCBI taxonomy): domain Eukaryota; kingdom Metazoa; phylum Chordata; class Mammalia; order Artiodactyla; family Bovidae; genus Ovis; species Ovis canadensis. The sequence continues at coordinate 220,401,842 of NC_091247.1, forward strand.
GACCCGCTGGGCTCTGGGGACCGATGGGGAGGCAGGGTGTCCGTCACTGTATCCTTACAGAGGCCAGGAAGGCACAGGACGCGTGTGTGCACGTGTGTTCTGACACGGCGTGTGGACACCCTGGCCGTGTGCATGGCTTGCATTGTGCTGGTTGCGCTCATGCCTCCCGGCTGGTTTCCAGCTGTTCCTGCTCGTTGGTGCCTGAGCTCTCGGTGGCAATCCGGGAGGAGGCGTGGGTGGAGAGAGAGGGCAGAGGACATGGCTGTGAGCAGAGAGCGGCCCGCCTTCCCTCACCTCAGACGTAGGTGGAACACATCCTCCAATGATGCCCTTTCTGGTGACTCTGCTCAAGGGACACACACAGAATTAGAAAGTGCCCTGCCAGGGGCTGGTAACAATATGATTCAACAACCCAAGGAGGGCTTCACGCTCTGCTAGGAGTTCAGCAGGCTGGAAGACAAGGCCTGGGATGGATTAGAACAGGAAGCGGCGACGCGGCCAAGGGTCTTCCTGGGAAGATGCCCAGCAGAGTCTTGCTGACGGATCGTGGACAAGGGGGTGGTCCATGGTACCGAGTGATGTGTGAATGAGTGAGCTGGCCTGGGAGCTGAGGGCACCCCTGCCGCCAAGCACAGGAGTCGTCTCTGGACCCCAGTCTGCTCCCTGGTCAGGGCGGTGCTCAGTTCTCGACGGATGGCGGGAACGGGTTTCTTGCCTGTTCACAGGGACATGTGTGTCCACGGCCCACCCAGCACTGTGTGGCTATCCACAGAGATGCCGTGATCGCCTCTCCTCCAAGGACGGGGATGCTGCTCCCTGTCCTGCCCAGATGGGGGAGGCTCTGCTGCTGGAGCAGATCGAGTGCACAAGCCCCCCACCCCCATTTCTTACCGAGCTTTGGGGAGCACACGATGAACCGCCTACCCTTGTGGACAGAGTCTCTCTCAGGACCCTCTTGAGCCCAAATACAGATGAGCTCAGCCTGGAAGCTGCTGCCCTTCCCCAGGCTCTTTCCTCGGGGCCTGGGTCTGCTTCTGTCTTCAGCCTTGTCCCAGGAGGAAGACAGTACAGGGCCTGCCTGCTTCCATTGTGGAGATGGTTGTGGAGCAGTCCAGGGGTTGGGGCGCCAGGGAATGAGCGTCTTAAAAAGCAAGCCAAAGGGTGAAATAGAAACGCGTGAGGAACTGAACATGAGATGCTTGGGGGTGGAGCCAGAAGGTTCATCCAGAGGTGTGGGCTTCAGGAAAGTCCAATCAAGAGCAGAGTGGACGAGACTGAGGTGTTAAGGAGCTGGCCACCTAATGGATTTGAAGAAAAGGCAGGCCCCTGCCCAGAAACTATATTCTGATCTTCAGAACTTCGTAGTTTGCCCTTTGAAGCAAATACAAGGGGAGAGACGCTGCTATATGTTTCCATCAAAGTAGCTGAAACTTGCCTTTGAAATTGCTAAAAGATTACAGTACAGCGTATCTGCCAGTTCTCTTCAGCTCAAAGACTAAGTAGTCTTTTCAGGAAAAGGGTGAAAGATATTGTCACTCTTGACCAATGGCTCTGGCCACTTCTGCCTCCGCCCCAGCCAGGAACCCCAGCGGCACTTAGGAGATGCCAGGTGTTCAGCTATGGTGATACAGCCATGACCCCAGGCAGGAAACTGCTCATGATACGCCATTGCACAGTAGCTGAGCACACCCACAAGGAGCCCAGGTATACATTTGTGGAGGAAAAGCTGCAGATACCACCGAGGTCATAGAAAGAGCAGGATTAGGGAAGGGAACAGAGAGAAAGTGCATTGTTTGAGGTGTTTCTCTAAGCAATCAGAGTCGATAAGGTGGCCAGTAAATTATATAAAAAATATGTTACAATATTCTGAGTTCATTCATCCTCCCTCCCACCCATCCATCCATCTCCCGATTAAAGGTCCACTCTGCACCACACACTGGAGAAGGCAATGGCAACCCACTCCAGTACTCTTGCCTGGAAAATCCCATGGGCGGAGGAGCCTGGTAGGCTGCAGTCCATGGGGTCGCAAAGAGTCGGACATGACTGAGTGACTTCACTTTCACTTTTCAGTTTCATGCATTGGAGAAGGAAGTGGCAACCCACTCCAGTGTTCTTGCCTGGAGAATCCCAAGGATGGGGGAGCCTGGTGGGCTGCCGTCCATGGGGTTGCAAAGAGTTGGACATGACTGAAGCGACTTAGCAGCAGCAGCAGCAGCTGCACCACATGCCGCTTCAGGCCCTGGGGACACAGCCCTCATGGAACAGGAATCCTTCTCTTCTTTCTTTCTCCTCCTCAAGATCAAAAATGCATGGATTAATTATTTGTGCATGTGGGAATCTCTCTTTCATGCTGTTCAGACCATTTAAATGCAGCCCCAGCCCTCGAAGACAGACATTTGTGCGATGAGTGTGGAAAAGACAGACAGACCGTGGAACCGAACGACTGAGTTTCCACACAGACAAGCAGATTAAATATGTATTCCGTGTATTCAGCTCTGCTCCCAGGAGCCCCTTTGCAGTCCCCATGCAGCAGCAGAGCCACATGGCTTCCACCCGCCCTGCCAAGTCTGGATCGTGTATTGTTCAAACACAGAGATTGGAGGGCTTCCAAGAGCAGAGGCTGCCCTCAGAAGGGCCCAGTGGGGCTCGAAAGCAGGGATCTGAACATCACTGGTCCACACTGTACACGTGTCCAAGGCACAGGCATCATTATTTGAGCTTTTTTTTACATTTCGATGAATGCAAATGGTGTATTCCTTGGACATACTCATCCTCACGGCTGCCACACACCTGAAATGCCGAGATAGAGTTCTGGTCAGACGGCCAGAGGGACACTAGCGAAAGTTTTTCTCCTCGGCTCCCTTCTTACTCTGGCCCCTAAGTGACCATCTTAGAAGCCATCCTAACCCTACACCCCGCAGGGAGAGCAGACGCCTCTCCAGCCCGTCGCCTTTAGCTCGTTCTAGATGGTAATGGGCAGGGAGGCCTGGCGTGCTGCAATTCATGGGGTCGCAAGGAGTCGGACACGACTGAGCGAGTGAGCTGAACTGAACACTGCCTTGGGGTTGTGGGGGAATGGCTCACCAGGCTGGTGAGACAAGGCGTCAGGCCCAAACTGAGCCCCACGGTGAGCACCAGCATCCGATCCCTGGGCCACGCGGTGAGGCTGTTTCATGGATCCTTGCAGGCTGCTGGGAATGATTCCCCTGGGTGGGTCCTGGGGGCCCATGTCATTCATGTGCAGAACCACACGCGGGAATCTGGTCAGAACAAGGACACGGGCAGGGGTTTCTCCAAGGGCAGTCCATGCGCCAGGGAGCAATCTGGCTGCTCTGCTGTCGGGCCCAGTCTGGGAACGGGGCCCCATCGAGTGTACGGCCCCAAGAGGACAGTGTTCCGTGAAGGTCATCAAGGGAGGCGAGGGACAGTAGACTGTCCTGTTTCCAACGACATGCCAGGTGGTAGCAGGCCAAGAAAGAAAGCCGCTCACTGAGATTCATAAAAGTATACATCCTTTGTAATTTAGATGTGATTCATGTGAGTTCATCCAACTGACTGAACTCACTCCCAGCAAAGAGGTCTGCAGGGGACTTTCACTGGACAGAGCTTTGATGAAAGGTTTATCCTCTCAAAAGATATACATTTCAGTTTTCATAAGGTTCTTCAGTGTTAGGGGTTTTTAACAAAAAATAAAGATATTTTTAAATATCTAGTCACAGGAGCCATTGACGGTCACTAAATTCATATTCTAAAACTGACTTGCTAAGCATAATGTCGGTTTCGACACACAGACCCAAAGTCGTGCTCGGGGGGCTTCAGAATGTGCCTGGTGCAGGCACACAAACCCCCCAAGGTTAGAGGTCAAGAGAAAACAGAAACGCGGGCCAGAAGCTGGTGAGCACCGATTCCAGCTGCACCGAAACTTGTCTGTGCCTCTACTCGGGGATGAGATAATAGATCTGCTCTCAACAGCTGGCTGATGAGGTGAAAAGCCCTAATTATATGCTTGACAGGCCAGTTTTAAGGGGGAAAGCCTTTGTTTACCTTCTCAATTCCAAGCTTCAAATCAGCCGGTCAACTCTTACATCTCATGTCAGTGACTCATGAGATAGGATAACGATATCCAGCATCAGGTCAATCACTGTGTCAACAAAATTCTCTGAAAATAACAGCATGTACACACACGCACACACACACACCCCGGGGGTACACACACACACCAGGCACATGGATATGCACACACGTCCCCACACCATATACACAGGCAAGAAGAACCTGAGGACCCTTTCTCAACAAGAACATTCAGAATTACAGTTTTATTGTATTTGCTGATATTCAATACTGGCTCCAGCTACAATGAGAAGCTTGGTGGGTCGCTTGCTGTGCCCCAGCAGACACAGAAAGATCGGGCTTCCACCTGGGAGCAGGGGCACATCTCCTTGGTGTGGCCAGCAGCAAGGGTCCTGGCCCTCTTGCCCTCGGCTCCCTCCGCCATTCTGCAGAGATTGGGCAGCTGATCTGGTCAGTCACTGACCATCAGGCAGAGTATCCAAGGTTTTCGCCAAGAGGGCACCAGGCTTCAGTTAGACTTGTAGAGCTTCTTCTTGAGCCCCGTAGGTGGTCTAAAACCATTTCCATTCGTTGCAGCTTCCACTAATCCCTTACTGGATTCTATCTGTTTATTATGTCGTCCCTTGATTAGATCAGAAATGTGCACACAGCCGGCCCTCACCCGACTGGAGGCTGGAGCTTACGGTCTGCACAGTGCAGCGGTGTGCTATGTTGTACACTGAACAGGAGCTGAGAACCACAGGTCTCCAGACTCCCAGGCCCTGCCCACCGGCTGATGGGCAGTTCTCCCCTCTCGGTTTCCTTGTCTGTAAAAGTGGGGAGTCAGATCAGACAGCTGCAAAGACCTGTTTCAGGATCGGGTGTGGTTTCTGTTGTTCGAAGCTGACACATGTCAGCTTTAGCCCTGGGAGTTTAGAGAAACCTCCAGTCCATCAGACCCCAGAGGACTTCAGTTGATTTCAGACTCCTGGAACTTGCTCTGGGTCTCCCGTAGGAGCCCCCTGAACCCTGGAAGCAAGCTGATTCTTCCAAAGACCTTCCTGGAGCCTGGTATCCTCTGTCCCCCCTCAGCTGCAGAGCCCAGCTCCACCATCTTCCTTAGGAACCACCCCGCTCTGAGACCTCCTCGGGCGCCCCTCCCTTTCCACCCTTCCCCCTCCTCTCCTTACCCTGCCTTTTTGACCCCAGATGCCTGCTCCATGCCTGCCTGGTGACACTGATGTACATGACCTGTTGTACCTGTTTATCCATCTTCCTCCTGCTGGGCTGTGCAACTGGAGTGAGAGGGGAGGTTCACATCCCCAGAATTGTCATACAGCCTGGCGGATCAACCAACAGTGAATATGGAAAAGGGGTGGGAGGCCTGGAAATCTGCGAAAGTCCACCATTGGGAACAGGTGACCCGGACCCGCCTTGTCACTGTGTCAGGCTAAAACCAGACAGGACCGGATATCTGGCCCGCAGAGGCCACAGAATGAAGCAGACACACCAATTAATTTGTCATCTTCCGTGTCTTGTCTTCAACACTTCTGTCTGACTTCTGCAAGAGAACAGACTACTCCTCAATGTTTTTCTTCATGTACCAATCGGTTCTTTCCTTTCTTCTTCAAATACATTCAGAGAAGTGCCAGAAATATCTTTATTTTATGTCTCTCTCAGTGAGGCCAGCTAGCTGTCTACACGGGCAGTTGAGAAAGGGTTAAGAGAGGACCCAGAGCAAGTTCCCAGCTGTTTCTTTAGGACTGGAAAGCTGAATACATTTAAGGCTTGAAAAGGTCAACTCCCTTCCAAGGGGCAGAGGTTTGATTTCATCCATCGTGTGGTCTTGGGCATAACGCTCATTTCATTCACTGGTAGAGATGGAGATTTATGGACTAAATGTTATCACAAGCAGAGACTTAATGAGATCTCAGCTGCGTCTCCTGGGCGGAGTGGAAAGCAGCCATTTTGGTAATAAATAGAGAACGGCTTCTAATTTGTAAATTCCTCTTTCCGTTGCTAAGTCTAATCAGATCAGTGAAACTGGAGGGAATTGTTGACGACCCAAGATGATTTTCCATGCCTTAATCTGTCCAGGAAGCATTACTTCTAATGGAAGCAGCTTGCTTCTCTGGCAGCGGTAGGGGATGACATTTCTCATTAGACTAACTCAATTGTTGCCTGTTAAAAAATATGTTTAGCCCCAAATCTATTTAAAAGCAAACTGGAACCGAGGCCCCGTATCACTCTGCTACTAGTCTCCCTGCTTCATAGAAGCAGAAATTCTTTCCGAATGAGCTGCAGACCTCTCTCTATAGCAGGGCCATCCTGAAGGGTCCATGGCCTGTGTGATGTCATTCTGACCCAACAGAAGTGTCCAGAGTAGGGCTCGGTGGACCACTAGGCAGTCAGGTGTGCTCACAGCCTCTCTGGCACGGCAGAGAGTAGGTTGGGAGAATAGAACCCAGTCTCTGGCAGACCCTGCAGTTGAAGGTTAAAAAGGAGAATTAAGGGGGCTCCAAAGGAGAAGAGCAAAGCTCTTTTCTTGAGTCCTGCTTGAACCTTTTTTTTTTCATGCGTGTAATAACAGTTCAAGGATTTTACAAAGTGTCTTCTCACAAGCTGTTAAGCATTTCCAGGGCAGAGACCCTGTCAGAGTAGGTGACTGTTCTTGCACAGTAGGGATATCATGAATATTCATGAAAGTCTGACCACCTTGACAACCAGGGCCCCAAAGGGAACGTGATGTCTGCAGCCCTCCTAGGGGAGCGGCTGAGAACACGTCCACCATCACCAACCAGTCCTCAGACTCCAGGTGACCGTTCAGATCACAGCAGCTGGTCCTGAGGTCCTTCTCTTGGGCCTGCATTTTTGCTTTTTCATCCCCAATAAGTCCATCTGGTGTCTGGGCAATATGCGCACACAGAGAAGTATTCCTCTAACCCGTGTTACCTTGAATCCTCACTTAACCCTCCAAGATCCGTATTATGGTCTCTCTTTTCTTTTTTTCAAATTGGTTGATTTTTGGCCGTGCTGGGTCTTCGTTGCTCTGCAGACTTTCTCTTGTTGCAGCAAGTAAGGGCTGCTCCTCATTGCAGGGCACCAGCTTCTCACTGCGGAGGCTTCCCTTGTTGCAAAGCATGGGCTCTGGGGCACGTGGGCTTCAGCAGTTGTGGCACACGGGCTCAATAGTTGTGCTGCACGGGCTTAGTTGCTCCTTGGTGTGTGGGGTCTTCCCAAACCGGGGCTCAAACCCTTGTCTCCTGCACTGGCAGGCAGATTCTTTACCACTGAGCCACCAGGAAAGCCCCATATTGTCTCAGTTTTGTTTTTTTTTTTTAGATAAAAAAACTGAGGTTCAGATCATTTTCCCAAGAGGATCATTTCGGGCAGCCCCAGAAATAGATGTCGCAAGTCTGGAGACAGAGACTATGTCCCCTAACCACCTTATCTGCACTAAACCATCCCAGGGTCTGCACAGAATGTGGGCTCAGCCCTTTCCTGTCCCTGAACTCGACCTCTGGCAGCCCCCGTGGATGTGGTCCTGACAGGGCCTGACCAATGCAAGAGGGGAGCAAGGTCTAGAACGCGTTCTAGAGCAGGTTCTGGAGCAGCCTTGCTGAGAAAGATGTGCATGATTAAAGCATCGAGAGAACCAGGATGCAGAAGAACCTGACAAGCACCCGCAGGGAGAGCCGCATGATCAATTAAAGTGGAGGACGTGGAGGGGCGGGGAGGGGGTGGCTGATGGATGTGCTGACCGCTGCCCGCAGATTCATTCAGGGAGTTATGGGGCTTGAGGCACCACGGGTTTGGGAGCTAAAATGACTCACTTCCCATAAACGCCTGCAGTTTAAGGCTGAAATCTGCTCTCCTGCTGAGGGGGAGGCGAGGCTGAAGCCTCATGAAGAAGCCCTGCTTTTGTCAGGACAGTCCCATCGTGGGTGCCCATGGCCTTCAGGATTTTGCTGGACCCCCATAGGGCCGCCCTGGGGAATCTGACTCAGGCCAAAGTTATCACGAGCAGCAGAAAATAGGGAAGCAGATGGAGACCAAGAAGAAAGAGAGAGAGAAAGCACACCCTGAGCTCTGCAGGCCCCCGTGGACAGCACACGCAGGGCACAAGTGTGAGGCCTGGACCTTCAGGACGGAGCCAGGGCAAGCCTGGGCTTGGTCAGGATGACTGAGGTGGGCTTTTGGCCCCTCCGTGATGTGAGTAAAGGGCATGCAAGAAAAGGTGGCAGTGCTGGCTGGTAGAAAAGGGGCCAGACCTCCAGCTCTAATTAGCTGTGTGACCTTGGGCGAGTCACTGGCCCACTCTGTACCTCACTGGTCTCCACTGTCAAAGGAAGGGCTGCTCTGCCCTTCTAGCCCTGCAACACATGTAGGCCTTGGCAGGGAAACCAAGCCACAGAGGAGGAGCGTAACAGACCCCAGGTCTCAGAGATCCAAAGTGCAAAGTGAGTGAGTGAAAGTCGCTCAGCCATGTCCGACTCTTTGTGACCCCATGGACTATACAGTCCATGGAATTCTCCAGGCCAGAATACTGGAGTGGGTAGCCTTTCCCTTCTCCAGGGGATCTTCCCAACCCAGGGATCGAACCCAGGTCTCCCGCATTTCAGGCTGACTTTTTACCAGCTGAGTTACAAGAGAAGCCCCCAAAGTGCAGAACCAGGGTCCAAATTCAAGCCACTGGCTCCAGGGCCCAGGCTCCGGCCCAGCGGCACCCTGGGCAGGGTTGCACAGTACCTGACTTCTCCCGGGACCCCCACCCATACTCTCTACCCGCCTTCTCCTTCTCCCAGCGACCCTAGCACGTCCACAGGCCTCCTCTTCTCTCCTGATCGGGAAGAACTTGTCTGATGTACATAAAGGCAGACTTGGCTTGACACAGGCTGGGGTTCAAATCCCAGATCTCGCGAGCTGCTCTGCTCACTTTGGATAAGCTGCTTCATTCTCTCAGCCTCAGTTTCCTGATCTATGAAATGGGAGCATGTAATGGGGCCATATACTCTCTCATCGAGTTGTTCTGAGGCTTGAGTTAGGTCTGGTGCGTCGCTGGCAGGTAGCAGGTGATGGAAGACCTAGCCGTTATCACGACCCTGCTGTAGAGCTGTTATGATCCTGGCCTGACTGTCGTCTGTCCCAAGAGAATCCAAGGCCCTAAAATGGAAGGATGACATGATGGACACCGTCCAGCTGGGCTGGGGCCGGGCTGGAGAGGGACTGGGGGGACACAGCCATTCTCTGTCCCTCACATGTCACTCCACATGGGTGACCCTCTGCTGAGCCTGGCCTTGGAATCTAGAACATTATCTCCAACCTAAAAGCAGTTTTATGCCTAAAAGAGCTGATTTCCAGAGGCATCCTGCACAGAAGGGTCCCCATTACCACCTCTCTCACCCCCGAGGGTGGCAGTGAGCTGTGTCCCTCGGGGGCCGGGGGGTGGAGGGCGTCCAGCCCCTCCTGTTTGCCCAGCATCCCCAGGGCCTGAGGATGCCCAACACAGCCCCTTCATCCCTCAGGACGGTGGGGCCGGGTGGGAAGAGAAGTGGGAGCCCAAGTGCAGCCCTCTAGCTGCACGGTCCCCCCGCCCCGTCCTAACTGAGGTGGCTACCGCAGTGGCACCGTGACTGTGGGGAGAGATTTTCTGCTTGAGAGTGCCAGGTGTTTATGGCCTGCTGGGAGCCCAGCGACCTGGTTTTCTCCTCTGAATGGCGGCTACAGACCAAGGGCAGGCGTTTCGGCCTCCTCCGGTTTATGGCGGTAATAATAATTATTGCGACAGCATGTCGTGCTTACACTGTGCCTTTTTAATAAGGCCACTTTGTTTGGCTTCTTAATATTTAATCCTGTTTTGTATTTACTTTCTGATGGCTTAGAATGAGCCTGGTCTTAACTGCCTCTGGGGAGGCAGCCCTGCAGGGCCTGGGCACTCAGGACACTGCCGAGGAGGCGCTGGGGGCGGCGTGACCTTCCACCCAGACAGGCCCCATGGCTGGCACCACTTACCTTCTCTCTCCCCAGCCCTTCGATCTTTTGTCTGCAATCTGCTTTTCCTCTCCTGCCTCATCTCTTTCTTTGCCTTGGAAGAGACTGTCAGCTCAGCCTCTGATCAGTTTATTCTTGTAAGAGACGAAGACCATGAGCCACAGATTATCATGTAACCTAGTTGGAATGGTCCCGTGGCCTGGCCAAGGCTAGGGTAGCGCTGGTGATTCCTAGACCCACAGTGCAATGCCAGGGAGGTTCCCAGGAGCCTGAGCTAGGCAGAGACTGGGAGGAGGCTCCTATACCCCACAGCCTCTGACCATGTGTGCCCATAGGCTGGACCTCCCCAGCTGCAGAGAAGAAGTGAGGGATAACTCTCAAGTTACTTTTCCTGCAGGAGAAAAGGAAGACAAATGAAATGTGACGTGGTTCCCTCCACCCCAAGAGGATCCTGGGGCAGTAACCCCACCCAGGATGTCCGTCCCGTCCTGCCTGGGGCTCAAGCCATGCCCCCAGTGATGCCCTAGCTCCCTGCTGCCTCCCAGGAGGTCAGCCTGCAGGGTCACTGGAGTGCAGCTGCCCTGGATGCTGCCTGACAGAGCCAGGAAGGCCCTGGACTCAGGCCAGTGTCCCCTGCTCCACCCACTCTCACCTGGACAGCAAATCTCCCCCCATCACTGGGTTCACACTGCTCACCCGGCCCGCACCCAGAGGCATGGGGGTCAGGTCCTGACAACAAACAGATTTGACAACAGGGCAGCTTAAGAGGGGGCTCACAGAGATGCAGGCACCAGGGGTAACAGCCCCAAGCAGGCTCTGCTGGCACTGTCCTTCGAGCTGTCTGCAAAGGTCAGCCTCCCCGGTCCTGGGCGGAGGAGCAGCTGAAGGACAAACCCTAAGACACCAGCCCAGGGGAGCAGCCCTGAAACCCCCAGACACCAGATGCTGTAATTGCACAACCAGTACCTTTAAGACCTGAAAAAGAGTCCATGTGTACGTGCTGAATCACTTCAGTCATGTCCAACTCTGTGTGACCCAATGAACTGTAGCCCACCAGACTCCTCTGTCCATGGGATTCTCCAGACAAGAATACTGGAGTGGGTTGCCATGCCTTCCTCCAAGGGATCTCCCCAATCCAGGGATCAAACCCCCGTCTCTGACATTTCCTACACTGGAGGCAGGTCCTTTACCACTAACTATCACCTGGGAAGTCCCTTACTCCCTTGCCCTTGTTCAGTTCAGTTCAGTCACTCAGTCATGTCTGACTTTTTGTGACCCCATGGACTGCAGCATGCCAGGCTTCCCTGTCCATGACCAACTCCCAGAGCTTGCTCAAACTCATGTTCATCGAGTCAGTGATGCCACCGAACCATCTCATCCTCTGGCATCCCCTTCTCCTCCTGCCTTCAATTTTTCCTAGCATCAGAGTCTTTTCCAATGAGTGAGTTCTTCGCATCAGGTGGCCAAAGTACTAGAGCTTCAGCTTCAGCATCAGTCCTTCCAGTGAATATTCAGGATGATTTCCTTTAGGATTGACTGGTTTGATCTCCTTGTTATATCCATTCATTTATTTTTTAAATCCCATGTATAAGTGCTAACATATAGTATTTGTCTTTCTCTGACTTATTTCACCAAGCGTAATGTCCTCCAGGTCCATCAAAGTTGTTTTAAGCTTTGTATTGTGAAAATAAGTCTATTTCTCCTTTACATATGTTGAAAAGAACCCTGATCCATTTCTTCTCATGGTATAGTCTTCCGGATTCCCACTAACAAGCAGAGATGAGGTGGTCCTGCCTGGGAAGCCCTCTCTTCAAAGTCACCCCATCTGCCGGTGCAGACGACTCTTCTGTGGGAGTCCTTCCTTCTCCCCAGGATCCGTGGTCCTGTGTTGTTAGTTCATGTGATCTGGGGTTTGGGTCCTGTTTTGTTAAGTGTTCTTACATGTTTTGGTTTATTGGTTTTTAGCATTTCTTCAGTTTTGTTTTCGGAAATGAGCCCGACGTCCCGCGTGGACGCCGAGTCCCATTTCTTTCTTTCCCCACGGCTGACCTGAGCTCTGTCCATGTCTTATTCCTGGTTTTTGACTCTGATGTCTTATCTGTGAAAGGAGGCACCTGGTGTGCCTGCTTGATCAGAAGGAAGGAGAGTTTCTTGGTGGCTTGGTCTAATCGCCCCCAGAAACCACATGCCAGTAAACGAGCTGGTGCCCACAGGGCAGGGCAGGAGCCTGCTTCTCCTGGGGTGTGTGTGTGTGTATGTGTGTGCATGCGTGTGTGTGTGCATGTGCGTGCAGAGGGAGGGTGGCCTGTCCCACCCAAATCCACCACTGTCCCTTCCAGCCTGTAAAGCCAGCGACTGTGACAACCGCAGCAGCTGACCCCTGAGAGGGCCTTTCCTTTGAAGATCGCCGGCCAAGGTTATAGGCACTCTCAGTGCAGCTGTAGACAGTGAGATCCAGCAGCACCAGGTGACTGCACCCCACGCTCTGTGATGCCCCAGAGCCTGCCTGGCTGTTGGAACCCCATCTCGTCAAGTGTGTAGCCCGGGGCCATCAAACTGAGCACAGCGCGGGGGCCGAGACCCCTGTGCTCCAGCCCAAGCCCCTAACCACTGTGTGAGCCAGCTCCTGGCCCTCCCCTGGGCCTCACCTCCCTGTCCTGTGATGAGAAGACTGGGCAACTCCCTTGCAATGACGTCTGGATTTGTTTCCACCCGAGTTTGTGGAAAAGGACTCAAGGGTGGATACAGGACAGTCAGGCTTACGGAGTCACGGGCTTCCCAGTTGTGTCTTCGCGTTCTGGGAATGAGTCCCCTTGACTTCATTCAAAAGGAAAGAAACCAAGGAAAAGCCACATCCAGCAACATCCCCCACCCAACCAGGAGACTTATCTGGATGGCATGCTCCGTTCTGGCGGCAGACCCCTGGGTACTGGTCCTTGTTCCACGTCCCCAGATGCCCCACCCCAACCAGTGCGGGTTCTGGGGCCACTGGGGCTCCTGACCTGCCCTGGATGAGGGTGCCCCGCTGCAAGCAGAGCTGAGCCAGGACCAAGGATGTGGCAGCCATGCTAGATAACAAGGATGGGGAAGATAAGGACGCTGTGTGTGGCGTGTTAGGAGGGTCAGAGAAGCTGGAAAAGAAGGAGAGGAATTCTTTGGGGATATACTTTTATTTGGAATAAAAAATAGTAATAGAAGAAAGATGGTTGGATGGCATCACTGACTCAACGGACATGAGTCTGAGGAAACTCCTAGAGGCAGTGAAGGACAGGGAAGCCTGGTGTGTTGCAGTCCACGGGGACGCAAAGAGTTGGACACGACTGAGCGACCGAACAACAATGAAAGGAGTCTCTTCTAAGCCGCTGACCTGGGCTCCAAGCTAGAAGGTCCCGGTCGCCCTGGAAATCCAGCTCCACCACCTCAGAGGAGCCTGGAGACAGACTGGGCAGGTCGGCCATCGTGGAGGCGGACAGGCTGTGTCCCGGGCCAGCCCACTGAGATATTGTGGGGGGATGGTGTCCCTGCGTGTGTCTTCAGGCCACATCTCACCTTAGTTTGCTGGGTCCAACATGGAGGCCTCTCGTTCCCACGTATGCAGGGCTGACCTGAGTCCTGAACACAGCACTGGACGCGGCTACACCCCTCAAGCTCTGTTTCAGGCTCCGTCCTGGATGGAATCAACCCAGTGACCAGGACTCAGGCCGAGGGCCAGATCCTCCTCTGATCCATCAAGGAGCCACACCCTTGGCAAAGACACCCTTTCCACGGACAGGCTGGACCCTAAATGTAGGGACGAAGCCCCTTAGAATAGGGGGCTGGAAAGAAGAAAAATAAAATATTGTCGTGAGAGCTCTTCTTTTTGTATGGAGGAATGGATGCAAAAGGGAAAGCAGAAGCAGCTTGTCCAAGGGCATGGAGTTGATGGTAGAGGAGGGACTGAGCGGGGCATCCTCGGGGGCCTCCTCCCACCGTCCCACTTAGGGTGTCCTGGGCAGCAAGGGCCACCATAGACAGGCAGCAGATGTGTCAGTCAGGACCGCAGACCTGCCAGGCACGGCCAGGGCTCCCCTCCCGACCGGGCTGCAGACTAACCCCTCTCTCCTTCCCTCCACGACCCTGCAGTGAGCATGCCCACCAGTGAGACCGAGTCTGTCAACACCGAAAACGTGGCTGGAGGGGACATCGAGGGAGAGAGCTGCGGGGCCAGGCTGGCGTGAGTAGTCTCGGGAATGGGGCCCGTGGTCCCGGGAGGGAGTGAGCATGGCCCTGGCTGGGGGTTGCTCTGCACTTCCCAGGAGTTTGACTTTGGATTTTGAGCCCCTTTCCATCCCATCAGGGAAACAGAGTGTGTGTCTCTTTGGGAGTGGGGGCATACATGTGTTGCGGGGGCCTTGAAGTCTGTTTCTTCCCAGCCCCGCACCCCATTTCTCCAGATCAGCTTTGTGAGGGTCCCTGGGTCCTGCTAAGCACCCTTTCATTTCTGATAAATGTGACCCAGGAGATAGGCAAACTGGCAAAAAAAACACTCTGGGAGAAGTGGTCTTACTTACGGCTTCCACCCGGGGAAGGGAACACGGTTATCTGTCATGCAGACTCAGCTATGAAAGTTCACCAGTGCCACCCAGGCAAGCGGCCACCTCCCCAAACACGAGCCCCAGCCCCTGGCTTCCTGAGCAGACTTGGGTCCGGGGCTGGGCCAGGTGTGTGGAGGGACAGCACACACAGATGGTCACCATCACCTCTAAGCTCCGTCCTAAAAATGGACACCAACAGGCCCTAGGAGATGTCCCCCAGCAAGAAATGAAAGGAAAATGGCTTAACTGCTAAAAATAAGCACACTGCTGGGTTCCATTCTCAGAGTCTCAAAAAGCAGAGTCCACAAACTGTAAGCTGGGTTCCATCCGGGGTCAGGCTGACCCTGAGGGTGGTCCCTCCCTTTTGGAAGTAGGAGCTGCTTGCCCCTGTTCCCAGGGATGTAAGACTCACCCTGGAAACTAAAAGGAACAGCAGGCAGAGGGCTTGGAGGAGGACCAGCCCCACATTGGCTGAGTGTCTGAGTCGCTCCGTCGTGGGAACGGCGTCCTCGTTGACCTCTGCCCCTGAAATGCCTTCGTATCTGGGTGATCCCGGCCCTCGCAAGGCGGTCCCCTTGTGGGTGCCTCTCATCTGAGCCAGGCCAGCCTTTGAGCAAGTAGGGAGCAGGAACAGACGGTTTCCAGGGTGCACGGGTCTTGCCATCACTCCCCCCTACAGCAGCACCAGGGAATCTGTGCTGCTGAGTCCCAGCGATGTGGGGAAGCAGTTATTGTCAAGCTGTTGTTAAAATACGGGGCTAATTACGTTCAAAGCAGCAGGGTGAACCCTCCCCTCTTCCCTCCTTTTAGAACCACACAAACAAGCTGTCAGGATTATGGACATGGGCCTGGCCTGCCATGGTTGAGAAGGTGAATGGCAGGTCCCCAAAGGGATGGAGGAATGGTGACGAGGACTGTACCCTCTGGCTCTGGGCCCAGGTGACAAGGCCAGGGGAGACCAGAGCACTGGCGCCCACAAGCCTGTCCCCACAGTGGGGGCTAGCATCTTCAGGATGTGCCATACAACCATCCAGGACTTGGCAGAAATGAATGGCAATTCCCATAAACGCCTGTGTTAGTGCTCCTACTGTGTGCAGATAAAGTGCCTGGCCCCAGCACCAGGGTTATAGTGTGTCCTTCATAAACTGTCATCTTTCCCCAGTGGCTTCAGACAGCCCTGGGAGAAAACCATCAGCGTTCCTGGTGGGGACGTGGCGTTAACACCGGGGCTGAAGCCAAGTGAGATGAGCAGGGAGAGGCCAGCCTTTCTGAAGCTGAGAACACACAGCCTGAGTAGCAGGATGAGGATTTCTGTGTCATGAGAGACCTGGCTGAAGATGCTTCCAAGGGGATGGGGCAGACAGAAAGCGGCCACAAGGTGATGTTTTGTGGGGAAGGGGCAGACAGGCAGGGGAGGGGATGAGAGGAGGGAGCCATCCGTTGAGTCTGAAGACGGAAAAGATATGGACGCTGAAGTCGCCGGCGGGGCTGCAAGGCGTGGGAGCCGGGGTTCCCCTGTGGGGTGCACACTAGAGGCCTCCGTTTAGAAATGAAGGATGCGGCTACGTGGCACTGACACCAAGGCTCCTAACCAGGGCGGAAGGCCGGGGCTGAAGGCGGGGAAGTGTTCAGACACTTTTTTTAGAAGTAAAAGAGCAAGTAAGTGAAACAGATGGAGAGGTGCCAGGAGACCAGAAGCACAGGCCCGGAGGCCACTGGAGGAGGATGTCTAGCCTGAGCCCTTTGTTTGCACCCCATCTGGGCAGCATGCCCGCTCGGTGCCGGGCCATGGGGACACAGGACCTGAGACCATGGTGACACCACCCCGCCTGGAACTCACAGCCTGGTGTGGAAGTGACAGTGGGCGTCACTGTGATTTGGGATAAGCGTTCGGAAGGCAACTTCCGTGGGAGAGTGGCCATGAGAGAAGCCGGCTGTGCTGTGTTAAATTGCAGGCCCCAGCCCAGGTGGCAGGCAAGGTCCACAGATCTGCAAGGAGGAAGAATCAGAAACAAGCTTCCACCTCTGACACCAGGAATGATGTGCACCTAGCCACAGGCATAAGCTCAGGGGTGCGGGACGGCGCGGGAGGGAGAGGCTGGAGAGGCCCCGAGAGGAGGCCGAGATCTCAGGGCCAAGCAGCAGCCAGACATGAGCTCAGGGAGGGGCCCCAGGATGAGGCCAAGACCTCGGGGCCGAGTGGAGGCCGCAGGGAGCCTGATGCCAAAAGTGTGAGGTCAGCCTTGAGTGGGCTCTATGCAGTGGGACCCTCGGAGAACAGACAGTAGAATGGCCAGCATGAGGTTGGCTGAGCATGCCCGGAGTCTGTGTCGTGCTGAGGGCGACATGGACGTGACACGGGGCCTGGCGGCTGTGGCATTGGCCTGGGGTGGTGGTGTTGTTCAGTCGCTCAGTTGTGTCTGACTTTTCGACCCCATGGACTGCAGCACGCCAGGCTTCCCTGTCCATCACCATCTCCTGGAGCTTGCTCTAACTCATCTCCATTGAGTCAGTGATGCCATCCAACCATCTCATCCTCTGTCTTCCCCTTCTCCTCCTGCCTTCAATCTTTCCCAGCATCAGGGTCTTTTCCAATGAGTCATCTCTCACATCAGGTGGCCAAAGTATTGGAGCTTCAGCTTCAGCGTCAGTCCTTCCAATGAATATTCAGAACTGATTTCCTTTAGCATTGACTGGTTGGATCTCCTTTCTGGCCAAGGGACTCTCATGAGTCTTCTCCAGCACCAGATCTCCTGAGGGCTGGGTAGGGGCTAGGTGATGGGGAGGACCCAGCAGGGGTTGATCAGGCTCTGGGGAAGAGCAGAGGGAAGAGGCCTCTGGCCAGAAATGCAGAGAAGCCAGTCCAGCCCCAGTCTTTGAGGCGAGGCTCTGTGAGGAGGGTGTCTGGGCCCAGCCCTCTGGCTGTACCAGCTGTGCACAGAGTCGAGGAGGTCAACTGAGACAAGTGTCACCCATGAAAGACCAGCAGCCCTTCCGACTGATGATCAGGCAAATTAGGAGGATTCGGGAAAGGAGGGTTCCAAACACAGCAGCAGGCAGGCGTCCAGGGCTCCAGACTCGAATAGGGCGAGAGGCTAACTGTGGAAGGTGCTCCCAAGAAGTTCAAATATTTGACCAAGAATGACAAACACAAACTGAGTAACTGAAGGAAGCAGAGGGAGTTCTGAGTGTGTCTTGCTTTCCGCCCCCAAGGAGGTGTGTCCTGGAGGCCTGGACAGAGGAGGCAGCTGGGCTTCAGGCCCACTCAGTGGGCTGCGCGTGGTCTTAGATGCGAGTCCTCTGTTCTCCACCTGCCGCTCTTCAGGAGTCCACGTAAAACACGGGATGAGAATCAACCTCACAGAGCAGGGACCAGGGGAGCCCAGCACCATCTGAACAGGTGGTCCCCAGCGGGGTCTGGAGCTCTGGGGCCTCCAGTGTCTGCAGACTCGCTGGGATTGAGGGCTTGAAGCCCATGAGAAGGCAGTAGCAGCCGCACGGCCAGAGAACAGGGTGAGGGGTGGGCACAGTGCCCACGGGTGCCCCACCCGCCTGCCTACCAGCAAGATAGCCAGTTCTCCAAACCCAGAGCCGGTGGTCACTGCCCAGGGCTTGAGGACAGCAGAGACCAGATCCCTCTGGCTCCATGAAGCACGCTGACCCTCCTGCATGGGGAGCGTGAGATCTTTGGCTCCCCAAGAGCCAGGCTCTCCTTTGTCTCCAGACACCTGCCCTCAAGGACCCCCTTCTTACCTGAGGGGTTCAACTAATTTGGTGCTTAAAGGGAGTGAGAGCTACGGACCCAGCAAGCCTGTGAAACGATGCTCACGACCCAAGAGCGGCAATTAGGCTTTAGTGTGGCATCTAGTCAGGTCCTGACGTGGGACCCTGGGGGAGAGAAAGTCCCATCCATGTCCTCCTCCTCAGTATGTTCCAGAACTCCCAGGAAGGAGCCACAACCAGTGGCCTCACTTACCTGGGGACTCGCCTCCAACAGGAGCCCTGGTCCGCCCTTGCCCAAGTCCCAGGGTCACTGCCTTGGGAGATGTGGACACTCTGACCTCAGCTGTCCCCGACAGGGCCCTTTAAGAACTCTCTTTTGCTTATGATCCATCGGCCTGAGAGAAAGCCTTAGAGGGAGAGCTTGTGGTCTGCACTGTACGGCCCCCAAGAGGACCCCTGGGATCTCCGGGCTCTTTGACAGAATGGCCAGGCTGACGGCCACCCACTCCAGCTCATGTTCACAGTGAGGGGTCAGCTGCACAGCAAGCTAGGCCAGGCTGGAGGAGGGACACCTGACTGACCGCCGCCCAGTGCAGCTGGACGACTTTTGCTTCCCCATTAAACAGGGGTCCAGCCCTGCCCCTGGGCCATGTGACTAGACCCTGTGCCCCGGCCAGCATCTGCAGTGGGATCAGTTATTAGCTGGCGGTTTGGAGCAGTAAAGGCTCTTGGCTCAGGTTCTCGGGCCCGGGAGATATAATTATCTCACGCACAATGGCTCTGCCACCTGTCACATCTTCTGGTTTAGCTTTTTTTTTTTTAATGAAACATAACAAGAGGGGTTGTTTTCTTGCTTCACAGCAGAGCTCACTTTGTGCTGAACTGGGCTGGCCGTCTGTGTTCCCCAACCCGTGACACGAGCAGACACGTGGGCCATCCTGACACTCAGCCTTCAACCGACCAGTCTCAATTGCCTGCATGCTCTCTGCCCCAGCCACCCTCCCACGGGCCTCAGGGCCTCCTGGAAGGTTCCTGACCCACCCCCACACTGACCCTCGAGTCAGCCACCTGCACAGCCGCCGTGCTACTGCCCACAAGGGCCCAGGTCTTCAGGGCCGCACACCACCATCAGCATCAGGGGTTGTGCCCCGGAGTCCAGCCATTTCCTCAGGCCCAGGCTCAGCCCTCAGGCTTCTGTTCTCAGGGCGCTGGGTCTCAGCCGGCCCGTTTCCACCTGACGTTCCACTGCCAAAGGCCGTGTCTGCAGCAGGGGCTCCTATCCTCCACCACAGTCCTCAGAGAGGCCCCAGCACTTGGCCAGCCCGGCTGATGGTCTGAGGACACAGCGCTGAGCTCTGGGGACCATGTCTCCACTTAGAAGACGCTCAGTTCGTAGGTTTGCGGGCTGGGCTGGCGCTGTGTTTTGGCTTCAAACCCTCGAGCGCCAGGAGGTGCTGACCGCAGAGCTCTCTCCCTGAAGCTGCCCCTTCCAGTGCCCGCGTGGTCACCCGGGAGCGTCTGAGAATCGAAGCAAACGGGTCGTGTGCTAATGTCTCCTCTTTCCCTTTCAGCCACCGGATCTCCAAGTCGAAGTTCAGGTGAGTGGGATGCTCCTCTCCTGCTGGGCCCCAGGGGCCGCCCCAGGTGGGGGCCGAGCAAGGGGGCAACTGAGGCGGGGCTCGGGGTCTGGAGACTTAGTGTTCGTTGGCGGCACCAGCCCGGGAGTTGTGAGAGCCTATGCTTCCCCCCCTTGTAAGATGAAGTCCAGTTGATATAAGTGCCACGCGCCGCTCTCTGCCGCTTTTGGCCACGTTTACAGGACTTGGTGAGGCGGGGGCATGCAGGTTCCATCAGCGCTGTCTCAGAGACTTCCACAGGGCCGTCTTCGCCCCGTCCCCCATTCCAGCCCCACTGCCTGTGTCCCCCATCTTGTCCCTTACACGTCGAGGCTTCTGTGTGGAGCCCTTCTCCACCCGAATCATGGTGTCCCGGCCCCTGCAAAACCTGGGCTCCCATTAAGAAGCTCAGCTGTCACCGCATCTCGACACTTCTATAGACTCCCCTCCCTCCCCGCATCACTCCGTTCAGACCTCTGTCACCACCCCCCATGGGGGCTCCTGCAACCCCAATACGCTCCATGGGCTTCCAGACTGTGGTTTGCATGGGGCCAAGCTGAGCGCCCGACTGGCGGCAGGCCGTCCCCTGGTTGCGTCGGATGTGAGGATGGGCATGGGAGTTTACTCTCACAAAGCTTGCACTAGCCGGAAAACATCGATTATGTTTTGTAATCGATCTAATCTTGTTCTCCCAGCCTCACCTGCCACGTAGCAGGCACACGCATGCGTGCATGTTAAGTCCCTTCAGTCGTGTCCAAATCTGTGTGACCCCATGGACTGTAGCCCGCCAGGCTCCTCTGTCTGTGAGATTCTCCAGGCAAGAATACTGGAGTGGGTTGCCATGCACTCCTCCAGGGGACCTACCCAGCCCAAGGGTTGAACCTGAGTCTCTTGCACTGCAGGCGGATTCTTTACCATCTGAGCCACCTGGGGAGCCCCAGCAAGAACAGAAACAGCATTAGATTTTAGTCCAGCTGAGCAGAGCAGCCCGAGTCCCTGAGGCTGAATGTTTAGTCCCTCTTCTTCCCTCTGCCCAGCTCCTCTCCAGGGTGGACAGCAGGGTTAGGGCTTCAAGATCCCGGAAGTACACAGAGGCTCAGTGAGAACTCTGTTCTCTGGCCCTCAGGCTCCTTGAACCCATGGACGGGCAGCAGGAATCAGGCTCCAGCCCACATTCCTGCCATCCATCACTACCTGCACCTGCCTGGGTAGAGCTCTAGGCTGAAGGCTGGTGCCCCCAGGCACCCACAGACCCCGTGCCCCAGCCAGGAGAGGCATCTCCGGCCCCAGTGTCCCAGCCTGCCTATGACTATCCTGGGGTTTCTAATGCTTGGCTCTGGGTCACTGGTGAGGGACCCTCTCCTCTTCCACCTTCTGTCCCCTGTTCCCCTGGGGCTGGAAAACACAGGCTTTGTCTCCTTCCACTTCCTCTCAAGCTGAGACCTCCTTTACATAAAAAGCCTGAAGTCAAGTCTCCCTAAAATAGATCCCTGGTGGCTCAGATGGTAAAGCATCTGCCTGCAATGTGGGAGACCCGGGTTCGATCCCTGGGCCAGGAAGAACCCCTGGAGAAGGAAATGGCAACCCATCCCAGTACTCTTGCCTATAAAATTCCATGGATGGAGGAGCCTGATGGGCTACAGTCCATGGGGACACAAACAGTTGGACACAACCAAGCAATTTCACTTTCACTTTCAAGTCTCCCAGGCCCAGGTCCTGTCACAGGAAAGAGCTTGAGAATGTAGCAAATCCTTTCTCTCCATAATACACAGATCTCACTGCTCCTCTGGCATCTGGAGGGGCAGTGGGTACCTCTTGGGGAAGGACAGATGGACTGTCCTGCCCTGGAGGGGCAGCAGGTATCTCTTAGGGAGCGATGGATGGGTTGTCCTGCCCCAGAACAGCATTAGGCTTGACTCAAAGCGAAGTTCTGTTTCACAGTCAAAGCTCAGAAAGTACTTTGTGTTCTGATAGTTCCAAAGCCTCCACGCAGGGAGATGGCCCAGGAGACAGAGGGCATTCTATGTCCAGTGCTCAAGGGTGTAGGCTATGCTCCTGGAGAAGAGGGGACACAGAGGCCCCACACCCCTAGACCCTGCCTGGCTTTGAGACAAGGCTCACCTGCTTGTCCTGGATGCCCCTCTAGGAAGGGCTCCTCCCCTAGCAGCTATGACTCAAGATGCAGCAGAAACACAGAGAGAAGGCTTTGTGTTCATCCCCAAAGGCTTATTCGCAGTAGATTGACACCATCAGGAAATCCATGTTCAAAAGAGTATTGTGGCCAAGGGGCACGGGGCCGCGTAGCTCATGTGTGGCCAAGTGGCTCATGCGTGGCTGAGTCAAGAACCATGCGTGGGACCCGGGCAGCATCCTGTGATGAGGTCCTGCCTAGGGTTCCAAAACTATTTCTTCTTGACTGTGTCTGGGGTCAGGGGAGGGGTCCACAGTACAGCTACTGAGCAGAAACACAATACCAGCCACTTCCACCCTTTCTAAAACTCTCCAGTAGCCACGTTAAAAAGTAAAAAGAAGCAGGTAAAATTTTAATCATAATATATTTTTATTTAAGCCAATGCATCTAAAACATCATTTCAAGATGTAATTAATACTTTAAATTAATGTTATATTAATTTATATTAATTTTTCTACTAAATCTTCGAGGTCCAGTGTGCCCTTTACACTGACCACACATCCAGTTTGGACTGGCCACGTGCACAGTAGCCACACACGGCCCGTGGCTCCCACACCAGACATTGTGACCCTACAGGGTCAGATGGCAGCTGCGTCATCCACATCTTACAGTCTGATGCTGGCTCTGTTGAGGGAATAGCAAAGCTGGGAATGGACTGAACATGCCACCGAATCACCGAGGTCGACCCCGAGCAGCCTCTGTGGAGCAGATGCGGGAAAACTCCATCCTCACCGGCTGTCTGTCTGACGGTGGCAGCTAAAGTGGAGCAGGAGATGCAGGAGAAACACAGGAACAAAGGGAAGCAGGGGAGCGAATTCCCGCCAGGCAGAAGTAACCTCGTACGCAGGGGAAAGCCTGTTTCACTCCAGTAGAGAGTCTAAAATTTGAGTTTTAAAAATATATATATTCTTGATCATTTTCTCAGTTTAACAATGACACATAGTAGAATCTGACCTACAAATGGCCTATTCTATTTGCAAGACAAGGATACCAAAATCACAGGATTTTTAAAAGAAATATTAGAGCAGAGGTCTTAGGGAAATTCTGGCAAATTAATGGACTTACAATATTTGGGCAATATGAGAGTAATTTTCTTGGTAAGCCAAGTCTCTACTTTGAGGAATTCGTTATAAAAAGGAATTTTGTGACATTTGGGGCTCAGAATAGGACTTCAGCAGTTACGGAACAAAATGTTCTGAGGTCTTCTGGGTTTGAAGGGATTAGCCAGGCAATGTGCTGGGGTTGGATCTGGGAGACACGGGGGTCTGAGGTGAACCCCTCAGGGGGTCTGAGATGAACCCCTCCAGGTTTGAGGCAAACCCCTTGGGGATCTGAGGCAAACCCCTTGGGGGTCTGAGGTGAACCCCTCGGGGTCCGACGTGAGCCCCTCAGGGTCTGAGGTGAACCCCTCTGGATCTGAGGTGAACCCCTCTGGGTCTGAGGCAAACCCCTCTGGGTCTGATGTTTGGAAACCTGTCCCATCTTCAAAGAAACGCGCCCCCAAGTTCCCCCTTACCTCTGCCATCCCCTCAGCAACAAGGCACGTGCCCAAATTTGCCCATCCTAGTAGCCCGTGTTTAGGGTACTTTTGTATAAAATGATTAAATGTAGGTGTTTTCTGGGTTGCTTGTTCTCCACTCTTCTCTCTGGAAAGAGCCCCGAGTGTCCACCATTTGGTGCCTCCTGTTCTAGATGCTTGTCCAGAATTCTATGCCAGGCAGATTCTTCCAGGAGCACCACCCACTCTCCTCCTGACCCCAGCCCTGGGGTCTTAAGCCTTGTCCACACAGTCAGTGAGCAAGTCTGTGCACAGCTTGTCTGCTGCCCCACCTGCCTGCCCACCCAGTGCTCCTGCTGTGGGGGCATGGGGGGCAGGGAGCTACGCATCCATCAAAGGGCAGGACTCCGCCCCTTAATCTCAGGACCTTGTGATCTCCATCTCGCTGGAGAGGCAGGAACCACACGTTACACATACTGACTTACAGGAAAGGGGCATCGTGTCCTCTGTGGAGCCTGGCTGGATGCCCACGACAGGCTGGGAGGCCTTCCCCCAAGGCACCTACTAAGCCCGCCTGGCACCTAGCTCCCTTGGGGTCCGTCAACCACGTGAGCTTCCTGTCTGTGTGTTAACTGCTGAATATGTAGTACCCAACTGGGATAGATGCTTAAACAAATGCCTCTTGAGTGTGTAGCCAAGTGAGTAACATAGACAGTAAGTGTGTCTAGAGCTGCAAGGCTGGGTCACCTAGAAAAGTGCATCATAGGGAAGGTGGGCCCCCCATCAAGCCCTGAAGGAAGGGTGGGACCCCAAAAAAGAGGCTTGGTGGGGGGACAACCATGTCAAGCAGAGTTGTCTGGTGGAACCACTGATACACAGGTGAGAAGACGTGAGAGAGGATACGTCTAAGCCCACCATGCCCTCTGGGTCTGCGTCCAGAACGTTCCACTTCTAGAGGAAATGACTTTGCCAGGGAGCAGAGGGAATGTGAATAGCAGGTGAATTCCTCCTCCTTGCTTCATCATTTAATCTCTATATTCTCCATGCACATGTAAACACACAAATAAACTTACACGTCCTAATAAACTATTACGTTTATTATACAGTAGGAAGCGTTGCCAGGAAACCAGTTGTCAAGCAAAGCTATATTTTGAAGAGTGGGAGGTGTGTAATTATCTTTAAATACTTTCTCTGGGTAGTAATTACTCCACCCCCACCCCAGCCCAAGCCCACGTGGCTCTCCTGAGTGGCTGTCACGCGAGCACACAATTCCACGGGCGCCACCCCGACCGTCAGTCACAGTGGCTACCGGGGATCCACCAGAGCATCTCCAGACCCCCAGGACAGGCCCCCAGCACGTGGCACCTGTGTCCACCAGTCCCAGACCTGGGAACAGAACTTAGTCAAGCTTTCGTCAGCATGAGACAGAGGTGGAGTTAGTTCCTCCAAACCCCAGAAGAAAGTGGCCACAATTCTATTAGCCTCTGAATCAGTTATGGCTGATTTCTGTAAATGAGATTGTCTCTATTCAAAACACATTCTTTGCAACTACAATGTAAATTATTGCCCACTTTAAAAATGCACAAAGTGAGAGTTAAGTTTTATCTGGGGCAAAGTGAGGACTATAGCCTGGGAGATAGCATCTCAGCTAGCTCTGAGAAACTCCTCCAAAGAGGCAGGGGGAAGGTCAGTGTATACGTGATTTTGGTGAAGGGGGAGTTCATACAATCAAGCACACATTTTTTTGCAGGTTTCTGCTAGTCGTCTGTAGGTCACTGCTAGTCACGAGGAGCAGAGGTCACCATGAAGGATTTTAGTGTTTTTCTAGCTATAAGGAGATGTAAGACGTGGCCTCATAAAACCATCTCCTGAAAATATCTAACTCTCTCATGACCAGTCCGGCCAGCTTTTTCCAGAGCAGAGGGCCTCATTTCTGCTCTCCACAGCGAGCTCTTTGCAGGGGTGCTGAAGGTCAGCAGCTGCAGCAGCACATGATTTAATCTTTGCGGAGGTAGATGACAAGTGCCCGTGGCAAGGGGCAGTTTGTGCATCCTTCATGCATGTGTGCTCCGTCATGTCCGCCTCTTTGCAACCTCATGGACTGCAGCCCGCCGAGGGTCCTCTGTGCATGGGATTTCCCAGGCAAGAATACTGGGAAATACTGTCATTTCCTTCTCCAGGGGATCTTCCGACACAGGGGTCGAACTCATATCTCCCACGTCTCTTGCATTGGCAGGCAGCTTCTTTACCACGGAGCCACCTTGTCACTATTTAAGATTAGTGTCCTGAGATTGTTTTTCTGGGGGAAAAAAATGTCTCCCAACTTTGTCTACAGTATTACCCACCTCAGTCACAGGAAACAAGCGGAGTCTTGCCCTGGCCAGAACAGGCACCTCAGCACTGCAGTCCAGCACTCAGAGGCCGCCCCCCCAGCTAGAGACCACCCCATTGCCTTATCCCCCTTCACCCCACCTCCGCTCTTCCCTGACAGTCTGTCTAGGGGAAAGAAAGGCCCACAGCGCACTTGGGAACCATCATTTTTCTGACCTCCGGGCAATTCTTCTCCGTGTGGTAACCCTCCCCCAGTAGCAGCCATCATCCCTGCCAAGGCTTGGTGCTCCCTCTAGGTGGTGTCCCTGCCCCTGAGGTGATGGAGGGTGGGGTCAGGTCAGAACCCTTCCTTCCCTCCCTGCTCTGGAGACCACAAGCCAGATTCTCCTGCAGCTCCCGGGCAGCCAGGCCTCCTTAGATGAGCCCCCCTTCCTAGTCTCAGAACAGATTCCAGCAGAGGCAAGCATGGCAGCAGGATTTCCCACGGACCATAGCCACAAAAATAACAGAGTAGAAATACAAAGTCAAGCTCTCCTGAAGGCCGTCTGGGGTGGGTGGAGGGTCCTAACAGCAGAGTCTGGGACCTGGAGACCTAGGACATCATGCAGACATGAGTGCAGGTGCCCAGAGGCCCCCTTCTGTCCACAAGTAGGGACTCCATCCTCAGCCGCCAGTGGGTGTTCCTACAGACACGACCTGCAGATACCTCCAGGCATTCCTCTGCAGGGGGCCAATGCTGGTTACTGGCTCTATGCCTCCCACCCTTTCTCTCTCCCCTGCATTCAAGGCCAGGGTCAAAGCCCTGCTAACCTGCCTCCAAAATCGGTCGGCTCATTGTCCTCTTTGCATGAGTGAAGCTGTGGCCTTCCTCATCTCCCGCCCAGCAGCCGGCTGAGCATCCCATCCCTGAGCTGACCCTTGACCGCATGGCTGTTTCATTGGCTGTTTGGTTTCTAGACCCAGATCCCCTCTCGAGGCAGAGCCCCACAGACTCCCCTGCGCTCCCTTCCCTTCCCTCCTCGCACGGTGTGGGCATTTGTTAAATGTTTGGCCAACAGAATTACCAAATATAGCTGCATATTTTCTCAGTATTGAGGATGAAACTGGGGACAAGCTATAAACCCATCCACCAAAGTTATAAAGTGTGAGTGTTTCCTTGGGATCTTCCAGCTCCGTGGTTGTCATCAGTAGTTACATAAGAGAACCACCCGGAATCTTAACAAACAGCAATGGTTTTGTGTGTGCTGTATCACTTTAGTCGTGTCTGACTCTGCAGCCCCACAAACTGTAGCCCACTGGGTTCCTCTGTCCAGGGGACTTCCCAGGCAAGAATACTGGAGTGAGTTGCCATTTCCTCCTCCAGGGCATCTTCCCGACCTAGAGATCAAACCCAAGCCTCTTGTGTTTTCTGCATTGGTAGGCGGATTCTTTACCACTAACACCACCTTGGAAGCCCAACAGTATTTGGGGGGTATTTAAAAATTACTCAACCCCCAGACAATCAGATTTAACTGGTTTGGAGTTGGAGCCTGGATACCGGTGGGTTTTTGTTATTAAGTTTCCCCATGTGATTCTATGCACAGCCAGGTTTGATGAAAGTCTCTAACCAGAGGCCATGGGAGCAAGCGTCCCGCCACCCATGGATTGGCTTTCAGGGCTCATGAGTGCCATGAACTCATGTTAGATATGGGGGGTCTGCCCATTGTCCTGAACAGAGCCCTCCATGAAGGCAAGAAGCTCTGTTGCTGACTCTTCGCACCCCCATTGATGAGGGCGGGGCGCCTGGACTGGGGAGTGGAGGGTGGGTAACACCACTGACTCTGATCCCAACCGGTGTCAGTCCAGGTGCCCAAACTCAAGGACCATTGGCTTTCCTCTGAAAAGCAGGACAACGCCTGCTCTACAGAGTTGTTTGAAGACTCAGAGAAGGCATGAGAAGTGCCTGATGTGGAGCCAGGTGGACGTGGGGTTCACTAGTGGGAGCATTACTAGTCCTAATGCTATCATCACTACTAGTTATACCTGCAGCTCTGCTTCTAGGGATGCCATTGTTATGAAAACAGGGTACCTCCCTTCAGCGTCAGGCCAGGCTGACCCTGCATGGGGTCACAGAAGAGGGGTCCATGGTCCCAGAGGAGGACTGCAGTGGGATGCTCGGCCCTCAGCCCTTGGTGAGGCTGGACCAGCTCAGGGGAGCGAGGTATCCAGTGCAGGACCTGAACTCACAGCAGCCCCCTCTCGTGCCCCTCCTCTGCCCCTTCCAGCCGCTACTGGCGCCGGTGGAATCGGTTCTGCAGGAGGAAGTGCCGCGCGGCTGTGAAGTCCAGCATCTTCTACTGGCTGGTCATCTTCCTGGTTTTCCTCAACACGCTCACCATCGCCTCCGAGCACTACAACCAGCCCCACTGGCTCACGGAAGTCCAAGGTGAGAGGCCACCAGCCCTCCTGTTACTCGGGCTGATGGGGCTCTCTCCCGGGGGTGGGCAAGAGGAGCAGGGCCAGGAACGAGAGGGCAGTGGGTCACCCCGGCCACACCAGGGCCTGGCAGCTCACCAGCCAGTAAAACAACACCAACTCACTGTACATACACGGGACCCCCAAGGCCAGCAATGCAGTCCACCTGTCCCGGCGGTCACCACTGGGTCCAGGAGACCACGTCAGGAACAGTGGCTTGTTTGGCTCTGTCCGATCCTTCACTGCCCACCTGTCGTCCCCGTGGATTGCCACGTCCCGGCCTCCAGGTGTGCTGGCCCACACCTGCGAGGGGCAGTAAGCACAAAGCCAGGAAGAGGACGAGGGTGGCCTGAGCCCAGGGACCTGTCCTCCACGGCTGTCAGTCCCACCACCCCTCGCTAGGGTACCAACCCGAGGGTCAGGCAGACCCAGCCTGGACCCCGGGGAGTCTCCCGGAACCTGGGTGGGCCCATCTCCTCCCAGTGACGAGGGCAGACAAAAACCCCCCCAGCTCCCGCTCTTCACTGGTGGGTCTGAGCAGACAGATGGCAGCCCCTCAAACCTCACTTCTTGTGTCTGGAAAATGGATATGATAGCAGCTGGGCTGGCTGGAGAGCCACTGTGGGGTAGGGGGACTCGGAGGGTGGGGGACATGTCGCTGGATGTGAGCTGAGGTAACTAGACGAGTCACAGAGGGAGGGCCGTGTACGGGACCCAGCGCAGGGTGTCCCTGCAGGGACCCCCACCCTCACCCCCTCTGCCCCGCCCCATGCGGCCCCTGCAGACACGGCCAACAAGGCGCTGCTGGCCCTGTTCACGGCGGAGATGCTGCTCAAGATGTACAGCCTGGGCCTGCAGGCCTACTTCGTGTCGCTCTTCAACCGCTTCGACTGCTTCATCGTGTGCGGCGGCATCCTGGAGACCATCCTGGTGGAGACCAAGATCATGTCGCCCTTGGGCATCTCCGTGCTGCGCTGCGTGCGCCTCCTGCGGATATTTAAGATCACAAGGTGCGTGCCGCCCTCCTCTCCCCTCCTTGGAAGCTTTTCTTCCAAGGAGCAAGCGTCTTTTAATTTCAAGGCTGCAGTCGCCTTCCGCAGTGATTTGGGAGCCCAAGAAAATGAAGTCTGTCACTGTTTGCGCTTTTCCCCCATCTATTTGCCATGAAGTGATGGGACTGGATGCCATGATCTTAGTTTTTCAATGTGTAAGGATTCCAGTTTCTCTACTTTCTAAACTCTCTTGTCCATCTCCAGAGACAAGACTTAAAGGATTTTTGACTGACTCTGCTTGCTCCTCCTGGGGTTTGCCCAAAGCTATTTTTAATGTGGCATTTCAGGTGCCTTTTAAATAATTCCCAAAACCCCACCTGCTTGGGGCTTTGTCTTTGTTTTTGGTGGGGTTTTTTTGTGTTTTTTTTAATTCCTATAGAAAAGAATTCTTGCTCCCAGGTATTGTCATAGTATCTTAATGTTCATTCTATTTTTATCAACAATTTACCTATTTCTAATCTGAAACTACTGCCAAGAAACCATTTTAAGTCTGTCTTTATCCTTGAGCTTCCCAAAGCCAGTCTACAGGAATTTTCAGATCCCCAGTAAGTCTATGAACAGAACAATTTCATCATCTAATTAAAAGTTCCTTTGGCAAAGGTCATTGTCTTCCTGTTTTCCAGTCTCCAAACCCTCTGGGGGCTTCTAGAAGACGCCAGAGAGACTAGCTGTTGGGGGGATCCCATGCCCGCTTCTGAACCTCATCCCTAATATGTTCCAGAGCCGAGGATATACCTAAAATAAGGTCTGAGAGTGTGCCTGGTGGTCCCCTGAGACAGGTCAGCCTGGCCCTGCCTCAAACAAGTCTGTTTCACCCTCTTCTTTGAAAATCTCTCGGAGATGCTATTTTTAACAGTGTTTTCTGGACCAGTGATTGTGATTCTCAAACCAAGTTGTCCTCCTCAAAGGAGCTCATTAAGGATCTCCCCAAACCTAGAGATTTTAACCAGAAACCCCCCAGGGTGTTCTGAGCCATGGCTCTGATAACCTCACTTTGAGACACTCTGGCCTGATTTTCCGCAGCCATCCTTTGTCCTCTTTCTCGTCTAAAATTATGAACCTTTGTGTATAACTGTGAAACCGTGACCTTTCCTTGGCATTCACTTCTCCAGACTGCAGCCCCAACCCCATTAAGATGGTGCTTCTGACGGCTCTCAGCTGAGAACACTCATAATGATGAAGACCTAACATGAATCCAGCCAAGTTTTTAAATTGATTTTTTTCCTTCTTCTTCCTTTTTAAAAAATTATTTATTTTTAATTGAAGGATGATTACTTTATAATATTGTATTGGTTTCTGCCATACATCACCATGAATCAGCCCTAGGTATACATATGTCCCCTCCCTCTTGAACCTCCCTCCCACCTCCCACCCCATCCCACCCCTCTAGGTTGTTACAGAGCCCAGTTTGAGTTCCCTGAGTCATACAGCAAATTCCCGTTGGCTCTCTAATTTTCCATACGGTAACGCAGACGTTTCCATGCTACTCTCTCCACCCACCCCACCCCCTCCTTCCCCCACTGTGTCCACAAGCCTGTTCTCTGCGTCTGCGTCCCTGTTGCTGCCCTGCGCTGAGGTTCATCAGTGCCATTTGCTAGATTCTGTATACACGTGTTAATACACATTTGTCTCTCTCTTTCTGATTTACTTCACTCTGTATAATAGGTTCTAGGTTCAACCACCCCATTAGAACTGATTCAAAAGTGTTCCTTTTTATGGCTTATATTCCACTGTGTGTATATGGACCGCAGCTTCTTTATCCATTCATCTGCTGATGGACATCTAGGTTGCTTCCATGTCCTAACTATTGTAAATAGACCTGCAATGAACATTGGGGAGCATGTGTCTTTTTCAATTTTGATTTCCTCAGCATATACACCTAGCAGTGGGGTTGCTGGGTCATATGGTAGTTTTGTTCTGAAGGAATAGTTTTTTTTTTAAGGAATCTCCATACTGTCTTCCATAGTGGCTATAGCAATTTACATTCCCACAGACAGTACAAGAGGGTTCCCTTTTCTCCACACCCTCTCCAGCATTATTGTTTGTAGGTGTTTTTGGCGATGGCCATTCTGACCGGTATAAAGTGACATCTCATTGTAGCTTTGCTTTGCATTCCTCTAATAATGAGCGATGTTGCGTATCTTTTTTTGTGTTCATCAGTTATCTGTATGTCTTCTTTGGAGAAATGCCCGTTTAGGCCTTTTGCCCACTTTTTGATTAGTTTGTTTGCTTTTCTGGTATGAGTTGTATGAGCTACTTATATATTTTGGAAATCAATCCTTTGTCAGTTGTTTCATTTGCTATTGTTTTCTCCCATTCTGAGGGTTGTCTTTTCACCTGCGTTATCTTTGAGTGAATGACCAGGGCCTTCCAGCCACAGGAGGTCTGAGGTCCTTTCTCCTGCTTCGGGGCTCCGTGGGGTTCTAAGTGTTGCATGGTTTTCATGTCCAGTTTGTCTACTCTTTGTCAGCCTGACATCCGCTCTGTGGGGAGGAGGAAGAGCTTTGGTTTGATTAGAGCTGGATGCGATTCCAGTTTACTAATCGCAGCTCATTTTTTAAACAATTGGTCTTTAAGTGCACCGCCGTCCCTCCAGCCATTGCCATTTTCCCTTTGAAGCCCTAAATCCTTCCCTTGCTCCTGCAACTCCCTTCCCAGGCCCTGAGAAGTGAGACCAAGCTGACTCAGCATAGACAGCCCCACTGGTGAATCCTGACCACAAGGGCCCCACAGCCCAAAGCACAAACCCTCCAGTCTCTGAGCGTCTCAGTGTCCCTGTCCGTCTGGCCGAGCCGCAGATCACCCTCCCCCTGCCATCTCCCAGCCCCGACTCTTCCCAGGGACCCAGGGAGGTTCTGCGCTCATTTTGGGCCCCTGTTATAAAGGTGACTTTGACATCCACTCACTTCCCAGGCTGGGGGCCCACAAGCCAGACATCAGTGAGGAAGGTGCTGGTTTTCTGGGATTAAGGAGACAGGTGAGGACGATGCTCCACTCCCTGCCTCACCCCAACACGACCACAGGGCCCGCCAGGGGACTCTGAGAGGCTCAGGGAGCACCTCCCCAGTCCCACGGTCCAGTCAGGCTGCCCTGCCAGTGTGACCAGGCCGCAGGCCCATCCGGGTCTGGCCCCTGCATGACCTAGGCCTCTGAAGCAAACAGGAAAGACCAGGCCTTTGAGTTTGTCATCCAGCTGGGTTTGACTCTAGAGTCTCGGCCCCCAGGTGAAGTGCAGGATAGGGAACAGGAGGAACTAAACCAGCAGTTTCCACCCCAGGCCCAGGCCATCCCAGACCCTGACTGCCATGGAATGGAATCCTATCTGGCGCCTCCTGGCCCAGCAAATGCCGGGTTCAGCCTCAGCGTCCCTCCAGGCTCTGGTGAGTCTTAGGGAACCAGAGTTCAAACCCCGCTGAGTTGGTCCTTGGGCACCACATCCCCAGGACTCTATTTTATAACTGGAGGTTTCTCCCTTTTGACCCCCTTTCCCAATTTGCCCACCTCCCCCCACACATGTCTGGGAACCACAGTCTGTCCTCCTGACACGTACCAGTGTGACACGTGGTCTGGCCGTGGAAGGTCGGGAGCCTCAGACCTTATGTTATGGAGGAATCCGTGGGGAGACATCGGGGCCTTGAACACCTGCTCCCTCGGTGATGGTCTTCCCTGAATCACTGATTAGCTTGCTCACTCGTTCATTCATTCTTCCCTATTGTCCTCTCTCCTTCCTTTAACATCAGTGGATCAGATGCTTTTGGTGTGCTGTGATTTATTGCTGTCTTAAGAGCATCAGCTGTGATACTTTTGTGGCTCCTCACCTGGACCTCAGGGTGGCAGCTGGAAGGGACAGGGGGGAAAGGGCACGAGGAGCAGGAGAAGAGGGTTCTCCCTTCCGGCCAGAGGCTCTGACCCCGTCAGCCCCTCCAGGCCTCCTCCACCGTGCATTCCCAGATCAGCTCCTGGCCCATGACAGGTGGTACAACCTGCTCTCCATCACAGCCTCCGCTGCCTGCAACCAAGGCCCTGGTCTGCTCCCCAGCCAGCCCTCCTCCCCAACTCAGCAACTTTTCTCTCTCGGGTCTGGGGCCTGCTAGGCCAGCGCCCCTGCGCCCCTGGCCAGCAGACAGCTCTGAGCCTCAGCGCTCAGAGGCTAGAATAGACTAGCCTAAGTCTATTAGTTAAGTTAGTTAAGTCGCTCAGTTGTGTCCAACTCTTTGCGACCCCGTGGGCTGTAGCCCACCAGGCTCCTCCATCCATGGGATTCTCGAGGCAAGAATACTGGACTGGGTTGCCATTTCCTTTTAGGCTAGCCGAAATAGACTAGCCTAAGTCTATTCCCCTCGTGTCCACAAGCCTCTGGAAAACTGAGGCGCTGATGTTTATGGTCATTGTCTTTCCCAGAATATTCTGTGCAGTTTAGGGGCTCTGTGACCTTAACCCACATGACCTTAATCCCCGCTCCCCACCACCGGCCGATACAGCTGGGTATTCTCGTTACAAACATGCTCCAGAGTTCTGGTTCCTAAACACCGCCTTGCTGCCAGGCGCTGGTGCCCTCACGACAGTGGTGTTATGGCTCTAGGTAAGGCTTGGGAGTCGGCATGTAGGAAGTGGTCCCTCCTAAGTGCGTCCCTCCAGGCAGGCTTAGGAGCTTTAAATGTAAGCAGGGCGAGTGTTCTAGCCCCACAGAGATTCTCTGACTCCCTCACTTCAAGTAGAATGGTCAGTACAGCCTCTAGCTGACCAGGAGCCCAGCACACACGCGGGGCTGGCCAGAATCACCTGAGGACAGAGATAGAGCAGGTGGAAGGAAAGCCTCTGCCCTCACAGTCTCAAGCCTATTTGGTGAGACAGATGAGGAAGACGTATGAGCATTTCTAGAGCAAGTGCATGTAATGTACATTGTTATTTAGTTGCCGAGTCATATCCGACTCTTTGAGACCCCATGGACTGTAGCCCGCCAGGCACCTCTGTCCATGGGATGCTCCAGGCAAGAATACTGGGGTGGGTTGCCATTTTCTTCTCCAGAAATGTATCTAAACATTCTGCAAACCGAGAGCATGTGGCTGGCAGGCAGAGCAGAGTGGAGAAAAGCTGTCTGAAGGAGAAAGGAGCAGGAGAGACTCCAGGTTGGGGAGAAAGTCATGTTTACGTGCAAACTGCTGGCCCGTCTGCTTCTGTCACTTAATACGGAAGCCGTTCCTGGGAGAAAGGGGTCCAGCCGGGGTGTGGCTGCCATGCTGCAGTGGGGGTGGCTTGCATGTCACTGTCTTGAGCAGCAGAAACAATTCCCTATCTGTCTCAGTGATAAGCTGGGAATATCTTAAGTGGAGGAGATTGAGGTTGTGACCTGGAAGGTGGCCGGGCGGGGGTGGCTCTGGGACATATGAGAGGCTGTGTCCTGGCACATCCCCAGCTGGAGGCCATGTCCCTTTTGCTGCACCTGAACCAACCCTGTCCCAGGTCTCTGAGCCCTTCCAACCATTCGTGTCCCACCCCCTTTTCCAGGAGAGGGTTTTCCCCCTCCCCGTCCGTCCCCACGATGAAGAGCATCTGTGTTTACAGCCAGCCACAGGCTGGAGGGGTGCAGGAGGGACGGGGTTGGGTGGGGCAGTCGCAACTCAGGGTTTCTGAAGCTTGGCTGTTTACCAGAATCCTCTGGGATCCTTGTGAAAAACAGGCTTCTGGGCCCTAACCACAGCTATTGAATCAGAACCTCCAGAAGAGAGGCTTTTTAAAGAACCAACTATTTGAATAGGGTGAATCTGGGAAACCACAATAAGCCATGCACCCTCTCTTATCCATGAGCCACCCTACCCACCCTCACCCGATGGAGACCCCACTCATGCCTGGGCTGGGAGGAGGGCTACACTCTGGAAAAAGAAAATTTTAATGTCTTTTTGTCTGAAGATCAATAGTGGTAACAATAATTACTAACCTTTATCACCTGTGTGCCAGGCACTACACTGAGGTTTTTTTCTTTTCGAGTTGGAATTTATTTTTTTCTAGTTTAATTGAGAAATAATTGACATATGTCAGTGTCTCGGTTTAAGGTGTACAGCATGATGGTCTGTTTTACATATACTGCAAAATAATAGGTTTAGTTAACATCTACCATCTCATAGAGCTACAGTGTATTCAATAAAAAGAAAAAAAAATCCTTGTGTTGAGAACTCTTAGGATTTACTCTGTTGGCAGCTTTCATATATAACAGTGTTGGCTACAGTCATTGTGTTGTACGTTACATGCCTAGCATTTATTTATCTATAACTAAATAAATGCTCTCTTGCTTTTTCCATGATCCAGCGGATGTTGGCAATTTGATCTCTGGTTCCTCTGCCTTTTCTAAAACCAGCTTGAACATCTGGAATTTCACGGTTCACGTAGTGCTGAAGCCTGGCTTGGAGAATTTTGAGCATTACTTTACTAGCGTCTGAGATGAGTGCAATTGTGCGGTAGTTTGAGCATTCTTTGGCATTGCCTTTCTTTGGGATTGGAATGAAAACTGACCTTTTCCAGTCCTGTGGCCACTGCTGAGTTTTCCAAATTTGCTGGCATATTGAGTGCAGCACTTTCACAGCATCATCTTTCAGGATTTGAAATAGCTCAACTAGAATTCCATCACCTCCACTAGCTTTGTTCGTAGTGATGCTTTCTAAGGCCCACTTGACTTCACATTCCAGGATGTCTGCTTCTAGGTGAGTGACCACACCATCGTGATTATCTTGGTTGTAAAGATCTTTTTTGTAGAGTTCTTCTGTGTATTCTTGCCACTTCTTCTTAATATCTTCTGCTTCTGTTAGGTCCATACCATTTCTGTCCTTTATCGAGCCCATCTTTGCATGAAATGTTCCCTTAGTATCTCTACTTTTCTTGAAGAGATCTCTAGTCTTTCCCATTCTGTTGTTTTCCTCTATTTCTTTGCATTGATCGCTGAGGAAGGCTTTCTTATCTCTCCTTGCTATTCTTGGAACTCTGCATTCAGATGCCTATATCTTTCTTTTTCTCCTTTGCTTTTAGCTTCTCTTCTTTTCACAGCTATTTGTAATGCCTCCTCAGACAGCCATTTTGCTTTATTGACTATGCCAGAGCATTTGACTGTGTAGATCACAACAAACTGTGGAAAATTCTGAAAGAGATGGGAATACCAGACCACCTGACCTGCCTCTTGAGAAACCTGTATGCAGGTCAGGAAGCAACAGTTAGAACTGGACATGGAACAGGACTGGTTCCAAATAGGAAAAGGAGTACGTCAAGGCTGTATATTGTCACCCTGCTTATTTAACTTCTATGCAGAGCACATCATGAGAAATTCTGGGATGGAAGAAGCACAAGCTGGAATCAAGATTACCGGGAGAAATATCAGTAACCTCAGATATGCAGATGACACCTCCCTTATGGCAGAAAGTGAAGAGGAACTAAAAAGCCTCTTGATGAAAGTGAAAGAGGAGAGTGAAAAAGTTGGCTTAAAGCTCAACATTCAGAAAACGAAGATCATGGCATCTGGTCCCATCACTTCATGGGAAATAGATGGAGAAACAGTGGAAACAGTGTCAGACTTTATTTTGGGGGGCTCCAAAATCATTGCAGATGGTGATTGCAGCCATGAAATTAAAAGACGCTTACTCCTCGGAAGCAAAGTTATGACCAACCTAGATAGCATATTGAAAAGCAGAGACATTACTTTGCCAACAAATGTCCGTCTAGTCAAGGCTATGGTTTTCCAGTGGTCATGTAAGGATGTGAGAGTTGAACTGTGAAGAAAGCTGAGTGCCGAAGAATGGATGCTTTTGAACTGTGGTGTTGGAGAAGACTCTTGAGAGTCCCTTGAACTGCAAGGAGATCCAACCATTCCATTCTAAAGGAGATCAGTCTTGGGTGTTCTTTGGAAGGAATGATGCTAAAGCTGAAACTCCAGTACTTTGGCCACCTCATGCAAAGAGTTGACTCATTGGAAAAGACTCTGATGCTGGGAGGGATTGGAGGCAGGAGAAGGGGATGACAGAGGATGAGATGGCTGGATGGCATCACCAACTCAATGGACATGAGTTTGAGTGAACTCCGGGAGTTGGTGATGTACAGGGAGGCCTGGCATGCTGCAATTCATGGGGTCACAAAGAGTTGGACACGACTGAGTGACTGAACTGAACTGAACTGAAATAAATGCTGCTGCTGCTGCTGCTAAGTCGCTTCAGTCATGTCCAACTCTGTGCTAGGAATTTGTAACTGGAAGTTGGTACCTTTTGACCAGCTTCATCCAATTCTGCCTGCCACCGCCACCTTGCCCCCAGTAACCACAAATCTGATCTCTTTTTCTGTGAGTTTTGTGAGGGGTTTTGTTTGGTTTTGGTTTTGTATTTTCTAGATTCCGCATATAAATGAGATTGTATGGTATTTGTGTTTCTCTGTCTGACTTACTTCACTTAGCATAATACCTTCACGGTTCATCCACATTGTTGCAAACAGCAACATTTCCTTCTTCTTAATGGCTAAGTAATATCCCATTGTAGATAATGTATACCGCATCTTCTTTATCCATTTATCCGTTCATGGACACTTAGGTTGTCTCTGCATCTTGGCTATTGTGAATAATGCTGCAATGGACGTATCATTTGGGTATATCCCCAGAAGCAGAATTGCTGGGTCGTGTGGTAGTTCTAGCTTTTATTTTCTTGAGGAAGCTTCACTTTGTTTTTCACAGTGGCTGCACCAGTTTACACTATTCCCACCAACAGTGCACAAGCATTCCCTTTTCTCCATGTCCACTTGTCTCTTGCCTTTTTGATGACAGGCATGCTAAAGGGGTGAGGTGATACCTTGCGGTTTTGATTTGCATTTCCCTAATGATTAGTAATGGTGAGCATCTTTTAACGTGTCTGTTAGCAATCTGGATGTCTTCTTTGGAGAAAAGTCTATTTAGGCCTTCTGTTCATTTTTTCGTTGGATTATTTGGCATGCAGTTTGTTTTTTGCTATTGAGTTGTATGCATTCTTCATATATGTTGAAGAATATGTCTTCGTATCTTAATCTCTTATCAGATATATGGTTTGCAAATACTTTTTTCCCGTTTTGTAGGTTTTTTCACTTTGCTGAGAGTTTACTGTCAGAAGCTTTTAGTTTGATGTTGTCTCACTTATTTTTTTTATTTTGTTGCCTGAGTGCGGAGCTTTTAAAAAATCATTATCACAAGTAATCCTCCCAATAACACAATGAAGTGCAAGCTGTCACTGCCCCTATTTCTTCAGGTGGGGAGAAGAAAGAAAGAAGGGAGGTTGAGCAACTTGCCCAAAGGCATGTGCAGAGCTGGGTCGGAACCAGGCTTCTGAGCCTGGGCCCTGAACTGAGTCACTCACACCCCAGTTGTGAGCTGGCCAACCCAGTCCCACCACCACGCTGCCCCAAGGGAAGGGCAAAGAGCAGGGAGCTGCAGTTGGTCTCAAAGCCCCTGGCGGGTGAGGCAGGTGGAGGGAGGTGATGAAGCTAATGCCCCCTCGTCCTCAGGTACTGGAACTCCCTGAGCAACCTGGTGGCGTCCCTGCTGAACTCAGTGCGCTCCATTGCCTCGCTGCTGCTGCTGCTTTTCCTCTTCATCATCATCTTCTCCCTCCTGGGGATGCAGCTCTTTGGGGGGAAGTTCAACTTTGATGAGATG
This sequence comes from Ovis canadensis, assembly GCF_042477335.2. Lineage (NCBI taxonomy): Eukaryota > Metazoa > Chordata > Mammalia > Artiodactyla > Bovidae > Ovis > Ovis canadensis. The sequence continues at coordinate 220,440,974 of NC_091247.1, forward strand.
CAGACCCGGAGGAGCACCTTCGACAACTTCCCACAATCCCTCCTCACCGTGTTTCAGGTATGGACCTTTCTCTGCCAGATCATGGCCGGGGAGGTGGGGGGAGAGGGGGCAGAAAGCAGGTGCCAAGGGAGTGGGGGAGCAGAGAGGAAGGGGATTCCCACTCCCACGGGGCAGCCAAAGCCAGACCAGGTCGGTCACGGGAGCCCAGGAGCATCTGCAGCTCCCCACCCCCAAGCCCCACGGAATTCCACTCTCGGATGGACCCCTGGGGTCCAACTCAGTGGCTTAAAAATCTGCTTCTTAGCCGTGGAAACTTTTATTCAAATATATTCAGCACGAAAGCCCAAAATATCCACAGAAGAGAGCAGACGGCTCTTGCTGGGGAGGGGAGAGGAGGGGAGGTTGCTCCCAGGAAAATGCGACCACCATCAAATTTGTGACTTTCGTAGATCTGTTGGCTTGGGGCCAAGTTCAAATAGCACTGAAGTTTAAAAGGAGATCAGTTTACAGATTAAACTGAACGATAACGTGAATGTTGCCAAAATCTTATAGATGGTACCCAAAGTCCTCATGCTTGGGGAAGCCTGGGGGACCACGCGGTGCCTCAGTGAACATGGTCACTTTGGTGCCTTAGCCCTAGGGTCAGCTAACGGCAGCCACCAAGCACTGGGCCTGGGCTGTAGGAGGTGTTTTTCCCAGGAAGTGCTTACAGCGCTCGATCAGTCATTTGTGCTGGTGGCCACGCACTGGAAGGAGAGGGCTGGACCTGCAGGATCACAGCTCAGAGCCCCGGGAGGAGAGCGGGCGGCAGGAGGCGGGGAGACCAGAGAGGTGTCAGAGGTTTCTATATGGCAGGGGGCCGGGCAGGGGAGCTTCGGGCTTGCTGTTGGTCTAACGCTGTGTCCCTCGTTGGTGGGACTATGTCATTCAGATCCTGACCGGGGAGGACTGGAATTCGGTGATGTATGATGGGATCATGGCTTATGGCGGCCCCTCTTTTCCAGGGATGTTAGTCTGTATTTACTTCATCATCCTCTTCATCTGTGGAAATTGTATCCTTTGCGCCTGCCTCCCCCGCCCCCTATTCCCCCCCTAACTTGTAGCTCAATGCCAGTAGGTGCGCCCAGTGGGTCCTGACCAGGGAGGACCCAGGGCCACCCTTCCCCAGAGAAGAAGGAAAAGGCACATGCCCAGCCCAGACCACCTTAGTGGTGCAGGCGGGTCAGGATGGGAACCTGGAGCCGGGCCCAGGGGGATGTGAGTCCATCCCCCTGAGCTGCCGTGGTCCAGGTGGGCAGTGCCCAGTGGTGCTGGCCTTGCAGCTGCCCACTCAGACCTCATCATGAGACCTGCTGCCCTGGCCGGGGGCCTGCTGAGGGAGGAAAAGCCTCACCCCGGAAGTGACCTTCACCTGTCGCCCTCCCTCTGAAGCTGCTCAAAGGGGGAAGTTAGCCACGGACAGACCAGACAGGCCACGGGCAGGTTCCCAGGTCCCCTGCTGCAGGCAGCCCTCCCCTGTCATATCCCCCAGGGTTCTATGCAGAGAGGCTTGTAAAGTAGAATTTCAGATGAGCTGGACTCAGAGGTCAGCTCACAGCCTCAGACACACCCAGGGCCGTCCACCTAGTGTCCTGGAAACAAGGTGGAAATGGCAGCAGCTCCGACCTAGCAGGCTGAGCAAGGCTGAACTGGGTACCGCATGCCCAGCCCCTGCCCTTGGGGGCCGGGCCCCTCAGCTCCTGGGGTGAACCAGAGCCACGCGGGGCCTGGAGTGGGGGGCCTGACTGGCATTAACCTCTTGGCTGGACTGACTCTGATCCAGTAGTCTGACCCATGGTACATGCATCTGAGTCGGGGGCGGGGGAGAAGAAACAGCAGACTCCACTCAGTCAGGAGCCCAGCTGACCCTCCTGGGGCCTCTGTCTGCACAAGGTCATGGCGGGAGTGGGCAGGGAGAGCGGGCACCTCCTGGTGGCGGTAATGACCGCCCAGTGCCACGGCCCGCTGGAGGCAGCTCTGCTCACAGTGTCACTTGCAGGCAGTTGTCTCTGTGGGAAGCAGCGTCGAAACCCAGCAATTAGAGCGAGGCTGGGCTCCCTGCCTCCCGCCCCCAGGCCTGGCCTGTGTGCCTGCCTGCTCCGGATCCCCCAGGAAACCCCAGGAAGCTAGGAGGGCGGTGCAGAGGGGAAGGGGGGCTCAGTGGGCTCGGAGCCCCTCCCCATGGGGAGCTCTGGCCCTGCATGTTCTGTCCTGGCCCCTGTGCCCACCCACCACCCCAAGTCCAAGGGTCATTTTCTTTAAGAATGGACACAAACAGATATCCTACTGAACGTGTTCTTGGCCATTGCCGTGGACAACCTGGCTGACGCCGAGAGCCTCACGTCTGCCCAGAAGGAGGAGGAAGAGGAGAAGGAGAGGAAGAAGCTAGCCAGGTAACTTCGAGGCTCCCAGGCCAAGCGCCCAGCTCCCAGATGCCTTTTCTGTCAGTGCTCAGGAGACACTGGGCCTGCCCGGCTGTCCTTCTAGACAGGGTTAGGTGGGGGCCCCTACAGTGAGCTGGGACTCTCCCCTATTCCTGGACATCACTCTAAGCGAGGAGCACCGTGAATTATATCTCTGGGGAGGTGTCCTGTTTCCCCACGGGTCCAGGAGTTGGGGAACTCTCTTTTGAGAAGAGGATCATGACAGATGATGGGAGTAGAGGATGGGATGGGAGGGCAGCCAGTCCGAGGGGAATCTGGAAAGATGATGCCTCTTCACTGTCCTGTAGCTTATCTCTTCTGATGAGCAGAAAAGACAGGACCCCACACCAGCCTCGTCTGTGTCCAAACGGACTATCTGGGCCACACCTGTGCCAGATACTGAGCAGGTCCTCAGGAACCTTTGGAATAGATGGAGGCTGAGTCAGGGAGAAGCTGGGCATTCAGCTGAGTGCTGGACAGAGCTGACCAGGGGCAGAGACCGGGGAGGCCAGAGCCAGGGGGAGGCCCAGTGCCCTGAAGATTGAGCCATACAGAAGGGCCCCCAGAAGACAAGTGGTCCCAGGCCCTGGCGGTCTGGACCCCAAGGCACCACAAGGGCAGCACCCTATTACTCTGGTCATCATCCCTTGATCTTCTCTCCTGCTGACCCGCCAGGACCGCCAGCCCAGAGAAGAAGCAAGAGATGGTAGAGAAGCCGGCCGTGGAAGAGACCAAGGAGGAGAAAATCGAGTTGAAATCCATCACGGCAGATGGAGAGTCCCCACCCGCCACCAAGGTATGGGCTGCTCTGCCTGGGAGCCGGAGCCGGGGCGGGGGGGTGGGGGGGGGGGGGGGGGGGGGGGGGGGGGGGGGGGGGGTGGGGGGGGTGGGGGGGTGGGGGGGGTGGGAGGGAAGGAGAGGGAGGGGGAGGGGGACTGCAGTTCTGGGTGGGCTACTCTGCCCAGAAGCCAGACAGGGCAGGTGGGGAGGGGGACAGAGAGGCCAGAGGAGGGGGATAGAGCCGGGATGGGTAGGCGTGCAGAGGAGGAAGGCCAGCCTTCTGCTGGTGTCCTGAGGGTCATATACAAACGAACAGTTCGGCCTAGACTCGGGGGCAATTTCAAGACTACTGGAGGCCTCTAAACCATGGATCTTATCTAACTGGACTCTCCTCTTCTCCCTTGGCTGCCTAGATCAACATGGATGATCTCCAGCCCAATGAGAATGAGGACAAGAGTTCCTACCCCAACCAGGAAACTGCAGGTACCAGCCCGCTGCCTGGCCTGGGGGAGGCAGTGGGGGCGTGGAATGGGGGTGAACACCTGGCTCTAAAGCTGGGTGCTGGTCCCAGTTTCTCCACAAGCGGGGGCCTCACTTGATCCCCCAACTCAGCTGCAGCATCACCGTTTATCCTCTGGGGGAAAACTTTGCTCAATTATTACTGTGATAATGATAACGGAAGACTGAACACATTGTGCTGGAGCAGTGCCTTTGGGCCTTTTGAAAGCTGGATTCCGTATACATGTAAGGTTTATTATAGCCTACGTTGTAAAATCGCTATTAAGTTACATAACTTATTAGGATAACATATGTCGCAGCATCTTGCTTGGTTAATAATAATAGTAAATCCCAAATCTGTCCTGCCCGCTCCCGGGAGGGGTTGCTGAGCACAGCAGGGCTCCGCTGCAGACGCCTGCTCACGGCTCTGCACGACGCTGTCGAGTCTCCCGCAGCAAGAGCGTCCTGTCTGCGGTCTGATCCGCAAACTGGCAGCGGGGTCCCTGGATAGGGTCTTTCGTCAGGAGCCAGTCCCCTGCATCAGGACACCACACCCTGCGTGAGCCTGGCCTGCCCTCCTTCTGCCGAAAATTGTGGGTATCATCACCTGCTTCAAGCTCAAAGTCACAACAGACCATCATGGCGCTACAGGTCTTGCCGACCCGGGTCCCCACGCAGGCTAGTCTGTTTGGGGGCATAGCTCCCTCAGAAACCGGCCTGCGGCCAGCCTCCTTTCTCCTGTCTCCACGGTCTGTCTGCTGGGAAAGAGGACTTGGCTTCCTGGGGCTCAGACAGAAAGGAGGGCGGAAAGGTGTCCCTGAGCCAGCATGGAGCCTTTTGAAGCCTTTACAGCCCTTGGGGCAGAAACCGTTACAGAATTTCAAAGACACACCAGAAATAGCCACTGAATGCAGTAGGCGGGTCTTGTCTTGATCCTGAATGAGCAAATAAACCTTAAAATGGTATTTTTGAGGCAGTCAGGGAAAACTGAATACGAGCATGGAGCTAACTGATGTTAAGAAGGTTCTGTTCATCATGGGACCACCTGCAGGAGATGCCCGTTCCTAGTCCCCACAGAGCAACCACACTGCCGAGCAGGGACCTGTCAGGCCTCCCCCCCAAGTTTAATCTCCAGAGCTTGAGGTTGGTCAGAGCCCCCAGTTCTGTACACACCACATTTCAGGAACATCGCCTCACTCAGGAGGAAAGCTGTGTGCTGAGATGGGGCTTTTATCTGCTAGATTCATGTGTGCGAGTGAACGTACAGATGTTCTTGAAGAGTCACTGAGGACTTAAAATTAGTAAGTGCACATGAGAAAGAAATATGATGACCCCAGGGAACATGTAGCTTAGTCCAGAGGCTGTGAGGGAGGCCTGGGCTGTTGCGGGGACTCCAGGGGGTGAGCAGTGCGGTAGCAGCTTCATGGAGCAGGGTGGTCCTCACTGGGTCTGCAGTTCGGTGAACTGGAGAGGAAAGATGTGACTTCTGGACCATTCTGTTGTCATGGATACAGAGCTGGATGAAACCAGGGAGACACCCACTCGTTGACTTAATCACTGCTTATAAAGCACCTACTGTGCTGCCCGCCCTGGGCAGGCACTGTGTGCTCAGCCATGGGGGCAGATAAGCTGCTGTTGTGAGGGGCCCACATTCAGCGGGAGGCAGACACGAAGCAAGAAAGCAAACCAACTGGAAAGATGATGTCAGGGAGATCATGAAACCATGGCCTGCCTCAAGTTACGGTCACACCCATCTGCAGGGGAGCCCAGGGAGGCCAGAGCAAGAGAAATGGAGGGGGTGGGTGTGAGCAGGTGGGGCAGCCCCAAAGGCCACCCACCCTTTCCCCCGGCCTGCAGCCAGCCAGCTGAGGACACCGGGCCATGCCCCCGTCTCACCTGGTTACCTTTCTGGTGTCTGACCACTAGGATGACCAGTCACCCCAGTCTGCAGGGCACTGAGGGTTTCCCGTGGTGTGGGGATTTCCGCTTAAAAAGCAGGACAGGGGTTGAGCTGGTCACCCGATTCACAACCTGGTCTCATGTGCTGCCAGGAGGCTTCCTCCAGCAGAGATGAGCCCCAGAGGTGCCCATGGGAGAGAGCTGGCCGTCCTAGTTGGTCCCCTGCGTTTCCAGAGATACCGATGATGTCTGATTCCTGTCCGTAGGAAGGTGTCTGGAAGTGGGCAGCATGGTGGTAAAAATAAGTGGGAGCCATGGAGCTATTTAGGACGGTGCTTTTTTCCTGCAGGAGAAGAGGACGAGGAGGAGCCCGAGATGCCCGTGGGCCCCCGCCCACGCCCCCTCTCTGAGCTGCACCTGAAGGAGAAGGCAGTGCCCATGCCGGAAGCCAGCGCCTTCTTCATCTTCAGCCCCAGCAACAGGTGTGTGGACAGGGTGGGGAGCAGGGCTCCACTCTCTCCATGATGCCAGCCCAGCAGGTATCAGCGTCCTCCAGCCCCAAGCCCAGCATGCCCCACAACTTGTGTAAACAGGCACGGGTTTAGAGGAGAGAGTCCTGGATTATGAATCAGAAGACCTGTGTTTTGTTTTCCTTTCCATTATTTGAAATGCGTAAACTCTATTTCTACTCTGTTGGTGATTAACATTTAACTTAACAACCCCGAAAGTTAAACAAGAGCCTAAACCTTCTGCGAAATAGAAGGAGGTAAGCAACTAGGCTGCATTAACTCCTTCCAGCTCTCCCACCTTAGGTGTTGTGGCCGATGAGTAATTTGATACCGACCTTTATTTCCAACCTGACAAGATAGATATGATTACCTGGGTAGACAGGGTGTGTTTGGATTTACATACCACTTACCATTCTATTTGTTCGATTTTCACGAATCTTGGTCCATCTTTCAGAAATCATTTTCTTTCCTCCTAAAATACATTCTTTGGAAGTCTTAATGGTAACTTCACTGGGCCTCTGTTTATCTGTAATTGCTTCCATTTCTTGTTCTGGGGAGACAGCTGTGTTCTGTGCACACTTTCAGGCAGAGAGGTTATGGCCCTCGCCGGGTTAGAGGTGTTACTCCACTGTACAGTTGGAATTCCCACGCTCGTTTCTCTGTAGGAATCTGCCGCTGGTCTCACTCTTTTAACATCATCTGTGGTCTCTGGAGAAGGCGATAGCACCCCACTCCAGTACTCTTGCCTGGAAAATCCCATGGACGGAGGATCCTGGTAGGCTGCAGTCCATGGGGTCGCGAAGAGTCGGACACGACTGAGGGACTTCACTTTCCCTTTTTACTTTCATGCATTGGAGAAGGAAATGGCACCCGCTCCAGTGTTCTCACCTGGAGAATCCCAGGGATCGGGGAGCCTGGTGGGCTGCCGTCTATGGGGTCGCACAGAGTTGGACACGACTGAAGCGACTTAGCAGCATGGTCTCTGGAGTTGTGATATGTTCACTACCACTTGTTTCTCTCCATTTATCCTGCTTGGAATATATTATGTCTCCTAAGTCTATGGATTTATATATATATATATATTTTTTTTTTTTTTTGTCAGTTCTTGAATAATGTTAAGGATTAGGATAAAAACAGCTACTTCTGGGAGAGTTGCAGGATACTCTGTTTACACACTGCCTGGTCTCCCTTCTCTTGTGCTGGTCCAAGGGGACACGATAGGCCTGCATATTCTGTCCTTCCCTCTCACGCATGCACTTCTTCATAACTTTCATCTCCTAGTCTCTCAGTTCAAATTCTGGGTCATTCTTTGGATATATCTTCCAAATTCTTAATTCTCTCTTCAATTCTATCTATGTTACTGTGTAAACCAGTTTTTATATCAAGTTATATTTTTTTTTCATGTCAGACAGTTCCATGTATTGCTTTGTTTTCCAGATCCAGCTACATCTGAGTTTCTTGTTAATTCGTCATCTTTGTGGTCAAGTCTTTTATCCCATTCAGTTCAGTTCAGTCGCTCAGTCATGTCCGACTCTTTATCCCATTAAATATTTCAAATATAGTTGTTCTATCATCGGTACCTAATATTTCCAGTATACAGAGTCTCTGGGGAGAGATCTAACTCATTTATTTGAGTTTCCTGATTTGCCAACTTAGTGGCTTATTTTCTTGAGTGTTCCATGATCTTTGTGACCTCAGTACTCCGTCTTAACTGGGGAGATTCCCGTGGACCTGAAGAAGGACTGCGAAGCTTTCTTCCAGATGCTCTTTGTGTGCGTGGCTCAGCCTAGGGGTCCCTGGCCCTCTGCCCTATCTCCTGTTGGCTTAAAGATTCCTCACAGCAGTGCTGCCACTGGCCTCTGTCCTCAGGCACCTCTGCCCAACCTGGGCATGTCCAGCAGACCCCAGCTCAGCAGATGGGCTTGAGGGAGGAGGGGATCACTGCAGACTTTCCTAGCTCTCATGAAACCAGAATGGTCTTGGAGAGCTCGTCCTTTCCAGGATTTGGTGCTTCCGCATCAGTAAGGTCTCTCAGAGGATTTAGTCAACCACATGCCAGAAGCAGAGGTCTGAAGGCCTGGTTCAAACCCTGAGCCACCCCGCGCCCCTCACCGCACACACACACACTCCAAAGTGGGCAAGACTACCCTTCCCAGATTCCATGTTTTCATCTGTAAGATGAGATAATACCCCGTCAAGAGGAGACAGCACATAAGACACCCTTGGCATCCAAGGATCCACTGTGAGTGCCCCCGGGTCGGGGCTGTTGGCCTCTGTCCCTGCGCTGAGGCTCAGGACTGAATTACTGCTGCGGCATCACCCACGCTCTGGGCAGCTCTGCTGCTCCCCATACAGACACATGTGAGGTAGATCTTGTGAAGTCATATTTTTAATGATGGGGAACCAAGTCCCCAGATGAAAGCTCGTGAATGGATGTCATAGCAGTACATGAAGATGCAGAGGTTCCTGAAGTGTCGGACGTAACCCCAAGGCCCTGTGGTGGAGGGCATGGTGGGACCGGCTGCAGGGCTGTGTCTCCCCTGCGGCCAGATGGCTCAGGCTGAAGGGCCCACACCCCGCCCGCACACGCGTCTACGCACCAAGAAGGAGCAGAGACCCCACCCCGTGTGACAGACCCCCTTCCCCTGCCCCCGCAGGTTCCGCCTCCAGTGCCATCGCATCGTCAATGACTCCATCTTCACCAACCTGATCCTCTTCTTCATCCTGCTCAGCAGCATCTCCCTGGCCGCCGAGGACCCCGTGCAGCACACCTCCTTCAGGAACCACGTACGCACCTCGTCCCCCGCACCCCAACCCCGCAATGTGACCCCCTGGCTGCCTGACCCTGTCCTTCAATGTGGAGCCTGCCCTGAATCTCATGGTCAGAGGCACAGCAGACATCTCCCTAAGAGATGACAGCTTTGGTGCAAATCCATCTTAAGACCCTTAGCAGGAAGAGACCATGAGCCCAGAGCCTCAGGCCAGCCTGACCCTGATGTCAGACCGCACTGCCTACAGATGCTCCCCAGGGGCTTCGCCTCCCAGGAACTGGCCCATCCTGTCCCTGGGGGTCAGTGGCAGATGGCACTCTGATGAGACCGCCCTCATAAGGAGGACCTCACTGACCCTCTGCAGAGTCGAAATTGAATTTGGAGCTCGCCTCAGGCTCTGATGAATTACAATCAAAGGCCAGAGTAGGACCTGCCATATCCCAAAGCCTTGAAACAATGTTAGATCCTAACCAGGCGGGCGTGAAGCGAGAAGTCCACCACCCGAAAGCCAGACCCCTGCGAGCCAGCTGATGGTCCTGCAGCCCACGTGGCCCACGGGTTTCTTACTGGGAATGTCCTCGCTCTGACCCATCATCTGAGACAGAGCAAAGCCTGAACCCTGAGCCTGTCCCCAGCCTGGGGTGTGCCCACCACACCCTGAGGGGCACAGCCAGGGTAGGGTCCTGGGAACGTGAGAGACTGGCTCATCCCCTGATGTGAGTTAAGCAATTTGCATCTTTATGCAAAGAAAGCAAACCCCACTCTGTCCTTGAGACGCATATCCCATGGTCTGATTTTGGTTTGTAAGTAAATTGAATTAATGAGAAAAGCACCCAACCGGACCCAGGACCCGCTGAGTCGGCTCTGGGAGCCCGCTCACAGATCTGGGGCCTTCAGGACCCTGGGCTGTGTCAATGCCTCTGGTCTCCCATGGAAAGACTGCATGATTTGCGGTGCAACTCCCTGCTGGCGACCTTGCTCCCATCCTGTTGCTCCATTCCCCCATCCCCACCCTGTTTCTCTTTGTTTTGCAGATTCTGTTTTATTTTGACATTGTTTTCACTACCATTTTCACCATTGAGATTGCCCTGAAGGTAACCCTGCCCTCTGCTCCTCTCCTGTCCTTCCCAACTGGCTCCCGCTGCTCTGTCGCTAACGCACACTCTGCTGCTATCTGTCACTCGGAGCCACTAATCCGCTGTGCTTGTCTTTCAGATCCTAGGCAATGCAGACTATGTCTTCACTAGTATCTTTACCTTAGAAATTATCCTCAAGGTAATGCACGCAGCAAGGCCTCTGCCTCCTCTCTGCACCGCCTCTTCTCTCTGGTTTCCTTCACTGTGGTTTTACTCTGAAGCCTGAAGCTGGGGGAACTGGGGCCCCTGACTTTGTTGTGCCCGTGCACAGTTTGGGCACTGATGCTGGCTGACACCAGGCACTCCCCCACACCGCCTGCCCCCCACCACCTCTGCGAGCCACGCCTGACCCCGGCAGGAACCTTCTCCCTATCCGGCCCAGAGGGAACGCCACACAAAGAACAAGAGCCAGAAAATGGCAAAGCACAGGGCATCAAGAGGCCCTCTGCCTGTGCCCTCGGGATGCCCTTTGTCAACACAGGCCAATGCCAGTGTCCCAACCGAGGGCTCTGGACAGACCCCTGCACACACCTCTGACCCCCACCAAAGCTTGCCCCCTCGCCCCTGCCCAGGCCTGGAGGAGGCGGCTGTGTCCTCCAGGGCTCAGTGTGGGGCCCAGAGTCCACACGCACTCCCATCCTGTGACCCCAACACAGTAGAGCCCGCCTCTGAGCAGCCTCAGGATGACAGAGGTTTGCCCCAACTTTATTATTGTTTCTATTAATATACAATCAATGAAGCTCCCCAGGTGGCACTAATGGTAAAGAACGCACCTGCCATAATGCAAGAGATGTAAGAGACATGGGTTCGATCCCTGGATTGGGAAGATACCTGGAGAAGGGAATGGCTACCCACTCCAGGATTCTTGCTGGAGAATCCCACGGACAGAGGAGCCTGGCTACTGTCCTTGGGGCTGCAAAGAGTCAGACATGACTGAAGCGACTTAGCACAGCACAATATATTACTTACATCCACTCTGTTAGGAATTCCAAGCTCCCCGGGCCACCCGAGCCTCAGGGGCAAGTTCCAAGTCAGGGGAGTGTGTCCGCCCACTCTTCTTCTCAGAGCCTGGGACTCACCCTGACCCCAGTCAGTGAGCTGCTCAGCTCAGTGCCTCCAACCTATTGGGGGCCACCCCGGGCGACCTCCCCCTGGCTCCCAGCTCCTCCCACCCTGCACAGGAAGCCCCAGACCCTCCTTCCTGGGCTCCTCCAGGTGGGGACAGCCTGTCACGTCCAGCTTCAGCCTGAGTGGACACTTTCTCATGCCTTCTGTGTCCAGACCCTCTGGTTCCAGCTAACCAGGTGTTAACAAGAGGAAACCAGAAGTGTTCCTTGTGTTTTTCTCTCTGACTTCCGGGGGTGGGGAGGGGGACCAGGCTGCCCAGCTACATGGAGACCCTTCCCTGGACTCCAGACCCAGGGAGATGAACAAAAACCAGGCTCTTCCAAGTCTCAGACCCTCCCCAGAGCGCCTCTTCCTCCAAGGTTGCCGGCTCCTGGGAGGTCCTCTGTCCCGCCCACCTGCTCCTTCTTCTGCCCACTTTCACGCTGACTGTGCTCTAGGTGGAGCCTGGCCCTAGAACCCTGCCTGCACCTCCTCCCCCGGGTCCCTCTGCCCCACCTGTAGGCTCAGCATCCTGCCTGGGAGAGGTGACTGTCAGGCATGAGGGATGTCCAGGGTCAGAGACAGTTGAAAGGCCTGGGCATGTTCAGCCTTCCAAGGAAAGGCTTTTGGGGCCAAGACAGTTGGACTGAATGATGCCGAGATCTGTCGCTGAGAGGAGGGAGATAGAACCAGGACCCACGAGCAGAAATTACGAAAGATGTGTTTAATGAGCCGTATTGCTGCCTGGAGAGGCGCTGGCTGGACGGAGGGGCATCCTGCTCTCCCAGCTCAGAGTTCAATCCTTTTCTCTCCCCAGCAAGGCTTTTCCTGGGCAAAGGTTAGGACTTCAGGAGTAGGAGTGTGTGGCGGTCAGCAGATGTGGGAGAGGGGGCCCTGCACTGGACCCACAGCGAACTCTCAAGTAAATGCCCCATTTTTCCAGTGTCCACTTGCCCTTTCTCCTGTGGCCACTCTTCCTCTGGTCCTGCCTGGGCAGCCGCCCTGCACACACACACACGCACACACACACGCCAGCCTTCTGGGCTCAGAACCTCTCAGTTAACATGAACCATGGAGCCACCTGGGTCTGCTCTCGGGGGCCAAGACCTACACTGACAAGAAGCCCCCCACCCCAAGATTATAGGCCTTTGGGGCACATCTCCAGCTGAATTCCCCTGCAACCTTTTATATAATCTACCCACTTCTGGAAACTATTGCAGGACACAGGTGTCTGAGTCCCCTGTGACCCCCTCCTGCAGGAGATCAGTGGGAAAAATTAGGTTGCAAGAGCTATTTTTGCCCATTTCCCCTGTGTTTGCTCTTGAATCACTCTGTGAACAAGCTGCCCTGGGCATGCTCTGATTCCAAAGAAATAAATTGGGCTTCCAGGCGACCGGGGAGCTGCTCCCAGGCTCTAAGCCGTCAGCTCCAGATTTTCCCCGCTGGCTGTCGCTCATGGTCATGGCCTTCCAGCTCTTCACCTGGAAATCCACTGGCCCTTAGTTCATGTCAATGAGACTGGACAGGAGTTCCTAGAGCATGGACAGGGCTCTGAGCGGGGTAGGGGACAGCAAACCCACAACAGCCCCAAAGTGGTCCCTTCCTAGTCTTCAAGGGGCTTTTGCATGGTTCTATAGCTGCCTAACAACCACATGAGGAGGCTGCTGCTCTACAGAGGGGGACTCTGAGCAGCCCCCCATCACAGGATGAACCCAGACGTACCCTACAACGAATCCAGTCGTAGCTCTCTGCTGCGTCCAGTCCTCTGTAGTGAAGCTCCCCTGCAAGGCTTGCCATCTGCAGGATTGTGTCCGAAGGGCTTTACCTATAACTCCCAAGAGCACTTACAACCCTCCGGGGAAGAGGTTGTCATCACCTCATTTCTCTAATGAGACACAGGGAAGTTGAGTAACATGCTCCAGGCACTCAGAGCGTGGTGGGTGGGATTTGAACTCAGGCAACCAGGCTCCAGAGCTGGGCTCACACGGTGGTGCCCACAGCCCCCTCTGGACACACAGCTCCAGAACCAGATGGTGGAGTGGAGCTTGAATCCTGGGCGCAGACCAGCAGCACTGTGAGGCCCAGGAAGGGATAGATGCTGGTCGCCAGCATTCCTGGTAGAATTTCTCGTAGAATTTCTCACTGGGCGCTAGAGCTTGCACGAGCCTGAGGGGTTACCTGGGGCTAAACGAGGGAAGTTCCGGGAAGCCAAGGGGCTGGTCCTCGACTGGGCGAGCCCCCACCTCCCCCAGATGCCCAAGTCCTGGGGGCCCTGAGGTGGAGAGAGTTTGGAGAGGGCATTGGAACCCGAGAACACAGCTCAACCCAGGGACCAGCAGCAAGGGGCCTCACGGGGCTGCAGTCACAGAAACATGACGAGGGGCAGTGGGGAATGGGGGCGGGCCCTTGAAAGGGCTGCAGATACTGGACTGAAGGTCGCAGGCACGTCCTGGGCAGGAGCCTCTGGGCTTTGCATCGCTGGCAGCAGACACTTGCCAGGCACAGCGTCTCCTCCTGTCCTGCCTGCCCCAACCCTCCGTCACCTCTTGGTTCTTCATCTAGGCCCTGCTGGGAGTGCTGTGGTGGGAGGGAGGGGTGAAGGGTCTTTGGAGCCCGGAGCTGCTCACACCCCGATCCCTGTGCCCCCAGATGACGGCCTACGGGGCCTTCCTGCACAAGGGCTCCTTCTGCCGCAACTACTTCAACATCCTGGACCTGCTGGTGGTCAGTGTGTCCCTCATCTCCTTCGGCATCCAGTGAGTGGGGCCCGAGGGCCTGCGAGAGGCATGGGGCAAGGGAGAGGGTCAGAGAGGACCGCGAGGGAGCAGCCTGTCTGGGTCCACAGCAGCGTGAGGGCACTGGGACCAGGGCGGGGCCTCCCTGGCAGCTGTGGGCCCAAGGAGGGTAGAGGCCTTCTGAAGGTAACTAGCAGGCGAGGGTAGGGGACACTTCAGAGCAACCCCCATGCCCCAGGGCAGGGCGCTGTGTGCCCCTGGAGGACGGCTGTGGCCTGTCCTCCCCTGGAGAGGAGGCCTGGCCCCGGTGCACCAGGTGTGCAGAGTCTGTGGTGTCAGAGCTGTTCCTCCAGGCCTGAATGTCCTCTGTACAAGGGGGTATGGTGGGCAGCGACTGGGGACCCGGCTTGGAGGTGGGGACCGGGTTTGAAGGTGAGCACCAGGTGCCTCCCCCGCCTGAAGCCCCGCCATTCGTACAATATATCTTCAAGACCATGATACGAAAAGCCACCACGGGTTCAGATTACAACAGGCGCCACGCGGGATACCAGGTGGTTCATGTGCATTTTCTCTTTTGATCCTTGCAACAAGCTCATGAGGTGGTCACTGCCCCGTTTTACAGATAAAGAAACTGGGGCTCAGAACAGTTAGGAAGTGTATCCTCTGGCTGGGGTCTGGTGGAGCTCTGCCTCTCTACATCCCCTTGGCTGGGTAAACGCCCTCGAGCATCCTAACACATGGTAAATGCTTTTCCCATGGTTTGCTCACCAAGTCCCCGGCTCCCAGGATAGCTCCAGGTCCCTGCAGGTGGGAGACTTTCCCCAGGACTCCCATGCGCTCCCGCTCTCTCCTGCGGGCCCAGGAGCAGGAGTGGTTCACCCCACCATCCACTCCCCCAGGTCCAGTGCCATCAACGTGGTGAAGATCCTGCGAGTCCTGAGGGTGCTCCGGCCACTGCGGGCCATCAACAGGGCCAAGGGGCTGAAGGTGAGCCGCCGGGCCTGGGCGGGGGCCCCAGCCCAGCAAGCTCCAGCCAGGGCTCCCTGTGAGGTGGGAGGCGGGACAATGGCAGGGCCTCTGGGTTGGAACCGGGACCCTCCTGCTGGCACCTCAGCCCACTTCATGTCCTGGTTCCAAGATGCATGGAGCCCCAGTAGAGGCCACCATTCACAATCCCAACTTTTCAGCAAAGCTTTTGCAGAAGGAGACCGCATACAACCTCGGGCCCCGTGCAGTGATGAGGCCCCTGAATCACTGCCCCAGAGTATGGGGTGTTAGCGGGGCTTTGGTCCATGGGTCACCCAGTGGGATATGCGCCCCCCACGCTCCATCACCCTGTGAGCTGGGAGCACACTTTGCCCCTTTGAGTCTGATCCCCACCACACCCCGCTCATAGTGGAGGGCTGCCCCTGCCCCCTCAGAGAGGGCCATGACACTGGGGAACTCAGCCAAGGCCAGGCCTGACCCCCCTGCCTCCCCCCAACAGCACGTCGTGCAGTGCGTGTTCGTGGCCATCCGCACCATCGGGAACATTGTGATTGTCACCACGCTGCTCCAGTTCATGTTCGCCTGCATTGGGGTCCAGCTCTTCAAGGTGGGGTCTCAGCCAGATCTGCAGCCCCTGTCCTTCCCACCTGTCAGCTCCCAAGGACATGGACGGGAGCAGCCACAGGGGACACGGTGGGGACAGTGCTGAGTCTCCCTGGGGAGGGACGCAACTGCCCCACAGCCCCTCCTGTCTTTCAGACCCAAGGAGGACTAACTAGTTCTCAGACCAGAGCAGAGCTAGTTCCCAGACCTGAGAAGGACTAACTATTTCCCAGGATGGAGGGGGACTAACTAGCTTCCAGACCCAAAGGCTAGTTTCCCAAACCCAAGGAGAACTAACTAGTTCATAGATCCAAGGGGGACTAACTAGTTGCCAGATCCAAGGGGGACTAACTAGTTCCCAGATCCAAGGAGGACTAACTAGCTCCCAGACCCAAAGAAGACTAAGTAGTTCCCAAATCCAAGGAGGACTAACAAGTTTCCAGACCAGAGAAGAACTTGTTCGCAAACCTGAGGAATACTAACTAGTTCCCAGACCCAAGGAGGACTAACTAGTTTCCAGACATGAAGAGGACTACTTCCCAAACTAGAGAAGAACTAGTTCTCAGACCAGAGAAGGACTAGTTCCCAGCCTGGAGGAAGACTAGTTGCCAGACTGGAGGAGGGCTAGTTCCCAGACCAGAGAAGGACTAACTAGTTCCCAGAGCAGGACTAACTAGTTCCCAAACCAAAGTAGGACTAGTTCCCAGCCCAGAGGAGGACTAGTTCCCAACTCAGAGGAGGACTAACTAGTTCCCAGCCCAGAGGAAGACTAGTTCCCAGCCTGGAGGAGGCCTAGTTCCCAGACAAGAGCAGGGCTAGATCCCAGCCCAGAGGAGGACTAGTTCCCAGCCTGGAGGAGGACTAACTAGTTCCAGACCAGAGCAGGGCTAGTTCCCAGCCCAGAGAATGACCAACTAGTTCCAAGACCAGAGCAGGACTAAGTAGTTCCCAGCCCAGAGCAGGACTAACTAGTTCCCAGACCACAGCAGGACCAACTAGTTCCCAGCCCAGAGGATGACCAACTAGTTCCCAGCCCAGAGGATGACCAACTAGTTCCCAGCCCAGAGCAGGACTAACTAGTTCCCAGCCTGGAGGAGGCCAGCGTGTAGGCGGTGCTGCTCCATCAGCACCCAGCCCTCCAAGCGTGGCTGCCCTCAGCCCTGCCCTCCCTTCTAGAGAAAGGCAGGGGGGACTGTCATCCCTGACCCCTCTGTGTGGTCACCCACCTAGACCTGTGGGGCTCCCTGTGACCAGCAGCATGAGTCCCCCACCCAGGTGGCTGCAGAGCCCTGGTTTGCCAGGTTCTCGCCCTGTGCCTGGCAGGCCCTCCCCATTTCTGCCCCAGTCCTTCTCTCTCTGTTCTTTTCCACCTGAAGCTCTGCCCCCACCATGCACAGGGGCCCCGCTTTCCCCAAGTTTTCAACCTAAGTCCAGCCATCCTCCTCCCTCACCAGACCTGCCTCCCAAGCTCTGCTTCACCCCTGGGTTCCCTGTGATGGGGTCCCTGCGGCACGACGCGTTTTCTGTCTGGGCTCTGCTCTCCTCACTCTTCTGTCCCAAGACTCCAGCACAGAGCCGACTGCAGATATAATCACTAGACAGTTTTTGACCAACTCCTCGATTCAGGAACCTCTCCATCACTGTGCTCTTCCGCCTTCCAGGGAAAGCTCTACACCTGTTCGGACAGTTCCAAACAGACAGAGGCTGAATGCAAGTGAGTGCGGCAGGGACAGTCAGGCCGCCTGACTCTGGGTGGGTGAGGCTTGTCCTCAGAGGAGGGGTGCCCCGTTCTTCCTCCAACAGCAGTGGCAGCTGGATTTTGCCCATGGGTTGTCTGGTCCAGTTGACATAGCACATGAGATCATCTACTCCCGAGGTCTGCTCAGGGGCCAGAACTGTGGGTTTAAGCTCAGCCATCCCATCCCACCCCCAAGCCAGGAGTCACAGGTGGTGGGAGACGGGAGACCCCAGAATGAACTGTCTCCCTTCCACAGGGGGAACTACATCACATACAAGGATGGGGAGGTGGACCACCCCATCATCCAGCCCCGCAGCTGGGAGAACAGCAAGTTTGATTTTGACAATGTCCTGGCCGCCATGATGGCCCTGTTCACCGTCTCCACCTTCGAGGGATGGCCAGAGTAAGTATGCAGACCCTGGCCAGTCTCACTGGTGTCCACACTCCTTTCAGAAACCACGTTTATCTCCATCCTCCCTAGGTGGTGAGGGTGTTTCTAGAACAAGCTGAAGGCCATGCGTGCTAAGTCACTTCAGTCGTGTCCAACTCTTTGAGACCCTGTGGACCATAACCCACCAAGCTCCTCTGTCCATGGGATTCTCCTGGCAAGAATACTGGTGTGGGTTGCCATTCTCTTCTCCAGGGCACCGCCCCAACCAAGGGATCGAACCCAAGTCTCTTACATCTCCTGCACTGGCAGGCAGGTTCTTTACCACTAGCATCACCTGGGAAGCCCAGACACAGGCTACCTGAGTGTAAACTAAACCACTGCTGATGGTCTGAGTGAGCCTGGGCATTTATATTGAGTGCTTTTATCTAAATGGATATCTGTCCTCAGATGGATCTTACGTTCACTGCAACATCCTCCAAGTCTCTGCTGAGAAACAACAAAGCTGTATTACTATTCACCAATATCTCCAGTTTTTTAAATCAATGCCCATGACTTGCATTACATTTAGACAGTTCTTGCCAGTTTCAAAACACCTTCATATTCATTATACCAACTGCCCCGCCAGGTAGGAAAATCCGGAACTATTGCAGATAAGGAATCTGATGCTCAGAGAGGTTGAGTGATTTGCCCAAGCCACACAGTAGTAAGAGACAGAGCTGGTCTTGAACCAGCTCCCCGGCCCTGCGCGGGCTGTCTCCCTGCCTCCAGGTTGCTGTACCGCTCCATCGACTCTCACACGGAGGACAAGGGTCCCATATACAACTACCGCGTGGAGATCTCCGTCTTCTTCATCATCTACATCATCATCATTGCCTTCTTCATGATGAACATCTTCGTGGGTTTCGTCATCGTCACCTTCCAGGAGCAGGGGGAGCAAGAGTACAAGAACTGCGAGCTGGACAAGAACCAGGTAGCCCCCACCCCCCAGAGGGCGAGAGGCCGGGTGGTCACGAGGCTGAAGCCTGCGAAAGCTCCCCTTCTGCAGAGAACCCGAGCTCTGCTTAGGAAAGGAACTCCCCCCAAACCCCTGTCAGGAGACTTCTGGACCCCTGGTCCACACCTTGGCTCTAGACTCACCATTCTGGCCACTTAGACCCTTATGCATTACCAGGTTGATGACAGTAGAGACGGAGCAAATAGGCTGGTTGGGTTTAGAAGCTGGAAGTGGAGACTGGAGGAGAGAGGAGGGCTTGGGTGAGTCCAGTCCTGACCTGGGGTCCGGGTACAGCGCAGAGGTAACCCGAGTCTAGTCAACCAAAGACCCCTTGGCCGCAAGCTATGACTTCTGGTCTGTGGACACTGGTATCTAAGACAACTGACTCAGGATGGGAAAGGAGAATCGTGGAGAGACAGGCCTCCAGAAGAGTCTTTAGCTGGAAATATCTGAGAAGACGGACTGTCAGTCAGTCAGCAAGCGTTTACCAACCATCCCGGAGACGGAAGGAAGGAGACAGGGCCCCCTCAACTACAGCCTAATGGGGACCAACCAAACAGGGTTCTCCCTCCTTAGGGGAATGATAGAACCTCAAAAAATGACCAAGTAACATCTGGTTCAACCTGTGAAACCCCTCCCGTTTACCCCCGGTGGCAGTGTGTGGAGTACCCCCCATCATCCGCGTTACTAACGCCTCCCGTCTACCCTAGCGGCAGTGTGTGGAATAACACCACCCCCCCATCATCCGCGTTACTAACGCCTCCCGTCTACCCTAGCGGCAGTGTGTGGAATAACACCACCCCCTCCCCCCCCCCCATCATCCGGGTTACTAACGCCTCCCGTCTACCTTAGCGGCAGTGTGTGGAGTATGCCCTCAAGGCCCGGCCCCTGCGGAGGTACATCCCGAAAAACCAGCACCAGTACAAGGTGTGGTACGTGGTCAACTCCACCTACTTCGAGTACCTGATGTTCGTTCTCATTCTGCTCAACACCATCTGCCTGGCCATGCAGGTCAGTCCCGCGGGCCGGCCGGGGTGCCTGGGTCGGGGAGGGGTAGGGGGCAGAACGGGGCTGGGAGGTGTTGCCATTTCGCTGGCCCAGTGGGGCAGGAGGGGCACCTTCCCAAGGGGTCAGAATGCCAGGACCCTGAGCTGAGATAGAGGGCAATGGAGCACAGGTGACCTTACAATGGCGTTGATCATCCGGGGATGCCAGCTGTGTGGAGCCCACCTGAGGCCAGGCGGCCACGCAGGGCTGACCGCGATGAGAGCAGGGCCCAGGCTGTGCCTGCCTGCATTTGCTGGAACGACAGAGAGGGGAAGGACCCACAGGGCTTCTTGAGCCCACCTGGCTCCCGCAGGTGTGGCTGGCCCCCAGGCTGCGTTCAGGAAGGTCTCTGTTGAGGGCGTGGCTGGGAGCAGGGAGCCCCCGCCTTATTTCACAGCCCCTCCGCCCCCACCCCCCACCCCCAGCACTACGGTCAGAGCTGTCTGTTCAAAATCGCCATGAACATCCTCAACATGCTCTTCACCGGCCTCTTCACAGTGGAGATGGTCCTGAAGCTCATCGCCTTCAAGCCCAAGGTAGGCCTTCTGGGACGGGCCTTCGGTCCACAGCGCCAGGGGTGGGCTTGGGTCGATGGGGGCAGAGTCTCGGCCAGGGACTGGATCCTCCTGGCAATGACCGCTGCAGCCCAGGAGCCTTAAGGGCTTGCGCCAGGCCGACTCCTTGAAGCAGACTCTCAGTCCCTGGACTGACCTGAGGTCTGGACACAGGGAGCAGGGAGGTGCCTGAGCCAGCCTCCTTCCACGGGAGGCGGACTCGCCCTCGCCCCGCACATCATCTAGAAGAGACTGGAAACCAAACCTCAACAGGCCCAGCCCCCCAAGACCCAAACGGGGTCTGTTCTCAAGCGGGCACTGCACAGACTAACAGCCTTGCTGCAGGGGCTCAGGCAGGGCCGCATTTGCTCAGGACTGGGCGTTAGTGCATCCGGGGGGCCTCTGGTTCCCCACCTCAGGGCTGCAGTCACTGCACATACCTTCCAGCACAGGACAGACCTACAAATGTCTCTGCGTAGCTAGGTATAAGCAGCTTTTAGAAAAAAACATTGGGAGAGATCAGAGCTGAGTGAGGCAGGACAGGGTGGGTTGGCTTCTGCCTCTTGGATCATCTGTGCCCTTTGTCACTGACTGGACACCCCACCACTACCACACACACACACACACACACACACACACACACAGACTGGACACCCCACCACTACCATACACACACACACACACACACACACACAGACTGGACACCCCACCACTACCACACACACACACACACACACACAGCCTCGAGGACGGAGGGTGACTAGGTTTGAGCAGCTCCCGTCTCTCTCCCTATAGACAGCTCAGCATCCCCGTGTCCACTCCCTGGGCTTCACAGCTGCCCTAGATGGGGTGTCCTGGGGGCTCAGGGGCTTCCAGCTGCTGCACAACTTTGGGGGAGTCAGTGAGAAGGGATCTAAGAGGGTATTTCAGGGCAGGTTTCTGAACCTTTTTGTCCCCACTTCTACTGGTTTTTCTAGATGTAACACAGGTCAACCCAGGGGGGCTGAGGGGTCAAACTGCATGTCCTGTATTTCACTTCCATTCAGATGCTTACCTGCTCCAGAACTAGCAGGGCCAGGAGGGATGCCCCAAGGCTGTAGGTCGGATCCCTGTTTAGTGACAGGATCCTCGTTGTCTTCTCTGAATTAATGTTCCACCAACATTTGTCAGTAACCTGCGGTACTGCACACACCTCATTGCGTGGAATCCTCAAGACACCTCTCTGAGATAGGTATTAGCTCCTCGTCTTAGAGAAGAGGGGAGTGGAACTCAGAGCAATTAAGTGTTGTATTAATTACACCATTATTAAGTGGCAGGACTGGGAATAGAATCCAGCGTGTCTGACTTTGTAGTCGATGTAATTCCCTCCACACCAAGCCATTAGCAAGCATCTTCCTGTGCCATGTTTTCTGCTGGGGACTTTGCAGGAGGGAAACCCTTGAGGGGCTTCAAAGACAAGACAGCCGTGTTCTTACTGCACCAAGCCTCCCTCACCAGAGGGACCTGAGAGTCCAGAGTGTGGAACCCAGACTGAATGCAGAGAATGAGACCCTAATAAATGTCATTTAGTGATAATTATGGTGCTTTCCCACCTCCTCCAGGGCAGAAAATAGGCTCTTTTCACTTTCCCTTCCAAGCCCAGTCCCACTTAGGGGCAGAGAAGACCACGGAATGTCCCTGGCCATCTTCTGTGGGGCCCTATTCCAAGCCACATGGCCAGGGGGCCGGCAGGCTCAGAGCCCACAACAGCACACCACAGGGAGGCTGGTGGGCCAGGCCGTCGCTGAGCTGAGCCTCCAACTCAGATGACAGCTTCCAGGAGGGAACTGGCATGGTTTTCTCCAGTCTCATGAGATGTGCGGGTTAAATAGTTCAAAGGCTTGAGTCACTCTGCGTTGAGTCAGATGTGTTTCTGATGATGTCAGGTGCCGCTGCACAGCCCTGTGGGGTCTCCCTGAGTCAGGCTGCAGAGCTCAGGGGATGCACGAGACAGACCTGCCCTAAGGAGCAAGTGGCAGTGACGTTGCATGGGTCTAAGCCTGGAAAACACTGTCCCTGAATCCAGACCCAGGAACAAGCCAGTTACCTGGGAAGAAGCCAGTTAGGGTGCTCGGAACCATAAAGTGCCCCATCTCTTGTACATCTTGCTTTCTGTCATGAGAAAATGGGGTAAAATCAGAGCAACGTTTCCAAAGAAGTAAGACAACTACCCAGGGCATCTGCATTTCGCACGCAGAGGGGTCTGCCTGTGCTTAAAGAGAAAGGGGAAAAGTCAGAGTGTTAGTCACTCAGTCGTGTCCGACTCTTCGCAACCCCATGGCCTGTAGCCTGCCAGGTTCCTCCAGCCATAGAATTTCCTAGGCAGGAATACTAGAGTGGGTTGCCATTTCCTTCTTCAGGGGATTTTCCTAACCCAGGGATCAAATCTGTGTCTCCTGCATTGGCAGGCGGTTTCTTTACCACTGCGCCACCTGGGAATCCCTCACTAAGGAACAGATTCCAGAAGCATCACCAACATTTCCAGGCAGAAAACCAAACCAGAAAGTGTCTGCAGCTCTGGTGGAAATACTGAGCTGGCTCCACCCGACAACCAGGGCTCCTAACGTGACCGCAAGTCTGTGTTGCGTGTCTGCAGCCGTGAGCGTCAGCTGAGGAAGGGCTGTCAGAAAAGAGGGATGCAGGGGTGGACATCAGACCTGACAGCGGGTGTCTGAGGCTGGCCTGCTGGGCTTCCTTCTCCGTCGCTTGGTCTCTGTGGTCTCTGTGGTCTCCGTGGTCAGTGGGTCAGTTTGTAGTCTGGCCTTGTTCTTTCCGTGTCCTTGTGGTAACTGATGTTTCTGGTCTTCGTTTCCATCTGTTCTGCTCACCACTTTGAGAAATTAAGTCAGTTCAAGTAGATCTCTTCCCTGTCTGTCTGAAGAGTGGGACAGGTGACAGGCATGTCCTGAACACCTAGTGGCCAGGGGATTTCTCCCCTGAGCAGGAGAACTTCCCTGGACATTCCCAGTGCCCCTGGGCCCTTTGAGACTGTGCAGGACTGAACTGGTCAGCATGAAAAGGCTTTGTTTAGAAGGCTCTGAAGTTCACTGAGTAGCTGGAGTGTCCTCTTATGAATGGAAATTTATCAGCAAAGACAGAAAAGAACTTTTAAGATACACTTGATGATAAGCACTGAAAAATATCCAATAGCTAGGAATGCGTATGTGCCAAGTCACTTCAGTTGGGTCTGAGTCTTTGTGACCCCACGGAGAGTAAACCGCCAGGCTCCTCTGCCTGTGAAACTTTCCAAGCTTGAATACTAAAGTGGGTTGCCATACTCTCCTCCAGGGGATCTTCCCAGCCCAGGGATCAAACCTGAGTCTCTTGCAACTCCTGCATTGGCAGCTGGATTCTTTACCACTAGCACCACCTGGGAAGCCCCAGATTCAGGCAGGTCCCCTCAAACCCTCATCCTGGGTGGTTCTGCAGTGGAGTCCTGCTGTGGACTCGGGTGCCAACAGGGCAGGGGAAGACTCTCCCGAGACCCCAGAGGAGCCCAGCTGGTTCCCATCGCATCCCATCCCACCAGGGGAGGCTGTGGGTGCTTGTGCTCTGCCCACACAGAGCTCACCTCCAGGTGCCCGGAGCACTCATCACATGTGGGTGAGATGAGTGAGTGAAGGCCTTTGGAACTTTGCTGGGGAGGAAAAGCGTAACTCCAAAGAAAATCCAGAGCAGATGTCCAAAGTGTGCATTCCTCGAACAACTTGGAGGGCCACCACCACCCACCCTGGGTCTCCCCTGCCTCCTGCTGCCCCACCTCCATCCCATACTGTTTGAGCTGGGAGGTGCCAGCCTCTTGAAGGGCAGGTCACAGGATAGAGCTGGCGGGGAGGTGGGAGGCAGGAGGGGGAGCAGCTGTGTGCCAGCCAGGCCGCCCCACTCGACACCAGCAGCCCTCGATCACCATGATGTCTAAGGACATCGTGACATCGCATACAGTTGACATTATCTCTGCAAGATGGGATTTCATTGGAGGAAATTATGCTGAAGCTGAAACTCCAGTACTTTGGCCACCTCATGCGAAGAGTTGACTCATTGGAAAAGACTCTGATGATGGGAGGGATTGGGGGCAGAGGGAAAAGGGGACGACAGAGGATGAGATGGCTGGATGGCATCACCGACTCGATAGACGTGAGTCTGAGTGAACTGCGGAAGTTGGTGATGGGAGGCCTGGTATGCTGCGATTCATGGGGTCACAAAGAGTTGGACATGATTGAGCGACTGAACTGAACTAAACTGAACTGCAAGGCAGTGGTTCCCAGTGTGACACTCCACTGCCAGCTGCGCCCACCCCCCATATCCCAGACCCATGACCTGGAGCCCAGGAAAGACCAGAGCTTCTGGAACCAGGGGCACCGCCTCCCAGGCTCAGTCCAGCCAGGCTCTGACTCGGCTGGACCTCCTTCCCTGGTCAAGCACAACACTGTCTCCCCCTGCATTTTAGATTCTGCCTCCTCAGTCCTCACTAGGATTCAAGATGAGAACCCCTGAAGGAGCTTGGGGTTCTGTAGCCAACCTTCCCTCTCCTCCTCCTCCCACAGTCCTGGGCTCTGCTTTCCCCACTGCCCAGCCCCATCCCCAAAACTGACCCTGTGCATCAGGCCTCCCTGGGAGGGGCAGACTAACTCCAGCAACCCTGACAGTTGCTGGACTGGGCTTCCTGCAGGTGCAGTGCTCACCTGTGTCCCACCTCGCCCCCAACCATCACTGGAAGGTCGTCATAGGTGGGAAAACCTCGGCGCAGAGAGATGCAGTCATCTGCTCAGGGTCACCCAGCTAGGAAGTGGCAGAGGGAGGACTCGAACCCAGACACCCTGCCTCCAGGGCTCACGCACTACACCGCCTCCTTCAGCTTGGAACAGCTCCAGGCATGGAGTGAACTGGGGCACAGATGATCCGAGAGAGGAGAAGTCCGAATTCTCACGCAGGTACAGTGCATCATGGGATGCTAGGGCGGCAGTCTCTCCTTCCCAGAAACAATGGGCTGAAGCCAGGGCTGGTTTGGTCCATAAGCCAGTGAGTAGAGGGTTGGAGCACTCAGGAGAAGGGATAGTTCCTAGCAGGTGCTGGCCCGTCAACCCCAGGCTGGGGGTCCACTAACCCTGCAGGCTTAGAGAAGGCTTCCAGCCCAAAGCACTATCCCAATGACCAGCCCTGCCTGGCTCTGAGGAGCTGGACCTTGAGAGGTTTGGTTCACTAGTTAAGGGAGAGCCCAGAAACCCTTTTCCTGACCCTGACTTCCACCAAGGAGAAAAGGGGTGTGTGACCTGGCTCCGGTCAGCTGGACTTCCTGAAAGTCTGTGGTATTTTCCCGGTCTGCTTCCTCCATCACCCCACAAACCTGTGTCACCCGAGATTTCCAGCAAACAAGTCCCATCCCCCTGGGGATTGGCAGGTGTGTCCTGGCAGCCACTGACCTCCTGGAAGGCGTCAGCTGTTTCTGGGGTGGGTGTGGAACGGGGTGGAGGAGGGGCTGAGAGCTGAATCAAGCCGTGTCCATGGTCCAGCTTGGAAGATTGATAGAATGGGGGTGGATGGGTCAGGGGGGCTGGCATCTTAAAGGGACCCTGTCAACCCCCTGCTCGG
This sequence comes from Ovis canadensis, assembly GCF_042477335.2. Lineage (NCBI taxonomy): Eukaryota > Metazoa > Chordata > Mammalia > Artiodactyla > Bovidae > Ovis > Ovis canadensis. The sequence goes on from NC_091247.1 coordinate 220,466,813, forward strand.
GCCATGTGTAAACCTCCTCTGGGTGGGAACTGGTGGGCTCTGCGGCCAGTGGAGGCCCTGGACCCACAGGTCAGATAGGTCAACCGAAGGCCCCAGCAGCACAGCCTGCAGAGGGCAAGGCAGGGCGTGAGCAGAGGGAGCCTCCAAGGGGGCGCGGCCCGGTCCCTGTGCAACCAGAGAGCAGGGGTGACAGGCGATGCTTTCATGGGGGCGGGTTGCAGGGTCCCAGGGCCTGGCTCCTGCCCCGTGCTCGCCCGCTGTTAACCTCCTGTCCACCGCTTCTGCCTGCCTTCCTCCCTTGTCTCTCCCCTCAGCCGCACTGCGGACCCAGGTGACCCACCCGTCTGTTCCAGGTCCCTCTGGTGAACCGGAGACTCCAGTCTTCCCTGCGAACAAGATGCCTGCTGCCCTCTCTCCTCCCCTTGGCCCCAATAACGCTCTGTCGCCGGGTTTTCTAGGCTGGATGCGGGACGTCCTGGACTCTTCTGGTTCCTGTTTCCATCCTCTCTCTGCCTGAACCCCCTACCCCTTCCCTCCTGAAACCGTTTTCCCCCCTGGAGGTAGCTCCCCAGCGTTTTCCAAAAGTGATGTTGAACACATGCACATTCGTCCTTCGTTTGGGGTCCTCACTCTGTCCCCTGCCCTCAAAACCGGCGCTCCCCATGTGCCTGAAATGCCATGTCAGCACCCAGGAGGGGTTGGTTCTTTCCTGCTCCCAGCTCAAATGGGAGAGCAAGTCTCTTTCTGCCCCAGGGGCCCTGTGATATTCAGAGAAACACTCGAGGAAGCTGACAAGATGGCCAGGGTTCCAAGTGACCCTCACTTCCCCCATGCCTTGAGCCAGCCTCCACTCCCTGCCGGTTGTCCAGAGGCTTTGTAGTGGCATTTCTGCCTACATGGGCAGAAACGCTTGGAAACTGAGAAGGCCCTGTCCCTGTGACCTGACCTCCGCACTAAGAGTAATGAGAATGGCCTGGACAGCATGTCTTGTGATCCAGCTGAAAGGGGGCACAGCTGGGAAGTGAGGGGTCGAGGAGCAGGATGGAGCTGAGAGAAATGGGCAAACAGAAGACGCCTGGCTCCTAAGAGTCAGGAACACAGAGGGAGAGTTGGCCACCCCCAGGAGGGCTAGGGAGGGGGTGCCTGGAAGACGCTTAGAGTCGGGGGCTTCCCCGGAAAGACCAAAGGGGCAGATTCCTCTCTTAAAGTAGACACATTCCCCTGGTGCTAACCCTCCCCACTCCACCCTCTGGGAGAGTAGCCACCCAACTCCTGGGATCCTGAACCGCGAGTGTGCATCCGCGTGTCCCAGAGCATTACTCCCTGACCCCTCCACTCTGAGAGGACCCGTCCTGTCTTTGTAGAGAGTTTGCCTACCTAGGACTCCTCATGGAAATGGAGACAGTCAGTCATCCACATGCTTCCAGAAATGTTTCAAAAACATGCATCTGTTCCCTTCCCCAAATACAGTGTAAAACAGGCAAAATCCACATGTGCAGGACAGGGGGGTGTGTTCAGCACCCTGCTCCCTGCCAGGCACCAGGCGTGATGGCCAGTGTGCTCCTCCCAAGAGGCCTCCTCCCAGGCCCCCACCCTGCCTGCAGGCTGTGAGAGCCCTGTTCTCTCAGGGCATCTCAGCAGGGTGCTGGTCACAGTGATGATGCTGGGGACGGGGCTTTGGAGACTCAGTCCAGGTCCCCCACACACACATTCCCAGGCTTTGGACCTGACACAGCCTCCATCCCCTTGAAGTGAGGAAAGCCTCTGGACAGAGGCAAATCCAGGGCTAATGCCCATCCAGGGCTGGCACGAGGGTGACCTGGTTGTAGATGTTGCTCTGATGATGTGGCCCCCTCGTCATCGTGAGCTTCACCTGAGTCACCACCAAGCCCAAGGGCCTGGCCACCCACCTGGACCACACTGATGCTGCTTGTGATTCCCAGATCACGCCTCAAGGTCCCTGCCCCGTGTCACCTCCGTCCCTGCAGGCAGCCCTCGGACAAGAGAGTCGGAGGCCTGGGAGGTGCTGGGGACACAGGAAGGGTGGCCAGGGGCCAGGTCTAAGGAGGGGCACCCGGGAAGGCAGGTGGGGGGGTGGGCCGGCCGCCCCTCCTGGGCTCGGACTCCAGCAGCGCCGGGCGGCCCCGCGGGCTCTGTGCCTGTCTGTCTAACCTTCCTTTTCACTCCCGTCCTGCCGCCCCGTGTAGGGCTACTTTAGTGACCCCTGGAATGTCTTTGACTTCCTGATCGTAATTGGCAGCGTAATTGACGTCATTCTCAGTGAGACGAATGTGAGTATGACTCTGCCCAGGACGCCTCCGTGCCCCCCTCTCTCTTCACCTCCTTTGGTTTATTTTTTGGTTTCCTGTTTTACCCGCTCCAGTCATGCTTTCTCTCGCACCTGCCGCCGTCCTGGGGGACGTGAGCCCCGCCACTGTCCCCACTCCGCCGGGCCGGGCAAAGGCTCCCGCTTCTCCCGGATGCCCGCCCGGCCCCCGACTAACCCACTTTTGTCAGGCTCCGTGAGCAACAGGTGCAGGCGTGCACCTCCAGAACTGTGGAGTGGTAAGGGGTCCAGTATGCCCACATAACCTCTTTCTTTTCTCATTTTTTTCTCTTCTCTCCTTTCTTTCATGCTTTTTTTTGTTTTGTTTTCATTTTCCTCTTCCTTTTGTTTTGTTTCCTTTGTCGCTGGTTTTTCTCTCCCTCCCTCCCTCGGCTCCTCTGCCCATGCAGCACTATTTCTGTGATGCATGGAACACATTTGACGCCTTGATTGTTGTGGGTAGCATTGTTGATATAGCCATCACCGAGGTAAACGTAAGTACCGGCGTCCCGCCCTGTGACGCCGTGCCTGCCTCACGCTCACCCCCATCGCTCTCCTTTGCCTCCTCTCCTCCTCCCAGCTCATTTCCACTTTGTTATTCTCATTTGTTTGTTTAAATTGGTTTAAAGGATTTTTTTCTTGTTGCTTTATCTTGAAATTTCTTTATTCTCTTTTTCTAACATTTGGAACGAGTTAGGCCCTCCTCTCCTTCCGAGTTCTGACTCCTGCATCCCTTCCTCTCCTCTTTACAATCAGCCTGGCATGATGCACACTGTCTAGGAGGACGCAGCCCCAGGGCCCCAGAGTAAGGCAATGGAGGGCTGTTTACAACCCCTGGGCAGCTGCCGGGGCTGCCCAGCCCCTTCCTGCTCCGGCATCCGGGAAAAGCCTCTCCTGAGGACCCCGGGCAGGCAGAGGTTCCTACTTGACCAGCCCTCTCAGCCCACCCAGCTCCGTATTCATGCTGGAAGGGCCCCTCACTGGGAGAACACTTGTATCCCTCTTCTCTGGAGAGGGCTCCTCCCCCCAGCCCCCTTTCTGCTTACTGTGGAGCACCTGGCCCCACATGAACCTGCCCTGAGGACCAGCCTTGCCCCTGCCTGGCTCTCCCTGGCCCACCCCCCAGCCTGGCTCCAGGGCCTCCTGCACCTGCTCCTGGGAGCTGCCCCTCCTAGACAGTCTTCAACCCCTGCACACGCTTGTCTGTCCCCGGCATGCTCAACCTTCTCTCTCTCTCTGTAGGCGAGCCCTCTTGCGGCTGGTCTTTAACATGTGTGGTTTAGTTCCTTGTCATAGTTTTTTATTGGTTAAGAGACTTGATAATGTTTGCACAAATGTTGATGCACTGAACCGTTGAGTAACAGCTCAGAGCAGATGTTGAAGGGTTCTGATCTAAGGTGTCAGAAACCCCCCATGACCGTCAGCCCCTCTACCCCAGTCCTTACCCCACCCCAAAGCTGGCTGCCAGTCACTTAACTGACATTACTTCTTGTCCTGATTCCCCATCAGAAGCCTGTCTGCCCCTTCCCGGGGATGGATGCTGGGAGGAGTCCGTTACATCCTGCTGTCAACCTCGCCTCTCCCTGCTTGACCCACTGCCCAGATTTGGTTGCCCCTCTGTCTCAGGGATCCCCTGGGGTTGTCTTTGTCTTGTGGTGTGTGTGTGTGTGTGTGTGTGTGTGTGTGTGTGTGTGTGTGTGTGTGTGTGTGTGTGTATGTGTAAACTCCCGAGTACACGTACTTCCTTGACCTTATCCGGTAAATCATTGGAGCACAAGGAAACTGAGCTCCCCCTAACCTAGGCCTCTTCTCCCTCGCACCACTCCCTGCTCCTCCATGTGGCCCCAGGTTGCTCTCGGATCCCTGTACATGCATATCCTTGACCAGGGCCCTGTGTTCAGACCAAGGGGCCCTCTCGGGGGAGACCAGGGAAGGTCAGGGTGGGCCTGCCTCTGGAGGAGGGATCTCTGTGGGGGTCTGTGCAGGAACCAAGGGCAGGAAGGTAACAGCAGAGAGGCCCCTGGTGCACAAGACACACCCAGTCCCAGGGTCTTCTGGGGTTAGGCCAGAAGGCCACTGCGGCCAGGCCCACGTCATCACTCAGCCTGATGTTTTTTTTTTTCTGTGCATATGCATTTACACACACAAAAATGAAAGGCAAAGGAGAAAAGGAAAGATATATCCATGTGAATGCAGAATTCCAAAAACTAGCAAGGAGAGAAAAGAAAGCCTTCCTAAGAGATCAATGAAAAGAACTAGAGGAAAACAATATAATGGGAAAGACTAGAGATCTGTTCAAGAAAATTAGAGCTACCAAGGGAGCATTTCATGCAAAGATGGGCACAGTAAAGGACAGAAATGGTATGGACCTCACAGAAGCTGAAGATATTAAGAGGTGATAAGAATACCCAGAAGAACTGTACAAAAAAGATCTTCATGACCCAGATAACCATGATGGTGTGATCCTCACCTGTAGCCAGACATCCTGGAGTGCGAAGTCAGTGGTCCTTAGGAAGCATCACTACAAACAAAGCTAGTGCAAGTCATGGAATTCCAGCTGAACTATTTCAAATCCTAAAAGATGATGCTGTTAAAGTCCTGCACTCAATATGCCAGCAAACTTGGAAAACTCAGCAGTGGCCACAAGCCTGGAAAAGGTGAGTTTTCATTCCAGTGCCAAAGAATCCTCAAGTTAGTGTTAGTCGCTCAGTCATGCCCAACTCTTTGTGACCCCATGGACTGCAGTCCACCAGGCTCCTCTGTCCATGAGATTTTCCAGGCAAGGATACTGGAGTGGGTTGCCATTTCCTTCTCCAGGGGATCTTCCCAACCCAGGGATCGAACCCGGGTCTCCTGCACTGCGGGCAGATTCTTTACCAACTGAGCTACAAGAATGCTCAAACTACCGCACAATTGCACTCATCTCACATGCTAGCAAAGTAATGCTCAAAATTCTCCAAGTGAGGCTTTAACAGTACATGAACTGAGAATTTCCAAATGTTTAAGCTGGATTTAGAAAAGGCAGGGGAACCAGAGATCAAATTGCCAACATCCATTGGATCATAGAAAAAGCAAGAGAATTCCAGAAAAACATCTGCTTCATTGACTACACCAAAGCCTTTGACTGTGTGGATGACAACACACTGTGGAACATTCTTAAAGAGATGAGAATACCAGACCACCTTACCTGCCTCCTGAGAAATCTGTAGCAGGTCAGGAAGCAGCAGTTAGAACTGAATGTGGAACAATGGACTGGTTCCAAATTGGGAAAGGAGTATGTCAAGGCTGCATAATGTCATCTTGCTTATTTAACTTAGAGTACATCAGATGAAATGCCAGCCTGGATGAAGCACAAGCTGGAATCAAGATTGCGAGGAGAAATATCAATAACCTCAGATATGCAGATGACACCACCTTTATGGCAGAAAGCAAAGAAGAACTAAAAAGCCTCTTGATCAAAGTGAAAGAAGAGAGTGAAAAACCTGGCTTAAAATTCCAACATTTAAAAAACTAAGATCATAGCATCTGGTTCTATCACTTCATGGCATATAGATGGGGAAACAGTGGAAGCAGTGAGAGACTTTATTTTCTCCAAAATCACTGCAGATGGTGACTGCAGCCATGAAATTAAAAGATACTTGCTCCTTGGAAGAAAAGCTATGACAAACCTAGACAGCATATTAAAAAGCAGAGACTACCGACAAAAGATCTGTCTAGTCAAAGCTGTGGTTTTTCTGGTAGTCATGTATGGATGTGAAAGTTGGACCATAAAAAAAGCTGAGCGTGGAAGAATTGATGCTTTCAAACTGTGGTGCTGAAGAAGAATCTTGAGAGTCCTTGGACAGGAAAGAAATCAAACCAGTCAATCCTAAAGGAAATCAGTCCTGAATATTCATTGGAAGGACTGATGCTAAAACTGAAGCTCGAATACTTTGGCCACCTAATGTAAAGAACTGACTCATTGGAAAAGACTCTGGTGCTGGGAAAGATTGAATGCAGGAGGAAAAGGGGACAACAGAGGATGAGATGGTTGGATGGCATCACCAACTCAATGGACATGAGTTTGAGCAAACTCAGGGAAATAGTGAAGGACAAAGGGGGTCACAAAGAGTCAGACATGACTAAGTGACTGAGCTGACTGCTGTTTTTAAACAAAAAGTAAAGACAAAGGAAAATTTTCTAGGTTATAAAATTTCTACCCCCAAAATTGGCTGTCGGGGTTGGGGTGGTGCAGGACCCCAGGACTGGCGAGTGGCATCACATGCAAAACCACCATCTGTACACGGTTTCCATTTACAAGTCGTCATGGCCTCGAGCTCTGGAGTCCATCCCCCTGAGCCTAACAGTCAAGGGTGATCATCCCCATTGGCCAGGGAACAGGTGAGGGCATGGCATGGGTGAGGACGGGGCACTGGTGAGGTTGAGCACAGGTGAAATTGAGCATAGGTGAAGGTGCAGCCCATCAGTGCCTTTCCCGCCCCTCGACTGGAGCCCAGGCCTCCCAGGGTGGCTGGCTCCCCACACCTGGGGCTAGCACTGCTGTCTGTCTTGTCCGCGGTGCCCTTTGTTAACACGTGAATCCCACATCCCCCTCTCGTGCATGGCCTCCTGCTGGCCAGGATTGGCTCAGCCCATATGTTCCATGGTTTATATCCGAAAGAACCACAGGAGGTCTTTTATTTTCAAAACAAGAAGTTACAGGCCAGCTCCCCTTCCAGCTGGAAGCCACTCAGCTCCTCCCAGGCTTCCTTTGCCCACGCGCACGTGGAGATGCTCCTCACTCCATAGATGGAGGAGTCTATCAGAAGTCATGGGGAGGGTGGTCCGGAGATAGAACGGGGACAGTGCCTGTAATGGAGAGCAAAGCAGGGACTGGAGACCCTCCATGCAACCCCCACTGTTTCCCTTCCCTCCCACACATGCAGTTAGGAGATGCACCTTGTCACCCCAGGCAGGGGCCAGAGGGCTGGAGTCCTAATGCTGCTCCTCCATGGTCTGGGGAGTGTGATATTACTGCCAGGTATTGAAGCTCAGCTAAGAGCGTTCATGTAGAAGCCTGGCATACACTGTAGAGCGCTGTTGAAGGGGAGAGAACGTGGCACCAAGCCAAGGACATTCTTTCCAAGCTCCCTGCCAATACCCCTGCCAATCACAGACTCACAGCCCTTGTTCCCAGAGGCGCTGGACTCTTGGTTGGCGGGTGTGGCAGGATCAAGGCAAGCTCACTGACTCCTGCCTGTAACTCAAGCCAGACAGGCCTGGCCTATAGCAGGGACATGGCCCTGCACCTGGACAGCAGCCAGAATCAGGGGGTCCAGTTACAGGAACAGCGGCACTTCATCCCCAGGCAGGGCCCTCTACTGCAGGTTCTGCCTCCTGCCAGCAGCAGCCTGGGGCCTGGCACTCCCTGGGGCAGGGAAGAGCTCGGCACCAAGACTTTGCTGGGTACTGCTCCAGCTCCGCCCCCCACCTTGAGTTTTCTAGTTCTCCTTTCTTCACCAAACCTCCCTTCTGGGATGAACGTTCCATTCCAGCCTTAGGATTTCTGGAGGCTCCTCATCTGTAACTCCTCATCTTTGACTGTCTTTCCTGAAATCACCAGATGCTGACTTCACCCCTCTAGATACTGCCCAGGTTCAGATTCACCCCCTTCCCTTCAACAGCTCCGTCCTCCCGCCTCTCCCAGGCTCTGGTGCCCCCTAGGGAGGTGGGCTTCCTAGGAACCATCATTGCCTTCTGTGTGCCGGGCACCTGGGATCCCTCGTGGACCAAACAGAAGCCTGTCCTCAAAAGCCAGCATCCTAGAGCCAGGGGATGATCAGGCACAGAAAGCCGGAAGTCTCACAGTATGCGAAAGATGAGAAGTACCAAGTGAGAGCATCAGAAGGTGGGGAGCAGAGAAGACAGGTGCTGTTCTCGGAAGATGAGCTGTAGTGAAGAGGTGAGTCTAAACAAAGCAAAAACCTAAAAATGGAAAGAGAACACGCTGCTACTTGGTAGAAAAGCTATGACAAACCTAGACGGTATTAAAAAGCAGAGACATCACGTTACGGACAAAGGTGTATATAGTCAAAGCTATGGTTTTTCCAGTAGTGATGTATGGATGTGAGAGTTGGACCCTAAAGAAGACTGAACACTGAAGCATTAATGTTTTCAAATTGTGGTGCTGGAGAAAACTCTTGAGAGCCCCTTGGACACAAGATCAAACTAGTCAATCCTAAAGGAAATCAACCCTGAATATTCATTGGAAGGACTGATGCTGAAGCTCCAATACTTTGACCACCTGATGCAAAGAGCCAACTCATTGGAAAAGACACTGATGCTGGGAAAGATTGAAGGCAAGAGGAAAAGGGGGCGACAGAGGATGAGATGGTTGGATGGCATCAGCTCAATGGACATGAGTGTGAGCAGGCTCTGGCAGATGGTGAAGGGCAGGGAAATCTGGCGTGCTGCAGCCCATGGGGTCACAGAGTCAGACACGACTGAGCGACAGCAGCAGCAGCAAAGACCTGAAGCAAGTGCGGTGATGCCCTTGTGGGTCCCTGGGCAGGGCGAGCAGGGCGGGGGCTCAGGGAGAGCACCAGCTTTGGGGCTTCACCTGAGCACGAAGGGGAGGTTTTGGCACCTTTAGGAAGAGGTGTCCATGGTCCAGGGACCTGTTTGCTGTGCACAGGAATCAAGGATGAAGCCACTCGACCATTTGGAAGGGGGACACAGCGATCCAGGCATGAGGCCTCTGGCTCAGGACAACCCCCTTGCTCTGGAAGATGCCTTGGATCCCACCATGTGACCGGAGGAGGCCCCGGGCCCCAGCTGTCCATGTCTGTGGCCCAGATGCCTAGCCCCTCCCGACACGGCACCTCCTCCTCCTCCTCCTCCTCGTGTCCCTGAGGAAGCCCCCGCTCCTCCTCTGTCCCTCAAGTCTCAAATTCTTTTTCCAGAAGGAAATCCGTGGAAGCTTCCAGGGGTTCAGCCAGCACCTCCCCCCACCCGCCCCGCAACCTCCCTCCCCTGCTGACAGTGACAGGAAGTGTTGGGAGGCCCAGGTCCTTCGTCAGGAACACAGGTGTCCCTAGCTGGGGACAAGGAAGCCATGTGGCCAAGAGCAACAACTCGCCTCAGGGCTGGACACCTCCTGGCAGGTCCACGTGTGGAGATCGGGGGCCATGGAGTCGGAACACTCACGTGGGGATGCTTGGACACCCGGCCTGTGGGCCAGTGGGGCTTGGAGACCAAAGGGCACAAGAAGTGTGGAGCACCCCCGCGCACACCCACTGCCTGCTGAACAGGAGGAGAAAGTGGGCGGAGGGGACACGGATGGGACAGGACTCAGCTCAGAGCTTCTGGGATGCATGCTGGGGCCCCACGTGGGTGCTGCCCACCTGGCTCCTGGAACCAGCTGTCTTTTAACCACACACCCATGGGCCTGGCTTCCAACGACTGCCCTCACTGGCTCCCACTTTGGCCATGTCCTGAGTCAGAGCGTCTGCTGCACGCCCACCCGGGCTGAGTCAGAGCCTCCCTCCCTCCACCCAACCCACAGACCATGCCTGGCTCCCTGCCCAGCTTCCCTGCCCCCACCGCGGCCGAGGGGCCAGAACAGACGTCAGTGTCCAGATGGCAGTGGTCTGCCTGGCCTGGGTTGCTTCTGAGGTCGATTAAATCAGACTGATGGTCTCGGGCCAAGCTGAGGGGGGAGCCATGATCCTTGCCACCTTCCTGTGCCGCCCCCACCCCCGCTCCTGGAGCCCCTTCAAGCCCCTCCCCTCCTCAGCGCCATCCCCACCCAGTGCCCCCAACAAGCCACCAAGGCGCCTTGTTCCCAAAACACTGGTCACAGAGGGCGGTATTGACTCAGGAAGCTGCCTGCCAGGAAGTAACAATGCCTTTAAAAGAACAGAGGTGAGGCTGGACCTAGCGAAGCACCTTGGGTGTGGACGTGAGGCCTTCAGGAGCACGACCCCTAGTGAGAAGGTGGACTTTGGCCTCCCCCTGTCCTGAAGGGCACTTTCTCCTCTGCTTGTAAGTGAAGCTGGCCCCGAGAGGTTGAGCAGAGCCCTGCTTGCCCGCCATGAGCGGGGCCCCAACAGGCCGCAGTCCAGGTGGATGCGGGGAGCCGCTTCCTGAGCCTAGCCTCCACCTGCAGAACGAGGTCCATGTGCTGGGCAGCAGATTGATCAGGCCTCCAGGGTAGGGGCAGAGAGTGTCCCAAAGTCAAGGCCTGGAGGAAGATCCTTCCCTCGGGCCTGAGCCAAGAGGCCCCTGGAGGGGGTTCTCAGCCTGGCCATATTAGCTGTCCAGCGTCCTGACAGCCAGGACCCAATGGGGACCCACTCGCTCTGAGCCTTCTGACCAAGACCCTTTCCCTTTCTGTCATCTCATTTCCTTTCTTTTTTTTTTTTTAATTTAATTGGAGCTACTTTACATTGTAGTGGTTTTGCCATACATTGACACGAATCAGCCATGGGTGTACATGTGTTTCCCATCTCATTTCCTTTCCTCTCCTGCCCCATTCTGTTTTTCTTTCCACATGCAGCCCCCTGTGCGTGCGTGCTCTGTTGCTTCAGTCGTGTCTGACTCTGCCACCCCGTGGACTGTAGCCTGCCAGGCTCCACTGTCCATAGGGTTTTCCAGGCAGGAATACTGGAGTGGATAGCCATTTCTTCCTCCAGGGGATCTTCCCGACCTAGAGATCAAACCCGCATCTCTTACGTCTCCTACATTGGCAGGTGGATGCTTTATCACTAGTGCCACCAGGGAAGCCCTTCAACCCCCCTCTGCCCTAAATCAGACGACTGGACAGAAGGAAGCAGGCAGGTCACAGCCCTGTTCCGCCACACGGCCAGCCCTCGAGTCAGCCCGTGATGCTTGTCCCCAGCAGCCAGCTCAGCCAAAGACCATCCACAGCTGAGGGACCTCAACTGTTCCCTAAGCTCGTGGAGCAAGTGAGGGAGCCAATCTCTGGCCCCAAAACACTGACCATGCCCCCAAAGCACTCACTCTCTCGTCACTTCCTGCTTCTGCTTATTCGTTTCCTTGAGTCTGTTCTCCACCCATCAGCCTCACTGTGTCCATCTCTGTCTCTCTCTCTCTGTCTCTATGTGTCTATCTGCCCCACCCCACACCACCCACATATGGGACTTTGTGTTGTGAGTGCTCGTGACAAGCTTACTTTGTTCAAGCTCCTCTTGTTGGTTGTCTGCTTGAATGACTGTTCCTCCCAAGGAAGATAAAACAATCCTAGTAATCTTGTAATCAGCCCCGTGTAGTATGAATTCTGTTGGTAACAGCACATGGCGGGCTATCAGGCTGCAGATGAACAACAGTGTGGCTCCTGAGGCTCCAGCCACTCCCTGCATGACTGCCAGCACAAACGGGGCTCCCCAGTTCAGCCCCCAGAGTCCTGCAAGGGACATGGATCTGATCCCTGGCCAGGAAACTAAAGTCCCATGTTCTGGGCAGCACAGGCAAAAAAGAAACAATGAAAAGTTATGCTTAAAAAATAACATTAAAAAAGCCTAATATCCCAGAGGAAGAATACTGAATGTTTAAGAAGTAAAATAAGTAGTTTTAATTCTGTCTTGGCCAAGGCTCATTGGGCTGGGCCAGGTGACCCAAGTGGGCGGGCCCTCTGAGTCAGCCCTTCTGGTCCCATTCAGGCTGCAGTTGACCAGAAGACTTCAAGCCTCTGCCCAGGGATGTTAGGAGTATGGGCAGCTCTGGTGGTTTTCAGGGTGCATCCAGATGGAAGCAGTGGCCAGAGCCCCAGCCCTAAATGTGTATGGAGGCCTTGTGCCCCTCGCCCACAGAACCCCTGAAACACGAAGCTCCTGGGTGTTCATGTGGGGCACAGGCCCAACCAACCAGAAGCTTCCCGCGTGCATGCGTGTGCGTGTGTGTCTGTGTCTGTCTCCGTGTTCCGTCCCGGCCTGCTGTTCCGGCCCTTCCTAGACACCCGCCCCCTGCAGGCATGTGGGTGGACCTGGCAGCCAGGCCCCTCGAGGAGCAGGGACAGCCCTCAGCCGTGGTCCACAAGTGACCAGAGCGGCGTCCTCTCTCTTCCCTCCTCCTCCCATCCCTCATCCTGTGTCCCCGCCAGTCCACAAAAAGGACACCTCCCAACTTGCTTTGGGAAAAAAAGGAATTTGCTGAGAAATCTATTACCAAAGAAGAATTTTCAGCCTGTGAGCAAATATCTGGTTGTGCACAATTCCGTCCTTCAGAAGCCCTGTTATACGTTGTCTTTGTTTGTACCTTGAGAACAAAACACAGGAGCAACGCTCTGACAGTGGAGGGCGGCTGTGGAGGTGGAGTGAAGGTGGAGTTGGCAGCTCTGGGGGCCAGGACCGTCCAGGGGCCAAAGGGCAAGGTGCCTCCCCAGGTGCAGCTCTGGGCTGCCCAGAGCTCGCCTGCAGCCAGTCCCCTGCCCCCTAGTGAGCCCGTGGTCAGGCCTGTGAGGACAGCTGCTCAGGGCATTAACACTAATGTCCTCAATTGTGTGTAGGGCTTTCAAATTTAAAAACCAAGTCCACACTCGTTATCTCATGCCTGTGGCCACAGTCCATACCCGGGGACCAGGAATCTCAGCTCGAAGGCTGGCCCTGCCACACAGGGGTACCCAAACCTCGGTCCTCCCTGGAACCTGGAGGGTCACCGCCCCAGGGCTCCTTGGCTCAAACACCTGTGGGCCAAAAGCTGCCAGGGGCACAGGCAAGGCCTTTCAGCTTCAGCTGGCAGTGCTGGGTAGGTGTGTGCAGTGCCAGCCCCTGGAAGCTGTCTCAGGACACAGAGCTGATTAAAAATACACAAAATCCACCTTCAAAATCCAGAAGACCTCAGTGATAACGAGTGTGAATTAGTGTGTCACCAGAGATGGTTCTGGGCAGAACACCCAAGAGCCTAGCTGGGTGGGAGCCGGTGGCAGACATGCCCCGTGCCTGCCAGGCCGGGGCCCCGGCACCTGGCCCTCCTGCCCTCTGCTGCCACTGGGTTGCTCCTGTGTCGCCGAGACCTGGAACGCGGGCCTCTTCCTGGGAGACTCATTACAGCTTATCTCTGTCTGCCTTTCTTTAAAGCCAGCTGAACATACGCAATGCTCTCCCTTTATGGTAAGACCGAGCCTCCAGACCACGCTCTCAGCTTCTGTGACCCCCCCTAACGTCCCCACTGCCTCCCCCAACCCCCGGCATCTCGGAGCCCGGCCCCGATGCATGTCACCCACCCGTGTCTGCCATGCGCCTTGCCTGCCTGGTCTGCGAGCTGTCAGTGCTGTTGGTGTGATGTTTTGTCCGTGAGCTTTCCTGTGGGTGGCAGTTCACTGTGACCTTGACCGTCTGAAAAGCCACTGGGAGAGAATCAGACCAGAGGGCCAGTTCCTGTTAAACATCCTGAGGACCTGCTTGTTGGCATCTCCAGCCTTAATCTGGTGTGGGGTTTGCACGGGACACCGGCCTGCACCATGGCGAGGCCCCTGGGAAAGAGGAAGGAGAGGTCATGTAGTGGAGGTGGAGAGGCAGGGGGTCCCTCCTGATCACCAGCTCCTGGGAGCTCTGATCAAGGCCCCAGCGAGAGATTAAGGTGGGATCCTTACCTATGAGGGGCATTAGAATGGGCCACATGCCTGCATCCCTTAAGCAGGCTGTGTGGTTGGGGCCACCCCTGCTGCAGGAGTCTTTGACTAAAGTGACAGAGTAGCCACTTCAATTGACCTTGAAGTCACCTTGGAACAGCTGTCTCCAAGAGGCTGCAGTGAGACTTCGTACATGGAACAAGTGTGAGTTTGTAAAAGGACTGGAATGTGGGTTGATTCCCCAAGCCCCGAAGTGAGCAGATGAGGCAAGACCCAGGATGGCATTCCTTGACAAAGCCCATGCCCATGGCTGGAAGGGCTGACCCTGGCCGTCCTGCCCCTCGCCTGGTCAGTAGAGCGTTGGGCACCTGCAGTGTCGGGTGCCCAGGACCACTCAGGCCGCAAGCTCGAGTTTGGCTATTTAACAAGTCAGATGTAGATGCCCCTGTGGCACCCACTTCCCAAACTCACCGCACAGCTGAGGTTCCATGTGCGCTGGTGCTTTCTTCTTCCTCTCCTCCTGAGCATGGTGGGGTAGGGGAGTGCCGACGGCCAAGTTACAAATCCCTGAGCCTCCTCTGCATCCTCCTCTGGTGGACACAACCTTCTTTAAGGAGAGAAAGTAGAATTTCAAGTATGCAAAGAGGAAGGGCATCAAAGACTTCAAACCACACAGGCAGATGGTTTCCCGTATTGGGAGATGGGCGGCCTGCTGCCAGCTCCTCCCAGCCCTGGGCCTGCCTGGAGAGCAGCTTTGGTTCAGAAAGAAGGCTAGGTGAGCCTCTCCCGGGGCAGAGCAAGGTGTGCGGGTACCTGCAGAGCCTGCTCCTTGGGGTGTCCTATTGTGTTGGAGATGAGAGGAGAGGCCCCTGGAGCAGCCGCAGGGTTAGACACGGGACACGAGGGCTCCCATGCTGGTGGGATTTTCATGGGTGTTGTCAGGCCGGATCTGACCTGGAGATGGTTAGAAGTAAAGCCAGAGGAGCTGAGAGTTGAGAAGCGGTGGCCACACAGGGCCCAGCAACAACCCAGAGACGCCTCCAAGCAGGAGGCCTGCGGCAGGAGCAGTAACAGGAAGCCCAAAGGTCCGTTCTCTCCTGGTGTCAAAGGGCTGGGGGCTGCACTAGCGCTGGGGAGCCAGCCAGCTCCCGGGGCCAGCACCCCCAGCTCTCTGTCCCATGTGGGCAGGAGGGGGTCAGGGGTCTGTCTGTGCTGAGTGCCCTGAGGTCTGGAGGCAGACGGTGACAGGGCAGCCGGTCTTGTCCCTAGACCTGGCCAGGCGCCTGCCGGCTCTGGCCCCCGCCCCCTCCAGGACACCCTGAGCAGGGCCCCTTGGTCTTCTCACACCCAGGCCGGACTCATCCAGAGCTCACTCTTGCTGCCCTGGCCCACCCAGCCCGTGCCCCCAACCCTTCCAGGTCTGCAGCCTGGAAACCAAGGCTCAAGGCGGGTGGAAGGCAGCAGGGGGGCAGCCAGGCCTGGTCCCAGCACCAACACCCCAGGCCAGCCCGCAGCCTGGGCGGGGGTGCTATGTAAAGTTGGGGAGATGACACCTAGAGTGCCGAGTCTGGGCAGCCAGGGAGCAAGACCCCTCCGTGGGCAGCCCACCAGGACCCCAGTGCCACCTGGCAGTGAGCCGGTCCCACTGGGAATGAAGGACCCTGAGCCGGGCCGGGTAGGAGGGAGACTGGGGCCCCTGGAGTGGTTCTCAGCCTATATCTCAAAGCAGACGGAATTCCTACAGAATCACCTGTTCCCCCCACCCCGCCCCACAAAGAGGTGGGGAAGACTAGGGGTGCTGGGGAAGACGATCGGGGCCAGGGCACTGCTGGGCGCTGCCAAGGCCAGGGGCTGGCCCTCCCACCCCTGGGCGCCTGAGAGTCTAGTGCAGCCCACCACCCCGCTCACCTCTACCCCAACCCCGGGCCGTGCCGAGCAGCCTCGCCCGCCCACCCGCCTGGTAACTGCTGTGTTAACGGCCCCAGAACGCGGAGGAGAACTCTCGCATCTCCATCACCTTCTTCCGCCTCTTCCGGGTCATGCGTCTGGTCAAGCTGCTGAGCCGTGGGGAGGGCATCCGGACACTGCTGTGGACCTTCATCAAGTCCTTCCAGGTAGCCAGCCCTGCCCACCCCCCAGCTCCCCCTGGATGGTGCTCCCAGCTTAGGCGTCATCAGCATTGGGCAGTCAACACCTCCCAGAGGCGGTCCAGCAGGGTCTGCTCTTCACACCTGCTTGCAGACTTCGCCAGACTCCCCAGGAACTGTTGTCCCCGAGGGGGCTCAGGGCTGCCAACTGCAGGGTTGATCTCTGCTCCCAAGAGTCACTTCCTCCTAAAAGTGGGACAGCTGGCCCTGGCCCTGCCCTGTCTAACGAGTCTCATACACGTCTGAGGTTGGAAGAAGTACAGCTGTTAGGTCCCCGAACTTCCTGAAGACACTGGCATAGGGACCCCTGTACCTGAAACTCCTGACTGTGGGCTTCCTGAGACAGAGATCCCCAGTATGAAGGGGCCCAGGGACAGGCTCAGGGTGGGTCCTCACCTGAACATGTTGCAGGACTGAAGTTGCAGCCAGAGGAAGAGGCCGGGCTGTCGGGGCACTCCACCCCACCCACCAGGACAGGTGCCTCCCCACCCCCTCCCGGCCATCTGCTCCTGAGGCCTGAGTGGTCTCAGTGGGGATCAGGCCTAGGCATACCCCAGAGTCCCATAGCCACGGTTGACTACAAACTCACCCACCGCCGACGGTTCCTAGACTGGGAAGGGGGCTGAGGAGCAGGCCTGAAGGTGGACGGACACCCCATGGGCCTGAGGCACCACCTGGAGGTGTGCAGGCTTCGTCCATGCCCTGCAAGCCCGAGGCCTCCCCAGGAGGAGGCAGGGACACTGAGCAAGTGAAATGCAGGGACCAGCCACAGGCCAGTGCTGCCTGAGCATTTTGTGGGCCTTAAGTCAGCCAGACCCCCAAATCCCTGAGGTCACTACTTTTCCTCGCATTTCTCAGGTAAGGACACTGAGGCTCAGAGAGGTTAAGCCTGCCCAGCACCCATAGCTATGCTGGTGGAAGCAGGCTTGGGCCAGGATCTCGCTCTTGTTTAGGGCCCCTTGGTCCTGCCTTTGCTGCACCTGGGGAACAGCTTATAGCTGTGGGGGGACTGGTGGGCATCCCCCTGGCCCTCCAGCTGCATGAGGGCAGGCAGGCAGCAGGAGGGCGTTGTGCTCACTCTAGAAGTTTCTGCCAAGGGGGCATCATGCTGTCTCGAGCTCAGCGCCCAGTTTTCTGGGTCCCCCACCCCAGATCTCAGGTGCCTGAAATCAAGGGGAAGGGAAGGGTCAACACCAGGCTCAGGCTCCCCTCAGTGCCCAGAACATCTGTCTGACTCCTGGAAGTGCCTCCAGAGCCTGGCAGCAGCTGGTGGCTCCAGAGATGCTGCCGCAGGGAGGGGTCCCGCCACTGGCCTCACGCACGCATGTCCCACAGGCCCTACCCTATGTGGCCCTCCTGATCGTGATGCTGTTTTTCATCTACGCCGTGATCGGGATGCAGGTAGGACGGACTCCTGGCCCCCAGCCCACTTCCCCTAACTCCCCTCTTCTGGGGTCAGAGAGATCACCGGAAGTGGAACTCCTCCCCCCACCCCCATGGTGTCCCATGGGTACGCAGCTCAGAGACCCTCTCTCCCCATGGCCCACTGGATTCTGCTTCCTATAGAGAGTAACTCCCCCAAGTTACACAATGATTTGTTAATTATTCCTCAATGAAGTTTTCTTTTAAAGAGAAAAATGTTGTCTAGAATCTGCAGCCAAAAGAGAGGAAGGCCAGTGAGCCTTGCCCCTGCAAGACAGAGTTGCAGTCTCTGCCTCCACCAGCTCTCCCAGGGCCCCTCCCAAGGGCTGGGGGTGCTATTCTTGGATGTTTGTTCAAAGTGGAGGGCTGGGATGGGGGCTGGACAAGGCAGCAGGTGCCTGCCCCCACAAGGCCCTCTGAACTTTGTTCAGCTTCTGAGCCAGTCTGTCCAGGGTCAGCTGTGACCCTTAAAAAGACCACTGGATGCTGGGTGGGAACCAGGACCCCTGTGTCCATGGCTCGCTGACCCCATCCTCCCCGCTGCCAGGTGTTTGGGAAAATCGCCCTGAATGACACAACAGAGATCAACAGGAACAACAACTTCCAGACCTTCCCCCAGGCCGTGCTGCTCCTCTTCAGGTGGGTTCTCTGACAGCCGAGGCCCGATGCAGCCAAATAAATAACTATTTTAAAAAGGAAGACAACCTCTTTCGTGTACAGATAATGTTCTGGTCTGGGCAGCCTGCCATAACAAATGCCAAGGATGGATGGATGGATGGAGAGGCACAAACAGCAGGTGTTTTTTCCCCACATTTCTGGAGGCTGGAAGTTCAAGGTCAAGGTTACCAATGATTCCCATCCTGGTGGGAGCCTCTTCCTGGGCTGCAGACAGTGTCCTGTTGCCTGTGTCCCCACGCTGTGGAGAGAGAGGAGAGCGCGTCTCTTTCCTGCTCTGATAAAGATGCTGCTCCCATCATGCACCCCCAGCCCCACGACCTGTTCTAAACCTAAGTGCCTGCCAGCACTGTCACACTGATGTTTGGGGCTGCAACATGCGAATTCTAAGGGGACACAAACATTCCCTCCATATCAGGCAGTAGCTAATCCATAAATATAACAGATGAGCTCACACACTATCACTGTCTCAACACAATACTACAAGTTTTATCCCTTGCAATAAGACGAGAAAAGTAAACCAAAGGGCAAGAATTCAAGAAGAAACAAACGCCAAAGAAATGGATTGCCGAAGACCTGAGAAACAATGCAACTTAGAAATGAGCAGAGAAGTTGAGGATTGCTCCAAAGAAAATATGTGAATGACCAGTGAGCACATGAAAGATGTTCACCGTCACGAATCATCAGAGATCTGCAAGTTAAGACCACAGTGAGACCCCACCCCACCCCATCAGGATGGCTCCTGTGAGAGCACAAGTCCTGCTGAGGGGGCAGAGATAGTGGGACGTCTGTGCAATTCTAGTGCGAGTGTGAAAGGCCAACAGCCGCTGTGGAGGAACAGTATGATGGTTCCTCAAAATATGAAAAATAGATGAAAAGTTCCGTATGGCCCAGCAGTTCCACGTGTGAGCATATACTAATACCTGAAAGAATCGGAAGCAGGGCATCAAAGGGACACCTGCACCCTTGTCTTCGTGGCAGCCGCATTCCCAGTAGCTACAGCACGTCAGCAACTGTAGGTCCTTTGAGAGAAGAATGGATGAGCACAATGTGGGTACAACACAGTGGAACGTGATTCGGCCTTAAAAAGGAAGGATGTTCTGACACCTACTATGACAGAGACAAACCTTGAGGCCATGATGTTCAGTGAAACAAGTCATAAAAGGCCAGGTTTCCTGTACGATTCCACTTACGGGAGGTACTTGGTCAAAATCGTTGTTGTCGTTCAGTCGCTCAGTCATGGCGGATTCTTTGCGACCCCGTGGACTGCAGCATACCAGGCCTCCCTGCCCTTCACCGTCTCCCAGAGCTTGCTCAAACTCCTATCCCTTGAGTCAGTGACGGCATCCAACCATCTCATCCTCTGCCCTTCCCTTCTCCTCCTGCCCTCAGTCTCTCCCAGCATCAGGGTCTTTTCCAGTGAGTCAGTTCTTCACATCAGGTGGCCAAAGTATTGGAGTTTCAGCTTCAGCATCAGTCCTTCCAAAGAACACCAAGGACTGATCTCCTTTAGGATGGACTGGTTGGATTTCCTTGCTATCCAAGGGACTCTCAAGAGTCTTCTCCAACACCAAAATTCAAAAGCATCACTTATTCGGCACTACGCCTTCTTTATGGTCCAACTCTCACATCCGTACATGACCACTGGAAAAACCATAGCAGCTTTGACTATATGGACCTTTGTTGGCAAAGTAATGTCTCTGCTTTTTAATATGCGGTCTAGGTTTGTCATAGCTATTCTTCCAAGGAGCAAGCGTCTTTTAATTTCATGGCTGCAGTCATCATCTGCAGTGATTTTGGAGCTGAAGAAAATAAAATCTTGTCAGTGCTTCCAATTTTCCCCTTCTATTTGTCATGAAGTGATGGGACCGGATGCCATGATCTTAGTTTTTTCAATTTTGAGTTTTAAACCAGCTTTTTCTTGCTCCTCTTACCCTCATTGAGAGGCTCTTTAGTTCCTCTGGGCTTTCTGTCATTAGAGTGATAATCACCTGCATATCTGAGGTTGTTGATGTTTCTCCCGGAAATCTTGATTCCAGCTTGTGATTCATCAAGCCTGGCATTTCATGAGATATACTCTGCATATAAGTTAAATAAGCAGGGTGACAATATACACACTTGACATACTCCTTTCCCAATTTTGAACCAGTCCATTGTTCCATGTCCGGTTCCAACTGTTGCTTCTTGCCCTGCATACAGGTTTCTCAGGAGGCAAGTCAGGTGGTCTGGTATTCCCATCTCTAAGAATTTTCCAGTTTGTTGTGACCCACACAGTCAAAGGCTTTAGCATAGTCAATGAAGCAGAAGTAGATATTTTCTGAAATTCTCTTGCTTTTTCACTTTCTCCCAGCACAACCAATAATAAGTAAAAAAAAAAAAATTTTTTTAACTTGGTTACCTGGACAGAAGAAGATAAAGCATATTTCTATCTCCTATTAAACCCCAAAATAAATTTCATAGTAAGGGTTATTATGAAATTATTATGAAAAGCAAATTTTGTATCCTTTAGAACATATAGAAGGATATTTTTACAACCTAGAATGCAGCAGGATTTTTCAGACATGATGCAAAAAAAGCACAAAACTAAAGAAAAATTACAATTTGACCACACTGAAATTTAAAACTTCTATTCTTTTAATACACCATCAGTGGAGCTGGGAACGAGCCACAGAATGGAAGACATTGGTCACGAGGTGTGTAACAGAGGACTTATATAAAGAATGTATGAAGATGCCGCAAGTGAACAGGAAGACAGCCCAGGAGGCAGACCGCAAACACCTGCCATTCAGCAGATGAAATAAGATTTTTCATCATTTTAAAACCAAGTTAAAACAGCAATACATTATTATTTCACACCCCATCACATGAAATTCACTAATACCAAGCGTTGACACGTCTAAACTCAGAAACTGAATATAAGAGGGAGGAATGGAGTGGCGGGGTTGGGGGGCAGTGGACAGATTGGAGAGAGGCTAGTAAAAGGGCACAAACTTTGAGCCGTCAGATGAGTGAGGTCTGAGGTCTGAGCTGTAAAATGGTAACTGTAGTTGATGACATGGATCGTATCACTGAAACTTGCTAAGACAGTAGAACGTAAATGTTCTCACCAAAATAGGATAAAGCTGTGAGGGGATGAGTTTGTTATCAGGTGGGAGGAGCCCTTTCCAGCGGGCACGCACATCAGACCGTTGTGGTCTGCACTCCAGCTCACAGTCTCGTTTGTCAGTCACGCCCCGGTGGAGCTGAGGAAAGAGCTGGCCCATCTGTAGAGCAGTGGTGTCTCTCCTGCCTGATGCCAGAGCCTGAGTCGGATGGACGCTTGGAGAACAAGCAGGGTCAAGCACAGGGAGGACTCACCTGCTGTCCACTGGCGAGTCCACCTGGAAGCCAGCTTCCGTGAAGGCCCTGCGCGGTGGCTGCAGGCTCCCTGGTGACAGCATAGAAAGGAAAAGCCTAATCAGGCGGTGGGCTCTAGTGGAACATAGAGCACCTGCTACACAGGGTGAACAAACCAGAACTAAAATGTATCCAAATGGCTAAATCTCAACACTTGACAGGAATTGCAGAAAAAGGGACTTTGCAGAAAAGATGGAATGTGTTACCTTTCCCATAAAACTTTCAGGCATGGAGACAGTGTTGTGTGTGTATATTCTGTGGATATGCCAGTGCTGGGGGCCTGAGAAGCTTCAGACCCAATTCAGTGGTTCCCCCAGGAGGACGGCTGTGTGAGCCGCTCTGGGCATGGTCTGTCACAGGTGTGCCACTGGGGAGGCCTGGCAGGACATCATGCTGGCCTGCATGCCTGGCAAGAAGTGCGCCCCCGAGTCAGAGCCGGGCAACAGCACGGAGGGGGAGACGCCCTGTGGCAGCAGCTTCGCCGTCTTCTACTTCATCAGCTTCTACATGCTCTGCGCCTTCCTGGTAAGCCGGATGGGGCCAGCGGCCTTGCGTGCTGGGCGTGCGGTCCAGGCTGGGCTGAAAGCCTGCGTCCCTGGAACGGCCCAACAAGCTGGGAGGGGCAGGAGCTGGGCCGGGTGAGCTCAGCCACCTCCTCCTCGTCTCTTCTTGGCTCCTGCCTTCATGCCCAAGGACAGGAGGCCGCTCCAGCATCTCTGGCACTTTGATGAGGAGCGACAGAAGGGTGGTGGACAGTCTCCCCTGTCCTTGGCAGCCCCACCTTGGCAGCTGGCTGTAAGGGAAACTGCCAGCCCACAGTGGGGTTCATGCCGCATAACTGAGGGGAGCTGGTCAGGTCCTCAGTCAAGAGAGCCAAGTCCTGGAGGCCAGCGTTTCCATGGTGCCACATGGCTGGCCTTCGAGAGCGCCGGCCTCCGAGCACATGGTCCTGGCAGCCACAGCTCTCTGTGCCCATCCTCTGCAGATCATCAACCTCTTCGTAGCTGTCATCATGGACAACTTTGACTACCTGACGAGGGACTGGTCCATCCTGGGTCCCCACCACCTGGACGAATTTAAGAGAATTTGGGCAGAGTATGACCCTGAAGCCAAGTGAGTGCCCAGAGGGAAACCCAAGACCCCAACCTGAGAGGGTGTTGAGTGACCACATGTGGGAAAGAGAGTCGAGACGGGTTAGCACTGGGCGGACCCACTGCAAATCCTGACCTGCACAAGACACCAGGGTCAAGGGTCAAGGGCCAGCAATAGGAGGCCTTAGGCTGAGTGAAGACCATGTCTGCTTTTTTCCATTGAACAGGCAGGTGGTCATAATGTTGGAGCAACCAGTATGTACTTGAGTCAGGACGTCTGGGCCGGGCAGGGCCTGGCTGTATCCCTGCCACAGGTCCATCAGTCCAGGCATCATGCTTAGTTGACTCTCAGAAAAGTGTCAGATGGTTAGATGGTCAGATGGTTAATTGATGGAATCAGCAGTAAATACCGACAATTTCATTGCCTGCTAAAATCCCTTCTACCTTTCATTGCCTACTGAAATATAGCACTGATGGAAAATTGCTCCTTAGAAATCTAAACATGTAGATTGGTTTTTGAGTTTTACCACCCAGTTCTACAGCTTGGCACCAGTTTGATCACTAGGGTCCAGCTGTGGAGAGTTCCTCCCACAGGAGACCCCACCCTTGGGCTCAGCAGTCCTGGGCTGCCAGCCTAGACCTTCCTCCTGACCTTCCCTCCTCTCCTGCCTCTTCCAGGGGACGTATCAAGCACCTGGATGTGGTGACCCTGCTCCGGCGGATTCAGCCCCCCCTGGGTTTTGGGAAGCTGTGCCCTCACCGTGTGGCTTGCAAAGTAAGAGATGGACTGGGCTCATGGGAGACACAGCGTAGGGGGGCGAGACACCCTCCGGGTACCCTGGGCAGGCCAGTGTGCCCCTGCAGGGATGAGGGTAGTCTTCATGAGCCTAAAGAAAGGACTGAGCCAAAACAGGCACTGGGGCTCCTTCCCTGCGGCATACATGTCCTCAGACAGTGAAGGAACCACAGAGTGACGTGCACACACGTTTTGAGGCTCCCCCCACCCGACTCCCACATCCTCCTGCCTTGGAGGTACCTCAGGGGTTCCACAGGCGGGTCCTTCAAGAACCAGCAGCTGTGCTGACTGCTGTGCCCCCTCCCCAGCGGCTGGTCTCCATGAACATGCCCCTGAACAGTGACGGGACCGTCATGTTCAACGCCACGCTGTTTGCCCTGGTCCGGACAGCCCTGAGGATCAAGACGGAAGGTAAGATCATGGGGGTGGCCGGGACCCCTAGTGGAGACAGCCAGAGCTGAGCTCGGTGCCTTCGGGGTCCCGGGGCCCCCTGCCCTTGGGGTGTCAGAGCTGCAGCCCAGCGTGATCCTCCCCTACCCCCCTGCCCCAGGGACATCAGCGGAACCAGGCCTGCTCAGGCAGCCTTTGTTCCTTGAGTGGCCTCCTTGCCTGTGACTTTTAGAGATTGTACCAGTGACCCCTTGAGTGAAGTTCAGATGGCAGGAGGTGAGCGCTTCCTGAAGTGGGCCGAGCCCTTGCACCATGGGGCTTTATCAGCTGCAGGTGGATCTCAGATGTCCAGCTTTCCTTGCAAAGTAAACCCTTGTGTCGTCAGGAAGGGGTCACAGTGGATGTGACCATGGTCCAGGTCAGCACAGGCCTGCCCACATACAGGCACAGCCAGCCAGCAGGTGGCATCAGAGCCCCCTGCACTTGTTCAGGGCCATGCCATTTGGAGGCAGGGACCGTCTTCTGGTTTGTACCGCAGCAGCCCATGGCCAGCAGCAGCTGGGCTGGGCTGTGCTGACCCACCATCTTTGTGGCCGATTGGTGTCAGAACTGCTCTGGGAGGGCGGAGGTGCACCCAGGGAGCTGTAGCTGCTCCCAGCATCCTGCAGCAACTCTTGGAGCTGGGGCATGCTTGAGACGGAGTCCCAGCACCTGCCCTGAACACCGAGTCTGCATCCTGTGCCAGCCGCGTGCGTGGGTCACCTGAGCAAAGTCTGAAACCCAGCAACATAGTCACTAGAGAAAACCCGGCAGTGTCATTTTTCCCTTCAGACCTTTGGATCTGAGGCTCAGGCTGCCCATCCCATCTCCCAGAGGAGCCCTGGACAGGAGGACGAGGGGGCTAGACCGTGATAACACACGGCGCTCTCTCCACCTCGGTTTCTTTGTGAAACAAGAAGGCAGTGACATGTGGCATTCAGTTCAGTGGACAAGCCAAGAGGCGCCTTCCCTCAGCTAAATCCTCCCACAAAATGACATAAATATCCAGGATGAAGAACAGGAATCCAGGATGAAGAATCAAGACCCATGTCAAAATTAGGAGCTAATATTAAAAAAAAGAAAACTCTTAGTAGTTCAAGTTCGGCTGCTCAGTAAAAAGATACTCAGGCTGAAGAGTGGCCAAGGCCACAAGTCAAGCTGGAATAGGCATGAACAGGCCTGTTTCTGCCCATAAAAGACTGGAATGGACAAGGTTGGGTGTACATGCATGTGTGACCAGGAGGGCTAGGCAGGAAGCTCACTGACACGTGAGCTGTGGTTGCCGCAAGCATTGGACCCAGCCATGACTTCTGTTCACTACTTTTACCTTCTTCCCTTTCCCAAACTTTCCACAATGACTGTGATTACAATTCTGTCCAAGAGGAAAGGTTTGTTTATCCAAGGAGGGAAGAAATGAAGACTCCCGGAAGGAGCATGCTGTGGTCCTGAAGGCTTGATATAAAGTGAGGATGTACATTTTCGTCCTGTGGAAGAATGAGATACACTGATGCCTGAAGCCCAGAGTCAGCATCATCAAGATAGTCGTCAGACTGAAGCAGGTCCCAGCCGAAGAGCCAGACACAAACAGCCTGTTCGGCAGTGGAGAAAGTAGACCCCTAGGGGCCCCTGATCTCAGGACCCCATCTCCTGGTTTCTGCCCCACATGAGGTTTTGCTGCCTCCCCAGGAGGAGACCCAATAGAGGCCTTTGACTCAGAAGCCCCTGGGTATGGACACTCCCGCGGGTCTGCAGGGAGACCACTCTTCCTCCCAGTGGCCCTCCTGGCAGGTGGCTGTTGGGCTTAGTCTGGCCCTGGCAGCCCCCACGAGGAGAAGCCGCGAGTGGAGTGCAGGGTTCCCCCTGGCTGCTGAGCGGCAGGTGGGGGCAGGGGAGAGCTGGCCAAGAGGGCATGGAGGTGGGCCACAGGAACCTGCCGAGGAAGAGACAGAACCCACGTTCAGGGCCGCTGGGCAGAGCCCTCAGGCAGCCGTGTGGGCTCCCGCACAGGGACCAGCCTAGCCCACCAGAGGCCCAGGGGACAGCTGCCAGTCAGCCTGTGTGCCCCCACAGGGAACCTGGAACAGGCCAATGAGGAGCTGCGGGCCATCATCAAGAAAATCTGGAAACGGACTAGCATGAAGCTGCTGGACCAAGTGGTGCCGCCTGCAGGAGGTGAGTACCCACCCCCAATCCCTGGGCACATGCAGGTCCCACGTTCAGCCTGCGCGAGACCTACCTGTTCCGACTGGAGCCTGGTCCTAGCCTGAGGTCACTGGGGAGGCCAGGCAGGCCCCTGGATGCCTGCAGGTTTGGGAGAACGTCAAGGAGACTGCAAGGTAGGGGCTTTCCCGTAACCCACCCGGCTAGGAGCTGTGGGGTGACAGGGACTTGGGGGAAGAGCCCCCAGGACCCCCTCTTTTGTTTCTCCTGAGGGGGGTTATGACCCCCTAGGACCCCCTTTTTGTTCCTCCTTGACAACCCTGTCTATCTGTCTTGCGTATCCAATTACTAAAATATAACTCTTTAATACAAAATATATTGTTGGATTGGCCAAAAAGTTCATCCAGATTTTTCTGTAAGATGCTTCTTCAGAAAAGCCCAAACAAACTTTCTGGCCAACTCAGTATAATCAAAGTTTTTCAGTGAATAAATGCTTAGGGGCAATTGTGCCCAAAGCTGTGGGCACCTGGAGCTCAGTTAGGTTTAAAAAGCAAGGTAGGAGATCATTTTGATGATAAGCTAATTTTCTGTGAGAAAGGAGAGGATACTAATCCATGTGGGGCTTCCCTGGTGGCTCAGCAGTAAAGCATCTCCTTGCAATGTAGGAGCTGCAGGAGACTCAGGTATGATCCCTGGGTTGGGAAGATCCCCTGGAGAAGGGAATGGTTATCCACTCCAGTACTCTTGCCTGGAGAGTCCCATGGACGGAGGAGCCTGGTGGGCTACAGTCCGTGGGACCACAAAGAATTAGACACAACTGAAGCAACTGAGCATGCATACAAGAATATATTTGCTGAGTTGCAGAAAGTATTTGCATAAAGAATCTCTGGGAGAATACTCAGGAAATGAATGAGAAAGGTTATCTGAAAGGAAATGGGAATGGGATACCCTTCACTGTACACAGGTCTTTTTGTATATTTTTGTCTTTTTCAACCATGTGTGTGGAGAGTGTCTTTTCAAAAAAATTAAATTGATCGCTTCTCAACCTTTTGTCTAAGATCAAGTGTTGTATCTGTTCTTATCAGTTTAAAAAAGTTAAACTGAGAAAACCTAAGAAGCTGAGAACTCCCAGACAGGGTCCAAGCCCCCATTTACCTCCAACCCTGTCCTCCCTTTGCTCTCAGATGACGAGGTCACAGTGGGCAAGTTTTACGCTACTTTCCTGATCCAAGAGTATTTCCGGAAGTTCAAGAAGCGCAAAGAGCAAGGCCTGGTGGGCAAGCCCTCCCAGAGGAATGCCCTGTCCCTGCAGGTGAGGGGCCCTTGCCCCTGGGGACCTCCTCCCACCTCTGCCAGGTTCCAAGCTCCCACGGGTCCCTTCCTGAAATTCCGAGCCTGCAGGGGGCCTTTCCCCTCCCGCCCTGACTCCTGCGCTCACTGCCCTCTGTAGTCCTGGACTTTCAGCCCTCCTGAGCTCACGGAGTAGGGGAAGGGCTGGGGGTCTACCGATGCCTCTGAGACTGCCTCTCAGCAGGCCTGCACCCACTGTGGACCCCCAGAGCTGGCCTTCTTGGGGAGAGGCAGAGGGGAAGGTGGGTGGCGGGTCGGGTGGGCGCCTGGGCCCTCACGCCCTGTCCCCTCGGCCCAGGCTGGCCTGCGCACCCTGCACGACCTGGGGCCTGAGATCCGCCGGGCCATCTCTGGGGACCTGACCGCCGAGGAGGAGCTGGACAAGGCCATGAAGGAGGCTGTGTCTGCAGCCTCAGAAGATGACATCTTCAGGGTAGGTGGGCACCCAGCCGCAGTCTACAGCCTCTATAACCTGGGTTTGGGGCAGGAGGGCGAGTGTCCTGAACCCGAGGAGAAGAACCAGCCCTGTGCCCCCAGCTCTCCCACTCCTCTCCCCACCCCACCCCTGCCACCCCCCTCAGCTCTCCCCACCCCCTCCCTCTGCCTCCATCCAAGCCTAGCCCTTCTCAAGCTCACAGAGCATCACTGGGCCTTGGAGGAGCAGGAAGCCATTTTCCTAAGGAAGTGCTTCTGAGGAGACGCTTCTTCATTACACATTGGAAAGTGGTGGCCTTGGAGCCACATTTAAGCCACAGGCCTATTTTGTCTGCCAACCTTTGAACGCATGGCTCATTCAAAAAATCTAGACTTCCAGCGTCTCAGAAAAATCAGAAGACGTGTGGGTATCAGGCAGCAGACGCCTGGAAGCCAGTGGCGACCTGGACTTGGACCATGAGGTCTCCAATCCCGAGCGTCCCCTCCAGCCCTCCACCTTGCT
Organism: Ovis canadensis; assembly: GCF_042477335.2. Classification (NCBI taxonomy): domain Eukaryota; kingdom Metazoa; phylum Chordata; class Mammalia; order Artiodactyla; family Bovidae; genus Ovis; species Ovis canadensis. The sequence continues at coordinate 220,495,111 of NC_091247.1, forward strand.
GGATACCGAGGCTGTCAACAGTGCTAACCATGGAAACTAGAGCCCACTGGGATTCTGAGGCCCTTGTGCCCAGATCTCTTCACGAACCCCAAGGCACTTGGCTAAAAATCCTACAGCAAGTGAGACGTGGCCGCCCAGATCTGAGGCAGAGCTGCTCACCCTGCCCTCCCAGCCCTGCCAGGCTCCCAGGTGGCAGGAACACGGGGTGAGAGGGGCCCAGCCCTTGAGGGTCCTGTCCTTGCCATCCTTCTCCCCCTTGCTGTGAAACGTGCCTCACTGAATGGCTCAGGGACACCCTAGCATGTCAGCATGACCCGAGAGACCCCAGCCTGGCAGAGGCTCCTTGCCCAGGGCAGGGAGGGAAGCTGGAAGAGACACGGACTCCAAATCTGAAATCTAGGGCTCCCCGGGGAAGGAGGCCGTGGTGGGTGTACTTGCTGTGGTGATTCTCAGAACCGCTTGGCCAGCGCAGTTTCCAGCTCACTGAGCCAGCCGGGTCCTTGTCTGTCAATCCCCTTGGCACCTTCTGGCCCCTTTCTCTGCCCCTCAGCCCCCACGAGCCTGCCTGCCCCAGGGAAGGGTCTCCATTCCAGACAGTCACTGCGCCTGCCCCCCATCCCATTGGTCCCGGAAGGAGGTCCTGTCACCCCTGCACCTGTCGTCCCCCGAGGGGTCTCAGGGGACTGCCTGGGCCCTTCCAAGCTGCCTGGCCCGCAGGCAAGAGGCCTGGTCAGCTGGGTGCTGCCCAGCGTAGTTGAGCTCCCTGCCTCCCCCGCGGGCCAGCTCTTCACCCACCGCCCTCTCTCTGTCTCTCCTCCCACAGAGGGCCGGGGGCCTGTTCGGCAACCACGTGGGCTACTACCCCAGTGATGGCCGGGGCGCCTTCCCCCAGACCTTCACCACCCAGCGCCCCCTGCACATAAGCAAGGCAGGCAACAGCCAGGGGGACACTGAGTCCCCTTCCCACGAGAAGCTGGTAGACTCCACCTTCACCCCCAGCAGCTACTCATCCACAGGCTCCAACGCCAACATCAACAATGCCAACAACACCGCCCTGGGCCGCTGCCCCCGCCCCGCTGTCCACTCTGGTGCTGTCAGCACCTTGGAGGCCCGCGGGCCCCCCTTGTCCCCTGCCATCCGGGTGCAGGAGGCCTCATGGAGGCACAGCTCCCAGAGGTAAGCTGGGACGTGGAGGGGCTCGGGGAGGAGCGTTTGGCCGGCAGACCCACCTCAAGCTGGGGTGGACCACTGCTGCTGCCGGGACCCTGGCCAGAGGGCAGGTGGATGCTCAGGGAGGCACCGTGGCCCCACTGGCCAGCACGTGTCCTGAGGTGCCCGCCTCTAGACGGGGCAGAGGAGCCCTGGCCCGACCCCTGAGATGTTTGTGTCCTGGAGTCTCCGCCCGCCGGGCCCTTCTCAAGTCTCTGCCCAAATCTGGCCTTGGGGCCAACTGGGACGGGACGGGGTCCCCCTCATCTAGAGGCAGGAGGCCCTTTGGTGGGGCACTCGCCTGCTCTGCCCCAGCCTGGGGCGATTCCTGGTCATCCTGCCAGCATCTCCAGCCCCTGGCCTTTCCTTCCACTCTCTGCTCCCCGGTGAGCCAGGACCCCCAGCTGGGATGTGCTGGGCTGGTGGTACCCACCCCACGCTCTGGGCTTCGGGCAGCATTTACGTTGGCAGCTCTGGGTTCCACAGCCGGGGGATCTGGCTGCTTCACCCGAGCAGAACAGCTGTGCCAGCAGGAGCTCAGGCCCAAAAGTGACCTCAAACCCCCAACCTGTGTCCTGAGCAGCCTTCATCCCTTCCAGAAGCAGGCTCCCCGCCTTGGTGTTCGTGCCCCCTTCACCACCATGCCTGAGTTAGCCATGGCCCCAGCCCTGGGCCATGTCCCTCCCCTCGCAGCTCAGGGCTGAGTGGGGGTGAGGCCAGCTCTGCCCCCAGGGGTGCTGCCTGCCTGCTGTGACTCTCCACCCCCAGCTTACTCCGTGTGCCCCACCACGCCCTCCCCTTCCTGTTCATGCCAGCGAGAGCCTTCCCGTGTCATGTGTCCCTCACCTGGGGGAGGGCATCCCCTCCAGGGGAGGTCAGGGCCTCCCCTGAGAACCACTCGGATCCTCCCTGAGTGGCTGATGGGCCCCAGGTCAGAACTGGACAATGACCCCCCACTCAGTTCTGAGAGGATGAGCCGAGATGACTCCCAGATTCCCTGTGAGTCTGAGCATAAAGGGACCCCAACTCTCAGGACCTTTAGGGAGAAAGATGGACACAGATGGGAAAGGGGGGCCTTTCCCATCTAAAGACCACATGACCCAGTGAACAGAAGCCCAGGGCCCAGGGGAGAGCTGGGCCCAGGGGAGAGCTCAGCCCAGGGCACGTTCTGGCATGAGGGTCTCAGCTCAGGAGACTCAGGGGACTCAGGCTCAGGCCCCTGTGCTCAGAGGAGCAAGCCCCTGTGTGAGGCCTCTTCTCTGCTTGGCTCTAAGAATCAACATCAAACTCAAGGCATGTCAGCTATGACCCCAGGAAGCCCCCAGCAAGTGCCCACAGGCCCCACTGTCTACAGCAGCAGGAGGGACAGCCCCTCCCCCTGCCCCCACCCCAGCCCTTGTGTAGGATCTCACCACCCCACCCTCCAAAGCACCATCTCATCGGCTGCTTCATTTATCACAACCGAAGCCACACAAACAGACAGTTGTACTGGTGGGGATGCTGAGGCATGAGTGGGCAACGTGACTTGTGCCGGGGAAAACTGACCAGCTCAGAACTCAGATCTCCTTGGATCCTAATCCCGAGGCCCCTCCCCTGCATGGAACCCTAACAGGAACACTCCTGGGTCCGTCAGTGGTGGTGGTGGTCCCTACCTGCTGGGAGAGGGGAGGGGCTGGCAGCTGCTGACATTTGTCTCCATGCTGGACACTTTAGGTGCCCCTCCCGGGACAGCCCAATAGCCATGCTGTGTCAGGAAGAGGCCCCTGGGGACGAGACCTGTGCCGTGCGTGTGGACGAGGACGCAGAGCACAGCAGCGAGCCCAGCCTGGTCTCCACGGAGATGTAAGCTTGACCCTCCCTGGGGAGGGGCCCCCAACTCCTCCTCCAGCAGCTGCAAAGAGGAAGGAAGCCCCCAACTCTGGTTAGCTTGACGCTTGCTTGAGAAATGATGCTTCCAGGGAAATGTCTAATGTTTCCCTAAGCTTTTTTGACTGTGACCAGACATCGTAAATATAGTTTACAGTGAAGCTCAGTAGATACACACGTGCATACCTTGGCTGGCTCAGACGGTGAAGAATCTGCCTGCCGTGCAATAGACCCAGGTTTGATCCCTGGGTCAGGAAGATTCCCTGGAGAAGGGAATGGCAGCCCACTCTTTATTCTTACCTAGAGATGCCCATGGACAGGGGAGCCTGGGGGGCTACAGTCCATGGGGTCGCAAAGAGTCAGACACAACTGAGTGACTAACACTTTTAAGTAGGACTGTTCCTGAAACTGCGTATAATAAGGCTGACAGCAGAGGGCGCTGTTGGCAGCCGTAACTGAGAGCTCCACCAGATCCAGTTAAAGGGAAGGGTTTTTAAACTGCAGGTCCAGACCTGTGAGGGGGCTGTGACATTTGCTTAGTCAGTTACAACCAGCACTCCTAAAAGAAAGCACAGGACAGGGCAGGACAGCAGGAAGTAGCGTGGCCAGCGTCCCAAAGGCAGCACTGTTTTGTGAAGATTTGTTGCCAAGTCTCATAACTATTAATAACCTGTGACTATTCACCAAGCTGAAGCCGTGTTAGACGCTTTCCTGAGAGAAACGCTTCATCACGAGGAACTGCCAGCCCTTCTGGCTTCTGACATTCGGAGGAGGGATTAATACGTGGCCACTCACCATCATCTGTGCCCTCTGCACACGCTCGGTGCTCACAGGCCACTGCCCGGCGTGGATGAGCCGGCCTTGGCAGCCAGCGAGGGGTTATGAGAGGATCTCCGGGAGGAAAGCAGAAGAGATTGCCTACCTAGCTGCTCACCCAGCGGTGGAGACAGCAGGGCACAGACATTCAGAGGAGCTAAGGGTCAAACAGAAGCTGGGTCCTCAAGAGCGGGCACGAGCTGAACAGTAAGACAGTGTTACAGGAGGGTGGCCAAGCCGACAGTAAGAGGAACGTCTGGTGGGATTTACCCAGCACCTTCCTGGCTCGTGGTCCGCGCAGCTGGAGGACAGCTGCTGTCCTGAGGGCACCGGAGGGCAGCCTCGCTGGCGACAGGAAGGGCTGAATGCCAAGGCAGCTCCACTGGGGCCTGTGCATTCAGCCTAGGGCCTGCAGCGGCTGTTTTCAGGGAAGTGCCCCAGGCCCGGGCGCAGTGGATGCAGGCTCGGGGCCTGGGGGTCTGAGTCCAGCCCTCCTTGTGGCCATCACGCGCCCCAGGCCAGGAGGAGCCATTTCCCACTGAGTTCCCCTGAGAAAGTCCAGGAGCCATTGACTAGACACCCCAAGGTCCCCCCACCATGTCACCAGTGACCACACGCCTGTGCTCCTGCTGACCAAGGGTGGGCAGGCCAGGAGAACGTGGGGAGGCATGAGCTTAGGCTCTCCCTGGGAGGGGCTGCATAGGCAGCATCCACCTGCGAGCACAGAGGAGTCCAGGCCGTTCCAGAGAGGAGCTGTGGACCGAGAACTGTGTTCCAGCTTTCTCAACCGCGATGACCGATTTGTGCACACCTGCCAGCATCAGAGGCGTGGGGGGCACACAGAGAACAGGCCAGAGGAGCCGGGAGCTTCTGCTGCCCTGTGGCCTGTAGAAGGCAGCGTCGGGGTCCCCTCACTAAGGGAGAATCAGAAGTCCTGGGGTGACAGTCTCAAGTCCTCTGTTCCAGGCTCTCCTACCAGGATGACGAGAATCGGCAGCTGACTCCCCCCAAGGAAGACAGGAGGGACGTCCGTCTGTCCCCAAAGAGGGGCTTCCTGCGCTCCGCCTCCCTAGGTAACCCCATCCCCTCCCGCCTCCCTGGGTAACCCCACCCCCTTCTCTAGAGGCAGTCAACCCCTCCCCAGTGATGACAAGGCACACAAGGGTGACCAAGGAGTGTCAAGGCCTGGCTGCGATGGCCTCCCGGATGGACCCCAGGGTGGAGCTGGCCTGGGGCTGGACATGTGCTAATGTTGCATCTATGCGGGGGACATCCTTGCACCTCCTTGGGTGTGAGCTGTCGCAGCCACGTCCTCTTTCCGTGCTGAGTCATCACCTGTGTGCAGGTCGAAGGGCCTCCTTCCACCTTGAATGTCTGAAGCGACAGAAGAATCCCGGGGGAGACGTCTCTCAGAAGACAGTCCTGCCTTTGCACCTGGTTCACCATCAGGTAGCCCCACCTGGGGACAGGCCGCTGCCCCTCCCCCGCGGGCTGGGTTTCCTGTGACGAGGAGCAGGCCTCCAGACCCCCAGTCGCCCTTCCTGTCCCACACCACTACTGCATCCCCTCCCCTGCCCAAATAGCCTTCGGGGAAGGGCTCTGCATACCCGAGGACCGTGTACCCCCAGGCAGGACACCCAAGTGGTCCTGGAGAGACCCTGGGAGGTTGGAAGGACCAGCAGCTCTCATCTCCCTCCAGTGGCCAGCTGTTCCCTCCCCAGAACTAACTGTCACTCGTAGCTAGAGCCTGGACATTGAGCAGCACAAAATTAGATCCATGAAATATGGAAATAACCAAAGAATCTCCCAGCAACATGGTCAGGGCAGAGATATGTCAGGAAAGCAGGTCCAGGCAGATTCAGTAGTTGAACTGGCTCTTGGGCTGAGTGACCCCAAGTGAGGGGGTGAAACCCAAGACCCCAGCTTCAAGCTCCTCTTAGGACCTTTGACCCAATGGAGGTTTCCAACAGCTGAACGATCCCCGAGGCCGGTCTCTCTCCTCCCAGCAAATCAGGGTCTAAACTGGACTCTCCCCCACCTTCTCACCTCCTTGATTACACTTCCTTATCATGAGCTTTTGCTTTAAATGGCTTTTTTATCCCAAAGGTGTTTGGTGCCCATTAGGGCTTATAGTCAGCACAAGACAGAGTTGCTCTGCCCGGGTGAGGGCATTTCTGCTCAGGTTTTGCTCAGCCTGAGTGCTGTTGCCAGAGAATGCGTGGTCTCCATGGGGCTTTCTGGAATGTCAACAGCTCTCTGGGGGCCCCAGGGAGGAGAGGCCGGCAGGCTGGGAACACCACATGCACTGCTGAGGGATTCCTAGGAGCTGGTCTCTCCTCTGCTGATGGTGCCCAAAGGAAGACCCTCCCTCTCTTTGTTCTGCCTTCGTGATCCCCTCCAACCCATCTTTGGCCCTCGGGCTGGGCCTCCCCTCTAGGCAGGGTCACTCCCCATGGCCTATCACATCAGAGCTGGTGGAGAGAATACACAGCCAACGGGGGCAGGGCTGGGACTAGAGGGAAGATGACCTTGAGCCCACTGGGCCTTGGCCTTCTGAGCTCAGGGGAGAAGGATCCCGGCTGACCGATGTCACAGGGTCTGTTAGGGCAGTCGAGACGATCCCTGGGTCTGGGTGCATGACCGCGAGGGTGCAAACGCCGGGAGGGGTCAGAGACAGGGACAGGGTGGAGGTCCCCTGACTCAATGCTCTCCCATCCTGTCCACAGGCGCTGGCAGTGGCGGGCCTGAGCCCCCTCCTGCAGAGAAGCCATCCCCCCGGGACCCTCCCCCCACCACGCCTCACACCCCCCGCCACACCTGGCCCAGCCTGGCCTCTGCGGCCTGTGCCCACCCTGCGGCTGGAGGGGGCTGAGTCCAGCGACAAGCTCACCAGCAGCTTCCCATCCATCCACTGCGACCCCCACGTCAGGGAGCCCACGCCCTGTGGGGTCGTCGGCACCCCCCGGAGGGCCCGGCCCGTGTCACTCACTGTGCCCAGCCCGGCAGGGCCCCAGGGCCGGCCATTCCACGGCAGTGCCAGCAGCCTGGTAGAGGCGGTGAGTGCTTGGGCAGTGCCTGAGGGCTGGGCGGTAGAGGGGTTCAGACAGAACGGAGGAGAGCCTGGGTTCTCCCAAGCACATGGAACATCAAGTCTCTTGGCCAGAAAGACACTCACTTAGGTCTCCAATCCATGTGAGTGCCCAGCAGGCTGAGGAAGAGCGGTCACACCAGCCAGGAGATCAGTGGAGCTCTGCGGGGAGGGGCCGTGAGTGAACTCGGAGCGGGAGGAGGGGACAAGGCAGGTTGGGAGCATACTGGACAGGAGGGGGTCGCCTAGGCTCAGCTGCTGCGTCCCCAAGGCCACCAGGAAGGGGGCAGGTGCTTCAGGACAAACGGGGTGGGTGCCAGGCGTTTCCACACACACACACACACACTGTCCCCAGATCCTCAGCCCCCAAATGCAGCCGGGGCACTGGGCCAGGTGTCACCAGAGAAGCCTGACAGTTGCCTGGAAAGAGTCACGTGGGGTGTCAGGGCACCCCGGGGGAGGACCCTGGGGGAGGACCAGGCGCCTGCTCCCTCCGTGCATGCAGCCCGCCTGCATCTGCTGACAGGGCCCCACCCCGAGAGGCCCCTCCTCGGGCCTGCACACCCGAGTGTCCTGGGGCACTCCATCACACTCCTTCCTGGCGTGCAGGCACACCCACACCTGTGTGCACACACACGCAGGCACGCATACACACACTTTTCCCCAGGCGACCCCTCGGAAGCCCCTGCGCCAGCCCCACGGGGAAGGGCTGGGCTCACAGCAACGTCCCCGGTCCCTGTCCCCCAGGTCTTGATCTCGGAAGGATTGGGGCAGTTTGCTCAGGACCCCAGGTTCCTCGAGGCCACCACGCAGGAGCTGGCCGATGCCTGCGACATGACCATCGAGGAGATGGAGAGTGCAGCCGACGACATCCTCAGTGGGGGCGCCGGGCAGAGCCCCAATGGCACCCTGCTCCCGTGTGCAAACTGCAGGGACCCGGGGCCGGACCGAGCGGGGGGCGTGGAGGACGCAGCCTGGGCGCCCAGCGCCGAGCCCCGCCAGGGCGCAGAGGAGCCCCGGGACAGCAGGGCCTTCGCCAGCGGCCTGTAGCAGCCGGGCTGGAGACGCCGGCTTTTTATTTGTCTCAATGTTCCTAATGGGTTCGTTTCAGAAGTGCCTCACTGTTCTCGCGGCCTGGAGTTAACCGGAACAGCGTCTTCATTCATTTCGTGGGGACAAGACCAAGTCGGTGGCCAGGAGAGAAGCAGCCGCAGTCCGTGTCCAGCGGGGGCGGTGGGGGCGGGGGCGCGGGCGCCAGGGAGGGGTCCGCCTTGGCTTCCCAGCCCTCACCCAAAGGACCCTATGCTAAACGGGTGTCTTTCAACTTTGCTTGTAAAAAAACTCATTTTGCACATATTCTGTATGAGCCTCACTGTCCCCATAGAGCCAGGGCCCTGTGCGTCCACAGAAGGAAGGAGGACCCGGCCCGCCCCTGGGGAGGAGCAGGCCGGCCACGGCCACCCACGCCACCTGTGTCTGGACCCTTCCTGCCAGGCCACAGTCGCGGGCCCAGGGGAGCGGGCGTGCCCGCCGGGCCAAGACCAGTGGTGACTGTCCAGCGCGCTTTTGTTTTGGGGTTTGACATTTTTCTTGACAGCATGTTGTAGTTTTCATTTGGGTTTTTTTTTTTAATATATAATTTTGTTTTCCCAGGGGGAGGGGAGAAAGAAGAGTGTTTACAACGTTTTGCAGCCACGCACCTTACTGTCTTCACTTTTGCAAATGTAGATTGGATTTGGTTTTGTTGTGTTATTTAGCAGTCGGTTTCTTTTTCTACGGAGGATTCAGCTGAGCCGCCGTAGGAGGGTTTTGTCAGCCATCATGTACACCCAATAATTTGTTATAATTTCCGCAGGTAGTGACAAGATTTTTTTGATTTGGTTTCCTAATTTAAAAGTGTAGGGTCTTGCACAAGCGAGTATAGTGGTGGGTGCCCGGGGTCTCCGAGTGTGCGTGCCGTGTGTGCGGCGGGTGGTATGTGTGTGGTGGGGGCTAGTCTGCAGCCGCCAGGCCTCCCGCAGGTCCCCTTCAGGCTCAGCCGTAGGGAGGCCTGAATCTGGGGCCATTTGAAAGCAAAAACAAACCACTGTCTCCGCTTCTGAAACGGGAATCAGTAACTGCATTTTCTGTCCCACAAGATATGCAAAAACAATGCAATAATATTCATTTTACAAATACAATTGTGAGTTGTGTTGGCATTAAAACTGTATTTAAAAAAACCACACAGAAATTTAAGGGAGAAACTCAGAAGGCTTTTCGCTTCGATTTGTTCTATGTGACGTTTCACTGCGTTGATGGTGTTTCTGCTGAAGAGACCGTTATACTTGAATTCAGGTCAGTCTCAGTATTTTACAAATATTTTTTTAAAACTGAATTGCAATTGTGCCAAGCGAATATAATGAATTAAGTTTGTTTTTGAATCCACTTCTTGTATATTTGCTGCATGTAAGTAAATCATTTTGTATTTGGAGTGTGACAAGCCTTACCTTTGAGCTCTTAAGTGCTTTTCTACGTGTGGCTGGGAAGTGGGACGGCTCTTCTCGGTTGTGTGTCGAGTGCCGGCACCACCCGTGTGGGTCCCACGCAGGCTTGGGCATCGCTGTTTTGCATATCTTGTGTTTGCTTCCGTTTGCCTCCACTTTCCCCAGCCTGGGTGTAGGTGTATCCATATCTTGCTTTGAGAGACCAGGACTTGTCTATTCCACCCTTACTCTGTCCGCTCTGCCCCGGTTCTTGGATTTGGGATTTCTCTGGGACAGCGTTGCACCATGAAGGGTTGTGTGGTGCCCTGACCACCCTCTTCCGTCACAGGCAGGCATAGGGCCCCCTCCCCGAGGAGAGGTGGCTCACCTCACTGTTAGGCATCCCCCAGCACAAGCGTTCCTTAAGAATGTTTCCACTGACCAGGGGGGTGGAGGAGAGGGCGTCCTCAGCTGGACAGCAGAGGCTGGAGCCAGGCAGCAGGTGACAACTCGTCCGTCCAAAGTCAAGTGCATCTGGCTCGCTTCTCCACCTTCAGGGTCTCCTCCAGGGTCTGCCGTCATGGTGTGGCAGCCATGGTAAGGGACCAGGATTGGGGGTGGTGCGTGGGGAGCTGGCAGTGAGGGCGGGACTGGAGGCACTAGGGGGGCATCTCTGTTGGGTGCTGAATCCTCAAGCAGATTCCAGCAGTGAGCGTTGAAACGTGACCAGTTTGGGAAAACAGGACCCAAGCATTCATCTAGGCCCTCCCCGTCGAGTCGCCTCCAGCGCCTGGCTCGCCCAGCCCCTCTTGGCACTGACTCGTGTGAGCAGCCCCTTCCTCTGTAAAGATGTGCTTTGCTGTGATGGGCTGCTTTTCCTGTGATGGGCTGATGCTCAGCCCCTGGTGAATGGAGGCTGGGGACAGCAGGCTGCGCCCTGCTCCTCCAGGCCCAGCCCTTCCCATCTCAGGCTCCTTCTCGGTGCCACCGTGGTCTTCTAGACCTTTCGTTCAAGTCCCTTGTCCCCTTCCCCTGTGTCTGCCTCGGCCACTAGGATTTCAGCTAGAGTGGAGGACAGAGCCTTTTGGCACTGGTGCCTGGTCCCCGCTGTGTGTTTGGCCCCCGGTGAGACACGGGCTCTCAGCGGGCCTCCGCCGCACACCTGCGCACACGTGGCCTCCTCGGACTGCTTTCGTTTCTGCTTTGCACTTTCCACCTGTGTCACCAAGTCTCACCGGCCAGCTCGTGCTGGGCTCTGCCAAGGGCTCCCTCACCCCATCTCGCACCGCAGGCCTCCTCACTGCCTGCTCGTCTGTCAGGAAGACCTGTCCAGGGAAGGGTCTCCCTGGGCCTGAGCGCAGGCCCAGCTAGCGCGGGACGGACATGTGACACCTGTCCTCCTGAGCCTTGTCAGCAGCGTGGTCCCCATCTGTGCATCTGACATAGAACCTTCTCAAAAGCAGAGCCGTCGAGTCTTCTGAGACCCTTGGGTGGCTGGAGAGACGCCGCAGTGGCCAAGGACCCTACACGCCTGAAGAGTCTAGGTCTAGGGTTCGTGAACCCAGCTTGTGTTTATCCGCTGACAGGCAGCCTCTTGTTTCCACCTTGATCTTATAGTTAGTCAGGAGCTTGTCTCCTTCCTGCGCCCACCTAGAAAGTTCTTTTTGGTCTTGGGGAAGAAAGGATGATTTTATCCCCCCAGATTTCAGCTCGATTCATGCGTTTTTCTCTGCTTCGTTCAGAAGCTCTTTGTTCCAGCCGCTTCCTTCATCTTCTCAGTCTGGCTGGACCCCAGAGTCTTGTGCAGCCCATCTTTATCCTTCTCTGCGCTCTGGCTTCCGAGCTCTGGGGGTCATTAGGAGCTGCCCATCACGTCCTCCCCACCATCCTCCCCTCAGACCATCTCCCCAGTGGTCAGCTAAGGGCACCTCGCCCTCCAAGGCCGATGAAGCGTCTTCCTGAGGAAAAGGAGCCCCTGGAAGGAAGAGCTTGGGGTCATGGAGGGGGGAGGCTGTTTTCCAGGGGGTGGGTGATAGCACGTGCCCCCACCCCAAAGGCCAGGAAACAGAAGGGACTTAGAGCAGCACAGGGAGGAGGTGGTGGGAGGGGGATCAGTGCTGGCAGCCTCGTCACACCTCATCACAGATGTGGCTAAGGACGGTGGTGGCGTCTCCCCGCTCCCCGCCCCTCGAGGAACCTGCAGGGACAGGCATGTCATGTCTCAGAGGCAGAAACGGCCAGGGAAGGGCGACCTGGTGTCCACCCTCCAGGCACCCCGTCAGTCCAGCCAGAGCCCAGGCCAGGCTCTGGTCTGCGGCAAGCACTAGCACAGATCCGAAGGGAAATGGGGACACAGGGCCTGTTTGACCCCCGTGTATGCGGCTTCTTTTCATGGAAACGGTGGTGACTGCCCAGTAAAGGGGCTGAGACCCCAAGATCTGCTTCAGAAGAAGAAAAAATAAAATTCCGCTCCAGCTTATTTTCCAGCCGAACCACCCAGCCGAACCACCGTCTCCGAACATGTGTGGTGTCTGCACCCCCCCACCCCCTCCTCTGCGGACACCCCCCCCACACGTGGGCCGTGGGCCCTGAAGGCAGGCAGGGGGCGTGGGGAGGGGTGACCTGAGGTCACCCCAGGAAGCCAGTGTCCAGCTTTCCCAGCTGCTGTACCGTCAGGGGGCCTCCCTCCCTCTCCCAGTGCCCCCCCACCCCCACCCCCGTTTTCCCCCCTCCCGCTGTTGGGGGGGACCCCCCCGAGAGCCAATTCTCTTTGTGTCTTTATTTATTTATTTATTTTTGTGTCAAAACAACAAAGCGCTGCCTTGTGGGGCCAGAGGGCAAACTATCAGGTAAATGGGTTTTGCCAGGCTTCCTGTTGTCGGGGAGATGCTTGAGGCACACCCGTGCACACATCTACACACACTCATGTACACATGCACTCAACTGCACACGCGTTCACGGGCACACACCTGACGGGCAGGGGCTGGCCCTCCCAGGCTGATCCTCCTCATAGAAGGCTGAGCCCCCGCTGCAGAGAGAAGCAGAGGTTCCCCCACCCCGGGCAAAAGGTGCCCATTGGAGTGACTATAAACTAAATGTCGTTGCCCTTCATCAAGAACATCCCACCACTCCTATAATCGAAGTTTTCCTGCCGTGAACTCAGGAGACTTGGTCCACAGCAGGCCAAGGGGTGGGTGGGGGTGCCCGGGGGGCGCCTGGAGTGTCAGCAGAGGCCCCTCCTGGGCGGTTGCCCCGGGACCTTTGGGAGGTACTGTGAGGCTGAGGTGGGCCAATGGCTGGAGCCTCAGGGCAGAGCCCGAGGCGGGATTGTCCCCGGAGTCTCCCTTTCTGCAGAGAATCAGGGACACCCAGGCCCTGGCTCGGTTCACCAGGTGACTGAGGAGAATTCAGCCGAGCCCGCGGCCTCCTGCAGGTCGCGGGCAGCCCTTTGTGAGGCGTTCAGGTCCCTATTTCAGAACAAGTGGCCTAAATGGGATTCGGCTCTCAGAAAGGCAGAGGGACACTGAGCCCACGTGAATTAACAAGTTTGCCACCTGGGATCACTGTGCGTGAGAAACAGTTTCCTCCAAGGTCACATCAGAGCAGCTGTGGGGCAGAGGCTATCTGTGTTGGGGGGTCGTGTCTGCAGGTCATGTCTGGGCACAGTGGTGCCCGCTCACCACACGGCCCTGAGGCTCCCACGCCACCATCCTCGGTGCCGCTGGGTCTGTGGGCTGGGATGAGGGAGACGGGGTCTGGCCTCTGTCACCCACTCCTAGCTCCTGCGGGTCCTGATTCCAGGAGCAGGGCCAGCCGGGGGAGGCTCCTGTGCTAGATGGGTCCCAGCAGGCAAGCTCCCCGCCCAACACCTCCAGTGTGAAGAAGCCACGCCAAGGCTTGAAAGGGACAGTACCTGGGACTCGAGGGAGATGGCTTGTAAACAAACAGCCCAGTGCCACGATCTCCCTCACGAGGCGGCCCTGAGCCCCAGACGTGAGGCCCTGGGGGGCCTGCCTGTATCGAGTGCATCCCCCCACCCTCAGAATCCGGCCTTGACCTCCCACCCGATGACCTGCTTCCTGCCCTTCCCCCTGCGCATCCTGTTATTCCAGAGCCCTGTGCAAGGAAGCTCTGCTCCGAGGCTGAGATGTCCAAGGTGAGCAGGTTTGGACCAGTCTGATGTGGCAGCGAGAACCACCCGTGGAAAACACATCCACTGAGAGAGAGGGTGACAGGCTCCCGCTGGTGAAGCACCAGACACTACTTTCCTGTTTTATTTGGATGCCCCTCGAGCCGCCCAGCCAAGGTCCTCCATGCGGGAGGGTCCAGACGCAGCCCCTCTGCTCCTCATCCCGGCTCGGAGTTCCCCCAGCGCCCCCAGCCACAGAATCACACTGGTTCTCAGGCAGTTGGCGCCGCCACGCCCCCACACCTCCCTGCGGGCCCTCGCGTGTTGTAAATACTGTTATACAGTTTGTAACCATCGTCACCTGAGTCGGCAGCCTCGCCTGTGTCCCTTCTCACCTCGAGAAAGGCCAGGGCGTCGAGAAGAGCTTCAGGGCCATCTCTGTGAGACGCTGTGTATATTCCTGTAAGATTGCATTTTTATCTAAGGAATGATGTTATTTAAAAAACAAAACAAAAAAAAAAAAAACAAGAATTGCGAATAAATTTCTTAACAACGTCCTCGTTGGCTTGGTCATCTTGCCCTTCTCACCTCCTTAACTGTTTCCTGGACTTGCAGAACCGTACTTAACCCTCCACTGACGTCTGATCCCCAAAGGGGAAACTCGGGGACTCTGACCCGGGCATGGTCTCCAACCTCATTGCAGTAACTCATTGCATCCCCCACATCTTCCTTTCAGTTAATGGTCAAAGGTTGAAAGGGGACAGAAGAGGAGAAATTAAATGGATGACCCACAAAATCCAGTTACTTCTCCTCTACCCACCATCATCTAGAAAAAGGCACAGAACTGGTTTTGAATGAAGCAAGGATGGAGCGGGGAGGGAAGGGAACAAGGGGTGGGGAGGAGAGGAGATCATGTATGTCAACGTACTCTGGGTTCTCCCCAGTGGTCCAGCGGTTAGGACTCCCAGCTCTCACTATGGACAATGTGGGTTCACTTTTCCTGTCAGGAAACTAAAGCCCCACAAGCTGCAGGGCCGGCCCAAAAAACCTTTATTTTAAATTACTTTGAAAGCTATAAGCATGCAAAGTGAAAGTGAAAGTCGCACTGTTATGTCCGACTCTTTGTGACTCCATGGACTGCAGTCCATGGAATTCTCCAGGCCAGAATCCTGGAGTAGATAGCCTTTCCCTACTCCAAGGGATCTTCCCAACCCAGGGATCGAACCCGGGTCTCTCAAATTGCAGGTAGATTCTTTACCAGCAGGGCCACAAGGGAAGCCCAAGAATACTGGAGTGGGTAGCCCATCCCTTCTCCAGGGGTTCTTCCTGACCCAGACCCAGGAATCAAGCTGGGATCTCCTGCGTTGCAGGCAGATTCTTGACCAACTGAGCTATGAGGGAAGCCCTATAAACATGCAAGCTTCTTTTTTATTATTCAACTGATTCAGACCAACCCTCATGATTCCCTGTGTAAAACTAACCAGTCCCAGAAACAATATCTTAGTTGGAAAAAGTTGCAGATCATCCTCATGGACAATCGAGTCCATTCCGGGAATTACAGTCATCACCGCCCTCCCCGCTCCTCTGCTGGAGCCCCCACCCCCAACTCCCACCCCGTACCCTGAGCCCTGGAGTCCAGGCTCCAGGGAGGAGAAGGACTCGCGCAGACACTGCTTGTCCAGCTCCTGGAGGAGGAGGTGAGTGGGCACCCCCCAGGAGCTGCCCCTCCAGTCACGGTCAGCAACAAGGTGTTACCAGCAATGACAAAGTGCGTGCCAAAGCTTGTAAATGATGCTTCGGATCAGCTGAGACAGACTGGAGACTTGCCCTGTGATGGATCTGTTCTGCTTGGGTTATGAATGCCCCCTTGAGTGGAGTAAGGGAGCCAGGCCCCACCCTGGGCGTGGTCAGCCTCTGAGAGGCCCTCATGGGTGGACGGCCTCCCCGCTGCTCTGCTCTCCAGGGTCAGAGTGCAGGTCTGGCTGGGCTCCGGCCTCCCCATCATCAGGCCTGCTTCTGCCCACTTCTCCCTTTCTCCCCACAAGGCAGATGTGGTTATTGATCTGATTGCCCAAAGAACTAGGTATGAGTCGGGCTTTGTTTATTGGAAGAACTGATGTTGAAGATGTAACTCCAATACTTTGGCCACTGATACGAAGAGCTGACTCATTTGAAAAGACCCTGATGCTGGGAAAGATTGAAGGCAGGAGGAGAAGGGGACAACAGAGGATGAGATGGTTGGATGGCATCACCAGCTCAATGGACACGAGTTTGGGTAAAGTCCAGGAGTTGGTGATGGACAGGGAGGCCTGGCGTGCTGTGGTTCATGGGGTCGCAAAGAGTCGGACATGACTAAGTGACCGAACTGACCTGGGCCCTTGAGGGGACAGGGACACCTGACACTCCCCTGCACTTGCTGCTTCCTGCTTCCACGTCACTAACAGAACTAAGCCCTCATTCTGTGCGCCTCCATCTCTCTCCCCATCTCCACACAGCTTGCCAGGTAGCTGGCCTTCATGGACTTTCAAGCCCCTGCAACCCTCTCCTCTAATGTTGCCTTTTTAAAACCCTTCCCTGAAAGCAAAGGGGAGGCCAAGTCTTCTGAGCCTGAGTGGCCCGTTCTCCCCACCTGTCCCCACATTGCACACCTTGCATTAAACACTGTTCTTTCACCACAACCCATGAGAGCCTGGAAGACTGGCTTTCCTGCGCCCGGGCAGGTAGACCCAAGTCTGGTTCAGGAACAAACAAAACCAGATCCACAGATACAGAAAACAAATCAGTGGTTACCAGGGGAAAGGAAGGAGGAGAAGGGCAAGGTAGGTGCCGGCGGGGAAGAGGAATAAACTACTATGTATAAAGTAGATCAGCTACAAGGGTATTGTACGCACAGGAAATTAGTCATTTCGTTGTAATAACTTTAAACCGAGTGCAATCTATTAACGTATTGAATCACTGTGTTGTACACCTGCAACTGATACAATATTGTAAATCGACTACATCTCAGTTTAAAAAAAACACGCATCTGATTATTTATACGTAATCCTTGTGCACACAGAGCTGTAGCTCTGTGGCCTGGGGTAAAGCACATCATCTCTGCAGGCTTGTTTGCAAGTCTATAAAACCCACGTCACCACTCCACAGGTGGAGGCGGCAGTGGAACCTGGCCAGGCCTGGCCTTGTGTCTGCACTGAGCAAACAGGGTTTACCCCTCCCCTATCACCCGGGTCTCAGGCTCCACAGGCTCATCCGTCAACCTGCTCTGTGCAAACCCAGAAATGAGCTCCAAGGAACTGAATGAGCACCTGGGTCTGAGAGGACAGAATACAGGTTCGGGGTGGGGGGGGGCGGTGCTGAGCTCCTCTTGGCCTCGCCCTGAAGGTCACTCTGCCCCCTCCAGCCAGCACCCCAGGACTTGCTTTCCAAGGGACCCCAACTCCCCAACAACCATTTCCCCCTTGGGGCCTGACTTCTGTCCCCCGACCCCAGTGGGGCTGCACCTTCACAGCTCAGCAGAAGCCTCGCAAGGCCTCCGCCCTGGGTCTTTCTGAGTCTAGAGCCTCGGGCAGGGGTGGGCCTGGGGGCCTGACAAGGGTTGATGAAACTAAAAGCCTTGCGTCTCTGCTGGTCACCAGGTGATTGGACTCGGCAGGGACTGTAGGGAGACGAACCGCGGTGGTGGTTTCATAGCCTGGACCCTTTAAACAGGTACATCGTGCACAGTATGTCAATAGATCCCTACAAAGTTGTCCAAAGGAAATCAAGTAATAGGGCAGCTGACCTCGTAGCCTCCTGGTGTGATGTCCTGTGAAATACACCGCGTCACTGGGAAGGTGCTCTTGCCGAAACGTCTCACCTGAATCAAACTGAGCCTTCAGACCTCACTCCCTGTCTACAGGAAGTGCAGGGAATAAAAAAATTCACGCGGAGACACCACCAAGAAACTGCCAGATGACTAGAAAGTGTGGAATATTCAATATCATTTTAAAAACAAAACCAGCTAGGGAAATGTTCTCAATCGAAAGAGGTAACATCACCTCATGCGTTGTGAAACTTCAGTGAGCCCTGGTTTGAGAAAAGCAACTGTGAAAACACTCGGGGCGTGATTTGGGGAATTTGAACAGGAACTGAACATTAGGGGGTTCTTGTCATTTTCTTCTGTGTAATAAAGGCATTATGAAAAAATAAATTAACAAAGGCATAATGTTTAGGTAAGCCATCCTTCTTCTTAGAAGATGCTTGTTGAAATATCTGGGGGCAAACATCATATCTGCAATTTTTCAATGTTTCCAAGACACACAGCCACATGCTCTGACACCAGAAATGCAAGCATGACAAGGGGTTAGCAAAGACGGAACTTTATTCTTTTCCGAAATGGCTTTGGAGAGTCTCGGTCCTTTGAGTTTCCACCCAAAGTTTAGAATCGGCTTGTCAATTTCCATGAAAAGAGCTGGTAGGATTTTTTTTAAGGTTATTATTTATTTACTTATCTGCCCATGCGACATGTAGGATGTTAGTTTCAGGGATCGAACCCACTCCCTCTGCAGGGGAAGCACAGGGTCTTAACTACTGGACCACCAGGGAAGTCCTCAGCCCAGTAAGATTTTGATTGAGAAGTACTCTGCCCTTGAATTTACACTCTGCTGCCCTCTCGTTGAGCACACTGCCCTCCAGCACATTGCTGACGATCACTTCCGCAGAGTTCTACACCCCCATGACCCCTCAGCTTCATGGGAATCCCTTGTGATTCTTTGATTCATCTTGCCCAACATGACTTCTGTTCCACCATCTACATCCCTCTCCTTTCTTCCTTCAGATTTCAAGTTTCCCTTTTAAAGCCATAAATTTAATCATTATTCCTGGAGGTGGGGAGTCCCTGCATGGGGAACTCCAATCCAAGAGGACAGAACATTTAATTCCTTTCCCAAGCTCACCACATGCCTGGTTAATTCCTTTCCCGAGCTCACCACCCCTGCTCCCTGGGCTCTGCCCTGACTCTCTCACCTCAGGCAGGGATGGACTCTCTGAGAGCCTCCATTTACTTAACATTAAGTAGAAAGATTAGACTAAATCTGTGCTGTGGTTTCACTGTGGCAATGGTTTGATTTGGTTTTGTAATCACCAAAACTCCTTCAAAATTCCGATGAAATCTATCCAGGAAAAAGTACACTCACAAATAAACATTTTGCAAATCGTCTCCAAGAGTTTACAAACTTGGCAGAGCCTACCCACAGTCTTCATGTTAACAAAGTAATGTTCAAAATTCTCCAAGCTAGGTAGGCTTCAATGGTACATGAATCAAGAATTTTCAGATGTTCAAGCTGGATTTAGAAAAGACAGAGAAACCAGAGATCAAACTGCCAACATTCGTTGGATCATAGAAAAAGCAAGAAAATTCCAGAAAAACATCTACTTCTGCTTCATTGACTACACTAAAGCCTTTGACTGTGTGGATCACAACAAACTGTGAAAAATTCTTCAAGAGATGGGAATACCAGACCACCTTACCTGTCTCCTGAGAAACCTGTATGCAGGACAAGAAGTAACAGTTAGAACCAGACATGGAAAAAAGGACTGGTTCCAAATTGGGAAAGGAGTATGTCAAGGCTGTATATTGTCACCCTGCTTGTTTAACTTATATCAGAGTATATGAGGCAAAATGCCGGGTTGGATGAAGCTCAAGCTGGAATCAAGACTGCTGGGAGAAATATCAGATATGCAGATGACACCACCCTTATGGCAGAAAGTGAAGATGAACTAAAGAGCCCTTTGATGAGAGTAAAAGAGCAGAGTGAAAAAACTGGCTTAAAATTCAACATTCAGAAAACAAAGATCATGGCATCCAGTCCCATCACTTCATGACAAATAGATGGAGAAACAATGGAAACAGTGAGAGACTTTATTTTCTTGGGCTCCAGATCACTGCAGATGGTGACTGCAGCCCTGAAATTAAAAGACTCCTTGGAAGAAAAGCTATGACCAACATAGACAACATATTAAAAAGCAAAAACATTACTCTGCCAAGAAAGGTCCATCTAGTCAAAGCTATAGCTTTTCCAGCAGTCATATATGGATGTGAGAGTTGGACTATAAAGAAAGCTGAGCGCTGAAGAATGGATGCT
This sequence comes from Ovis canadensis, assembly GCF_042477335.2. Taxonomy (NCBI): domain Eukaryota; kingdom Metazoa; phylum Chordata; class Mammalia; order Artiodactyla; family Bovidae; genus Ovis; species Ovis canadensis. The sequence goes on from NC_091247.1 coordinate 220,514,803, forward strand.
TTTGAACTGTGGTGTTGGAGAAGATTCTTGAGAGTCTATTGGACTGCAAGGAGATCCAACCAGTCCATCCTAAAGGAAATCATTCTTGAATATTCATTGGAAGGACTGACGCTGAAGCTGAAACTCCAATACTTTGGCCACCTGATGAAAAGAACTGACTTATCAGGAAAGACCCTGATGCTAGGAAAGATTGAAGGCAGGAGGAGAAGGGGACGACAAAGGATGAGATGGTTGGACAGCATCACCAACTTGATGGACATGAGTTTGAGCAAACTCCAGAAGTTGGTGATGGACAGGGAAGCCTGGCATGCTGCAGTCCATGGGGTCGCAAAGAGTCAGACACACTGAACTGACTGACCCACAGACTTCAGTTTAATAATCCCTGTGGCTAACTGCCTTTTATTTTTTTTCAATAGCTCTCTCTGGCTCTAATTCTAATTCCTCTTAAAAATAGAAGCAGGAAAGTAGCAATTTTCATCCCTGCTCAAAACATACCTCCAAGAAAAAAATAGCGGAGGACAAAGGAGCCTGGAGTGCCACAGTCCATGGGGTCGCAGAGAGTCGGACACAACTGAGCGACTGAGCAGAAACCGAGAATGGTTCTGACATTCCTTGCCGAGTTCTAATGAGCAGGATTCTAGAAAATCCCTGCGCTAAGAAGGTGAGTGATTTAGGCTAGGAAGCCCCATGCATCTGTTCATTCGCCTCTCAGAACTGAAAGCTAATTATCTGTAGAATTTGACAGGCCTCTCCTCTCATGTAATCTTTCTCCATCTTTCAATCTGTTTCATAAAATGTGACCAATATATTTAGCAATTTGCTAAATTTAGCTTCTGCCTTGGTGGCTCAGATGGTAAAGAATCTGCCTGCAATGTGGGAGACCTGGGTTCAATCCCCGGACCAGGAAGATCCCCTGGAGAAGGAAACTGCAATCCACTCCAGTATTCTTGCCTGGAGAATTCCATGGACAGAGGAGCCTGGTGGGGCTACAGTCCATGGGGTCTCAAAGAGTCAGACACGACTGAGCAAGTAACACTTTCACTTTCACTTCAAATTTAGCTGGAGTTGTTGTGCTGAATTTAAACAGCTTTGTTGTGAACAAAATAATTTTTAAATCTTTTTCTATCAGAACAACTAAATTGGGTCAAATGGGAAGTGTATGGAAACATCATCGTAAACTCTTTAAAAAGTACAACTTTTTCTAGCTGTATCACTGAAACCCATCCACAGGAAAATCTCTTCATTTAGACTCAGAGGACAATTCGGTCACACAGACCTAAGCATTTTTCCTGCAAAGGTGGATTTATTCAAGAATAGCAAAGGAAATGGAATTTAGAAGAAGCAAGCTATATTGCAAAAAGCCATGGGCAAATCCAGAGAGGAATGAAACATTTACAAAGAAAAAGGAGGAAGTTGGGACGGGTTGCTTTGAATGAAAGTCTCTTGGAGAAAAGTGAGAGTTCAGGTCTCCCCAGCTGGGTTCTGTTGGCTGAGTTGCCAGGGTGGTTTCTTTGGTTTGTGTGTGTATTTATTTTTGACTGTGCTGGGTCTTTGCTGCTGCGCAGGCTTTTTTTTTGGCTGGGGTGAGCAGGGGGTTTCTCCTCACTGCAGTATGCAGGCTTCTCATTGCGGTGGCTTGTCTTGTGGCGCATGGGCTCTGGGACAGGCGGGCTTCGGTAGTTCTTGCACGTGGGCTCAGTAGTTGCAGCCCCCAGGCTCTAGAACACAAGCTCAGTAGCTATGGCGCACAGGCTCCGCTGCTCCAAGGCATGTAGGATCTCCCTGGATCAAGGATCGAACCCACGTACCCTGTACGGGCAGGTGGATTCTTTACCACTGAGCCTCCAGGGAAGCCCCAGGTGATTTCTTGTAGGGGATGCAACGCACATCTTCTCCTGTGTGGGCTGTGATAGATAATTCCTTCCTGTAAGTGACACGACTGAAGTGACTTAGCACAGCACACAGTGGAGACACAGGTAGAGAATAGGCTTGTGGACACAGCGAGGTGGGGGGAAGGTGAGAAGAATCGGGAGAGTAGCGTTGTATCATATACACCACCGTATGCAAGACAGATAGCTGGTGGGAAGTAGCTGTATAACACAGGGAGCTCAGTCTGGTGTCTGTGACCACCAAGAAGGCTGGGAGGGAAGCTCAGATGTATCCCTATGGCTAATCCACATGGGGTCGCAAAGAGTCGGACACGACTGAGCGACTGAACTGAACTGAATCCACACCGCTATACTGCAGAAACCAACACAACATTGTAAATCTTCCAATTAAAAATAATTTTTTTAAGTGCTGTCCTTGCATTATTTTGACCACTTACTCCTGATCATTGTCACGGTGAAACAATGGCCTCGGTTTCTTCCTGGCTGTTGACCACTCCTTTCTCAGCTCGTGGCCATCCCAGCCTCTCCACAGGCAGCTCACGGCAACCCAGAAAGGGCTAAACAACCCCAAGTCCAGGTCTTTCATAGCCTAACCTTATCAGTGACATCATTTTTTTTGGGGGGGGGGTCTCATCCTATTATATTCTGCTGTTGAGAACAGGTCACAGGGCCCAGCACACACTGTGGGGGGGGGGGGCGGGGTGAGGGGAGGCACAGCAGGTGCAAACACCAGGAGGTGGGATGGGGTGGGGGCATCTCGCAAGCTGCATGCTACAGACATCAAATTTTAGTGATTATATCCTCTATATCTATTACACTTGGGATGAAATTTTTCCGGAGTCATATTAAAAAATGTATGGGAGGATGAAGAGTATTCCAAAATTCTTAAATAAACAAGTAAAAGGTTTGGAGACCACGGAGCTCAAGGCCTAAAGCAGCTGTGTCCTGTCGCCAGCGGGGGCTCAGGTGGTCGCCACAGGTCCGCCAGCAGCAGGCAAAGGGCCAGTGCTTTGGACCAGGAGAAGATCCACCGCCTCAGACCTGGAGAGCCATTTACAGTCGGTGGGATCTGGGTGGGGGTTATCCGAGGCCAGCAGAGGCGTTCAGGGTTGTCAGGAAAGGGAATGTGGACGACGCTTGTCTCAGGACGAAGGAAGCACACGGTCTGCGGACTCTCCGCAGACTTGGAGCGGGTCTCTGGCGAAAGCGCTGGCTCAGCGCAGCGCCGCGGGAACAGGAGGCCGAGGGCCCCCCGCTCCTCTCCCACCTCCCCCACCTCGCGCAGTCGGAGCCTCGAGAAGGGGGAGGAAAAGCCAGGAAAGGAATCCAGGGAGAAGGTGCGGATATGGAGAGGGGGAACTGAGAAAAAGAACTTCTTCTGACGGCGAAGAAGGGTAAGACCGGAGGCGAGAGCAACGGGCAGACATTAAAATAGTTTTATGGCCTGACTGTAAGAGCGGAGATGGAATATAGGAGTCGGACGAGCTGGAGCGCAGGAGCTGGACGAGGGTTCAGGGAGCAGGCGGGGCGGGAGGAGCGCGGGGAGGATCCAGGGAGGAGCTCAAGGAGGAGCCCGGGAGGAGCTGGGGAGGAGCTGGGGAGAAACGCGGGGAGGAGCGCGAGGCGGAGCCCCGGAGGAGGGCGCACCTGGGACGCACGTCGGGGAGGGACGCGCGGAAGGACTGTCCCGGCCGAGCCCTCCCCTCTGCGTGGCCCGCCCCGGCCAGGGCTGGAAGCCGGAAGCAGGCGCAGGAGAACGACTCGGGACTCAGCCGAGGGGATCCCTGGGGCGCGCCCTCGCTGCGCCCCCAGCCAGGGCGCGAGCCCTCCGCGAAGGGCCGGGGCCATGGGGGCTCCGCGCCGCTGGGCGCGCGTGTTTCCCGGGCCCCCGCCGGGGCCGTCGCTCCTACTCTTCCTCCTGCTCCTGCGCCCGCCGGGCCTCGGTCTCGCCTCCCTGAGGCTCTTGGACCACCCGGCGCCCGTGTGCTCCCAGGAGGTGAGATCGGATCCGTCCCGGGGGGTGGAGGTGGGGGGGTGGGGTCGGGTGGGGGTGGGGCTAGCCCAGGATGCGGTCTGTCCGGCAGGCGGCCGGGGGCAGGGGCTGGAGTAGCGGGGTTTCAGGGGTTCCGAGACTTGGGCACAAGAGCAGGCCGCCCTGGGCAGGACACGCCGAGCGTCGCGAGTTGCGGTGAGAGCCAGGGAAGAGACGGAGTTTGCTGGGAAAGATCGCGTAGCGCGGGTTGCACAACCTGGGCAGGCGTCCCGGTGGCGCCTCCGGAGGGAGCCTCGCAGTTGGGGAAGGACTTGGGGGAGGCGCGCCGCCCGGAGGCGGGGCCTGAGGTGGACGAGGCGGGACCGACCCGGTGCCAACCCCAGTAGTCCAGCCCTCCTCCCCGCGAGCCGGTCCCGGGGGACCCCGCGGCCGCAGCGGCTGGCGCACGAGCCCCGGGTCTGCGGGGCAGCTTCCGGGGAGAGTTGTAAGGGCAGCGCGATGACCCCTCCGGGCGAGCCCTGGGCACCGCGTGGACCCTCCGGACGGCGCCCCCTCCGGCCCACACCGCCCGCCCGCGTCTGGAGTCCCGCGGGGCTGTAGGCACCCGTCAGTTGCCGGCTGTGCCCACAGGAAGCGACACAGCCACACCCACCGCCGGGTAGTGGCCTTGGGGTGGAGGCCCGTCTTAAGGGAAAAGAGACAGACGGTGCTGGCCGCGCGCTGCCCTCTCCCGCCGCTCCTCTCGGTTTCCTCTGCCCCCTCCCCTTCACCTCTGACCCTAAGACATGACGCTCCTTATCTGAGTCAGAGGATGTTGAACAACCAAAGTGGTATTTCTCCCTATCTAATGTCTCGGAGGATTCATAAGAGGGTGAAATGTCAGTGACTCTTTCTTTTTTTTTTTTAACATGAACCATGTTGGGAAAGGTCCTTGTGACCCCCTACTCCTGGGCAGAGCAGGAGACCCACTCAGCAGGTCCTACTTGGGAACTCTGCTCTCTGGGACTCAGTTCATTTTTAGATGGCCTTTTGCTGGCTGTCTGCAAAATACAAGGTCCTGAAACAACAAAGACACACTCGCTGATGACGGATGTTGGGGCAGTAAATCACAGAAGTCAGCCTGGAGCAGGAGCCTCTGTCAGCCAGGAGCGATGGAGTTCCAGGGAACAGAGAAGCTCCTGCTGCCCGGGTGCCCTTCCTGCAGAGAGGGCACTTGGGCAGCCCTCCAAGAGAGTCTAGAGCATTCCAGGAGGGGGAAATGACTGAGCCAAGGCCCGAGGGTGAGCAGGGGCTTGGCTTGATGGCGGGGGACCAGGAGCTGGAGAGGGACCCTGGGCTGTTTGTCTACACCTGCCTCCTGTACACCTGGCCAGAGAACAGGGCCCCACTGCCAGCTGGCTCCCCTGAAAAGAGAGGGGTGAGGCCCCCGATTTCTGTCCCTCCACTGGCGCTTCCATGGAAGGAGCACCATTTAGTGACTTGATCTCAGAGGACCTGGCTTCGCATCCTGACTTCACCACCTACAGCCCAGGGCCATAAGCACAGGCCATGGGGGCTGACAGATGTTTGTGGACTGAAAAGAGGAAGGGGAGGGTGAGCAGGTGGATGACAGCCAGCTCTGTCCAAGAGGCAGCAGTGGGCAGAGAGACCCACAGCTGGTGCCAGCTGCTCGGAGTTAGCCAGGGAGCTGGTGCTCCTCAGCAAGAGAAGCCCGCCCTCCACAACCTGAGAGTAGCCCCCGCTCGCTGCAGCTGGAGAAAGCCAGTGCATAGCAGCAAAGACCCAGCACAGCCAAAAAGAAATAAATTTTAAAAATAAAGTGGTGAGGTGGTGATGGTACCTACCTCATAGGGCTATTGTAGATTCAATGAGCTCTCCATACAAAGTGCTACCGATGCCTGGCCCAGGAGAGCTCAGGGAACACTGGCCACTACCACCTAACACTGTCTTCAACATCGTGGGCGTCTTCTCTGGGTTTCTGTAGGAGGTCCAACGTGGTGCTGTTCATAAGCTCATAAACAGTGTTCTAGTCCTGTTGTTTTTCCATCGTTCAGTCCTGTCTGACTCTCTGCAACTCCATGGACTGCAGCACGTCAGGCTTCCCTATCCTCCACTATCTCCCAGAGCTTGCTGAAACTCATTTCCATTGAGTCAGTGATGCCATCCAACCATCTCATCCTCTGTCATCCCCTTCTCCTCCTGCCTTCAATCTTTCCCAGCATCAGGGTGTTTTTCTGAGGAGTTGGCTCTTCACATCAGGTGGCCAAAGTATTGGAGCTTCAGCTTCAGCATCAGTCCTTCCAATGAATATTCAGGACTGACTTCCCTTAGGATGGACTGGTTGGATCTCCTTGCAGTCCAAGGGACTCTCAAGCATCTTCTCCAACACCACAGTTCAAAAGCATCAATTCTTCGGCGCTCAGCCTTCTTCACAGTCCAACTCTCACATCCATACATGACCACTGGAAAAACCATGGCCTTGACTAGACGGCCCTTTATTGGTAAAGGAATGTCTCTGCTTTTTATAAGCTGTCTGTGTTGGTCATGGTCATTTCATGGCTGCAATCACCATCTGCAGTGATTTTGGAGTCCAAGAAAATAAAGGCTGTCACTGTTTCCATTGTTTCCCCATCTATTTGCGATGAAGCGATGGGACGAGATGCCATGATCTTAGTTTTCTGAATGTTGAGTTTTAAGCCAACTTTTTCACTCTGCTCTTTCACTTTCATCAAGAGGCTCTTTAGTTCTTCGTGTTCTGCCATAAGGGTGGTGTCATCTGTGTTCCTGATGTTATTAATAGTTCTCCTGGCAATCTTGAGTCCAGCTTGTGCTTCTTCCAGCTCAACATTTCCTATGATGTATTCTGCATATAAGTTAGATAAGCAGGGTGACAATATACAGCCTTGACGTACTCCCTTCCCGATTCAAAACCAGTCTGTTGTTCCAAGTCCAGTTCTAACTGTTGCTTCTTGACCTGCATACAGATTTCTCAGAAGGTAGGTAAGGTGGTCTGATGTTCCCATCTCTTTCAGAATTTTCCACAGTTTGTTGTGATCCACACAGAAAGGCTTTGGCATAGTCAATAAAGCAGAAGTAGATGTTTTGCTGGAACTCTCTTGCTTTTTCTGTGATCCAGCAGATGTTGGCAATTTGATCTCTGGTTCCTCTGCCTTTTCTAAATCCAGCTTGAACATCTGGGAGTTCATGGTTCACGTACTATTGAAATCTGGCTTGGAGAATTTTGAGCATTACTTTGCTAGCATGTGAGATGAGTGCAACTGGAAATATACTCACTCATATCATTTCTCTTGAATAAATATTCTCTTAAATAAATTTTAAATAATTTAAATAATTAAATAATTTCTCTTAAATAAATATTCACATATTGTTTCTTCTATTTCTGTTTAATATTGTTCTACATTTGGAGAAATTTCCTGAATTTTATAACCTAGTTTTTCTATGGATTTTTTTTTATTTTCATGGTTCATTTTTTAATTAATTTATTTATTTTTAACTCAAGGATAATTGCTTTACGATCTTGTGTTGGTTTCTGCCAAATATCAACATGAACCAGCCACTGGTATACATATGTCCCCTCCCTCTTGAAACTCTCTCCCACCTTCCTCTCCTTCACGGTTCGTTTTTATTTCTGTTTGCTCATTTTTCCATAGTACTCTGTCCTGTCATATGGATATAGTGTCCTCTCATTTCTTTGAGACCATTATAATTTTAATTTATTCTGCTCCCAGCATTATCTTATTTCCTCCAAGAGCATTCTTGTAAGTTGCTGGGTTTTTTAACTATTTTCATACAAATCTGGTACTCTTTGGTTGTCTGAGAATATTCAAGCCTAAGGTTCTAAAAGCTCATTGGATGCCCTGTGGAACAGACCGTGTGGATCAATCGCTGGACTTAACGTAGGGGTCAGGCTGGTGGTGACCGTGGCCTCTCAGATGTGGAAGTCTGTTTCTGGAGGTCTTGTCTCTGGGCTTGGCTACCAGCGTCCTGAGCTCAGGGCAGGAAACGAGGCTCAGGTGACACCCAGCTCCTAAAGCCACTGAGAAAATGGCAGTTCCTTTCCACCATGTGTTGCGCCCACTTCTTGCCCTGCATCTCCTCAGTTGTCAGGAGAGCAGAGTACGGGGGTGGGGGGGAATACGTCCCCCCAGGAGTGGCCCCAAAAGTGAGAGGGAAGGCGCGTGCATTTCATTCCTGAGTGTGAGCCCAGGGACACCGGAGCCCGGCTGGCGGATCCGAGTTCTTTCTCAGCTGTAATTACCTGCTTCTCTTTTCCGCAGGGGCTGAACTGCACAGTCAAGAACAGTAAGTCACCTGCTTTTTCTCTTCTCAAGTTGCCCTGATGCGGTGCTGACCCCATACTGAGTTGACGAGGGACCCAGTCCCCAGCGGGAGGACCCCTGAGACTCAGGGCCGCACCCGTCATCAGGGTTTTGGAAGAATTCTCTGGGGCGCCACAATACGACCTGGCTCTGCAGTGTGACCCTTTAGCCAGAGCTGTCACCCTGCAGTGGGCGATATCTGGGGTGGGATCTTGCTTTGTGTTTTAATCCAAGGAGGAGGCGCACTGTTCAAGAGTCCATGCTCATTAGGTACCCAACACATAAAAACAGAGCAACTCTTATGGCTGCCCCGTGTCTCCTGCCCACTTCCAACCACTGCTTCATCTCAAAGCCACAGGCGTGCTTTGTCATCTCTCCTGTAATGTCAAAGCTTCCCCATGACCCCGGAAGGGCATCAAAAGAGCTGTGAGCCCAGTTTTGGTCTTGGGGTCATGGCCTGACCGTGAAGGCTCCTGGACCCCACCAGGCATCCTCTTTGGGCTGCATCTCTGTCCCTTAGAGCCCGCAAGCCTCTGATTTCTGCCTCTCCTGCTCCCAGGTACCTGCCTGGACGACAGCTGGATCCACCCTCGGAACCTCACCCCCTCATCCCCCAAAAACGTGCAGACCCAGCTGCGCTTCGCCCACACACAGCAAGGACACTTGCTTCCCGTGGTTCACATCGAGTGGACGCTGCAGACAGATGGTGAGTGGGCATTCGGGGTGCTGCCCACCTCTGGGTGGGTCCACAGACTGGGCCTCCTAGTCCTCCCACCAGACTCAGAATTGGGCTCCCAGCCCTATGCTCAGACACGAGGGCCAGTTCAGAGAAAGGACCCATCAGTTCAGGCAGTGAGTCCTTTTTCAGAGTTCTAGATGTTAACCCACCATCCTCCACAGAAGACCCTTCTTCAGCCCCAAATCTTCATCACCCTGGAAATCACATCTGGTCATGACCCATCTGACTGTAGGCTGGCCCTTCTGACAGCACCCCTCCAACAACTCAGCCTCTTGGGGGCGGGGCAGTGTGCACACCTGGGAAGACTGGGTGACGAGGGCGCCCAGGCCTGTGGATGGCCGGGTGAGTCCCTTGCTAAGGCTCGCTACGTCCTCAAGGTCGAGGACCCCCCCCCCGACACCCACAGTCAGTGTCCCCAGCAGCCTAGCCACGAATTTGCAACGCTTTCCCTTTTGGCCCAGGGTAAAGCATCTTCGCCCCTGTCCAGCAAGGGGTAGCTGTCCAGAGGCAGTGGCTAACCCAGCCCAGAGGGAGCTGGAAGGAGCAGGAAGCAGGGGTGGGTTAGACGGCCCGCACAGCAGACAAGAAATAACCCCCCCACCCCCGGCGGCTAGCCATCCTTGGTCTCACCTGTGCTTCTCTCCTCCCTCGACCTCCAGCCAGCGTCCTCTACCTGGAGGGGGCAGAGCTGTCCATCCTGCAGCTGAGCACCAATGAGCGTCTGTGTGTCAGGTTTGAGTTTCTGACCACACTGAGGCATCATCACAAGCGGGTAAGAGTCCCACCAGGGTGGGCGGTGGTGACCGCGAGGAGCGGTGTGCACACATACACACACACGCATGCACCCCGCTCTTCCTCCCCACCTCACGTCCAGGCTCGTTGTTGGGAGGGCAGCTTCCTTGGCCAGCGCCTGCCGTCAGCCAGGGTCTCCTCCAGGTGCAGGGGCTCTGCCCAGCGCAGAGCAGCCGTGGTTTCCACCACAGTTTCTGTTCCTTCTGCTGCTTGGAGCCAGAATGGGTTCGTGTTTAGTTTGATCAAAGCGCTGATTCCCAGTGTATAATCCCAAGCCCGGCAGTACCACCAGGGGATTGCTAGAAATGCAGGTTCCAGGTAGCCCCCCAGACCTCCTGAACCAGAGGCTGGAGTGTTCAAACGGCTGCAGTTGGTGGTGACAAGCCGTCCAGTTGATCCTGATGCAGGCTCGTCTCAATTCTGCCGGTTTATGTCTGACAAGTGGTCAGAGGCAAAGCTCCCAGAACACAAGCAGCAAAGACAGATCCCCTGTGCTGTGTTTAGTGAGGACAGGACCCCCAAACTACTACCAGGAGGACAGGGAGGACCAGGGACCCCAAGCGGTCCACCAGGGGAGCTGGAGTCAGTGCGTCTTATCTCCATCGGCCAAAAAAAGTTTGAGCAAAAACAACGCTGTGAGGCCCAGGGTTGGATGGGGAACCTCGTAGCCTCCCACTGTACTTTCGTGCTCCAGAGACCCTGCTTTCCCTTCCACGGGGCAGAGCCACGTAACAAGTGGTCTTCAGCTGCCCGTGGGTCCCAGCGGCCTGCAGCCCTGGAGTTGGAGGGGGCTGATGGGGGAGGGGTGCCTCCAAACTCGCCCACATTCTCTTGCCTTTGGCCCTGCTGTCTCCTAATGAGGCCAGAGCCAGGTGTTTGTAAACAGGCAGGAAGACCAGAAGAAACACAGAACAGGGACACAATGCCTCTGACTGGGGAGCTTGCGGCCTGGTTGTTCCCTCCCTGTGTTGATGAATCCTTCAGGGACAAGTGGGGAGGTCTTTGGGCTCAGGTAAGAGCTGTGACCGTTTGACCTCCCCTCCTCCTGTCTCCTAGTGGCGATTTGCCTTCAGCCACTTTGTGGTAGAACCCAGAGAGGAGTACGAGGTGACCGTCCACCACCTGCCTAAGCCCATCCCTGACGGGGACCCAAACCACCAATCCAGAAACTTCCTGGTGCCCGGTAAGAGCAACACCCCCCAGCGTGCCCTTCACCTCTCGCTCTGTGGTCGGCCTGTGGAACCCACGGGACAAACAGGTGCAGGGCTGGGGCTCCTGGGCGGGGGGCTGCAGCCTCCACTCCCTAAGGCGGAGTCCGTTCTCTGCGGCACCAACTTGGTGTTGGCCCAAGACCCCGGGAGTTCTATGGGAACTGAGTCCTTTGTCTGGCATGTCCTACTCAGAAAGTGTTGGGAAGACAGGCCCGTCCCCAGAGAGCTGTGGCCTCACTCCCCGCCCCCTCCCAGCCCTGGCTCCTCGCTCCTCCCACGTCCCACCTGCATGTATCTGGCACCAGCCCCTCTTCCCCTGCTCCCTCCTCCTGGGATGCTTGCCAGGCTCATCTTCCAAAACAGCATTTGATGCATCTGCACCTCTGGGTGCATCTCTGTCCTCCCCGGAGTCTCTGCCACGGCCCGCCTTTCTCGTTGTCCGGAGCTAAGAGCACTCGAATGCCCAGCCCCTGGAGGACAGGGCCTGCGCCTTACACTCACCTGGACAGCCTCCAGACCCTTGTGAACAGCCCGGCGTGTGGGAGGCGATTGGGAAATGCTTGCTGAGGCCATCCACATTGCCGGAGCACCCCTTGCACACACAAAACATGCACACACATGCACCCATGCATATACACAGATGTGCACGTGCGTGCAAATTCACTCGTGTACACATGCCAGCATCTTGACGTAGCCGTGGCACAATATCACAGTCTCCTTCTATGGCCCCTCCAGCTGGAATGGCATCACCGGAGGACAGGGACTTCGTCTCACTCCTGGCTATATCTCCCAGGCCTCACACAGCGCCTGGCACATACTGGAGGCTCAATAAGTATTTGTCAGATGAGTGACACTCCCCGATCCCCCTCCTAGCCCCCCATCCCTTAAGCGGACTGACTCAGCCCGTCGCTCACAGTGATTCACGCCTGTCACATCTTCTTAAACCAATAAGAAGGCTGCAGTCAAGGAAATGGGGGACCAAGAAGCCGTCTCCGGGGGAGCAGTCTTCCCAGGGTCCCCAGGTTGGCAGTGCCATGGAATCACCTGGGAATTTGTCAGAAATGCAGCTTCCCAGGCCCACCCCAGATGGGGCTGAACCAAGACTCCCATGAGCATGCGTGGAAGTTGGGGAAATGTCACCATTTGCCGAGGGGGACTAAGCCCATCTCCCCTCAAGGGCAGAAGCAGATCCAGGGAGGAAGCCCCCAGAGAGGGGGAACAGGAGTAGACCAGGACCCCTCAGTCCAAGAACAAGTCTGGGGAGGGGGCTTCTGCCTGAATCTGGAAGTTTCTGGAAGGATGAGTGGTAAGGTGGCCAGGGCAGCCCCAGGCCTAGGGCCTCTGACCCATGACAGCGTCCATCCTGGGGCTCCTCTGAAGGGGCCACCCTTGGACAGGCTCCCAGAAAGCAGACGGTTGTTACCTCTGGTGTTGGAGGTTGTGTAAGACAAGCTCTCCAAGGCAGGGGCTGACGGTTGCACTTCTTCCCGGTCCACAGACTGCAAGGACCCCAGGATGAAGGACACCACGCCATGCGTGAGCTCAGGTAACCGTGGGGGCAACCATGTGGGAGCTTTACTTGGGTCACACACACATGCACACAGACACACAAGCGTGCACATACGTGCACACATGCACATGTGCAAGCACGCTCGCCCCCCTTCCTGACTCCTGGTCATGTTGTGCCCATGGGATAGGCAGCCTGTGGGACCCCAACATCACTGTGGAGACCCTTGAGGCCCACCAGCTGCGGCTGAGCTTCACCCCGTGGAATGAGTCCACCAGTTACCAGGTCCTGCTGCACAGCTTCCCGCCTGCAGAGAACCAGAGCTGCTTCCAACATGTTGTCGACATGCCCGTGGTAACTGCCCTCTCTGCCGCTTTCCTAAACCATCAGCCCGGCTCAGGGCACCCTCTCCACCCTTGAGGGCCAGGCGCTCAGGCTGGGCTTAGAGCATGTGACCTCCCTTCCCGTGTGTGCAGACTGAGGCTGATGTGCACTTGGAGAGTGGCTGGTGTGAGGTGGGTGTGTGGCTGGTGTGTAGTTGATATGTGGCTGGTGTGTGCCTGGCATGTGGCTAGTGTGCGCTTGGACAGTGGCTGGTGTGCGCTTGGAGAGTGGCTGGTGTAAGGTGGGTATGTGGCTGGTGTGTAGTTGATATGTGGCTGGTGTGTGCCTGGCATGTGGCTGGTGTGCGCTTGGAGAGTGGCTGGTGTGAGGTGGGTGTGTGGCTGGTGTGTAGTTGATATGTGGCTGGTGTGTGCCTGGCATGTGGCTAGTGTGCGCTTGGACAGTGGCTGGTGTGCGCTTGGAGAGTGGCTGGTGTAAGGTGGGTATGTGGCTGGTGTGTAGTTGATATGTGGCTGGTGTGTGCCTGGCATGTGGCTGGTGTGCGCTTGGAGAGTGGCTGGTGTGAGGTGGGTGTGTGGCTGGTATGTAGTTGCTCTTGCAGCTGACAGGAGCCCTGTCTCTGCCCTGTGCACTCAGCCCTCTGTCCTCCCCTCCCCGACATACTCCTGGTCCTCTTTTTGCTTTGTTAATTTCATGATTGCAAAGAGGATTAGAAGACTGTACAATGTGCACATGAGGACAAGGTGGGGGGTCAAGGTGAGGCAGCAAGACAGAGCCAGGGTGGGGCCGCTGCTGGACACCTGCGTCTACACCTTGGTCCCCAGTGGCCGGGGCGTCTGATGCGGTCCTGGGGATGCAGTCCTGGGGATGGCTGCTCCTCCTGGAGCCGGACCTGCAGCCCCTCTCCCCAGGGAGGGGGCCCCCGGGGCGCATCCCAGCCAGGGTCAGGGCCTCACCGTCCCTCCGCCCTGCAGCCCGCACAGGAAGCCGCCCCGCAGCGCTGCCACATCACGGTCACCCTGCGGGACTCCAGCTGGTGCTGCCGCCACCACGTGCAGGTGGGGAGCAGGGTGGGATGGGGTGGGCGAAGGGCAGGTAGGCAGCTAGGGGGGGGTCATGCACCCCCTGGACCCAGCACCGCTACCTGGGAATTTCCTGCCCAGCCACCAGCCTCAGCCAGGCAGGGTCCTCTGCCTGCTCCCGCTGGCGGGACGCCTGCTCAGCAGCCATGGAGACGTCCTGGAGAGGCTGGCGGGTTCCTGGCGGGCCTGTGAGCCCCCAGCCTCTCCCCCACGCTCTGCCTCACAGATCCAGCCCTTCTTCAGCAGCTGCCTCAACGACTGCCTCCGACACTCGGTGTCCGTGGCCTGCCCGGAGGTCTCGCACACCCCAGGTGGGACACGCAGCTGCCAGGGGCCACGGGGAAGCAGGGTGGGCGAAGGTCAGCAGCCCAGACTGCACCATGACCTGGTCTGGGGGGAAGGGGCAGTTGTCCAGGCCTGTGTCGTGCAACTTTAGAGAGAGACTCCAGCTTGGACTCCTCGCTGACTTTTGTTAGCTGTGTGACCTCGGGAAAAGCACTGAGCCTTTCTGATCTTCAATTTATATGACTGGAAAATTGGGGATTCTTTATTGTCACAGTTACAGTTAACACCATGTACTGAGTGAGCAAAGTGCTCTAACACGTCTGCTTTTAGTTCTCACAAACTCTGAGTCATAGTACTATCTGACTAGTGCTGTGTACTAGGTACTACACACTATAGTACTGTGCACTGTTCACTATAGTATTGGTACTGTGTACTAAGTGCTAAGCTCTATGTGCTGGGCAGTATGCACTATAGTACTGTGTGCTATGTACTAAGTACTGGGTACTATGCACTGTAGTATAGATACTGTGTACTGTATAGTACTAAGTATATTTTACTGTACACTATGTACTGTGTACTAAGTATTACATGGTTCTGGGTACTATATACTATGGACCAAGTGTGCACTATGTACTGTGCGCTATCACTGCTGACAACTGAAAGTCTGTCCCTGTTCTCCTTGCAGACGCCGCTGAAGGTGAGGCTGACTCTTTCCAGGCTGAGACACCTCAAGGGCCACGGAGAGGTCCCTGCCTAGGCTGGTGTGGGGTCAGGCTGCACGAGGAGACACCCCAGGGGAGCAGCCTGGGGTGGGCAGTGGGCCGGGCCCCAGGGCTGGCACAGCAAAGAGGACTCCCAGGGTGGGCAGTGGGCAGGGCCCCAGGGTGTCACACCACTCACACCACCCTCCCGCCACAGACCACACGCCTCTGTGGGTGTCTGCGTTCATCACAGGCCTCTCCATCCTACTGGTGGGCTCCGTCATCCTGCTGATCCTCTGCATGACCTGGAGGCTACCAGGTAAGAGCGGGGCTACAGCCCACCTGGGGTTTCTGCTCTGCCCCTCCCTGTTCCCAGACCCTTCTCCCCACGCCAGCCCTAAGTCTGTGCTCAGGACCCTGCACCCCCAGCCCTGCAGGCTTTTAAGAAGCATCAGTCCCCCACCCTGGGCCCGATCTGGCCACGTTCCAAGCAGGAGGGAACATGGGTCTCTGGGGTGGGGGTTGGCCTCTCCCTGCCCCTCCATGACCCTGATCTGGGTGGCCGTACCCTCTGTGACCACAATTCGTGCAGGGGAAGGTCACCAAGCCAGGCGTGAGGCCTGTCGAGAGCGTCCTTCCACAGAGGGTCCCTGGGAGGGTTGGGAGGCTGTTCTTGGGCCGCACATCTGACCTTTTCCCAAAGGGCCCACTTCTTGGGGCGAGAGAAGGACCTCATGGTTCTGGGGAGCAGCCCAAAGATGGGAGTTGAAGTCAGGTGCCAAAAACCCTCCTTGGCCTCTGTGTGGCTCCAGAGAGTCAGCCCCACACCATGGGATCCCTCACTGGGTCCAGGAGGGGAGGTCACTTAAGGACGCTGATTCCCCGCATCACCTTCAGAATACAAGGAGGCCGCAAAGGGGCCAGGGGCGCCACTTCCGGAGACGTCTCGGAAGGCTTGTGCCTCCTGCAAGGACAGGTCTTGGGGACAGGCTTTCCCTGAAAGGGGAGTCTGTTTGGGGGCAGCCACTCAGGTTGTAACCTCCTAGGCACCATTCTGGGGGCCCTAGCCCAGTCAGTGGTGCCAAATACTTGTGACCCAGGTGGTGGGTATGTTGGATGAGCCGGGCACTTAACCCACAGACCCATTTCACAGAGGAAGAAACCAAGCTTCAGAGACATCGATACCTCCCCCAGGTCACACAGCGGTCGTGGGAGACTTGGTCTCCCTGCCAAGGCCCAGAGCAGCTAGGAGGTGCTCCTCGGCCCCTCCCGGGTCGCGAGACAGCCTTGTAAAACCTGTGCCGCCTGCACAGACACTTCTGGAGCAGTCCTGGCCTTGCCTTTCTTTTCAGGGTTCCGTCAAGGAAAACATGAAGATGGCACCAAAGACACAGGTGGGCACTTCTGGTTTGGGTGGCCTGGCTTTAGGGGGAGGCTGTTCACACTGGCCTGGAGGAGCTCCCAGGTCAGTTCCTGTCCCTCGGGAGATGTCACCTGCCGGGGACCCACCTCCAGCCCCGAGCAGAGGGACCTCACAAAGCAGGAGGACTGGGCTCACAGCTAATCCCTGAACAAGAAGGGAAGGTCAGGGCCCCTAGTGAGCAACTGTGTCCATGCCAGAGATAGGCCTTGATGTCTTGAAGAAAAGATAATTCTAACTAACGTGCAGGCTGCAGGCCAGGGAGGAAAGTGAAAGACACTCTTCCCTAAAGGCACAGACTATTTTGCAGGCAGCCAGTGAGGCCTGGCAGCCGCCTCGGGCATTTTCTGGGGTCTCAGCTCCATTTCTTGGGCTCGGGAGCCAAGCTCAGCCTGTTTCCTGTCCCTCACCGGCAGGCCAGGCCTGTGATGTGTGGTCAGCACTGAAACGCCTGAAACCACACCCTGGTTTCCTTGTTTCCCCCAGAGATCCTGCCCGCTGCCACCAGCCTGACCCCCCCGCCCCTGAAGCCCAGGAAGGTCTGGATCGTCTACTCCGCCGACCACCCCCTCTACGTGGACGTGGTCCTCAAGTTCGCCCAATTTCTGCTCACCGTGTGTGGCACCGAAGTGGCCCTGGACCTGCTGGAGGAGCAGGCCATCTCAGAGGTAGGGGTCATGACCTGGGTGGGGCGCCAGAAGCAGGAAGTGGCAGACAGCAACTCCAAGATCGTCGTCCTGTGCTCCCGAGGCACCCGGGCCAAGTGGCAGGCGATGCTTGGCTGGGAGGACGCCGCCGCCGTGCAGCTCCGCTGCGACCACGGGCAGCCGGCGGGGGACCTGTTCACGGCGGCCATGAACATGATCCTGCCGGACTTCAAGAGGCCGGCCTGCTTCGGCACCTACATCGTCTGCTACTTCAGCGACATCAGCTGCGAGGCGGACGTGCCCGACCTGTTCAACATCACCTCCCGCTATGAGCTCATGGACCGGTTCGAGGAGGTCTACTTCCGCATCCAGGACCTGGAGATGTTCGAGCCGGGCCGCATGCACCGCGTGGGGGCGCTCGCGGCCCAGAACTACCTGCAGAGCCCCAGCGGCCGGCAGCTCTGCGAGGCAGTGCAGCGCTTCCGTCGCTGGCAGGCCGAGCGCCCGGACTGGTTCGAACTGGAGAACCTCCGCTCGACGGACGGCCTGGACCTCCCGTCCCTGGACGAGGCGGCCTTCGAGGAGGAGCCGCTGCCCGAAGGAAGGATCGTCCGGCAGGAGCCGCTGATACGGGAGCCCACCTCCCGGGACCACGTGCTGGTGAAGCTGCTCCTCGCCAGGGAAGGAGGGGGCGGCCTGGCGCGGCTGGAGCCCCAGCCCCGGCCCCCGGGGCAGCCGGCAGCCCCAACGCTCCAGACCATGGTGGTCCCTGTGGACAGGGTCCCTCGGGCTCAGGTGGTGGAGCCCGTCCCACAGGAGGTGGGGAGCGGCGCGGGCCGGCTGGCCCTGCTGGAGGGAGAAGAGGCCTGCCCGCTGTTGGGGGGCCAGGGTCCCCGGCGGAACAGCGTCCTCTTCCTCCCCGTGGGGCGGCTCCCGCCCCCCAAGCAGAACCCGAGCCTCCAGGACCTGCTCACGCCCCCCGAGGAGGAGCAGCGGCGGTCTGTGCAGTCTGACCAGGGCTACATCTCCAGGAGCTCCCCGCAGCCCCCCGACGACGACGACGACGACAACGGGGAGGGGGTCGGGGAGGAGGACGGGGGACAGCCGCTGTCCCCCCAGGGCCTGGAGAGCCTGCGCAGCCTCCAGCTGCTGCTCTTTTTCCAGGAGCTTAGCAAGAACCCCGGCCTTCAGCCCGAGGGGCCGCCATGCGAGGCCCTCCCCCAGCTGGGGCGGTGAGTGAGCACGTGTATGCGTGTGAGCACATGTGTGCGTGTGTGCACGTGTGGGCTTGCGCCCATGAGGCCGCACTTTTAAAGGTAGCCAGCTTGACTGTGGGAGAAGGAAATGGCAACCCACTCCAGTGTTCTTGCCTGCAGAATCCCAGGGACAGGGGAGCCTGGTGGGCTGCCATCTATGGGGTTACACAGAGTCAGACACGACTGAAGCAACTTAGCAGCAGCAGCTTGACTGCGTCCCCTTTGCTTTTCTTCGGGTCCCTGTGTGGTCACCTTCCATCCCCAAGACCCCATGGCCCATTCCCAGGAGCTAAAGGACAGACCATCTGCCATTCCTCCCTTCGGCCTTTATCTTGGGTCCAGTATAGCCCTGACCGCCAAGGAACTGCTCCTCTAGTGGGAGGGTCGGGGCAGCACACAGGGCAAGACGTGGTGGCCAAAGGGGTGCCGGGGTGGAGTGGGGGGTGGAGGGCAGGTGGAGTTCTGGGTCTGGGGCAGTGGGGCAGTGTGTAACTGATCCTGCCGCAGAAGGTGAGCCCATGGGCCCAGCTTGGGGAGGCCTGGGGGCCAGGCTGGGGTTGGGGCATCAGGCCCTGATGCTAAAGACCAGGGCTTCTTTACCAGGATGCCCTGTTCCCCGCAGAGGAGGCTGTAGATCAGACACACTGGTCATTTCCAGAGAAAAACTGGATAGAAGTGAATGAGCCCGGATGGCCTCAGCAGGGCCTGAACCCACATGTGGCCTCGGTCAGTGGGAGAGCTTTGGCCAAGGATTCTTCCAGGGTTGCGGGCTGAGCACTGGGCTATAGCATCCAGGCTCAAGAAGAACAAGGAGCCCCCAGCCCTGTGCATACTGGGGTCACTGTAGGTTCTCTTTGCCTGAACCTGAGTCCTCCACTGGAGGTTCAAGCACCTGCAAGGAGGAGGGGATTCTGAAATTCAAGGAGAAATCAGATACTGCGTGTACATGTGTGCGTGTGTGAAAGCAAGCTCACTGATAAAAGAATGAATAAATTTTTAAACTCTGATTACAGTTTCTGGCTGTCACTTCGAGTCACATGCTATACGGGTCGTGAGGCTCCTGGCTGCAGAGGCTTTTCTCATGGTGAGGTTGTGCCTGGTAGTAGCAGGCTGTTGAGGCCCAGGTCCTGGACAGTGCAAGGTCCACACCAGCCCCACACGCCAAAGGACCAGGCATGGGAGTGCGACAGGCTGGCGTCCATGACCCCCCCACATGCCTTGGTTAATACCTGGTCCCCAGTGTGTGATGGTGTTGGGAAGGGCTTCTGGGAGGAAGGGGGTCATGGAGTGGGGTCCCATGGATGGGATAAGTGCCCTTGTAGGAACTCCTACAGAACACTGCCCCCTGCACCCAGGCAAGGACACTGCAAGACTGCCGTCTGTGAATCTAGAATCCGCCGGCACCCTGACCTTGGACTTCCAGGCCCAGCTCTGTTTCCGCTGTTCATAGTCTGTGCAGTCTTGGGCGTTCCATTCTAGCAGCCAAGAGGACAAAGTCAGAGGAGCCGAGACCTCCCACCCTCCAGCCTCCAGAGCGCCATCCCCCGATGATGTTAGGTGGGCATCGCTGGGTGCAGATGCCCGCGCAGCTCTCTGGGACGATCCCCCCACTCCCAGTCATCCCGTGCTCAATGTGCAGAGTGTGGGTGAGCCAGGTGGTGCCTGCGGCAGGGTGTCCCGGCCCTGTGGCCCCTGGCCTGGTCTTGGGAAACACTCTCCGCCTGGACCACCTTCCCCACAGACCTCGGACTTCTTCTATGCTGGTCCCTGAGACGAGACGACCCAGCTGTCACCATCCACCAGGTCCCTTTCTCATGACAGCTGCCATTTCTTTCCTCACGACTTTACTGAGACACGATTCACAGCTCACACAGTTCACCACAGACCCTGTACAAGTCAAGGCTTTGGGGAGTTCAGAGTTCAGCAACTTTCAGCATAATCAATTTTGAAACATTTTTCTTCCTCCCCAAAGAAACCCAGCCTCCCTAATCATCACCCCATGACCCCAAATGTCCCATCGCTGGGCAGTCACTAATCTTTCCATCGGTGGGTGTCCCTATGTGGACATGGCAGATATAAACGGAGTCAGGAAGATCCCCAGGTAATCCACCCTTGTTCCACTCATGTCCCCCCTCCTTCCCTAGAGGCCCCAGCCTCACAGTGGTCTCAGTCTAAGTATCACCCAAATGGCAAGAGCATCAGGTATGAATAAGGCCAGGTCTCGCTTTCCATACTATTCTGAACCACAGCTAGTAAAATTGTGCCTCACCCAGAAAGGCCCTTTGATAACAAGTGTCCTCTAGGCTGTGACCCCCACGCCTCGGGGCCCTCCCCAAGCAGAGTGCACAGAAGGGGCTCAAGGATGCGGGAGGATCCCTGGCCATACAACCCGTGTGGATGTCCACAGCTTTTTCTCTAGGAAAGTGAGAAATGGCTAACAGGTCCTCTGGACATAGCACGCCACACGGGTTCTGAACCAGCTTCTCTTTCCTGCTCAGGAAGGTCCTCAGAGGTGCTCAGGTTTCGGAGGGGCTTTTGTTCGTCACTTTAATGTCCACTCTCGGCACCTGGAGCTGGGCCTCTGAACGCCTGCTGTGATGGGTTTTGCTCATTTGCTGCTTATCTTTGCCTCGGGCAGAAGGGAGAAGGTGCTCAGCCGCGGGACTCCCAGGATGCAGCTCCTGCCCCTGCTTTTTAGCCAGAACCAGACAACAAAGGTGGTTTCTGTCTGCGGCCTTTGCACTCCACAGGAGCAGTCTCCCCTCCCAAGTAAACAAGGGAGGGGCCTTCCTGCAAAGACCTGCTCAGTGAGGGCCCTGCCCAGCCCTGCCCAACAGAGTCAGTTGCAGTTGTTCACATCTTGGTGGGAATCAGTGCCCCGGCTCCTTCCTCTCCACAGCCTGAGAGGAGAGTCTGCCTGGGCCTGACTGGGGGCCTGCGGGACTCCCGGGATGCGGCTCCAGCCCCTGCTTTTTAGCCGGACCCAGACGACAAACGAGAATCCAAGTCTGAAGGCTGCCCAGGGCCACTGGATGTGGTTCAGACCTGATTCCCTTGCTGACTGCAGTGCGACCTCCTGCAGGCAGCTCCATCCTTCTAGGCTCAGGAGCAGAGGGGAAGCTCCCTGGAGGGGCCGTGAGGGCCGGAGGGCCCAGGCCCTGAGCTCACCGACCCCAGGCCTCTGGCTATAGGACTAGAGCCCCCCGACACGACCTCCCCTCTTGAGCAGCTCAGCCACAAGAAACGTAATCAGATTGGTCATCTTAGCGTCCGCCTGCATTTAGGGAGACGTGAACACATGGTCTTTGCTGCTCTGTGACTGTTGTACTTGTTACGATCGTCCACGTCTTGAGGGAAGGACTGTCTCGGCACACGTCACCCCATTCCCACCTATAAGCGTATAGGTGTTCCTGTCCTGTAAGTGGGGAAGATCCCGCAGGCCAGGTGGGCCTGAGCGGGCACAGGCGGCGCCGCCTGGTCTTCACGGCTTGGACAGCACCGGCCCTCTCTGTGCAGAACTACAACCGTGGTCTTATTTCTGCAGAGACCTGGTGTTCCCTCAGGCCGCCCCGCTCTCTGTGCTAAAAAAAGACAGGCACGGCCCTGCTCTTCCCGAAAATGACTTCTGCTTCTGGCCTGTGCGAGGAGGGCAGAGGACTTAAGAAGTTGGCTTCTCAGCCTTTTCCCTCACTGGCAAGTTCTTCTCAGAAAGTAGGAGCCGAGGTCGGGAGCCGGGGCGTGAAGTCCAAGGCCGCTTCCTCAAGAGCCTGCCAGCCACCTGGAAGGAAGCAGCCAAGGAGGGCCCAGAATGCGAGCAGAGACCCGCAAAGCGATGACAGATGTCACAGTGACATTCAAGAGTTTAGCAGAGAAACCAGGACAGGCATGATCTTAAACCGCACAGGAAGCTTGTCACAAGTCTCAAGTTTGTTTTTTTTTTTTTTATTTTCAGAACAGAAGCTGGTTTTATTTTTAAAAAGAGAAGGAGAAAAAAAAAACTTGATATATGCCAGCGAGGTGCCACTTCCGTCCTCCAGGCTCCGACTGCCAGCTCTCCGCTCTTCCAGAAGAACGATGGACTCCGCAGCTGTCCGGACAGAGGGTCTGGGCCAAGCCCTTTCCAAACAGGGAAGGGGTCAGAGGCCCGACCCACCCAGCATTAGAGGCGGCAGCGCAGGTCCCACTCCAGCTTTTCCTCCATGACCTGCACGGAGGATGCGGGCCCAGGGACAGGAAATCCCGCCTGCTGGGCCCACCACAGCATCTCCAGTTGGCTGCCCCCCCCCCCACACCACAGATGCCCCTAGCAAACAAGAAAAACGAAACTTCCGGGGCATCTCTTGTTGTGAGTAGGGCAAAGGAAGTAAGTAAAAGGAATCCAGAGAAACGTGGCAGAAGGAAGGGGTTGGCCCCCTGAGCACAAGTGATGGCACCAAGTGTCAGGAAAAGGACGTCTGTCCCCCGGTGAACGAGGGCCAGCAGCCAGGACCAGCCGCACCTGCAGTCTCTCGACGGACGGGGAAGTGCAGCTCGTCGGAACCCCCCACAGCCCCCGACCCCACACCCAAGTGGGGGCCCCCCACGTGTCGCAGTGTCACTCAGCAGGGAGAAGGGGGTGGGGCAGGGGCCAGCCTGGGCCCCCCATGGCTCAGACGTGGAGGGTAGGTGGCAGAGCAACAGCAAAGCTGGAGAGAGGGTATGGGAGCAGAGGGGCTCCCCCCAGGGTCTGAGCCCCAGAACTTTGACCACATGGAGTTCAAAGGGCAAGAAAAGGGGTCCTGGGAGAGGAGAGAAGGCAAAAAAAGGAACAATTTGTTGCAAAACCCAACCAGTTGACCCTGGACCTGGGGGGCGAGGGGCTGGGAGCCCCAACACTGAGTGCAAACAT
This sequence comes from Ovis canadensis, assembly GCF_042477335.2. Classification (NCBI taxonomy): domain Eukaryota; kingdom Metazoa; phylum Chordata; class Mammalia; order Artiodactyla; family Bovidae; genus Ovis; species Ovis canadensis. Next base: position 220,537,898 of record NC_091247.1, read on the forward strand.
TTTCCTCCCTGCCCCCGCCCCTAGAGCAGGGAGGCTCAGGACATCAGCCCCTCCTGTGTCTCTGTCTTCTGTCAACAACCCTCCAAAATAATGAAGGGCCTCAAAACATTCTCTGGCCCCCAGCACAGAACAGAGGCCCAGGAAGCAAAAGTGACGTGTCACTGAAGCCGGCCTGTGAGAGTCAAGCCAACGCCCATGACTTGGGGCACTTTGTCTGGGGTTTATTACACCACACAAAGCTGCCCAAGCACATGGAGGGGGGGGATCCTTACAAACTGCCCCCTCCCCATCCTGTTACCCTGTTACCCTGCCCTCAAGACTGTATGTGGGCAACCCCTGGATATCAGCTGTCACTAGGGAGGAAGGCTGGGTGGGGTGGGGATTGCCCACCCCCTCCAGACTACCTTTTCCCTAGGGACTCCCTTGACCAGAGCAGAGGACAAAGGTCACCGCCACCCTTTCTGATCCACGCCAGGCTTCCCAGAAGAAGGGCAGGGGGTGGGAGACGGGTTCCCTACTCCTGTGGGCCCGTGGGTGGCCCAACTGATATCAATCCAGGGACCCCCACCAAAGCTGTTCTGAGCCAAAATCTGACCCAGCCCGCAACCAGCCTCAGGAAGGATGGGAGCTATGGGTGCAGAGAGAGGGAGAGACGGAGGGCAGCCAGCTGATCCTCCATAGACCCTGTAATAACACTGGCACCGAACCCCAGCGGGTCCAGTGGCCATGGTAAATGAGACGTCTGAGTCTTTGTCCTTATTTTTTGCAAGCAGCATCAGCGTGTGATGCAACAGAAGTGGAAAGCACGGAGGTAGACACGCTCACTCACCCAAGAAAGGGTGTAGTTTGGTCCTTAGAGTATGGACCCCACCCCGCAGCTGAGAGGAGTGGGGTGGGACTGAGGAAGACCCTGGGTGAGCTTCTCCCTCAGAGGAGGGCCCCTGGGCAGTACCCAAGTGCCCAGCTCTGTCTGGGAACTAATTCATGGCCACAGATTCAGGTAGGAATGAGGAGTGTGGGTGGGGAGAACAGAGCCTCCCCAGATCTCCAGCTGATCTCAAGTGGCACAGGGTGGACACAAGGAAACAACATGCACACACATGCGTGTGCATGCCTGCACACACACACACACACACACACACAGATTGCATCTATCATCTGGATGAAACACAACAGACACAGTCCGGGAACAGGGGACTCCAGGTCAATTTCCAGGTGTGGGACACAGGCCACTAGCCACAGCCTAAAAGCAGCTGTCCCATCCAGCCTCCTGCCTGGGTCCGGCTCCTCCACTCTCCCCCACAAGGGAGAGGAATCAGGGTGAGACGGGAGAAGCAGGAAGCAGAGGCACCATGCCCCTGGGGGCTGGAACTCAGAATGGGTGTGGAGAACAGCGCCTGGCGACTTTCCTCCTTCTCTCAGTAGCTGGCTCACTCCAAGCAGTCTTGACCCAAAGTGCTCAGAGTGGCGTGTTGGCCCTCAGCCCCATGAACAGATGATCTAGACTAGGTGAGGAAAGGTCCGAGGACAGGGAGCTGGGTTTCCCAACCCCAGAGCAAGACCCAGACCCCTCAGTTCTGGGAGGCCACAGCCAGAGTGTTAACATAGCCATGGGCGCACCCCTCATCCTCGGAGACGCAGTGGCCCAGCTGGGGGGCTCCGGGCGCCGGTGGGGCGGAGGGTGAAGCACCGTAGCCCGACCTGGCCCGACTAGGGGACGCCGGCAGCCCCTGGTCCCAGCAGCCCTCCAGGGCCTCCAGGCCGCGGCAGCCGAGGAAGAAGAGATTCTTGAGCATGAAGACAGAGAGCGGCTGCTGGTAGCTCAGGGCCAGCAGGCAGCGCAGCGCCAGCAAGGGCGCGTCCACCAGGCAGCTGCCCAGGAGGCGCAGGAGACAGCTGCAGCCACCGGGCCGCGAGGCCCGGGCCCGGGGCGAAGTGGCGGCGTGGAGCTCGTAGAGCCAGAGTACCGGCGAGGCGAGCGCGAGGAAGTAGACCGCGAGGAGCAGATAGCGCAGGTGCGCGGGCAGCGGCGCGCGGCCGTCCAGCATCAGCTCCACCAGCGCGAAGCTGTCCAGCAGGTCCAGGCACGTGCCCAGGAAGCAGCCGGCGGCGCGGTGCCGCTGCGGCTGCAGGAGCAGGGGCCCCGCGGAGCCGGGGGTGGCGCCCGCTTCGCCGATGGCCCGCACCAGGCAGTAGAGCAGCGGCGCCGAAAGCGCCATGGTGAGGCGGAAGCCCGTGGTGCCGAAGGGCGCGCGCAGTTCGATGAGGTCCAGGATGGACGTGCCCAGGATAAGCACCACCTTGGGCGTGAAGGCGATGGAGTAGATGAGCCAGGCCAGGTAGGCGAAGGCGAACTCGCCGGCCGCCCCGACCGGCCCCGCTGGTCCCGGGCCACCCGCGCCCCCGCGCGCGCCACGCGCCTTGGCGCCCGCAGCCCCGGCGGGGGCGGCCGGCAGGTGCAGGGGCGCGGCGTGCGGGTGATGCGGGTGGTGGGCGTGTGCACCGCCCCGACGGCCCCGGCTGTTCTTGGCGAAGAAGATGGCCCAGCCCGCCGCCACCACCAGGTCGGTGGCCACCCAGGAGCACCAATACAGGTCCGTGACGGCGATGAGGTACACGTCCAGCAGGCCGCCTTGCGCCAGCAGCAGCGCCACGGACAGCGCCTGGTAGCCCCAGCGGCAGCCCGAGCCAGAGGAGCAGCCGCGGCGCCCACCCCCGCGGCCCGACCGGGCCCGGCGCCCGCAGCAACCGCAGCACGAACGGCAGGAGGGGCCGGGGCCGGGGCCGGGGCCGCCGGCACTCCCGACGGCCCCGGCCACGGCGCCCGCGCCCAGGTCAGCGGCGGTCATGCTGCGTGCGGAGGTGGGCGTGGAGGCGCGAGAGGCCGCGGGGGTCCCCGGGGGCTCGGCGGACACCAGCGGCCTGCTGATGCTGGCGCTCTCGTCGTCGTCCTCCCGCTCGGCGCCCGCGCTGCCGCCGCTGCTGCCCGAGCCGCTCCGGCCGCGCAGGAACCGGGGCTGCCGCCGGGCTGGGGGCGGGGCCGCGCGGGGGGCGCCGGGCGCGGGGCGCATTGTCCTCGGCTCCCTCCCGCCTCCCCGGCCGGAGCCGCGCGCCGGAGCCGAGCCCCGCGGCCGGGCGCGCGCGGTGACGGCGGCGGTGACGGCGCGCGGGGCGGCCCAGCCAAGAGCTGGGGGCGGGGCAGGGACACCGGGATTGGATTCGGGGCTGGGAGGGGGAGATCCGGGCAGCGGGGTCGGCGGGAAGAAGGGGAGAGGCTGCTGGGCTCGCAGGTTGGGGAGGAGCAGGGAGGACGCTGCCTCGGAACCCGTGGGGACTCGGAGGCCCCCCGTGGGAACGCGGGGGTGAGATGGGAGGTGATCGCGAGGTCCTACCCGCTGAACCCCTGGGCTTTAGGGACCGGGTGGCCTTGGTCTCAGTGCAGACCGTGCCCGCGAGCAACCAGGCTCGGACCTCTGCAGGCACCAGGGCAGATTTGGCCTCTGCTTCCTCCAGTGCCCTCTCCACTCCCCATTGGGCCACTCTGCCTCTCCCTAAGGCCCTTAAAAGCCACTGGAAGAGTCAGGCCATACTGATTACAAGGACCATAAACAGACATATATTTCTACATATTTATGCCCCTTGCCTGCTTGGTTCAGTGGGCACCCTGGGGGAGGTCCCAATCTACAGTGGCTGGAGCAGCTCTCTGAATACAAACGCTGGGAAGAAAGGAACAGAAAGAGGACAGCCCCAGCCAACCTGGCGCCCGGTATTCTCTGAGGTTCTTAAGGCAGGAATGGGAATCAACTGGAAGAGGTAGCTGCAGAGGAAAAATAAAGAAACACCTAGAGGTGCAGGTGCGTCGACGGACACAAAGGACCACAGCAGTGATGCTGAATGCTGTAGCCAGGCAGTGGACAGAGCTGCGTCCTGCCAGTCTGCAGGTGGACGTGGGGCTTCACACAGCACGCGCCCGGCGCTCAGGTGTGCTGTGTCCAGTCCTTATGCGGGCCCAGCAGGTGTCGTGGTGGACAGAGCTCTGTCCCGCCAGTCTGCAGGTGGACATGGGGTTTCACACAGCACGCGCCCGGCGCTCACGTGTGCTGTGTCCAGTCCTCATGCGGGCCCAGCAGGTGTCGTGGTGGACAGAGCTCTGTCCCGCCAGTCTGCAGGTGGGCGTGGGGTTTCACACAGCACGCGCCCAGCACTCACGTGTGCTGTGTCCAGTCCTTATGCGGGCCCAGCAGGTGTGGCGGGGGAGCTGAGCCTGGGTTGATGGTCTCAGCTCAAGCACTGGGCCTGTGTGGCCTTAGTTCATCTCCCTGAGCCTCGGATTATCCAGCTGCCAAAGGGGCGCCGTCCGCCTTTCCAGGCTGTTGTAAGGGGAGGTCACGAGCCGGGAGGGTTTGGCACAGTTCCTGGTGCAGAACATGTGAAAGGTAAGTGGTGTCATCACTACAACTGCTCATTTCTCCACCGTTGGGGACATCTACCAGCTCAGACCACTCTTGACTGTTTTCTGAGCTGGATCCCTTCCCAAGACCACTCTGGGAGCTCTGCTGCCCAACAGCTCTGGGCTTTACCAAGCGCCAGGGAGCCGAGCAGTTCTTGTTGGGAACAGCGGTCCTTGGAGCTGGGCATAGGCTTCAGGGCATGAGAGATTTAGCCCTGCCAGCTGGCACCAAGGCCACCCACCCGGGGCAGTGGGGGGGGCACTCGTGAGTGTCACAGCAGGTCCAGGTGAAAAAGTGAGCTGGGGACCTGCCAACTGCTAATGGGAGTGATTACAGCCGGGCTCCCAGCCTCCCCTCAGGGAGAACACCAGCCAGCAGCTAACCTGAAAACTAGCCTATAATTCCTACTCAAGTCAACCGAGCAGAAGAAGCAGAGACGCTGATGAAGGCAAAGAACCGGGCTCCTGAACGAACACTGATGGCTCTGTCCTCACCCCAGCCTAGGCCTACTACTCTAGCCACCCACTCGGCTCCCTCCTGCCCTTGCCCATCATGCCAGCCCTTGCCCAGACCCCCCCACCCCCGCCAAGGATAGGTCTCCTCCCTGGGAACTTAGGTTGTACCAGATCTTTGAAGTTATCCTTGCATTTCTAGGGAATGGACTCCAGTCGCTCAGAGTAACTTCTGAATGAGATTCTTCAGCCCCATTTCTTTCAGGTCTGAGGCCCTGAATAAAAAGGGCACAGAAAAGAAGGATGGGAAATCAGGGCACACGATGGAGTACACCGATGGTCTGAGTCCCGGAGGGTGCTCGGTGTTGCAGTGGGTTATGTCTAATCTGTGTACACACTCGAACGCACACAAGCACACACAGCGCCTTCGCTTCAGCCTGGGAGAAGCTTGACAAAGATGTGGCTGGGATGGAAAGAGGGGAGTTAAGACTTTCTCAAATATAAATTGAGTGCAAACTTCCCACAAGGACCTGGGAAAGGGAAGACACACTCGCCAAGCAGCTCCCAGGCTCCCAGGGTCTGTGCTTACATCTCACACACGATACCCAGGGACAGAGACAGAGGGATGGCACTTTGCTTCCAGACCTCCGACTCCCAGCCCAGTGTCCTCACCTGCCCACCACACTCCTTCTCATAAGCCTAGGACGGCAGCCTGGGAGTGGGGAACAAACTAAGCAGGTTTCTATCCAAAACCCATTTCCCTGAGCACCTGTTAAATGCCAGGGGGTGGAGGGGGACACCAGGTAAAGCTTGTTTGGAGACCTGATACCTCGTCTGTCCGCCTGGAGCAGGGAGGCCAGAATGGGTTGAGAGAGAGAAGACACGCCCAGTCAGCTCAGCAGCCCAGGAAACTCAGTGAGCAGGATCGTCCCCACCCCCAGCACCAAGGTTTAATACCACAGATTTATAAATATATAGATTCTTTCCTGTAGAGGAAGACTAGGTCTCAGCTTCTTTAAGACATAAAATTAGACACAAGTAACAATTATGAGACTGTTATTGTTTGGTTTGTAACATATATACATCTACCATGTACAACAGTAGTACTAAGAGGGGAACAGAAATAAAATACAAATGCATAGAAGCATGTTTTCTATTTCTCACTGAAATTACATTGGTATAAATCATAAGCTACAATGCATATTATTAGCTTTAGAGCAACTACTAAGAATATAACTCAAAAAACCATTTAAGAGACTTCCCTGGTGGTCCAGTGGCTAACACTCCATGCTCCCAATGCAGGAGGCCCAGGGTTCAATTCCTGGTCAAGGAACCAGATCCCATGTGCTGCAACTAAGACCTGGCACAGCCAAATAAATAAATATTTTTAAAGAACACTTTAAAAATTATCAAAGGAATTAAATGTTATACTAGGGGAAAAAAAACTCTTAGTACCAAAAAATGAAAAATTTTTTAAAAAAAGAACTTCAGGTTTCAAATATATAGTCGTTGAAAAACATTAATAGATGTATTAAGCAGCACGTTTCTGCTGCTGCTAAGTCACTTCAGTCGTGTCCGACTCTGTGCAACCCCATAGATGGCAGCCCACCAGGCTTCCCCGTCCCTGGGACTCTCCAGGCAAGAATACTGGAGTGGGTTCCCATTTCCTTCTCCAATGCATGAAAGTGAAAAGTGAAAGTTAAGTCGCTCAGTCGTGCCCGACCCTCAGCGACCCCATGGACTGCAGCCTTCCAGGCTCTTCCGTCCATGGGATTTTCCAGGCAAGAGTACTGGAGTGGAGTGCCATTGCCTTCTCCACTAAAAACACTTAGTAACTTTAAATGATATTATCTCAAGAGGGGATATATGTATAACTGACTCACTTTGCTGTGCAGAAGAAACAACGCTGCAAAGCAACCGTGCTCCAATAAAAATGAATAAAAATACATATCTGAAGAAAATCTCTAGAATGCAGTAGAGAGAGCTAGAAGTGGTAACATACTCCAAAGACAAATTGAGTAGATTGGGAAGATCCAAAACAAGCCTAATAGAAATTCCAGAAGGAGAAACTTGAAAGAGTCAGGGAAAGATAATAAAGAAATTACAGCTGAGAATTTTCTAAAATCAGTGAAAACTTCTCCAATCCACAGATTTAAGAATCACAAGGAACCCTAAACAGGAGGAATAAATATAAACATGCTGCTAGATGCTCGGATGTGAAACCAGAGAGCATCTACAGGAAAGGACCTTCAGAGAAGCCGTGACAGTGCACCACAGAGCAGCAGTTAGATTGACAGCAGGCTTCTCATCAGAAATAACACAAGCCAGAATGCAAAGGATGGTTTAAAAAAATAAAGTTAAATATATCCGCAATCACACTAAATGTCCCATTAAATGAGACAGATGATTGGGCTCAATTTTTTTTTTAATTCCCACCTATATGCTTTTATAAGAAATATTTCTAGGGACTTCCCTGGTGGTACAGTGGGTAAGAATCGCCGGCCAATGCAGGGGACACTGATTGGATCGCTGACCTGGGAGTATTCCATGTGCCATGGTGCAACTAAGCCTGTGAGCTGCAACTACTAAAGCCCGCAGGCCTAGAGCCTGTGCTCCACAGCAAGAGAAGAGCCAGCTCACCGCAACTAGAGAAAGCACTCAAACAGCAACAACGAGCCACCCAACAGAAAATAAGTTAATAAATAAAAGAAATCTCTCTAAAACATAAAGACAAAGAAAGATTGAAGGTTGAAGAGAAAATGTAGACATATGTATTTTAATGCATTTATATAAATAAACCAAGCAAATATTAACTCAAAAAAGCTAGCATGACCTGGGCTTCCTGGTGGCTCAGTGGTGAAGAATCCTCCTGCCAATGCAGGAGACACGGGTTCGATCCCTGATCCCAGAGGATCCCACACACTACGAAGCAACTAAACCTATGCGCCACAACTATTGCATCCGTCCTCTAGAGCCCAGGAACCACAGTTACCGAGCCCACAGGCTACAGCTGCTGAAACCGGCACGCCTAAAGCCCATGCTCTGCAACAGGAGAAGCCGCCGCAATGAGAAGCAACTAGCGGCAAGGCCCTGCTCGCCGCAACTAGATAAAAGCCTACACAGCACCGAAATCCCAGCACAGCCAAAAAAATGAAATAAGTAAAAATGATGGCTCAGACGGTAAAGCGTCTGTCTACGATGTGGGAGAGCTGGGTTCGATCCCTGGGTTGGGAAGATCCCTTGGAGAAGGAAATGGCAATCCACTCCAGTACTCTTGACTGGAAAATCCCATGGACAGAGGAGCCTGGTAGGCTACAGTCCATGGGGTCGCGAAGAGTCGGACACGGCTAAGCGACTTCACGTTCATGTTCAAATATGATAAAAAGAAAATGCCTTTAAAAATCTAGCGTGACCATATTAGCATTAGAAAAAAATAAACTTTATACTCAAGAATATTTTTATGAAATAAAGAATTTCATCATATAGTGATAAAGGAGCTGGCATAGTAATTGGGGTATACACACTAGACCTAGACTACCTAGGTTCAAATCCTGACTCCACCACTCAGAAGCTAGGTGACCTTGGTCAAGTTACTTGATCTGTCTTCAACTTTCTCACCTGTAAAACGGGGACAATAATTAATAGCACCTACTTCATAGAGTTGTTATGAGAGATGGAAGGCACCTGGATGTCTGAGTCACCAGCTGGAGGGGAAGACCAAGAGCAGCACCCGGCCCACATCAGTCTATGAAACGAGCGAGAAATACCTTGAGTGCGTTAAGCCATATTTTCAATGTACATGTTTCTGAGAGCTGTTTTGTCCCATTTGTTTGTATCCCACCCTCTGCCAAGAGAACAGTCTTAATTTACTGTAACTTTTAAAAAATGTTTGAAATCCAATAGGACCAAATCCAGGATCTTCTCCACAACAAGGCAGTTCTTCATTTCTTTCAGGGGCTCAGTAAGTGCTCCGCAGGCATTTGTTGAGTGAATAAATAAAGAGGAAGTTAGAGACACAAAGGAAAGAGCAGACAAAAGGAGACACCCCTTGGGCTCCAAAGGGAGGTCCCGGATGCTGCAGCTGTTCTGGTAGGAGTGAGATCCATAGTGGGAGAAGGGAGAAGGCTTTCAAACCAGACCCCTCTTCTCTGTCTCCTGAAAAAAGAGAAGATGAGGCTTTTTGGAACCAAGAGCTGGAGGAGGCTGGAAGCAAAAGCTGAAGCCCTGACAGCCTCACAGCCCTTCACAGCAGGAGACAATCCTCACACCTCCAGCCCCTGGCAGAAGCTGCCAGGAGCCCCCGGCAGAGAGCAGGCAGGCATCCCCGCACGACCCAGCTCTCCTGCACCACGCGGTACGGGGGAAGTGACAAGAGAGATTGGGGGAACAAAGCTATTCTAGCCGAGATATTTTAAAAATCCGCCCTCAAGGCAGCATCCGGTTGCTACAGCAACCCTAGCTCCTGGGGAGGCCTGACCACCCACTGCCTCTCCACCTGCCTCAGCCCAGGGGTGTCCTCGGGAGGCCTGAAGCTGCCAGCACCACGGGGACACGGAGGAAGCGTGGGGTTCCAGCACCAAGGTCAGGGCTGGAGACCCACGTGGGCACCGCATGGTCCACTTCTGCTCTGGGCTGATCACTTTATTCTGAACACGTGCTTACTTCCTGTGCAGACTGACTCATGGAGTCTTGCCGAAACACAAAAAGGTAACTTTTTCACTCAGTCAGGCTGAGCAATGAAGCAGCTGGTTGTGGATTTGGTTCCAAGGTCTGGACAAAGCCCCAGAGGAATGAGACCGGTCTGCAGCCTAGCGGCCAGCCCTGTCCTTGACCTGCGTGAGTGACCTGCGGTCACCTTTCCTTCCTGCACCCCGCCTGGAAGGGCCCCTACCACCTTCAGGAAAAACCAAGTGTTAGAAAGGGAGAGAAAGGGCCACAGGGAGAGCAGCTGCCAGCCACAGGGCAGAGCTGGGGGCAGACACACACACTGTCACCCCATCCCTTCAGCCTGGGGCTCCGGCAAGACCCTGCACGCGGCCACGCCCAGCGTGGCTCCCCATTCCTGCTGCACTCTCCCTTCACTCTTGGGGGCCTCCTGGGCCCAGGGAGAGCTCACAGGTCTTAGCTGTGGCTTGTAGGATCTTTTAGTGACAGGAACTCCTAGTAGCGGCATGTGGGATCTAATTCCCTGACCCAGGATCGAACCTGGGCCCCTGGCATTAGGAGCATGGACTCTTAGCCACTGGACCACCAGGTAAGATGCATTGCAGGAAAGTTCTTTAAAGGGACTCTAGCACCACCAGCTCCATCTTCGCCCTCTTCTCTCCTTGGAACGTGGCTGAGATGCTGAGGCCATCCATGCCGCAGGTAGGCAGGCCTGCATGCCAGCAGGGTGGGCAGCAGAGTCCTTGAGATGCCTGCCCCAAATGCCATGATGCTTAGACAGCGTTGGAGACACTGGTCAGGCTTCTGAGACAGGCAGCTGAAGAAAATCCTAAGCAGCACAGCATGGTACCTACAACAGCTCCTTTGTGACGTCCACCATCTACAGACGGGAAGGAGCTGAAGAAGAGTGGGGATCACTGTGGATGAGGCCCCTGCCCTCCCCCAAGGAACAGGAGGGAGAGAAGCCACGCCTGCCTGTGGGTCTGCAGTCCTGCCACACACCCAGCATGTGGGTGAGGGGACCCAAGAAGGCACCAGCGTGGACAGTGCACAGAGCGCATCTTTCAGAAGACGTAGAGTAAGGAGTGAACTTAGGTCACGGGGTGATGGGGACCTCAGGGAAGATGATGCAGGACAGTGGAGAGAGCGATTTTGTTTTGTTTTCTGTTTTTGTTTGCTGTACCAGGAATCTGAGTTTCCCACCCTGGGATGGAAGCCAGAGTCCTACCCATTGGACCAGCAAGGAAGACCTTGTTTTTACAGGAATTTGAGGGAATCCTTCTGAGCAGTCATATCCCCAGACCCTGAAAAAGGGATGGAGCTTTGTGGATGTGCAAAGTAAGGGAATGGTGAGTGCAGAGGCCCTGAGGCAGGAGGGCCTGACTGCAGGGACCTGATAAGAGAGCTGGTCAAAGCTCTGCTTTGGCTGGGCCTGTGAGGGGCGTCAGGGCTGGAGGGGTTCTGCAGGCGAGGGTGGGCTGCATGTGAGGAGGAGCTGCTGCTGCTTGAAGGTGAGGGGCTCTCCTGCAGGGCCTGTGGGCATGGTCTTGCACAGGGACAGGGCACAAGTCATTCACCCTCCCACTCACCCCTCCCAGGAACAGCCCAGGGAAGAGCCTGAAGGAGGGAGGGAGCAGAGGGCTATGTCAGCTGCTGTAGGATGGGGACCGGGGCTGGCTGGGGGCGGGCACATGGCAAGTGGGGTCCACAATCCTGGAAGAGATGCATGGGATGACTGGGATGACTGGGAGAGCAGCCAGGAACATGAGACAGTTTCTAGAGTCACCGTAGGAAAGGCCCCTCTTTCTTTCCACATCAAGGAAGTGGTTAAGTCCGTGGTGAGGCCTGGGTCAGATTCAGTCCTGCACAGACCAGGCTCGAGGCCCAGATTGCAGTGGACTGGGGTCCACGCTCTCACCAATGCCTCAGGTCACACACTCCACTTGCCCACCATCCTCCCCTATGCGACTTTTTAGTGCATACCAGACAGAGCGTCACAAGACACAGCAAAATGAATATTTATTATTGTACAGTTATTTTCACTTAAAAAAAATAGGTTCAAAGTCTCTGGGAAGTAAGTTAAAAGACCATACAAAATAGTGTCTGAGAGTCACAGCCCATGGTGGCAGCAGGCAGAGACCCCCACCAGGTGAGGACACTGTCTGCATGGGCACGGGAGGGGCTGGGGGCCAGCCAGCAGGCCCACCCCATCCCTGGGCCCTAGAGAGCCCAGCCCTCCTTGCAGAGGACTAGCCGCACAGCCTCATGCAAGTCGCTGACCACGTGGGCTGCCTCCAGGAGCTCAGGCCTGAAGCCGAAGTCCCGGTGTCCGTGGAACGGAGACCCCTCACTGCCCGGGGCAGGCACGGTGGGGCTGGGGGCCTGGGGACCGTACACACCCGTGCACACCAGGATGGAGGCGCAGCTCCGGGCCGCCCCCTCCTGCTGCGTCTGCAGGTGCTGGTGGAACAGGTTGGCCCCGTAGACATCGGACATGGGGTTGTCGCTGGGGAGAGAGGACCCAGTTCAGTGTGGCGGAAGCGGGCAGGGTGCTGTCCACTCGGGGTGGAGGGGGGCAGGGGCATGAGCACGGGGGAGGAGGGGGGCTCACCCCACGGCGTAGAGGCTCCGGATGGGGGCGGCCCAGCCTCGCCGCGCTGCCTGCTGCGCCAACAGGCCCTCGGCGTACCGGTAGGTGAGGAGGCTGGGCTTGCCCGTGAGGCCCGAGTAGCACAGCTCCCGGCCTGTCAGCTTGCGGTAAATGGCCTCCAGGCACAGCAGGAAGGTCCCGTGGCCAAACCTGCCAGAGAGGTTTCAATTTTGACATTACTGAATGAACAGGTGACATCAAATTGGCTTTATCAACAATAAGTCGCCTCCTGCCATTCGGTCCTACATAACCCACTCCCTTCACCTATCGTCAGCAAACCTGAACTCTAGGAAGAATGTTCCAGAAGACATGCCTGACCGCGAGTTGTGGAACTGCATTTTTTTTTTTTTTTAATTTTTAGTTTTTTATTTTTTATTTTTTTTTTATTTTATTTTTTTTTTTAATTTTTAGTTTTTTATTTTTTACGGGAACTGCATTTTAAAAAAGCAACGAGAGCTAACACAGTGACCTGTCCCTCTTGGGCGGCTGCGCAGTGGCTCGGGGTTGGCCCCCGCACCAGTGACGGACCCACCGCACAGCTCATCCGGAGGCAGGTGGAAGAGATGTCACTTGTTCACCTGTGGCCCCAGACAAGCCCAACAGTACCAGCAGCTGCCCTTCCAGGGAGGTCACCTGGGGGTCAGCAAAACCTGAAAATCCTTCCTCTTCCCTCCCCTGCGTCTTATGGGCAGGACACCAAGGAGTGGGAGAACGAGCACCTCGGGCGAAGGCAGGGAGGGGAGGGGAAGGCGCGGAGAACAGGGCCTGAGCCCCACTCCGGCTCCGCGGGCTGTAAGGAGCCGTCCTGCTGGACGCTGGCGGGCAAGCGGGGGTAACCCCCACCTCGATCCACCACCCGTGCTCCGTAAGCGGCAGTGTTCCTTTACTACTCAGTATGTGAAGTGACCCTGGAGACTGCTCCCAGAGGGCAGGTCACCATGGTAACCCTGGGGCCTAGAGGAAGGGGTCTGAGCTCAGAGCACCCGGATGGCTGAGGAGCCACCAGCAGCTAGAGGCGGGGACCCAGGGCTGAGGCAGGGACCCGGTGTCCTCACCGGGGCATCTTGGCTTCGGCCATCCAGAGGAGGTCTGTGTTGCTGGCCAGAACGGGGAGGTGGGGGTAGGGGGCCGTCGCCAGACCCGTGCCAGGGTTCCCATCGCTGAGGAGGACATCGGTGATCAGCTGTAGGCTCGTCTCCCAGCGCACAGGCTCCCCCAGGAGAAGCACCCCTGCAGAGCGTGGACGGTGAGCCACGGCACAGGGCGCCCCTCGGGGAGTCCTGCCGAGCCCAGCCCCAGCCATTCCCCGGGTGCATGGCCCTGGAGAGGGCACAGGTCCCAGGAAGTGGACAAAGCCAAGCCAGGAGGAGCTCCTGAGGGCTCCTTCGTGTGTCCACCTGGCCACCCAAGGGTTAAAAGCAGAGGAGCAACAGCCCCTGCTGACCGACACCTGCCCAGCACCTCAGCCACCCGGTCACGTCCCCCGAGCCCCAGGGCCAGCTGGAAACACAGTGGAGAGACAGGGTCACAGGGCCGACGCTGCCCATGTCCCTCTGAGACTGTAGGCTAGTTCTCAGCGTGTCTCAGCCTCAGCTTCCTCAACTACATAAGGACAACACTCACTGCTGTGCGGAGGATCAAAGTGAGACCTGGCAGAACACGCAGGCTGAGCTGCCCACAGGCTCCGCGCCAGCTTCAAGACCAGGCCCTGGCCAGTCCGCGGCCCGCTGGGCAGCGCGCCCCAGAGAGCTGTTTTCATTGTCACAAGGACTGACACGCGCAGTGCGGGCTGTGGGAGGGGCCGGGACACGAGGGGCTCAGGACAGCCCTGCTCAGTCAAGCCCCCCAGGTCTACTGACAGCTGACACACAGAACCACCTGCTTACCATGAGATATGCCGAAATCTTAATTCCATTCCCCACAAGATTTTTTTCCAAAATGCAACTATCATGTTGGTCATGAGAAGACTGCACTTCATTTCTTCAAAACTTTACCAAGATTTATTCCCAATCGGGAAAAGCACATCACCAGTGATGACACTGCCCCTAACTTGAGTCACACTGAGGCACACCTACACACCCGTGAACACACTGCGTTTATAGCTGTGACACTCCCGGGGATTCTACTTTTGCTATGATCATTTTGCTACTTAACTATGTTCTCTTGGGTAATTATTACATACTGAAATGCAGATTACCTTACTAAAAAACATTTATTTCTCCATACAATTATGGCTTTCGAGTGAATTAACCTTTGTGTATGGTGGTGGTGGTGGCTGAGGCACTAAGTCGTGTCCGACTCTTGTGACCCCATGGACTGTAACCCTGCCAGGCTCCTCTGTCCATGGGATTCTCCAGGCAAGAATACTGAAATGGGTTGCCATTTCCTTCTCCATAACATTTGTGTATAGGAAAGTTATAGCATCTATGAGAACACTCAGGATAGTAAGTGGAACCATACAATATTTTTTCTGTTGCCCAGGCAGAACTGGGTTCAACAGGGCTGAGAAACACTGGGCCAGGTTACCTTAGGCACCTTTCCACTTAGATTTTCCACCTTTACAATTTTTCTGGAATAATGAGGCAGGTGGCACGGGGAAGGAAAGATGAGCAGCTAATGTCTCAGAGGTGGTGAATGGCAGATGGAGACCAGAGCCCAGTGTCTAGCACCCCGCCCACACTGCCCGCATCACGCAGGGACCTCATTACCTTCAATCGCAGGGAAGTCACTCCTTGGAAGCGGCTGCAAGAGACCAAGAAGAGACCGTCAATGCCATGGTCACCTGGTTTCCAGGGCTGGGACGTGTGAGGACAGACAGAGGGTCCCTTGGTGTGGCCCAAGCCGAGGAGAAGCTGACAGGCCGAGGGGGAGGTCCCCAGGGAGAGGGTGAGAGCGCCCAGCAGGGGCACCACGTGTGAAGGTCAGCCAGGGGTCAGCTGCTCCACTGTCTTCTTGCAACAAGGATGGGAGGTGCCGGTCTGGAATCAGGTGGCCGAGAAGATGAGCCCAGGAGGGATAGGAGCCTAGCGTCACTCCGGGGGCGGGGCCACCACTGACTGCGGTCTTGGGGCCCATTCCTTCCAGGAACAGCTGCCCAGGTCTCAGCTCTGCCAATGACCAGCTGAGACCTGGGCCAAGCACGGCCCTGGGGGCTGTCACTGTGCTGTCCTGAGAGCTGGGGCGACGCCTGGCTGAGGACACACAGTGCATGGCTCAGAGGCAGGGGAGGGATGGGAGCCCCGCCCCACCAGGGGCCCCAGGACTGCAGAGCCACGATCAACCCTACAAAGGCTAGGGTCCTCCCAGGTGACTGGGAGAGCTGGTAAAGCACAAAGCCACCAGCTGGAGGGGACGAGAGGACTCTAGAAGGAGAGAGGACAGTCCTCACCACGCACATCTAGGGACTAAATCCTCGGCCAGTCGTGTCCTGCGAGGGACCTGCTCTCTGGGGGCAAGGCTGCAGGGTCAGCGAGGGGGGCCCGAGCATGCCCCGTTACCGTGGTCTTGGGCCGCCGCTGCAGATCCACCATGTCCAGCACAGGGAAGGCAGCCCGCAGCTCATCCACTGTGACCAAGTGCTTGAAACCCAGTCTGCAGCAAGGTCAGGAAGCAAAGTGGCCAGGGCAGGGTGCGGGGGGAGATGCCTTTGAAAGTGAAGGAAGCACCCCCAACCCGATCAAGCCCGCCTCAACCCTAGACAGAGCACATGAGGCCAGCACGCACCAGGAGACACTGCATGCAGGCGTGGGTGCCGGTGGTGGCACCCCCGAGCAGAGGCACACAGGAAGCCCTATCCCCGAGCTCACACTGGCCCAGAGCCGGGAGCACCAGCGCTCTGAGGACGGCTGAGAGAAGACTCCTCGGTGAGAAGGAGGCTGGGCAGAACCTGGAGAAGCCAGGCCGGATGACATCTGGACGATGGGCAGATGGACCAGATTCAGTCTAAAGGGGGTGGGGGACACAATGCAGCCTCACCCTCCAGCGCTCTCTGCTGTGCTCCTTCCTAAGGCCCTTCTCGCTGCCTCCAGCAGGAGCCCTGATGAGGCAGCAGGCGTGTGCTGCTCTGGCCCCCAGGGCGCGGCTGCCCACGCCGGAGCTCAGCTCGGGTTCGCAGGAGAGCAAGTGAACAGGATGCTTCGGAGCGGGGACTGACCCTTATAAGCACACGCCTGGAGGTGAGCCTCACACAGATGCACACTGAGCACAGGGAGCCGTGGGGCTCAAACTGAACCACAGAACCACCTGGGCTCTCGGGCCACGGTGAGTCAGACTCTCCAGGGAGCTGCCCAGTGGGCTGACGGCGGCGAGCTGGCTTTCAGGAACCCCCAGACACCAGGGCTGGACACCTGGGAGCTGCCCTCCCTCCTCTCATGGGCACCAAGCAGGCTGGGCCCCAGTCCCCTCAGCCGGGCAAGGACAGCAGAGCTGGAAGCAGCAGAAGGATACGCTCGAGCGTTTTCCACCAGGGGCCCCTGCCCAGACACCAGCATCCGCCTGTCATGATGCTGCGAGAAGAGCTTCATGGGGCTGTGGGACAGGATCACCTGGTCAGGCTGCACCTGCAGGGCAGCCGAGAGAGGGAGAGCAGATGACACGCAGGTGAGGGCAGGTGAGGGCAGCCGAGGGCAGCCAAGGGCAGCGTCGGGAGCAGTGGGGACACGGGGAGGAGAAACGGGCCCAGAGGGGGCCCAACTCTTCTGGAGCTACCCCAACATGGGTGAGAGGCCCGGACAGCAGAGCCTGCAGGAGCTGTGGCCACCACAGGCCCTGCTCGCCCTGCTCCCCACACCCCGATCTCTCAGCCCTGCTGGAAAACCACAGGGTTCGTGCACGAGCTCAGACCTGCCTCTGCCTCTGAGAGTTTTCAGTTCTAAATAAAACCTGGCTTTTCAGCATCTATGCTAATGGTGACCTCAAACACCCACTGTCTGGACACCAGGGGAGGTCCCCAAGCAGTGTCCCACCCACTCGGCAATGGCTCTACTCTCTAGGTTTCATGAGGACTCTTTCCAAAATCCAGATCCACTGCCAACACACGCCATGTGGATGCTGGGGGGTGAGAGTTGCTGGTGGGCGAAAGACAAGAGCTCCAGAACTGTGCCATCCTACTCATAAGAAAAGAGCACTGTCACCTCAGCATCCCCCCAGCACATGGACACTTAGAAACACGTGACCCTGACGCCTGGGAGGAAAGACAGAAATGGCCAAGTCCACAGTGCTCATTTTCATAAAAGAGGACTCTGCCAATGGGGCTCTCTCCCTGAGTCTGGCCTTGAGCTTCAAGTTATTTTTCCAGCGGGTATGGAAGATTTACCCTGGCTCATCCACAGTGTCCCCCATCCCGGGGCAAGGGTGCAGTCAGTGTTGGAGAAAGGGGTTCCATGGTGGGGGGAGGTCCTTGGCCTCTAGACTCCACCGCGTCCTCACCTGGAAGCCCAACTGGGCCGACAACTCCTCGGCTTTACTGCACTGCGAGATGTTCCCGGCATTTGTGACGAAGACCACGGGCACCCGCAGCTGCCCCTGAGGGTCCAGCAGCCGGCGAAAGGCCTCCTGCGCAGCAGGGATGACCTGGTGGCCCCTCACCAGCACCCCATCAATGTCCAACAGCAACCCAAAAGTGGGCGGGCTCTGCACGGAGAGGAGACGAGAACGGCCCAAGTCAGGCAGAGGGGTAGTGGGGTGGGGAGGCGAGGGAGGAGGCCTCATCCCCACCCTCGGGACAGCCAGGGCCACGGATTCCAGAGGATGACTTGGGGTTGCCGGCCAGGCAGATCCATCTGCAATAGAGAATTAGGCCTTTTCAGGTATGTTTAAGCACATAACTACTTGGTTAAAGTTATTTTTGCATAACTGATATAAAGGATTACTTTAATTTCATTTATTTATTTATGGCTGTGCTGGGTCTTTGTTGCTGCATGTGCTTTCTCTAGTTGCAGCGAGAAAGCTAGTTGTGTGTTTCTCTAGTTGTGGCGGGTGGGCTCAGTAGCTGCAGCTCCCCGGCTCCAGAGCACAGGCTCAGTAGCTGTGGTGCATGGGTTTAGATGCTCCACGCGCTGTGGGATCTTCCCCGAGCAGGATCGAATCACCGTCTCCTGCGCTGGCAGGCAGATTCTTTACCACTGAGCCACCAAGGAGGTCCCTAAAGGAATTTTTTAAATTGGAAAATAGAGAAATTCAGAAACAAGCCCAGGACTTGAACACGACGGATCAGTATTTCTTTTGATCGCCTTTTTCTAGTCTTCTGTTACGTGGCTGAGACTGCCCCTTATATGTATGATTTTGTGCCCCGTTCTTTTTGCTTGACGTGAAACATTTTAATCTATTGCAACAGCCTTCATAACCACCTTTTAAGTTTTACCATAACAGCACACACAGAGCTTTTAAAAACCACTCAATCGCTACAGATGACATAGAGAAAAAATGTTACGATTCCTGCTTCCTCTTCCACCCAGTGCCAACCCCTCTTGGTATTTTCCAGAAACCCTTCCTGGATGGTGCTACTTTCTCATCTTTTCGCCAACACACAGAAGGCACTATGCTCTGCTTTTTTCCCATCTTCTCTTCACCGGTCTCTCTTGGTTTTCTTTCGGCATCAGTACACACAGCCTTACATCCTCCATGTTTCTGGCTACATGATATTCTCAGTGAATATTCCACTAATATTAGGTTTCCCTTATATCACTTAGGTTTCCCCATATTCTGCGGCTACAAATTACATTATAAAGAACCTCCTCCTGCTTGCTGATTTTTCCATATTACGGACATTTCCTTAAGCTACATTCTTAGAAGCAAGGGTAGTAAGCCAAATGCGTACAGACATTTCAAAGACAGAACACCTCCTAACAAGCTGTCTTCTAAAACATGTATCAGCTCACATGGACCCTGGTGCCCTTGCCAAAGAGGTTTTCACAATATCAAAGAGTTTGTTAAGAATCAAATGTCTTGTTAGTTTCAAAGTTTAAAAAAAAAAAAATCTCCTCTCAATCTGCATTTCTTGGATTTACAAAGTTGAACACTATTCTCTTTTTAAAAATTCATCCCACCTCTTATTTTATGAACTATTAACACACAAGACGTTTTTCAATTGTCAGAAAAATCCAACCTAACCTGTTTGCCATTTTCCTTTTGTTTGAATCAGCCAAGTCAAGCCACTCTCATCACGCACATATTGTGTTTATGTTCAGAATATCCTTATTTTCTTGGAGGTGCACAGAGAAGAATTTAGGGTTGAAATAACAAGAAATCAGGGACTCATTTCAAACTCTTAGAGCCACAAAATAGAAGAGTGGAGGGAGATAAGCAAAGCAAGTACAGCCAAATATTAATAACTGCTGATTCTGGAAGACGGGTCTATGCAGTTCATAATACTGTTCTTAGATTTCTTTTTTAAATGCACAGTTAAAATATAAGATAGCTTGTTTGTGCTGATGACAGCAAAAGCTGACCATAGTTTCACTGCTCTTAGTGGCCATATTCTAAATAGTTTGCTCTCTTAGACATAAGAATCCACAGACCCCACTACTAAGAACAAGAAGGTCTCAGGACAATTTAGCAATGACCGGGCACTCCCTCATCTATTCCTGTGGGTGTGTAAACTCTACCTCCAACGATCAGGTGTGTGCAGTCACAGAAACAGGATCTAGCCACCAACTGAGTGAGTCAAGGCCCCTCCATCATTAAGAACAGGAAACGGGAGGACTGGGGTCTGGGGCTTCTCTACTCTTACTGCTCAGCTTCTCTGAAAACCTAAAACTGCTCTAAAAAATAACATCTATTAATTTTTTAAGTGAAGTTTCCTAGAGCAAAGGAAACAGGATTAGGTTCTTTTTCTTCTCATTCTTTTTTCTTTTTATTCTCTTCTGTATTTTTATTCTATATCACTTCATTATTTTTAATTAGTCCTGGGTATCAGGCTAGATTTTCTAATTAAAGTTCATATTTGTGGTAGTGCTGAAATGTGTGGTTTTCTACTATATATAAAATAAAGAAGGAACTAATATATAGCACAGGGAACTATACTTGATGTTCTGCCATAACTTATAATGGAACAGACTCTGAAAAAACATATATATGTGTGTATATACACATATATATGTATATGTACACACACACAATTAAACCACTTTGCTATATGCCTGAAATTAACACAATACTGTAAGTCAACTATACTTCAATTTTTAAAAGTGTGGTTTTAAGATTAGTTTGAAATGAAGGGACAACGAAGATGCTCCTTTGTGTTTCTGCTTCTTATCTGGAACTGGTGGATGTGTTTTTCAACAATAGCAGCACAACCACCATTTGGGACACTGTCCACTCCGACTAGCTCCATCTCTGTAGTCCCTGTGACAGGTACTGCCTATATCACACAAAGTGCCCGTGGTAGCCTCTTGCAAAAACACTGCATGCTAAGGGCTAGCCCTGACGCCGACGTGCTTAGTCGCTGAGTCGTGTCTGACTCTTTGCAACCATGCACTATATAGCCTGCCAGACTCCTCTGTCCATGGATTCTCCAGGCAAGAATACTGGAGTGGGTGGCCAGTTCCTTCTCCAGGGGATCTTCCTGATCCAGGGACTGAACCCATGTCTCCTGCATTCCAGGCAGATTCTTTACCGCTGAGCCACCAGGCAAGCCCTGGATTCAACCAACTGTGACGGCAAGCCTCACACACCAAGCAGGTTGGTGCATCCGCGGATGCGGGGCCCAGCTGTGGGATTCAAGCACCCGAGGGTTTCGGTGTCCCCTGTGAACACCAAGGGGCGGCGGTAACTTGCCTTAAGTCACACGGGGAGTGCGTGGCCCGGGCAGGGCTGACCCCGAAAGGAGCGGCATCACTTACCCCTCCTCCCACTCTCGCCACCAGGAAAGTGGAGAAAGTCAGGACCTGGGGGGCTGGGATCCTGCCTAGGGTCCCGAGTCCCCAGCCCCC
The DNA here is from genome assembly GCF_042477335.2 of Ovis canadensis. NCBI lineage: Eukaryota > Metazoa > Chordata > Mammalia > Artiodactyla > Bovidae > Ovis > Ovis canadensis. The sequence continues at coordinate 220,559,046 of NC_091247.1, forward strand.
GGGTCGCCCCCGCGACGGGGGGCTGTGCGGACGGAGCCGGGGAGACAGTGACCCGCGTGGCAGGCCCGCAGGGGACGTGACGTCGCCACTCGCGGCCAAGGCGGGAGAGTGGAAATGACATCCAGAGGTCGGGAACCCAGCTCCGAGTCCGGCACGCGAGATCCCTCGGGCTCCCGCCGCCCACCCCGTATTCGCCGCCCTCACCTGCGTTCCGCCGCTCGCGAAACGCCTGCCCCCGAGCCACGCGGCCGCGCGCACCGCCCGCCGCCACAGCCCCGGCGCCCACCGCGCCGCCACCTCGCCGAGTGCAGCCATGGGCCGCCGCCTGCGCGCTCCGCGCAGCCAATCAGAGGCCGGCGGCGCCCGAGGCACCACGGGAGTTGTAGTCTCGCCCCAGTATCGAGGGGCGTGGAGCTGGCGCGGGACATCTCGGGAGCTGTAGTTCTGCCTCGGCCTCTGGGAACCGCGTCTGAGCTCTGTCTTATTTATCAGACAATGGGAAGTTTATACCTCTTGACCCCCTCTCCCATTTCGCAACCCCACCCGCCTCGGGCAATCACCAGTCTCTCTCTGGTTCTCTGGATCTGTGAGCTTGGTTATTCTGTTTCTTAGATTTCACATGTAAGTGAGCTCACACAGCATTTGGTTTTTGCTGATTTATTTCACCGAGCTTAATACCCTCAGGGTCCAGCAACGTTGGACCCCTTACCTCGTGGGTCTCTCACTCTGCAGAGCTGTAGGCCATCTGGAATAGGAGCTCACAACCCTGCCACTCTCCCCTGGGGTCCCGGCCCCCTTAACCCTTTACTCTAGGCAGCTTTATTCTATTTGGCTTTGTGTAAGTTATTGGGGTAAAGAAGGGTGGGTTTTTCTGGAAGAGCTCTGGGATCCCAGATACAGCTCCCAACATCACCGGATGGTTCGGGCAAGGGGGTTGGAAGAGGCCTTTCCAGGAGCTCTTGGATCCAGACTGACCGAGGTGCTGATCCCCTCGGCCTCCAACTCCCCTCTGAGCAGTGTTGCAGAGTCTACAGAAAATTATGTCTGGTTTCTTACTTTTCCCTTCAAAATGTTGTCCATATACTTTCTTTTTCCCATTTCTACTTCTAACCTGCATGGACCCTCTAGCTTTGACATGTAAAGGAAGACCCTGCTTCCCACGAAGCGAGGGTGACTGCACGTCCTCTGACCCGCGGAGGTGGTGGAGGTGCTGTCTATAAGCCCAGGAACTTGCCCTCAGGGTTTCTGTCACCTGGCTCTTTATTCATTCATTGCATAAATTAGCTACTTATTATATTGCAAGAGTTTGGGCTTTTTGAGTTTTTTTGTCTTATTTTTTTGGCCTGGCCAGAACTTGCAGCTTGAGGGATCTTAGCTCCGGGATTGAACCTGCACCCTCAGCAGTGAAAGCATGGAGTCCTAACCACTGGACGGGCGGGGAAGTTCCAAGAGTTTAGCCTAACATATATTTGAAAAGAGAGGAGGGCATGGCAACCCACTCCAGTATTCTTGCCTGGAGAATCCCATGGACAGAGGAGCCTGGCAGGCTACAGTCCATGGAATCGAAAAGAGTTGGACACGACTGAGCGACTATCACACACACACATTTGAAAGAAAAGAACCCAGGTGTCAGCTAGAGGACCTTGTTTATTAAGCTCTGGTGTGTCTTCCCACCCCACCCCCAAACCCTGATTGAGACAGAGGCAGGGAGGGAAGAGGTGGGAGGAAGACCCTCAACTAAAAGCAAAGCAAAGCTCCGGACAGGTGGGCAATGTGCGCCTTTCATCACAGAAAAGGAAACAGAGTTTACATGTGCACTTGTTTATTATGCAAAGAAACACACACAAAAAACTAATAAACGTGGTGGGAGAAATAGGTGGAGTGGAAAAGGTCGGGGGCGGGGGTAGAGGGGGGGTATAAACCTTTCAAAGTATCCCTTTTCGTGTTTTTTGATTTTTGAAATGTGATTCCATGTGTATTCGAACTTTTCGTTTTAAATGTAACAAAATTTAACACTGCGGTGGCCCTACCTTCTCCTCCCACTATGAGCTCTAAGCCGGTTCAAAGCGCAGGATGTCCACGACAGGAGCAAGCCTTTCTTCCCGGAGCGGATGGGGCAAAGCAGGGGAGGCGGGCAGTGTAAGCGATAAGGCCGAAGCCGGGGGCACAGACCCCAGGTGTGCTCGCTCACCTGGAAGAAGGAAGCGCGCGCAGCCGGCGGGTCTGAACCCGGGAGGGCGCTGGGAGCGAGCGGCGGCGCCTGCTCTACCTACGGCGGCCACGAGGGGTCAGCCGCGCGCCGCCCGCCGCGGATGCTGCCAACGCAGGTGCAACAGGTGCGCGCCGCGCGCAGCGCCTGCTGCTTCCTCGCGCCACTTCCTACCAAACGACAGCCCCTGGGGGCGGGGGAGCGGGGGACCCTGGACAAAGGCTCCGGGCAAGAATCCGTTCCTCCCGGGCCACAGGAAGCGGAGACAGTTTCCGGGGCTGGGACACCGCCGAAGGCTAATCAGGGGCTCTCAAGAGAGGGCAGGGGAAGGGTCAGACTGCCGCCTGAGACCTGATGCGTCCTGGCCTCGCTGAACTAAGACGGGAATGGAGCGACTGTGGGTGGGTTAGGAGCTGGTTAGAGTGAACTCCACCCTCCATAAAGGAACCCCTGACAGGAGAGAAAATAGCTGCGTGTTGTAAGGTGATCACTTAGCCAGGGAAGCGGCTGTCACCTGCTGTGTGACCTGGGAGAGTTACTGGCCCTCTCTGGGCCCCAGTTGAGTCCCTGTCACTCAGGTTAGATGAAATGATCTTCGGGCCGCTACCAACTCTCATTCTGTGAATCTAAACCTTCCAGTCCCCTGACACTTACCCCCAAGAGGGGGCTTAGCCCCAGGGAGGTCTGGCTGGACCTAGCATACCTATTCCCCTAACATGGTCTCCAGACAGTCCCCAGGAAAAGGCCCTTTGGAAGATCGGATCCTGGCCACCCTGAAGGCTATTGGCTGAAACGCCTGGACCCAGTGGAACCCAGCATCTCTGCCTGAGCCACACCATCCGGGTGAGAACTGGGAGCTATCCTATTTCTCATCTGAAAGTGCTCGCCACCCCCACCATGCTGCCAGCCCCCGCACGGTGGATGAACACGCTTCCAGACACAGCAGAAAGGACAAAGAAGGTTGCATTGTCTTTAGGATGACTGCTATTTAAAGTAACATATATGTGGAATATATATGTAAAGTAACATATGTAAAACATGTATAAACATATGTATAAAGTAACATGTATGTGAAAATAACATTTATAATGTTATAACATTTATAATGTTAATTATAATCAGCAGTCTGATTTAATTCTGCCAACAGATGCGTCTACACATAGCCAGACCTCAAGGGGTCCAATCTTGCAAGGCGCGTGGCTCATATCAGTCATTCAAGCACCTCATCTGGGGAAGGGGACATTTGCGGATCCATTCAAGGTGGCTGAGGTGGGTGAGCCACCTATTTGCTGGTGAGCTGTAAAAAAAATTCAACAGGCAGGTCTTCCTGAGGAAGTTCCTGGCAGTGCCTCCCGACGGTAGAGGATGGTTTGAGAGCCTCAGGTCCCCTTCCAGGCTGGAGTGCTGACCTCACTGTAACTGATCTCAGCTCTGCATCTGCCTCATCCCGGATGAACGCCCACCTGGACGGGGGGCCTCTGAGGCGTCACGACAAGTTCGAAGGTCCCTCTTAGAGAGGATTTAAAATCACTAATGCAGCTTCTCTTGCAAGGGGGTCAGTGCCCCTGAGACAGAGCTTCAGTAACACCAGTAAATCCGTTCCTATGTTAAGTCGCTCCCGAACACGAAAGCCCACGGATTTCCTTTCTTCCAAACATCTCCCTTGTCCTCTCCCTCCCTTGGAGGCACCTGGGACCAGTGGGAGGGGCCAATGGAAAAGGCTGCAGCGGAGATCCAAGGGGGACCACAAACAAGGGCATCAGCAAATATCAAGATGCCTTGAAGATGCCTTGGAGGTCGTGGGTGCCAGGTTCTCACTGGTGGGGAACAGAGGGAGATGGGAGGGCTGAGGCTGGAATCAACCCTATGGTCTTTAATAGAATTGGAGATGTGGATATAGACCCATGGTTTTTTTAAAAACTCAGATAAATTTGGAAACATAAAATGTACGTGTCTAAATATATATTGCATTCTAACATATATGAACTTCCATGGTGGCTCAGACGGTAAAGCGTCTGTCTACAGTGCGAGAAACCCCGGTTCAATCCCTGGGTTGGGAAGATCCCCTGGAGAAGGAAATGGCAATCCACTCCAGTATATTGCCTGGAAAATCCCATGGACAGAGGAGCCTGGTGGACTGCAGTCCATGGGGTCACAAAGAGTCGGACACGCCTGAGCGACTTCACTTCACTTCACTTCTAACATATATAAACTTGGATTCTCCAATGGCTCAGTGAGTAAATAATCTGCCTGCAGTCTTGAAGACACAGGAGACACGGGTTTGATCCCTGGGTCAGGAAGATCCCCTGAAGAAGGAATTGGTAATCCATTCCAGTGTTCTTGCCTGGGAAATCCAGTGGACGGAAGAACCTAGTGGGCTACAGTCCATGGGGTCCCAAAGAGTCAGACACGACTAAGTGACTAAACACACACATACATATATAAACTGTATTTATGTATGTCTGCTTATTTTTACACACATCAGTAGCAACAGGTACATCTAATGCCCAGATCAAGGCTTCTAAATATTATTCTCTATGAAAAAGAACCAGAGCTCTTTGGAGAAATGGTTGATCTTCAGCCACAGACATGGAAAGTGTAAAATGAACCTAAAACATTTTGTTGTGTCAGAAAGCAAATAAGTGATCAAAGAATAATAGGAATTTTTCCAAGAGTCTCAGGAGCCAGCTTAACAGAGTTCCCATGTCCACATCTACAAAAGTTGGGCATCAAAATAAATAACAATAGTCATAGATTATAAACCACTGATAGCCAGAATCCATGAGCCATACTGGTAATCAACCAATCGATCAATGAGAAAAAGTTCTTCTTACAGAAGAATGGCAGCTAATAAATATAGAAGAAATGGTAGAACCAGAAAAATCACTATGTGATGTTTTTATCTTCCAGACATTTTCTATGTCATCTTTCGTGTCCATCCGCTAATGTGACCTGGACCATCTTCCATTAGAAGGCAGGGTCCCTACCCTGTCCTTTTGAAACTGAGAGTGTTCAGCCTAGAGAGATTCAACCCAGGGTAGCCAAAATGATAATAAAAGAGTTTTTAAAAGGAATTTGACCTCAGTCTAAGAAATATAGACTCCTGGAGTTCAAATCAGAAAAAGGTGTTTTGTGAACAGGAGCTTCTGCTACAAATTTCCTGAAACAGCAAGCCCGCCTCGCACTGTGCACCTTGATTTTGTTTATAAGAATTCAACTAACACAGGTTAGAAGATCAGCGTGTCAGGGCCCCTCAGGAAGTCCCAGGAGGTGTGTGTGAAACCAGCTTTCCCTTCTCTGCCAGCAGCAACCTGGTGAGTTCAGGTCTGGCCCTACTGGTGTTTCTCGTTCTCTCCTTGGACTCTGCCTGTTTAACAAGAATGAAGGCACCACAGCTGGTTTGTTTTCCCAAATCAGAGACCCTACACTCCAAGGAGACCCCGTGACCATGGCAACATGCTAGCGAAGCCCATTCTGCTATGTTCTGTTGTCACCATTCATTGAATCGAAGTCAGCTGCACTGGGACCTGTGTGCCCCACCGTGGGATTGGTGAAGGCTGTGAATCAAAAGGTTTTTGAGATTATCTGACTCCCTCTGGGAACCAGCCTGTGGCTGAGGACCCCAGTCAGCAGGCTGTCCAGCATCAGGAGCCCGAGCCCAGGGGGAGGTCCTGTGGGCTCCATGCAGGGGACGGGGGATAAGAAGAAGACTCACATTGTCGGGCCTTGTAAGGAAGGCATTGGTTCTCCTTCATACCCAGGGCCCAGGAAAGCCAGGCTGGCTCTTTGCCCTCTTTCTCCCAAGGGCTGGGCTGGGAGACGGATCTGACCCAGCTCAGCACGACAGGGCACAGGCATTCTTGCAACACAACATTTATTGAGGGCCAACCAGGCAAGGGGCAGGCTGGGCTCCTGGCTCGCACTGGACATGAACTGGCCACGAGTGCCTGTGCAGCTGAAGGTCTGGGGGAGGGAGGCCGCGCAGAAATAAATCCGTAATGATACATCGGGTGAAGTCAGGAGGGAGCGAGCAAGGTGCCCCAAGGGACAAGTCTTTCTGAGACTAGGACCTGAAACGAACCCTGAGGGTGACAGGAGGCAGCAGATGGAAGTGGAGAGAAACAGCATTCCCAGCTGAGAGAGCCAGGAGGGGCCTAAGGCCAGAGGCCAGTGTGCTTGGGGGCCTGTGGTGGGATGACATGGGAGAGACCCCTGTTCACAGGATGCTGGGAGCCCGGTGGGAGCTTGGTGGAGGAGGGCAAGTTCTAAGTGCTCTGAATTGTCACAGTGGAGTACCCTGGTTTAATTTAACTTGAAACAATCACTGCTCTGGGGAAAATGAGCTGGAGAGGGCAAAGAGAAGAGGGAGATGAGTTAGGGGCTCATGTGAGTCAGGCCAGAGTCACAGCGGCCTGATGGACAAACAGAGGTGACTTCCCTGGATTCTGGACCATTGGGAGGAGGGAAGCAGAGGTGGAGGGTGACAGACAGCTGTCCCCTCACTTGGGGCCCCTGGCCAGCCCAGCTACAAACTTCTGCCACCTCTCCTCCCAGGTCTCCATGGCAGACTTCTTCATGGTCTCCGACAGGGTGCTGTACCTGTGGTGGGGGCAGGATGCCCAGGTCAGCCTGGGGAGGGGGCAGGAGGGGACCTCGGGTGTTGGCAGGGCTCCATGTCCCCAGTCCAAGAGCAGTAACGGCATAAGAGGCAGAGAAGCTCACGGGAACCTTCTGGACCTCTGCCCACGCCTCAGAGTGGTGGACTCAGGCGGTGTGGAGTGGATCGCACTGCAGACTCACCTGATGGAGTTGATGGCCAGTTGTTTGAGCGTCCTCAGGTCGGCCGACATTCCGCCGATGCCCATGAAGGCCTCGTAGAAATCGTAGGACAGGCCTCTGGCCCCGAAGGCTGAGGGGTCGTCTGAGCTGATCACCATGGGGTACCCAGCAGCCATCATGACGGCGGCGGGGTGGTTTCTCAGGTCGGACACCAGCTTCAGGACCTGCTCGGGCAGAGACAAGCGTGGATCCTTGAGGAGTCGTCACGAGGGAGGTGAGACCATGAGCAGAATCAGGCCCTTCTCTCCCTATGACTGTTCCAGGCATCAGGACAACTCTGGGCAAAGTCCTATGCAGGAAGAGCCAGTCCTACTCAAACATCTGGTCTCCCCTGGCCCAGCTTGAGCCGCTGTCCTGAGCACAGAGCCCTGAGGAGCCATGTGGCAGTGGAGGATCCCACATTCCCCCCCTGCCTCCCCCCCAGGGCATCTTTAGCTCTGTCTACAGCTTTGCCCATGGTCCTGTGCCACTGGGGACCCTCATTACCGGGAACATTTTAGGCAGAGGCCATTCCTAAAAAGCTTCATGAATGCTAGTGAGAGAGACAGAGAGTGGAAGGACACAGAGAACAAGGGCGTCACAGAGCAACCACAGGGAGGGAGGCTGGGGAGGCCGGTACCTGGTTGGAGATGGGACAGACTTCAATGGGGATGTCCTTCTTCCAGGCTTCAGCCAAGACTGCCGGGTGCTTGCTCAAAGCAAACCCATGGCCGATCCGGGTCGAGTTCAGTATCACAGCATCCAGAAGATTTCTGTCTACGGGAGTTCCCTCCAAATCTGGGAATAGAGAGGGGTCTTCAGTAGAATGAATAGGACCCCAGACCTTCGGCAGGTGAAGGCCCCAGAGTTCCCAGGCAGGAAAAGGAAGAGAAATGAACATTAACACAAATATGCACACACTTTTCCTTCTGACAACACTGCAGGAGGGGGTACGGCCCGCCTGTGGGTACCTATGTGTGTGTGTATGTGTGTAACAGGTGAGGAAGCGGAAGCCCACACAGGCTTTATAGGCTAAGGGAAGGTCCTCACATAGAGAGCAGAAAAAGTGGGCTTCAAGTCTTGGTCTGCTCGACTCATAGTCTGTATTCTTTTCTTTCTTTTTTTTTTTTTTTTTTTGGCCGAACCAGGTGGCACGCGAGATCTCCGTTCCCTAATCAAGGATCAAACCTGCAGTGGAAGCACAGACCCCCCCCACCCACTGGACCACCAGGGAATTCCCTGCCCCTGTTTTCCCCATATTCTTTCTTTCCATCTTACGTTTGTTTCTAGAAACTGTTTTCTTGGAATTTCGTGTGTAAGGTCTTTACAGTGTGCTGCAGACTGTCACTGTAACGACTTGCACTATCTGCACTTACTTTAATTTCTGTCTTTAACAAAACTCCTGGGACAACCCATGGCAAGGTAGCCACGGCCAGCAGGAACAAGCCACCCCACTGGACCTTCCCACTGGCAGGGCCTCCTGGTTCGGGGTGAGAAGACCGTTCTGACTCTGCCAGCCTTCCCAGCAGCCTGGGATGGGGTGGAGGGCTCCTGCAGCTCCCGCTCCCCTCCCATTCAGGGAGTTACCCTGGAGGAAACAGCTGTTTTTTGGCTTCATTGGATGTGGTCACACCCGGATGTGACTTCACTATCTGTGACTAAATGGGGAGAGATCCCAGGCCCAGGAGGACGGCAAGGTTGATTACGGTGAACGATCACAGCAGACCTGAAAGCGGGGCCTACAGGGTGTGTGGGCCCCATTACTGGACACCGAAAGCATCCTAGCTGACCCACATGTGAAATGTGAAAATTCCATGTTTCTCTTGGGAACGAAGCCCAAGAATTCCCAATGCTGGTAAGAGCATGTGCTTTGGAAGAATTTTCACGGTTTCCTAACACTTTCTTTTCAAAGATGTTTTCCTTTTTTTTTTTTTCAAAGGTGCATGCTGGGTCACTCACTCATGTCTGACTCTTTGCAACCTCATGGACTGTAGCCTACCAGGCTCCTCTGTCCGTGGGATTCTCCAGGCAAGAATACCAGAGTGGGCTGCCATGCCTTCCTCTAGAGGATCTTCCCTATCCAGGAATCGAACACTAGTTCTCCTGCATTGCAGGTGGATTTTTTACCTACTAAGCCACCTGGATTTTGTTCAGTCGCTCAGTTGTGTCCAACTCTTTGTGACCTCCAAGGACTGCAGCATGCCAGGCTTCCCTGTCCTTCACTATCTCCTGGACTTTGCTCAAACTCATGTCCATTGAGTCAGTGATGCCATCCAACCATCTCATCCTCTGTTATCCCCTTCTCTTCCTATCCTCAATCTTTCCCAGTTTCAGAGTCTTCTCCAATGAGTCCACTCTTCACATCAGACAGCCAAAGTATTGGTGCCTCCTGGGAAGCCCATTAAATATTCAAGTCCTGGCAAAATCTTCTCCTAAGGCCATGTCGTGGCATTGAGTTTATTTCAGAGATGACTGTGGTTTCCCAACCAAATCTCAGGGCCTTCAAGGGTAACAACTGCCACGTCCCCTTGCCTGCCCTGACCCATCCCAGCTTCCCATCCCCCACACACCCTTCTCTACATCTCCTAGAACAACTTTGATCTAAATTGGCTCCAAATGGACTTGAAATGTCCAGAAAAAGAGATTAATGTGCGGGAACCCTTACTTTGGAGCCGCTGCGAGATGCCAGGTTTCAGCCTGGCTGTGAAATCCTGACTCTGCCCTTGGCTCCTTGGTCCTCTCAGGTGGCCGGAGCCTCGGATGCTCTGAGGGGTGCAGTGCAGCAGGTCTAAGCTCCCCAAATCTTCCCCGAGATCTGACGTTGCAGCCGCGACCTGCTGGTTCTGCTGAGGGTTTACATGTTTTGAGGAGCATCTGGAGGCAGAGCAATGACCAGTGGGCCCACGGACAGAGCTTTGAGGGACAGAGACCTGGCTGGGCAGATGGCAGTTCAGAAACAAGGGCAGCCAGGCTGCTTGAGCAGAGCTGGGCCCCCTCACCCGGGTGGGTGCAGACTAAGGTTCCCCACCTCAGCCCGATGGACGTGGATAGGCAGCACCCCCTCAGCCTGGTGGGGGTGGACAGTGCCTCTCAGTCACAGAACTGGCCTCCTGGTCCCTCTCCCCCAACCTCCCACGGTTTGGCTTTGCACATGAGTCCACCTCGAAAGCAGGGTTTGCTCGTTATGAAATTGACATCATCAGAAAGGGTTCCCAGCTCCTTCTCGTGCACCAGTCACCCTGTTTGGCTGGAGCCTCGGGCTCCTCGCCTGGAGATTGGGGTGGGGTGCCCTCCTGGCAGGACCAGGTGAGAGCCCCGGGTAAGGTGTGTGAAGCGCAGCTGCCCCAGCACCACCATGCCCCCTTCTCTGGGCGCTGCTATCAGCATAGACTCAACAATGTGCGTGAAGCGGCCACGCGCCGTGAGCCGCTATGGGGCTGTCACTCCACCGGCCGGGGTCCTATCTGCAGCCTTGGAGATGTTGAGGGGGCCCTGCCCATCAGCCCTGTGCCCGACGGTGTCGCAAGCTCACCAGTCTCTCCCGCGTGGAAGAAGTAAGGCAGATGAACGCCCTGAGAGGCTGGAATCATCAAAGCCTCCCTGTAGTCATACAGGGTGTGGCCCGTGTCCTCGCGCCCCACCTGCAGGACAGAGCAGGCACGTGGGGTGCCTGCCGGCCCCCTGCCTCACCTTGCTAGAGTGCCCTGGACCTGCCACCACTACCAAGGCCTCTGTCATAGCCATAAAGAGAGACCAGTAGCAGGACTGGGGAATAAAAGAGAGCTGTGTGGCCCTGATATAACCACCCGCCTTATCTGGGGGAGGCTGGCCTATGAGCAGCCCCCAAGGACCCCAGGAGGACACCCTGGTCCAGAGAAACAAGCCCTTGAGATCCGCTCAGGGGCCCCAGTGGGTCTGAGAGCAAGAGCGTGAGCTCTCTTGGGTAAGATGTACAGACACACCTCAGCTTCCAGACACCCGCCCTGGGCTGCAGGTTGAAGAGCCAGGTGTCATGCCCAGTGTGGAGACCGGGGAGTGGGGCAGCCCCTCCTCGTGGCCCTTCCTGTTCGGGACTTATCCTTTCCTGCCTTCTTCTGACCTCTTCCGCTCTCCCTTCACCCCCCAAGACCCCAAGGGAGGGCCTCCCAGTCTTTCCCTGGGAGCTTCGTGCTGCGCCCATTACCAGGTCAAACCCCGCCACTATCCCAGGGAACTTGACTCGAAGACCCATGGCTGTCTGGATGGATTTCTTGATGAGGGACTCGTTTTTGGTTCTGTGGGAGAGACAGAGAGAAACACAGGCATCAGCTCCCAAGTGGACGGTTGACCACATCCAGGGCTCCCAGCTGCCACGTCTCAAACCCTCGGCACAACTGCACATGACCCTACTCCATCCAGGCTGCTAGGTCCCTCTTAAACACAGAAATTTTGCCCAAATCCATTCCTGTCGAGGACTCTGGCTGCTCCAGAGGGACCCAAGTCTCTGGAAAGCCATTGGGATAGGGGCCCACAAGGCAAGTTTTGCTCATCTGCATTTGGATGAAGAAAACTGGCCGTGATTGAAACCTGCCCTGCGTCCCTGAGAGATGGTCCTGGAAGCGTCCAGCTCTCTGCTCTCTGGGCACCTGTGAAACGCCACGGCCACCCGGTCCCTGTGGGGCACCTGGGCCTGGCCCCTGACTCAGTCAAAAAGGCCAGAGTGCTCCGGAAACCAGATGACCAGGCTGCCTCCTCTCCCACAAAGCTCTCTCCTTTCCAGACCAGGCAACAGCATCGCCACAGGAGCACCAAGAGAAAAGGTGCAGGCCCATGATGGGGGAAGGTGTTGGCCCACCCACTCTGATCCCTAGCTCTGTGCCCCCAACACCTGCCCATCCATCTCTGCGCCCACAGCAGCTGGCACTGAAGTCCTGCCCTGGAGCTCCTGCCACCAGCCCCCAGGGAGCCTTCACCATCCACTACTGCCAGCTCCACCCTGGCCCACCAGCTTCAGCGGCCCCAGGTCTCGCCAGGAGGGGAGGGGCTCCAGGGAGGTCTGATTGCCCTCCCACCTCCTATGGCTTAGCAAGTAGGGTGCCTGCCCCTCCCCAGCCCTCTAGCTGGACATGGCACAGCCTATCCAGACTGACTGCCCCTCAACAAGAGGGAGACTCTTTCTTGGCAAAGTCAGGTGAATTCCTATAGGCTTTCTGCCCTTGCTTGGAGCAAGGGTGGGTGTGCCTTCACAGTGTGTGAGCATGCCATACAGATGGGGCTGCTGTGAGGCAGAACCCAGCCACAGATTGAAACAAAATCATTGGAACATGCAGGGAAAAACACTAACCCCATAACTGACCACCCAGGCCAGGGTGGGTCACATCATGGAATTCCATGGCACATGGAGCCCGTAGTGCTTAGACCCTGGGCGGCAGGGCGGTGGTGGGGGGGTGGTCTCTGCCCCTGGCCACAGCCTCCCTGCCCCTCCTCACCCCTTTCTCCTCCTGTCCCATCCCCTCCCATCCCCATGGCTTTGCCCACAGCCCATCTTCTCAGTTCCTCCAGGCTCAGCTTCACTCACTCTCACCTGTTATCTGAAAAAATGAGTTTGATTCCAATAAACCCAGGATGCGCTTTTGCAAAATTATGAGCCACTTCTTCATAAGTCCTCACCAACCACTCTTGGCTGTAGACCGTCCCATTCAGTTCATACACCTGTGAGGGAAGCAGGGTCCCAGCCGGATGTCAGAGGTGAGCAAGGCAGAACTCCATTCCCAACTGCCAACAATCTCCAGAGCCTGGTTGACAGCCTCTGAGGTTGACCAGAAGTCCCAGCCCTGAATGGGATGATGCTCTTGGTGCTGTGAGGCTGGGATGTCTACTTCTCATTCAGGCCTGGGTCCTTCCACCTAGAACAGTGTCTGGCAAGCAGTTGGTACTCAGGAAGTATTTGTGCAGCAAATGAGCAGCAGGCCAGCTGAGGACAGGATGCCAGCCAGAAAGAGTGGTCTGAGGACCCTCTTCATTTCCCCACTCTCCCACCCACAGGCGGGGGACTCTGAGGTAGCCAAGCCACTAGGGACACCAAGGTGACATGGCCAGGGGCAGAGTGGGAAGATCCAGGGATGCATAGTAGGTCTGACAGAGTAAAAAAAACACAGTGGAGGAGAGCAGGCTTTTAGCTTCTCCATCTCTGGGGGTCCTGAAGGGTATCAGAATGTGCCACCCCCAAAACCTATCACTTTTTGCAGGACTATTTTGAGCTAAAGGCAAATAAGAAGCACAAAGGCAAACAGATCTCCGTGCCCGCCCGTCTGCCTCAGAGCAGGACGTATATTTCTGTCTGGAAGTCACCGCCTTCCAGCTCCTATTCCAGAAGGAGAGACACCCACCCTCACCAGCAGAGACAGCAATGGGGCACCAAGCTGGGTCCGAACAAACCTGAGAAAACAGCCCCTATCTTCTATTAGTTCCCCCATACACTGACCATCCCACGAGTTGCTACTCCTAGAAGCCAAACCCCCTTTCCTTCATCTTCCTGCTTCTCCACAATTTATCACCGTTTGTTAAAATAGTGTATAAGAACCTGGCCTACCCACTTCTTTGGGTCTTCACTTCTTTTCCATGAAGATGTCCATGTACATAAAGTTAAAACATTAGCATCAAATAAAATTGCTATGCCTTTCCTCCGGTTAATGTGGCTTTTGTAAGTTTAATTTGCAGTCCCCAAGAACAGAACATTGTGGAGTGACTAAGTCCGAAGCCCGAATCCCTAGAGCCTGTGCTCTTCAACGAGAAGCCACCGCAACGAGAAGCCCCTGCACGGCAACTAGAGAGTGGCTCCCACTCTCAGCAGCTAGAGAAAAGCCAGCAACAAAGACCCAGCACTGCCAAAACTAAATAAACAAACACAATTTCTTAAAGCGAAGTGATCTAGTAAAAGGGTTAAAAGAAGAAAATTGTTGGCCTCTGGGACTTTCCCGGCAGTCTAGTGGTTAAGACTTCGTCTTCCAGTGCAGAGGGTGAAGGGATGATCGATCCCTGGTCAGGGAGCTAAGATCCCATATGCCTTGTGGCCCCAAAACCAAACCAAAACTTAAAACAGAAGCAATGTTGAAACAAATTCAATTAAAGCTTTAACAAAATGGTCCACATTAAAAAACAAACAAACAAACAAACATTGGATTCAATTCAGATTATCTCAAGCCTTAACTATAGTTTAATTGAGGAACTGTAAATTCGTGGGGAAGTTATTCAAACTACATACAACTTTCATAAACCAGTGTAAGATTACGAATTTCTACTGTCTATGATATCATGGAATTAGAGAATATGAAGCTGAGGGAACAAAGGGACATTTGGGATCAGAATTGCTCGAGGTCACACAATCCGTTTGTGTCAAACCAGAAACTACAGCCCAGATGTTCGACTGGAGACGCAGGCAGCTTTCACCTGGACAGCCTGACTCTCTGAACAAGCACCGATGGAGCGTCTCCTGTTCGCCAGGCATTGCACTGTCAGCCGGGTCTCATTTTAGAGACGAAGAACCCTGCTGGCTCAGCCGGTAAAGAATCTGCCTGCAGTGCAGGAGATCCGAATCCGATCCCTAGAATTCAGCAATGGCGTGAAACATGGTCACTACAAGAACTTGTATTTATGTATTTATTTTTGGCAGTGCTGTGTCCTTGTTGCTGCGCGGGCGTTTCTCTAGCTGCTGAGAGTGGGAGCCACTCTCGAGTTGTGGTGCAGGGGCTTCTCAGGGTGCTGGCTTCTCTTGTTGCAGAGCATAGGCTCTAGGGATCAGAAGGGGTCGAAAATTTGAATCCCTAGGGTCCGGAAGATCTTCTGGAGGAGGAAATGACAACCCACTCCAGTATTCTTGCCGGAGAATCCCATGGACAGAGGAGCCTAGCAGGCTACAGTCCATGGAGTTGCAAAGAGTCGGACACGACTGCAGAGACTTGGTACACACACTCCCCTAGTACACATTTTAGAGATGAGGATTTTGAGGTTTAGAAAGGATAAGAAACTCGCACCTGCTCCCAGGCTGGAGTGAGGGGTGGGGGTGGTAGAGTTTACCTGGAGGCATGGTGGGGGGTGGTCTCAAAGTCTCCAGCCACCCAGGGAGAAGAACATGCCTGGGTCCTACCCTGGGTTAAGTAAATCAGATTCCCTGGGGTAGAAGCTGGTTTTTTAAAACCTTGCCCAGGTGATTCTCCTGTATCTCGGGCCTCTAGGTTTCACAGTCTTGTGAGGAGCACAGTCACAGAATAACATCGTAGAAGGTGCTGCCGTCAGGGTTCCCCAGAGCAGCAGCAATGGCATGAAACACCACCACTACAGCAAAAGCCAGGTGGAGATCCTAGGGAAGCAGTCTGCTGAGAATCCAGGACAAAACCCAGGGGGTGGATAGGGGGAGCGCTAGGACCGCTGGTCACACCACTGACAGCATCCAAGGTGTCTGGGAACCACCATCCTGGGCTCCCAGGCATGTCCCCCCAACCGCAAGACCGCCCACGGGTCAGGGCCGAGGATAGACCCCTGGGAGCTCCGCTCGGAAGGCTGACCCGATCCAGTTGGAGCCTCCGATTCCGGCCGTGGGGGCGGGGATGGGGCCCAGGGAGATCAGACCCGCCTAGCAACTGTTGCTAAGGACGAGTGGCCTTTGTGATGGGGCATTAGTGACACAATAGGAGGCTGGGCCGGCGGCCTGGTCCATCAAACCTCGTCCCAGGCCCTGAATTAGCCCCACGAGCAGGGAGGGCAGGCCGGGGCTCAGCAGAGAATTCCAGGGCAGACGTCTGGGTTGGCAATGTGCTGATGGCTCCCCTACTCTGGGGAATGAAGGCGTCAGCCCGAGACTCTCCACACCAAGGGGCCTTTGTTCCCGGGTCAGGCCAGAACCATGGGCAGATCCCATGCCCCTGGGCCTCCACCTTCTAGGAATCCTGGCTGGATCCAGAGGGGGTTGGGAGAGGGGAGCTGGGCGGCTCCTCAGGGGATACCCCGGAACCAGTTGTCCCCAGGGGGCGTGGCAAGAGGGGGAGGGGTGAGGAAGCCGACCCTCCATGCAATTCCTCAGCAACTTCCCCAGATGCCTTCCACAGGCTTAGACCCTTTCTCCCCGCCATCTCTCCCCTCTTCCCCTCCCCCTCGGGGCCCAAGGCCCCTCCCTGTGTGGAGGCCTCCTCCCACTCCCTACTCTGAGAAAGCCGGCAGGATGTGACCACAGGAAGCGACCCCCGGCTGGACCCCCTCAGGGAGCATCTCTTGAGATGCAGTGTGGACCCGCAAGTCTCAAAGCCCAGTCCCTGCTCACTGCCCATGTGGCCTGAGCCAGGCCCCTCTACCCTTCCCCACCTCATTCCCACGGTGGTAACTTGCAGGTTGTGAGGCTCAGATGAGATGAAGCGCTTGGAAAAGGTCTCAGAGTGTGGTCTGGGTCAGACAGCCTGAATCAGAACCTCAGGGTGGGGGCAGGGGTGGCTGGCTAATTAAATGGGCTGCTTCCTGGCCCCACTCAAGACCTCAAATTTGGGATCCTGGGAGGTTGGGGGCCAAAGAGCGCCTCCAGATTAGTCCCATGTACACCCACCACTCCTGAGTGTGATGACCACTCCTGGGGCTTCTGGAAGACCTGGGTGGGGGGAGGTGGTCTGGAATGACTCACAGTCTAACTGGGGCTCCAGAGCTGGGAGGAAGCCCGTTCCAGGAAGGGGGAGGGGGAGGCGGGGCTTGAGCCAGACTCCGGAGGAGATGGACTGGAGGTGGGGAGCCGGGGCTAGAGGAAGAGATGGGGTTTCAGGGCACACTGGGCATGATGGCTCTGGGAGCTGCCCTGTCCTCTGCCCCTCACAGGCCAGCCCTAGGCCAGCTCACCTCTTTCCAAAATTCTCCTAGTGGAAGGTGGACTGGACTCTCTCTTTTCTGTTGAAAGGAGCATTTGTATTTATTGACTCTGTTCACAAGGCTGGCAAAGGTTCTCCTGGTGGCAAGGTCAGTCCCACTCCCACTTCCCAAGAATCAGAAGTAGGAACAAAAGTCTGTACTCAGCATTAAACCATCAAACACACACCAGATTCTGGTAGAGATGCCCACCCTCACCTGGGATGACCTGGAGGAGGATGAACATTCCCAAGGGAAAGGGGGCCAGTCCAGGATGCACAGGAGAGTAGAGACCTGGAGCGTGGGGGGAAGGGGACCTGACTCTGGAATGACTGGTTCTCAGGGCAGGATCAGCCTCCACGACAGGGCCTGCCAACTCAGCCAGTCACACTAGGGCAATAGAGTCCCTTTAGGGATCCCACCCAGGATTTAAAAATTTATCAGATTCTGAAGGAGAAAAATATCAGATAGTTTGGCTTCAGTAGAAGTTAAGATTTGCCTTCAGACATCCCTGGTGGTCCAGTAGTTGAGAATCCGCCTGCCATTGCAGGGGACATGGGTTTGATCCCTGGTCCGGGAGGATTTTATGCTCCATGGGGCAACTAAGCCCTGTGTCACAGCTACTGGGCCCAAACTCTAGAGGTCGTGCTCTGCAATAAGAGAACCCACCATGATGAGAGGTGCTTGCACGGCAAATTAGAAGGTAGCAACTGCTCACCACACCTAGAGAAAGCCCACTTGTAGACGTAGCATAGCCAAAAATAAATAAATTTAAAAAATTTTAAAAGCTTTGCCTTCAACCCAAGGCAATAGAAATAAAAATAAACAAATAGTACCTAATCAAACTTACAAGGTTTTCACAGCAAAGTAAACCATTAAAAAACTGAAAAGTCAGCCTATGGAACGGGAGAAAATATTTGCAAATGATGAAGTAGACAAGGGTTTAATTTCCAAAATATGCAAACGGTTCATACAATCCAGCAAGAAAAAAACTATAGAAAAATAAGCAGATGACCTTAATAGACATTTCCCCAAAGAAGACATACAGATGGCCAGTAGGCACATGAAAAGATGCTCAACATCACTCGTTATTAGAGAAATGCAAACGAAAACCACAGTGAGGTATCACTTCACACCAGTCAGAAAGGCTGTCACTAAAAAGTCTACAAATAATAAACACTGGAGAGGACATGGAGAAAAGGGAATCTTCATACACTATTGGTGGGAATGCAAGTTGGTACAGCCTCTATGGAGAACAGCATGGAGGTTCCTCAAAACACTGAACATAGAGCTACCATATGATCCTACAATCCCACTGCTGGGCATATATCCAGACAAAACTAATTCAGAAAGATACATACACCCCTATGCTCATAGCAGCATTATTTACAGTTGCCCAGATTGGAAGAACCCTACATGCCCATCGACAGATGAATGGATAAAGAAGATGTGGGGTATATATAGGATGGAATATTGCTCAGCTGTTAAAAAGAATGAAATGCCATTTGCTGCAGCACATGGATATAACTAGAGATTAGCATACTAAGTGAAGTGAGTCAGAAAGAGAAATATCAAATGATATCACTCAGATGTAGAATCTAAAATATGACCCAAATGAACCTATCTACAAAACTGAAGCAGATGCACAGACACAGAGATGAGACGTGTGGTTGCTAAGGAGGCTTGGGAAGAGCGAAGGGCTGGGGCTCTGGGATTAGCAGGTGTATACAGCACGGATAAACAACAAGATCCTACTGCATAGCCCAGAGACCTATATTCAATCTCCTAGGATAACCTATGGTGGAAACGAGCATTTAGGATGTGTGTAAAATGCAGTCACTTCACTGTACAACAGAGACCAGAACAATACTGTAAACCAACTACATTTCCACTTAAAAGAAACAGATTCGCCTTCCAGAGAGAATTTACCAATCAGGAAGCCTACGTGTCTGGTCTAATCGACAATTTTCTCTGAAGACTGTATTCTGACTTTCTTGTGTATACATCTGTCACTCACGACCTTGGTCAATGTACGTCAGTCTCTGGAGCCTTTTTACTTCTGGGTGTACAAACAGGAGAATTTCTGAGCGTACAACGACTATGGCATTTGGTAACAAAACTGAAATACTGCCCTTGGAGTCAGTCCTCGAGCCCTTAGTTTACTCGTAATTTGGGTGAATGGGCAGACAGTCTGGAAACTGTCAGCTGGATATCACAGCCGTTCCCATCAAACACTCGCTCCAACATTCTGACCTTTATAACCTCGTCTACCCTCACACCCCTAGTCAGCTCCACTAGTGGCTTTGGTGTCGCAACTCACGGGGCCCCAGCTTCGAGGAGTTGGGGGAACTTCCCTCCACTCGTCTTTGCAAAAGGCTTTAGGTCCCTGGCCAGGGATCCAGCCCAGAGACCCAAGCCTTCCTGTCAATCTTTAACTTGGTTAAACAGCCTCTGTTGCCCCTGGTGATCGTGGGTCAGCTTACTGGCTATCATCTCTGCATTCTGGCTTTTAAATTTCTCCAAACTGGGGTAAAGAGAGGGGAGGACTTGTTTGGGGCCCTTTCATGTTAGGTAAACTGGTAGGAGGTCCCTTTAGCCCACCCAACCTTAGGGAGTGCTGTATCAAAACCTGTTTTAATCTCATCAATGTCCACTGTTCTCATCCCATTTCTTAACAACCATCTGAAGTTTCCCCCGCTGCTGTGACCAGTCCTGTGGTTCCCCCCACCCAGTGACCCTTTACAATTGTCCACCTTTTGGGGAAGAGTCCATAACAGCTCCCCTCTTCCCCTTCCCTTTCTCCAGGGCCCTTCTTCCCACTGGCTTGCTAATTAACAGAACGTCTTTATCAGCATCTGAAAGACCCATTCCATTCTGCTTCTCAAACCATTCCGTTTGTTTGAGTTAAGGTTACATTTCTTTGTTTCCACCTTTTGGTCTTAACATTGGTACCAATAAGACAGGTGTTTACAAAGAGAGGTCACTTTAAAAAATCTACCAATTTAGAAGTTTTTCCAGTTCAAAGTGTCCATCGTGGACAGGAGGATCTTAACACCAACACACACCAATCAGGCTTTCCGTGGCTTAGCCGTGAACAAGAGGTGTCACGGGAGGGGGCAAAGAACATGGCCACACCAGATCCAGAGAGTTCACTCCCCCAGGGTGGTCTGAGAAAGCAAAGACTGTAGTGAAGGCTGAGATGACAGAGTCCCCCATGGATGGAGACCCCTTGTGATAAGCCCTCCTGGGAGCCAGCACGATTATGCGCTTCCAGCAGTGACAGCCCAGAATCCCACTGGATCTGACTGGCCACCAAATGCCCTGGTGCCTGCACCTTCTGGATGGCAGGACCAGGGCGAGTTTCCTCACTGGTCCTGAGGCTAAACTCTCAAAACAGAAAGAGAAAACAGGAAAAGGCATCGTGCCAAAGGTTTTCCTCCTTATGACACAACAGACAGAGACACAGGAAAACAGACACCATCTCTGGGAGGAAAAGGATTAACAAGCCCAGAGCTCTACCAACTTCACCGGCCCAGAGGCTCTAAGCCCCAGGAACCAACTCCACAAATATTTTCTCCTGCTGACCTAATTTTAGAAACTAGAAAAAAGACTCTTACCACTCCTGCTTTCAAAAGCCCTGCAGGCAGAGATCCGGGGACTGACTGATGGATAAGGGTTCTCACCTTCTGCCAGGGTTTCTGAACTGGCAGCCTGGGGCCACCTAGGCAACTGGCCAGCTGTCAAGGAGGGTGGAGGGTGGAGGGCAGGTGGGGGTGGGGACTGGGGGGGACAGGGTAGATGGGGAGTGGGGGTGGCATTTCCCTCTACCCTTCTAGGTTCTTCTGACTGGTCTAAGAATTAAGCTGACATGAGACAGATTAACAGGAGAAAATTAAGCACAAGCTTCATAACATCTGTATGTGGGAGAGACCCAGGAATAGGGAGCCACTCACCCAAATGGCTGAAGCCCTCGCCTTAAATACCGTCTTCAGCTCAAGACAAAGAGGGTGTTGGGGGTGGGAGTTTGGGACTTCAAAGGGGAAGAAGGCAATTCACAGGGTGATAAACAGCAAGTGTTTGGTGAACGCAGGGACAAGGGACAGAGAGGACTCTGGTCTCAGGCCCTGAAGTCTCTGTACCACACCTGCCGTGTTCTCTGCAGAGACTGGTGACAGCTCTATTCTGGGAATGGGCCCTTCATCTAGGTTCTTTAAGAACTTAGAGGAGGACCTCCCTGGTGGTGCAGTGGATAAGACTCTACTTGTCACCGCAGAAGACATGGCTCTCTCTTCCCTGGTCTGGGAAGATTCCACATGCCATGAAGCAACTAAGTCCATCCATCACAACTACTGAGCCTCTGCCCTGGAGCCCAGGAGCTCCAGCCACTGAAGCCTGCACACCTACAGCCTGTGTCCACAACAAGAGAAGCCACCGCAGTGAGAAGCCCGCTCACCACAATGAAAGATCGCTTCTGTTCACCGCAACCGGAGAAAAACCCGGCCAGCAACGAAGACCCAGCGCAACCAAAAATGGGTAAATAAATAAAAGTGCTATTTTTTACTTAGGGGGAAGGTCAAAGGCTCTTCCTGAGTCCTATGGGCCTTGTCTATTTCTGCTCAAAATAACCCAAAGGCCGAGGGACAACTTGAGGGTGAGCCGCTCCCCTGCACTACAAAGCATTCACACTCCTGGGTGTCCCCCAGAGGGAGTCAGTCAGTACCTAGGACACCCCAACCCAGCCTCCCCCCAGAAGTCTTCTTCAAAGACCCACCAGGAGCATCCTCTCTCGGCTGTACTTGGCTCCACTGGGCTCCTCATGGGACGCCCACCCTGCCCCCAGCCTGGAGCCCGAGACCCCTCAGCAAAGCTGAGGTCTGTCCAGCTCGTGTACCTGAGACTCTGTCACCCTTTTCCACTGGCCGACATGCAAGGTCCTACTCAGCGATTTTTTTTTTCAATATTTTAACACTTTGGGATATTTTTGGCTCCTCTTAATCTTTTCCATTCCTTTCCCTTTGACCTTCCTTCCTCAAAGTCAAATCAGACATTCTATTGCCCACAGAAAAGACGGACCCCCAGGGACTTCCCATCCCCCACTCTACACGCAGCCAGGCCCGTGTACCAGCTGGCTCAGTGTCCCTGCACTGAGGCCACCACCCTGCAGCGCGCTTTGACAGGAAAGAAGACGGTCGAGGACGTCCAGGCCCGAGGCACTGCCCAGAGTCCAGGGCTAGGTGTCCAGGCACCAGCAGGCCCCGAGTGTCTGGGGGCGCTGGGACGTGGGGGTCACGGGGGAAGGGAGGTGACGGGCAGTGAGGGCCAGCCCAGCGCGTTCCAGGGCTCCACGTTCACACGGCCCCTGGTCAGGCACCAGACCCCTGGGGGTGAAGCCGGTGCTTGGTGCTGCGGAGCACCAGGGTGGAGAACCAGTGTCACCCTGTCACTCTGCGGGGTGACAGCAGAGCCTGGCCCAAGCAGAGGTGAGCAGTGACGGCTCACCGGGTACAGCGAGGCTCTGATCTCCAGGTAGAGCACGTTGTCCTGGTAGAACTCCTCCAGGCCCTGGGACAGGTAGTCCCGGAACACGGGTGCGTAGCTCACCAGGCCCCTCAGCACAAAGAAGATGGTCTTGAACTTGGCCCAGATCGCATCCTGGTCTGCGTAAGTCACGTGGGGGTTCTCGGTCATCAGAGTGAAATTTCTCAGCAGGCTGTCAGGACACAGAGGATCGGGGGAGGCTTGCCACAGGCCGTCACCCCGGCCCTGCAAGACCCTTGCCCTGGCACCCTGATGGAGGCCCTCCACCCCAGGACCTGCACTTGCTCCCCAGGAGACAGCAGGCAGGACACACACACTCTAATCAGGCCCACCTGCTGCCTTCCACCTCTTAGCCAGGCTGACGCCACAGAACGAATATCCCAGGTCAAGCTCGCCTTGGAGGGTGTCGTGCACTGAATTGCATCCCCCAAATTCATATGTTGAACCCGAATCCCCAGTGTAACTGTGTTTGGAGATGGGGCCTTTCAGGAGGAGGTGGTAGTGGTGGCTTCCCAGGTGGCTCAGTGGTAAAGAATCTGCCTGCCAATCTAGGAGACACAGGAGTCGAGGGTTTGATCCCTGGGTTGGGAAGATCCCCTGGAGAAGGAAATGGCAACCCACTCCAGTACTCTTGCCCAGAGAATCTCACGGACAGAGGAGCCTGGCGGGCTGGAGTCCATGGGGTCGCACAGAGTCGGACATGACTGTGTGACTAAACCACCAGCACCAAGGGCAGAGACCTGCACGAACAGGGCCAGCATCCTAGACCCTAGGGTTGCATAGAGAGTGAGAAGACGGCTGGCCACCAGCCCAGGATGGAGGCCTCAGAGAAACCTGCTCACACCTTGATTTTGGAGTTTTAGCTCCAAGAACTGTGAGAAAATACATTTCTCTCCTGTAAGTCACTGTCATTGGCATCCCACTGGGGCGGCCCCAGTAAGCTTACCCTCGAGGTCTGACGGAAATGACTGTGGACTTGGCAGCCCAAGACACGGGTTACTTCCCTGTTCAGCCATTTGTTCACCAGCTGTGTGGCCTTGGGCAACCTCCTTACCCAGGCTGAGCAGCATTTTCTTGCTCATAAAGGAAACAGTTCCAGAAAGCCCTCTGTAGATGGTTCTCTGATTAGAGCAGTTATTATAGCAATTCTTTATAGGTCTGTTGGGAAGATGCTGCTTATGTTTTCAGGCTATCTCATCCACCTGGGACCCTCTCAGCTCTGGGAATGGGGAATTTCCTTGTCTCTACCCTTGCTGAGGGTCCAGACACAGCAGCAGTGTTGCTGATCAAATTGGGTCTACACGTACCAGGAGCTTGCCTTGGATGGAAAAGGCGTGGAACACTGTGGTGAAGCAAAGCATCCCGTCCGGTTAAGAGAAAAAGCCTCCTGATTTCTTTAAGGTCAGTGTTTCTAGAAAGGTCCGTCACACAGGGACACCGCACACCACCCCCACTCGTGCAGGTGCAAGACAAGCTCTTCGCAAACCAAGACCCACCTGTTGTCAAAGTCCGAGACGTTGTGCAGCCCCTTTCGAAACTTCTCCAGCAAAACCCACTGGGGACATTCTGCCAGCTTCGGGGTGGGGGGAGCAGGATGAGCAAATCTGAACTGCAGGGTCCCCCTCCGGGTGAAGCAAAAATAGCAGTGGGGTCTGTATGTGGCATTTTTCACCAGCCAGTCCGGGCTGGTGATGCTGAAGTCGTGGACGTGAAGTGCAGCCCCTGAGGGGGAGAGTGGGTGGGCAGGGTTTCTACGGGGTGAAGTTCCTGGGAACCCAGGGCTGTTTCCCTCTGCAGCTCAGAGCTGGCCCCAGCCTCCTAGTTCTCTGATTCCCTCCCTCACCAGGAGGGGCCCTGGGTGGTCTCATTCAAGAGGCAGCAGGCAGGCTCGGAGTTAGAAGACCGGCTTCCAGCTCCTGTCAGGAGCGTGACCTCCAAAGAAGTCCTCAAGTGGCCCAGCGCTATGTGAGGGGGTTTCAGAAGAGGAGCTCCTAGCCTGTCTGCCCAGGATCCTCGAGTCCCCCATCTGGTTCCCTATCACCCCATCCGCTGCCTGCTGGCTCCCTGCTTCCTGTCAGCATCGAGCAGCTTCCTCCAGACCTCACCCCAACTCGAGGCTCAGTGTTCTCCTCCTCTGCTCTCTGGCCTTGACGCTCACCTCATGACAAGCGTCACACTATAGGAGCTCTGCCATGTTCCCTCCCTAAACAGTGAGGCGACCTGACCGACCTCACAGGTTTTACATTTTTTAACCTCTACAATACAAAAAAAAAAAAGTACAGAAAAGTCCTTCCAAGCTGCAAACTGCAGTTTATGTGTGCGCTTTCCTGTTCACAGTGATGACACATTTCTGCAGCAGTCTCAGCTACAGACGGGCACTTTCCATCTACTTCTACAAGGATTAAATTCTGCGCTGCTGCGGCTGTTGCGCTGCAACACCCCTGAAAGTTCAGGGTGAAGAGCAGAAAAGAGCCCTTCTGTGCTCTAGGAAAAACTGGCTGGACAGCTTTCTGATAGTTGGATATTTTCAGGAGATGAGCTTATGAACCCACTTCTTGCATCGCCTCATATCTAGAAAAGCACTGAAATCCTTCATGGTGACATCTGCTCCTTGTGACTAGAAGTAATCTACACGCGACTAGCAGGAACCTGCAAAAAATGTGTGCTTGATTGCAGGAACTCCCCTTCACCGTAATCGCATATGTACTAACCGCCCCCTCCCCCACCGCCACCTCTTTGGAGCAGTTCCTTAGAATTATCTGAGATGCTATAGTCTTCATCTGGCCCCAAATAAAACTTAACTCACAACTCTCAGGTTGTGCATTTTTCCCCAGTGGATGGTTGCAATGAACTATGAGAAATGTGTTTGTCTAGGATGTATCCTGTTTGGTAACTTGGCCCCTGGAAAGATTAGAAGAGCATATGAAAGGAAGAATGAGGTTCTTGTGGGGGACAACTTGCAGGCCCATCTTGGATGCCCGGTGACACCCAGGCCCCCTCCCTGTCTATCTGACACTGAGTCCCCTCAGAGCCAGGGTTTTGGTTTCCAGGATGGACAGAAGTCATGTGGACCCCTGCCCCCTGTCCACCAGTGAGAAAGAGCACACAGGGCCCCCATGGAGTTTGCACTCCACTAGAAGAGAAACCGCCGGCTGCAATTTAGTTCTTCCAAGTCCCCAGGGCCCCAGAACCCTCCCCTCCAGGCCCCTACCTTTAGGCATCTTCTTCAGGATGTTAAACACCTTGCTTTTCTCAATAAGGCTCTTGGCCTGGAAGAAGTGCATGCTGGGCAGGATGCTCCCTGTACGCAGGGCCTCACGCATCTCAGCCTCCTTGAGGGCCCTGAGCCTCTGGTTGGCCAGCTCCTCCTCCCGCGTCAGCACCAACTGCCCCCCTACCCGCATCATCTTCTCTCTCGTCAACAGCTGGTTTCGCGTTTCATCTCCGGACGTGGACGTGGCTGGGCGGAAAGAAGACACGACCACGGCCAGCAGCAGGGAGGGCAGGGCCAGCCGCCCCGACATTGATGCTAGAATGCCTGGAAGAGGAGATCACTCAGCTGTAGACTTGAGGTGGGGAGGGGGCAGAAAAGTACAGATCTAAGTGTTGAAGCCGGAGGAGGTTCAATAGATTACCAGGAGGCAGCATACAAAAAATTCTTCTCCAAGACCCCGGAGAAGAGACCCCTGAAGACACACAAGGACAGTATCCCCACACAAACACTCGTCATGAAGCTCCCAGATGGGAGCTCGTCCTTAACGAGCCCTGCTCACATTCAGAGGAAGACACCATAGACTGTTTGGGTTTTACTTTCAAGTATAACCCTGGTGGCTCAGCTGGTAAAGAGTCTGCCTGCAATGCAGGAAACCCTGGTTCAATCCCTGGGTCAGGAAGATCCCCTAGAGAAGGGAAGAGTAGCCCACTCCAGTATTCTGGCCTGGAGAATGTCATGGAATGTACAGTCCATGGGGTCGTAAAGAGTCAGACACGACTGAGCGACTTTCACTTAGTAACCAGACAGCAGGAGGTCGCGAGGCTTATGAAGAAAGCCCACAACATGAGAAAGGAACTAAAAAAAATAGCACAGAGAAGGAACTAGCACAGAAAAATGAAAGGAAGTCCAGAACCACAGTTACCCTCCCTACGGGAACGAGGACGCATGCGTCTACGAAACAGGCAAAGCACGGTGTGAAAAATACACAAAACAGGAAAGAGCTTTCAGAAATTAAAAGCATGAGTGCTGACATGTAAAGTGTTTGCCATCAATATTAAAAGATGGAACTGAAGAGAAGATTTTAGAAAGCAGGACAAAACAGGAGCGAAGAAAAGGAAGAGAATGTTGGGTTCAGGAAACCCAACACCCCAAAAAACAGACATTTCAGAAGGAAAAAGAAAGAATAGATGGGAGGAAAAAGGGAATAAATAATATAAGAAACTGTCCCAGGGGCTCCCCTGGCAGCCTAGCGGTTAAGCCTTCGCTTCCCAATGCAGGGGTTGCAGGTTCAATCCCTGGTCGGGGAGCTCAGATCCCACATGCTGCATAGCCAAACAACCAAAACATACAACAGAAAGAGTATTGTAACAAATTCAATAAAGACCTTGAAAAATATTTTTTAAAAAAGAAGGAAATCGTCCCAGAACTGAAGATCTGCCCCGCTGGGTGTGCAAGACTTGCTGAGCTTGCAGCACAGTCACTCAACAGCGATGTCTCCGAAGCTGAGCACCGAAGCCTCCGGCAGGTCCCAAAGAGCAGCTGGCCCGGGGGGCCAGTGCGCGGGGGCTTGGGGGCAGAATCAAGGAGCTCCCTGGTCGGGTCTGCCGGCAGCCCCTGACCTGGGCTGACTCCTGGAACCACATAAATGTGAAATTCCTAATGCATACTTGAGGGTATGCTCCTTTCTCCCAGGAAATATCGAGGCTGTAAATGAGGAGACCCCAGGCCCAGCCCTAAATGAGCACGTCCTGGTGAGACGTCGGGCTCGTCGCTTCATGTCTGTGGGCCTGTCTCCTCTCTTGCGGCAAGGGTGAACTGGGTGACACCAGTGCTTCTCAAAGTGGGACTCGTGTGTCAACCTTGCTCAGGTGGAATAAAACACTTATAAGAAGCCATGCTCCCCATGCGGGGGGCCTGGGTTCAATCCCTGGTCAGGGAACTAGATACCGCAGGCTGCAAGTGAGAATGTGCATGCCGCAAATAAAGAACTGAGAGTTCAAATGCAGCGATCAAGACCCCGGCGCCGCAACTACGACCAGATGCAGCCAGACAAATTAATTAATTAAATAAATATATATATATTTTTTTAATTGAAAGTTTGATCATCATCAGGACACCTTGTCCAAGATCCTTTCCGGGGCCGTCTTTCAACTATGCTAGGTGTTTATTCAGTGGTTATATCAGACCCCAGCGTGGCAGGGCTGGACCTCAAGTCTGAGAGCAGGGCTTTGGGAAAAATCCCTGCTTCTTCACCGGGTCCTCCGATCTCTCCCCAGGTGACAGTATTTGCCAAACCTGAAATCTCCAGGCAGGGGACAGTGACGCTGCCCCTCACATACCCCTCCCCATCACAGAGCCGTCTTATCCCACCCATGTCCTCCACCCAGGACCCCACCCCTCATCCGCTCTCCCCCAGTGACATTAAACAGGAGCCATCACCCCCAAACCTCCCACTCCGTCCTCCCCATGGACCCCACAGCATCCACGTGGCCAGCACCCAGGGCCCCTCCCAGCCGGCCAGACAGAAGTGTGTCCAGCACTGGTCAGGAGCAGCCCAACGGAGCAGGACGAAAAGTCATCGCGTCCAGGTGCTCACTCATCCCCTCCCTCTAGGGCCTGGCACTTACGCTTCTAGAAGAAGGCGCAGAAAAATGCTACAAAAACAGCTTGTTCACAGACTAAGAAAGGAACTTGTGTGTCTGTGAGCCTGAGTCACAAACTAGGGCCTTGGCAAGTGGCGCAACCCAGCTGCCCTGCCTCTCCCACCCCCAGGATCACCCCAAGGGCAGGCCCCCACCCAGATGAGTCCCTAGTGCCCCCAGCCACCTAAACGGCTCGGCCCCAGGCCCCACCCAAGGGACCCCAGTTACCTTGAGACAGCTCCAGAGACAGAGGACTGTGGGTTCCGTTCCCACAAAGGCCCATTGGAAGCCGGGGCTCACAGTCTTTCGCTTCCCTGGGGCAGGGTTTCACTTCCCTGCAGCCTGGGGGTGGGGTGTGGCCTGCTGCATCTGTGTGTGCACACATGTGCTTCTCTGTGTGTGAGCATCCATGTGAGAGCCACACAGGTGTGTGCTATGTATGTGTGTCAGCGTGCAGGGGGGTCATGCTCATTTGTAGGTGGGGTATGAGTGGCTGTGCCCCCAGGCTGGAGGCACTCGAACTGGCTCACAAAAGTTGGGAATTGTTCCTCCTCAGAAATATGGGGAGAAGCATGGGCCAACCCACTGGACAGTGGGTGAAAAAGTAGAAGTGACAAAAGGTAGATGTTTGGGAATTCCCTTGTGGCCCAAAGGCTGGGACTCACGCTTTTACTGCTGAGGACCTGGGTTCAGTCCCTGGCTGGGGAACTAGGATCCCACAGATCTCCAGTGCAGCCAAAAAAATAAATGAAAAGTCAATGCTTTCAGAGGAATCACGGGTGTGGGGGCAGGACAGTGGAGGATGGGGGTGGGAGGTAGAGGGGCTGTGAGGAAGGGAGGTGGGAAGGGGCACCCTTTCAGGGAGGAGGGCAGAGTGGACACAGCACCGACACCCCAAGGCTGCAGCCAAGCCTAGACCCTCACCAGCCTGAACCCTCACAGCCTTGTGGCCTCGGCAGGTTATTTCAAGGCTCTGAAATCAGTTTCCTGGGCTGAGACAGCGCTGAGCGGGGTGCCTGGGGTCAGAGGGGAGGCCTGCGACGGGCCGGGTGTCCCATGTGTTCCCCACACTGCCAATGTCACTGTTGCCAGAGGCTGCTCGGAGTTCCCAGGCTCTGCAGCAGGAGAGCCCTCTGCGGGCAGTGGCCCAGGGGAAGTTCCCAGCTCAGACCAGACCGCCCAAGGCTGGTTCATGCAGGTGGGCAGAGATGGGGAACAGGGCCGTCTCTGACTCAAAACAAAACCCAGAAAATGCTGAGAACAAATCCACAATGGTGATTACATCCCAAGACCTGCCAAAGAGCCCCCAGTGTCTGCCCAGCCTCTCAGTCAGCCTGGGGCCCAGGTGGGCTCCCAACTGGGGCATGGGGTGTGTCCGGTGTGCAGCGGCCTCAGCTCAGTTCAGTCGCTCAGTCGTGTCCAGCTCTTTGTGATCCCATGGACCGCAGCACACCAGGCCTCCCTGTCCATCACCAACTCCCAGGGTTTACTCAAACTCATGTCCATTGAGTCGGTGATGCCATCCTCTGTCGTCCCCTTCTCCTCCCACCTTCAATCTTTCCCAGCAACAGGGTCTTTTCCAATGAGTCAGTTCTTTGCATCAGGTGGCTAAAGTATTGGAGTTTCAGCTTTAGCATCAGTCCTTCCAATGGATATTCAGGACTGATTTCCTTTAGGAGTGACTGGGTGGATCTCCTTGTTGTCCACAGGACTCTCAAGAGTCTTCTCCAACACCACAGTTCAAAAGCATCAATTCTTCGGCATTCAGCTTTCTTATAGTCCAACTCATATCCATACATGATTACTGGAAAAATCATAGCTTTGACTAGATGGACCTTTGCTGGTTAAGTAATGTCTCTGCTTTTTTAAAAAAAAAAATATGGAACGCTTCACGAATTTGCGTGTCATCCTTGCGCAGGGGCCATGCTAATCTTCTCTGTATCGTTCCAATTTTAGTATATGTGCTGCCGAAGCGAGCACTGTCTCTGCTTTTTAATATGCTGTCTAGGTTGGTCATAGCTTTTCTTCTGTGGAGTAAGCGTCTTTTAATTTCATGGCTGCAGTCAGCATCTGCAGTGATTTCCAAGCCCCCAAAAATAAAGTCTGCCACTGTTTCTACTGTTTTCCCATCTATTTGCCATGAAGGGATGAGACCGAATGCAAAGATCTTAGTTTTCTGAATGTTGAGCTTTAACCTAACTTTTTCATTCTCCTCTTTCACTTTCATCAGGAGGCTCTTTAGTTCCTCTTCCCATTCTGCCATAAGGGTGGTATCATCTGCATATCTGAGGTTATTGATATTTCTCCCAGCTATCTTGATTCCAGCTTGTGCTTCTTCCAGCCCAGAGTTTCTCATGATGTACTCTGCATATAAGTTAAATAAGCAGGGTGACAGTATACAGCCTTGACATACTCCCTTTTCCTATTCGGAACCAGTCTGTTGTTCCATGTCCAGTTCTAACTGTTGCTTCTTGACCTGTATACAGATTTCTCAGGAGACAGGCCAGGTGGTCTGGTATTCCCATCTCTTTAAGAATTTTCCACAGTTTGTTGTGATCCATGCAGTCAAAGGCTCTGGCATAGTCAACAAAGCAAAAGTAGATGTTTTTCTGGAACTCTCTTGCTTTTTCGATGATCCAGCGGATGCTGGCAATTTGATCTCTGGTTCCTCTGCCTTTTCTAAACCCAGTGCACCAACCTGGCCACCCCCAAGCTGCCGAGCACCTGCATTAGCGTCTGGAGTTGCTCCCAGGTGTGCCCTCGCCAGCGCCCCGCCAGGCTTCCTCTCCCTCAACGCAAATAGAAAGATTTGGGGT
Source organism: Ovis canadensis (assembly GCF_042477335.2). Classification (NCBI taxonomy): domain Eukaryota; kingdom Metazoa; phylum Chordata; class Mammalia; order Artiodactyla; family Bovidae; genus Ovis; species Ovis canadensis. The sequence continues at coordinate 220,590,144 of NC_091247.1, forward strand.
GACTCCACCACAAACACGGAACCTGGCGAGGCATGTATTAAAATGCAAATGTAGGTGTCTTAAATATTTTAAAGTTGCAATACCAGAAACAGTCTGCCCCGGGGCCACCGGGATTACCTTTTAAATGCAAACGACAATAATGAATCTTTAAGTGCAGTTATTGTCAGGGTGAAGAGCTGACGCAGGCTGGAGGGAAGGGACCGACTGGGTGGGCCAGCACTTTATTAAAAAAACAAAAAAAAAATCCATCAGGGCTGAGAAGAAAGAGACCGAAAGGGGACGCAAGATCCCAGGAGAGGAGATGAAAAGTTCCCGGGACAAGCCAGGGCTTTGACCGAGGACAGGATCCCGGGGTCGTAACTCAAGGTGACACGGAGGACTTTTATTTCACCAGAAAACTGGCGGGGTGGGTGGGGGGAGATCCGCCAAGGATAGAAACGGGCACAGAACTTCAAGCTCGACTGAGGGCAGGAACTCAGATTAAACAGGGGCATGGGGGGCACCCTCCCCACGAGAGTTCCCTCCCCATCAGAGGCCCCCTTTCCCCACCAGAGTCCCCACTTGCCCACCAGAACCCCTCCTTTCCAACCAGAGCCCCCCCTTCCCCATCAGAGCCCTCTGCCCCACTGGAGCTCCCCTTCCCCACCGGAGCCCCCCCTCCCCACCAGCACCACCCCGCCCCGCCCCTCAGGCTCCATGTGGGTCTTGACCGCAGGGACCCTGAGCAGAGTTTATTTTGATGTTCCCAGCATCTGGATGGCTGAGTGCTCACTGATGAAGCAATGTCGAGCCTCTGAGTCTCTCCTGCTCTTCTGTTCATTCACCGAATTGTTTTGAGACCTGCTCTGTGCCTGGCCCTGTGCCAGAGGGGCAGTCCTTCCCTCTGCAGTCTGTACAGAGAGGAGAGCACAGGTCAATGATTCATGACCTACACGCACGGAAAGAATCGCATCTAGGGTCTGGAGGAATGAGACCAGTGCAGGAGGCAGAACCACCCAGGGCAGGGGAGCCGAGGCAGTGTCCACAGGGAGTGACATTTTAAATGACACCGGGTCGGGGCTGGGTGGAAGCGACAGAGGGAGGTGGAGCATCCTCGCGGGTCGGGGTTGTACCTGCAGAGACCTTGGGCAAGAGTGAGGAAGGGAGGGAAGGAGGGAAACAGGGTGCCTGGCTCCGGGCTGGACATGGCTGGGCATCTGGGGCCAAAAATCCCATTTCAGCCCAGCCTCTGTGGCTACCCAGCCCCACACCAGCTTGAAGAGCCGCCCTCGGGCTCCCCGGGGGTGCCCCCCTCACCCCCGGAGTCCCCAGGGGTGACAGTAGAGTGTGTCACCAGACGATCTGCAGAAAGGGACAGCCCCACCCCCACCCCTTCAGGAGACTGCAGGGCACTTAGGTCATTTCTGCATAAGGAGGCCGAGGGGGCTGAGGTTGGGAAGGGCCTCAGGCTGCAGGCTGATGTGTACGCCCTGCTAGAGGCTGAGCTGACCATTTTAGGTGAAAAGGAATCTGCCTGTGAACCTTCTCCAGGCAACTGAGAACTCAGAAGAATCAGGAGAGGAGGGGGACCAGGCAGAAGTGGTCAGAGGAGGTGACCCCGTGAGTCAGTGTGTTATCAAGTCCATGCTCGCTCTGCTTACCGCATGACAGGCCAGTGAATCCGAGAGACGAGGTGTTGAGGCAAGGACGAGACTTTAATCAGGGAGCCGGCAGACCAAGAAGATGGCAGCCTAGCACCTCAAAATAACCATCTTATTGGGGTCTGGATGCCAGGTTCTTTTTATAGATCATAGAGAAAGAAGCAATGAGGAACTAATGTCAAAAAGCAGAATAAAGAGGGAGATGCGGTGGGAAGTAAAGGGAAAGCATTTTCAGTCTTGCAAAGCATCTCCAAGAGTGTGTCCAGCCTTCCGAAGGGGTGTGTTAATCTCTTCTATTCATAGGTGGGCAGGGACAAAATATCTCTCCAAGAGCTGAACAAAGGCACTTTGGTTTACAGTTAAGCAGAGGGGCAGGATCCTCCAGGTAAGCCATTGAGTATGATTATAATACTAAAAGCAAGTCAAAGAAAAGAGTTTCCAACATGGAGTCAAAATTGGCTTCCTCCCTGCAACAAGAGCAGGGCACCACCCTGTTGGGAGGGGGTCAGGACCGCGGCTGAGCTGGGGCCTCCTTCTGGGGCTGGGGATTTGGCAGCAGCTCACACTACCCTGGGGTGCATGGCTTGGAGGGCCCGGGGCTGGGCAGAAGGGCCGGCTCCTAAGGAAAATCCGTGAGCACTTTCAGAGGCGTTGAGACCAAATCTCAGTCCAGCTGTGACTCAGCTTCACAAATTCCAGCTCAAGCCTCCATGCCTGGAATAGACTGTCACCCAGCCAGCTGGTCACTGGCCTTAGAGACTTTAGAACTGGAGAGGAATCAGTGGTCACAGGCAGGAAATGACACCATGTGAAGCTGGTCACTGACAGCCATTGAGCACCCATCCGAACGTTGGAAAAGACCAGCAGGCCACCAGCAGAGACAGGCTGGGTGCCTGATAGACTGTTCAGGGGGTGCTGTGCCTTATCCAGACTGGAAATCCTTCCTTCTCTGCAAATTTCATTCACATCAAGAGAAAAAAAAAAGGGTGCAGAGAGGCATACTGGGCCACCCCAGTCTCAGCAAGGAAGAAGAAAGGGTAGAACATCCTCACGGCCATCTGCGGAAAGCCCCTCTGGGAGCACACCCAGGAAGCTGGCGGCCTGGCTCCACGGGCTGGATGCTCAGGATCAGGCGGGGAGGACAGGGTGTGAGAGCGGGATTTTTCTGAAAACACTTTCATGTTATTCTGACTCCTTTGAAGCATATGACTAATTTAGGGGGAAACGCAGATGTCCTTGGACCTGAGACTGTTCTGTGTTCTATAGCAGAGAGCACTCTGCCGATGTCACTAAGGTCGTGGCAGGCCATGCAGGCTCAGCGTATAGATCTGCAGTCACAGGCCTGCCGAGAAAACACTGCTCTTTTTTTTTTTTTTAAGATTTATTTATTTTTAATTTTTGGCCACACCTTGCAGCATTTGAGATCTCAGTTCCCTGACCAGGGATCGAACCCACAACCCCGGCATTAGAAGGCTGAGTCTTAACCACTGGACCACCAGGGAAGTCCTGAAAACACCGTCCTTGATTGCACACAAGGCCGCCTGGTGAGCCGAGTGTGCCTGCAAGGATCCCTGCAGAATGTTTTTAAACACCGGAAAGGGGTTGTGTGCTCAGAGCAGATACTAAGGGGCTGGGCAAAGCTGGGCCGGGGTGACCAACACACAGCTGACCCTGGGCAGCGGGAACTCAGGTGAGTACACAGCCTCCCCAGGTGCCGGCGGGAGGAGATGGAAGAGCAGCCAGCAGACACAGGACGACGGCCTCTGGGGTTAAATAAATCCTGGGGCGTATGCTCACCCACGGCCCAGGGCCTCTCTGCCTGTTCCTGTCTCCCTGTCTTTCCCCAGGACTTGTTTGGGTTCGCATCTCTGTGGCCACCCCCAGCTCCAAGTCACAGCTTCCTGGCTGGGGCCCAGGAGATGGCCTAAGCTGAAGGTGGCGACAGCTCAGCCAGCTGGCGTGGGCGCGGGTGGGCTGCCTGGCGCCATCCGCCTGGCAGAGACCCAGGCCCTGGGAGGACATTCCTAAGACCCCCTTAGCCACCGTGCAGAGCGAGTTGTGCACTTCCTCACAACACGAGACGACACTCCAGGGTACCTGGGCGCAACGTGGGGGTGCAGCGTGAGCAAGTAGGAGGCACGTGGGAGGCCTGAGGGGGAGGACTCTGATGGACACACAGGCATTTTGTCTGCAGGGCAGAGCCCAGGACACAGACGGACCACAGCTCCTCAGAGAACCTTGCCCTCCGGAAACCCTGCCCGCAGGCACAGGCCAGAAGCCATGGGGGATTTCCAGAAGGCGGGCACTGAATCTGTGACACTTCCTTCTGGGGGTCTCTCTGCAGGAGCTTGCGGGCACTGCCATGACGGAATACCAAATGGGGGTGGGGGAGGGGTGTTACATGATGGGGATGTATTCCTCCCAGTTCCAGAGGTCGGAAGTCCAAGGTCACAGTGTCACAGGTTTGGTTCCTCCCTCTGCGGCTTGGAGGTGGCCGCCTTCTCGCTGTGTCGTCACCTGGACTGCTGGTCTCTCTGTGTCCAAATGTTCTCTTCACGTAAGGACGCCGGCCAGATTGGATCAGGACTCAACCCAACAGCCTCACTTAAACTTAATCCCTCTCTGAAGGCCCTGCTCCACGTACAGCCCCTGACTCCACATACAGGAGGCTCCCATCTCCATGTACAGCCCCATCTTGGGTCTCAGAGTACGAATCTGGGGACATGACCCAGCCTGGAGATGACACCATCTGGAATTCCAGCCCCAAACCTCGTCACTACCTGAAGGAGATAAATGGGATGAGGAGAGAGAAGTATCGACTGAGTTTGGAATGAAGCACCCCAGGCTTCCAGGAAGGGCTATCTCGTCTTCTGCTTACAGAAAGGGTCCCGTCCACGTGGTGAACCCAGGCCTCTGGCAGGGCAGACGTGTCTGGTCTGAGCAGGAAGAGCTTCCTTGGAGTGAACGGTGGTCAGACACCTGGACCCCGGGTCTGAATGAGCTCAGATTATTGCTGGGGGCTGGGGGAGCGGGGAGGAACGAACTGACAGATCCCTAGAAAGCAACAGGAGCCTCCCAGCCATGAGTGACCCGGTTCCACTGGTGGCCAGACTTCAGGTGCTGCTGCAATCCGAAGGAGGGGGGCCCCGAGGCCGGGGCTGAAGCAGCCAGGGGTCTCCAGCTGCTGCTCCTGCTGGTCTTTCTGTTCAAAACAGTGAAAGCTGTCAGAAGGCCTGTCACATGGACGACTCAAGATCTCAGAGTTTCATTTCAAGTTTCTAAAACCTCCAGACAACTGCCGGGCTTGCTCTGCTCATCATCGTCCCCCACTCCCCAACAACAGGTGTAAACTGACATTTTCCACCCCCAGCGTGGAGGAGAAAAGGGACTCCCTGCCTCCCTGCCTTGTCTGCAGGCCTCCGGAGCTCATCCGTGCAGCCTACCCCAGCCCAGCCTGCCCCTGGCTTGTTTAGGGGCCCCAGACTCCCTCCTGGCCACACTGGCTCTAGTCCACAAGATGAGGGCAGAGGGGAAGGAAGAGGCTACAGGATTTGGGAAGGATAAATGGAATCGCACAGACGGATGAGAACTCAGGGAACTGAGGACCAGCCAGGTGGGCTGACACAAGCTTCTTTCTCCCCTGCAGTTTCCAGGTCAAGGGTCTAACCTGGCCTGGTTCCCCCTGCCTGCCTTCAACCCCGCATACCCCATACTGCCCTCTGGAAGGCCCCTGTGTTCACTCCGAGTCACAAAGCTCCTCCTGGGTCCCCAGGTGAAGTTCTTGGGCCCCTTGATCAGGGCAGGGACTCCCTCTTTGTGGCTGGGAGTCCAGGGCAGCAACCAAGGTGCTTTCATTTCAGGAGCTGCACAGTGAATACAGACCTGCCTAAACAATTCACCTTCACTGGGAAGGTGAGTGAGGGTCCCAGGGCCCTTTTAGGGGCCATGTTGGTGGGTGGGCCTCAGATTAGCAGAGCAAAATCAGGCAGGGGTCGGGGGGTGTGGAAGGGAGGGTGGAGGGGGGGTCGGGGAGAGTGGGGATGCGTGGTGAGGGCAAGCTTCCCTGGGCCTGGGAATCCCAATGCCCCTATGGTGGTGGGGTCACAGCCTCCACACATAATACCCCCTGTGTCTCTGACTGTGACTCCAGGGCACCGTCACTTCTGCAGACATCTATCTGGCTTTAACAGGAGCAGAGGGTATCCATCAGCCCTTCTTGAATTTCTAAAGAAAAGGAGCCTAAATCTGACTTCCCAGGAAACACCTGCAGCTCGCGCCCTTCCTCAGCCCTGCCCACAACACCCAAGGCCTCACAAGGTCCACATCTAAACCTCTCTGTAATGAAACTCGGGCTGAAATCTGGAAAGCCTCTGGACCCCTAGTGGGTGGGGGAGCCCCTCCTTGGGCGCAGTGGAGCTTAGTGATGGAGTTCTAGACAGTGGGTAGAGGAAGGAGGCGCCTGCTCTGCAAGATGAGATCTTCCAGTGATAACTGTATAGCCCCCGAGGGCTTCATTGTGAGGATATGTCACATATCATCTCATTTAATCCTCCAGGAGCTATTCCCATCACAGATATGAGGAAACCAAGGAGCTGACCCAAAGGGTGACGTGCCCAGGGTCACAGGGCTGGCCAAAGAAAGGGGCCAGGTGACCCCATGGCCCTCCAGTCACCACCAGGCTGTCCTTCCTCCCCATCGATAGATGTCAACTCTGAGGAGTTGGTGGACCACCAGCAAGAGTGACCTTGGCAACCAGGGAAGGTCGTCCTGATCTGCTTTCAAGAACACCCAGGGCAGGTGGGAGAAAACCCAAAACAAGGTCAGGGGAGGACTTTGGAAGAATATGCCACCAGTCTGCAGGCTGGATGTTTTCACACCTCATAGAGGCATACTGGTGTATCATATAATTCATCCATTTCACTCTACAGTTGAATGGTTTTTAGTAAATTTACAGTCAAGTTGTGTAATAATTAACATAAATGTTTGATAACATCTTCATTATCCCAGTAACATTTCCCCATTTTCCAAACCTGTTTACCTGCAGCTCAAAATCTAACCCACAGATGTATTTGAGCCACCATATTTTATTTTTAAAATATTTTATTTATTTACTTATTTGGCTATGCTGGGTCTTAGCTGTGACTATGTGAGATCTAGTTTCCTGATCAAGGATTGACCCTGGGTCCCCTGCACTGGGAGTGTGGACCACTGGGGAAGTCCCTGGGCCACCAAATTATAACTTTTTTTAAATTTGTAGCTTTTTGAAGCAAGACAATTTCATATCACATTTTAAAGTTTGAACTTCTCTTGAAAGATCTGCAGATTGGGCAAAACTGGACCCTCCATTCAAGGCAAAACCAGCTGCTCCTCTCAGACAAGCGGACGACCGCCTCCCCCTCCCAGATCCTCAGCATGGGGCCCAAGAGGGTCCCAGATCACGGCCTGACACCTGGCTCTGGGTCCAGGCAGCTGGCACAGCTGTTGTGGCTGCCCTCCTGTCACAGAATCAGTTCTCAGTTTTCTCTTAAAGGAGGCAAACTTCTCACTTGGTGACCTTCCCCGAAGGCCAGGCCACCCCACAGTCGGGTCTGTCCTCTCGCTCTCCTGCACATGGGTTTGCTCTCTGCACACCGGGGCTTTTCTCGAATCTTGCTTCTCTCGAGCCAGGGGGACGATGCTCCTTCGTTACCACGGTTGACTTTGCTGGCCCTCCACCAACTTCTGCTTGACTCCTTTGGTTTTGTACAGAGGTAATACCTTCAGGCGCAGAGAAGGCGATGGCACCCTACTCCAGTACTCTTGCCTGGAAAATCCCATGGACGGAGGAGCCTAGTAGGCTACAGTCCATGGGCTCACGAAGAGTCGGACACGACTGAGCGACTTCACTTTCCCTTTTCACTTTCATGCATTGGAGAAGGAAATGGCAACCCACTCCATTATGGGGGAGCCTGGTGGGCTGCCATCTATGGGGTCGCACAGAGTCAGACACGACTGAAGCGACTTAGCAGCAGCAGCAATACCTTCAGGGGAGGTGGGCCCAGCCCCAGGGGGTGAAATGTGATTTCGGAGCCACGTTGGGGGCGGGGGGCCGGCTTTTTAGACAGTGACTGGTTTGGAGCAGGTGTGTGACCTGCTCTGGTCAGAGCACAAGGCGACCCTGACCTTGACAGGCGGTTTTGGAGCAGACACCCCCTGCACCTTTATCATCTTTGCTTATTGTCACAATGATATGTTGTGGAGTTGGTGATGGACAGGAAAGCCTGGCATGCTGCAGTCCATGGGATTGCAAAGAGTCAGACACGACTGAGCAAATGAACTGAACTGAACAATGTGTGTAACAGTGGGCGCTGCAGCAGCCACCTTGGGTCATGAGGGCAGAGTTGAGGGGACCACAAAGAAGCTGGGACAGAGCTGTGAGCGTGTTGAGTGCCTGCCTGTCTGAACGCCTCTTCTGGACTTTTTTGTTGTGGGATTAGGCGCCCTGCCCTTCAGGCCTCTCCTAGCTACACATTCTGTCTGTTGTTGGAAACCAAAATGATTCTGACTGGAGAGTCACATTCTCATCCTGGTTTCCACTGCTTGCTCAGCTCATCACCCACATTTCAGGGTGGGTTTTTCATATTTAAGGCCACAGTCACCATTTTATGTTTGAATGTTTATTTATTTTTAAATCTCAAGAGCTGAGTTCTCCCTCGTCTTAAATCCAGAGTTCGTCCATACGTGATAGGCCCTAAAACCCAGATCACAGAGGACTATGGGGTCAACCCAGGACTCAAACAGCAAAGGCAGGGAACCTGTCCCAGCAGGTATAGCCCCACCAGCAGCAAGCGGGCGGAGAGGGCCTGGCCCTGAAGATGTGTGACACGACTCTGCCCTGCTAGCCTCCACCCACCAGCTCCTCCTAATCAGAGAATCCACAGTCCCTTATGTGGCAAAGCTCCAGCTGCTCCAAGCCTCACCTCACCCAGCACCTGGGGCTCCCTACTCCTGGGAGGAGGGGCAGCCCCACCCGCTGGACCCGGCCCATCACTGTGTCCACAGCTCTCTCCACCACCACGAGCTCGTCTCCTGGGCACCCTCTGTGCCGAGGTCCCCGTCCATGGGTGCTAGCCCCTAAAACTCCTCTTTGGTTGTTGTCCAGTCGCTCAGTCGTATCCAACTCTTTGCAACCCCGTGGACTGCAGCACTCCAGGCTCTTCTGTCCTTCGCCATTTCCCGGAGCTTTCTCAAACCCACGTCCATTGAATCAGTGATGCCACCTAACCATCTCTTCCTCCGTTGTCCCCTTCTCCTCCTGCCTTTAATCTTTCCCAGCATCAGGGTCTTTTCTAAAACTCCTCTGTTACATAGGATAATCATGGTGTCAGGGAAACCAAGGCTCAAGGAGTTCAAGTCAGCTGCCAAAGCCACGGCACCCCACTCCAGTACTCTTGCCTGGAAAATCCCATGGACGGAGGAGCCTGGTAGGCTGTAGTCCATGGGGTCGCAAAGAGTCGGACACGACTGAGCGACTTCACTTTCACTTTTCACTTTCATGCATTGGAGAAGGAAACGGCAACCCACTCCATTGGTCTTGCCTGGAGAATCCCAGGGACAGGGGAGCCTGGTGGGCTGCCGTCTATGGGGTTGCACAGAGTCGGACACGACTGAAGCGACTTAGCAGCAGCAGAAGCCCAAGACCAAAAAGCTTAGAACCTGCCACACTGGGTCTGCCTGTCTCTGCATCAGCCCTGTTCCTTTGCCCCACTGCACTCAGATCCCCAGGAGCTCCTGGGAGGGGCCTTGGGCCGCAGCTCAGGGCTCTCTGGATGGCTGCTGTCTAGAGCCCTGAGTCTGGGCTTGCCTCTTAGGAGGACCCTCTGCCCTGGCACACATCCTGAGATTTGTCTTAGGAACTTGTGTTAGGAACAAGCCCTTGTCTGCTTCCTTCTTGCCTGTCCCCCTCCCTGGAGACATCTCCCCCTGTGATAAGCCCCACCCCCCAATGATGCCTCCGTTAGTAATAGAACCAGAGGCAGCATGTAGGCTGTATTCTTGCCAAGAAGCTTAAATCAGAATCTAATCAGGCCTTTGAGGTCTAACTTTCAGCTTAAAAAAAAAAAAAAATGTATATATATATATATATATATATGATTGCAAATGCACTTCTACTTGAATGAATTTCTAGTTTCCAGTTTTATTCTAATTTTTTTTTTTTTGGTTATTTTTTTGGAGTATAGTTGACCCAGTTTTCTTAAAAATAAGGAAGAAACTCCGCTGTCACCTGTGAAATACGTTCTTTGGTCAGTGTGATGACGTCCTTTCCCATGTTCCCTGAGATTGTGGGAAGTGATGGGGCACCCAGGACAGATGTGTCCTCTGAGGACCAGGCCGCGTGTGTCTGCTGTAATCCTTTGTGTCCAGCAACAACATTGGTAAATTGACAGGAATACCATCTGAGGCCCTAGAGTCCTGGCCTGGACTTCCCTGAAGTCTAGGGTTTAAGACTATATGCTTCCACTGAAGGAGACACACGTTCAATCCCAGGCTGAGCAACTAAGATCCCACAGGCCACATGGTGCAGCCAAAATTTTTAAAAGGGTAAAGGGGACTTTCAGTAGCTAAGACCTGTGCTCCCAATGCAGGGAGCCTGGGTTCAATCCTTGGTAAGGGAATCAGATCCCACAGGCCCCAACTAAAGATCTTGCTGGCCACCATGAATATGGAGAATCCCATGTGCAAAAACAAATAAAATTTAAATTAAAAAGGCGAAGAGCCGGAGCCTGACTTCAGTCAAGCTCTGTCAAGCAGAGCTCAGGGAATGTGCCTGGAGGGAGGTGTAGTGGTGTAAGGGGTCTGGGGGAGGGGCCCTTGTTCCATAGAAATAGCACAGGAAACGCTAAGGATCATGGTACCCTGGCCCTCCTGCCCTTTGGAGCCCCTGACCCGTCAGAGGGAAGCTTCCAGAGCTCCCCAGTGATCAAAGTTTTAACCGGTCTTTGCTAGAGCATCCGGGCTCAGGGAAGCAGGCAGTCATCCACGCCAGCTGGGTTACCAGCACCATTAAGCAGTGGTTTTATGGGGCTACCTGGTCTCTGGAGGAGGAAATGGGCTATAGACAAAGAAATTAGCATTCTAAAAGGAGAAAATCCGTAAAGCCGAAAAGGACCCAGAGATCAGAGCCCCAAATCCTGCCTTTAAGCAGGATGCCCATGGAGGGGAAGTGTCTGCCCAGACCACCTAACTCGTTAGCAGCCAAGGAGGGCCTGCTGATCCCTGCTCTCACTCTCCCACCCTCAGCCTCTCCAGACCCCCACCCTCCACCCACGGACCAACAGTCTCAGGTTCGTCCTTCCTCAGATCACCCAGCCTGCTCTTCTCCTTCCTGCCCATGTGTACCACGCAACCCCCAGGGGCCATGTGTCCATAGCAGAGAGCTGGGCCCTGTGGGCCTTCTGGCCACAGGCGTCATCGTGAATGATGTCTAAGCCTCTGCAACGCTCACACCGCCCAGCCCCCAGGCCCAGGGCCCGAGCAGCAGAGCCTCTGTCAACAGAGGGGCCTGACTTTGAGCTCCAGAGACAGAAAGTGTCCTCTGCCACCAGACTCGTCTTAGGGGCGAGGTGGGGAGGGAGTTCCAGCCGTGTTCTCATGTAAACAAACAGCAAGAAGGAAATAATAAGGTGGAAAAAGAGCCAAGGGGAAAAACAAGCAAACTGTGGAAACTGTGCTGTGATTACAGCCGACTCTGCTGCGAGGACTGGTGTGTTTACTAACCTGGTCAAAACCAAACAATCTGTGAGGCCCTGGGGAGGGGACCAGTGGGTGAGTCTGCCAGGTCTGGGGCAGTCAAAGAGGTGAGTGGTGGGGGCTTTGGGGAGAAGGAGCAGGGTTGGGGCAGTCCTGCTAGAGACTATTTGTCACCAGTTTGGTCCAGCTGATGCAAAGTCCAGAACCTAGCGGCTTTGGCCCCAGGGACTTGGCAGCTCACAAGGGAGACAGAGCAGACAGGGGCCTGGGAATGTCTGTGCCAGTGCTAACCCGGGGGTGCTGCCCTGGACGACTCTGCCTCCAGGGAGAAGCCTGCTCCCCAGTGAGGATCCTGCCTCCAGGGAGGACGCTGCCCCCAGCGAGAACGCTGCCCACCCCCCTGGACCCTGTCCCTGGCGAGGACGCTGCCTCCCGGTGAGGACCCTGCCCCTCCCCGACCCCCAGTGAGGGTGCTGCCCTCGGCGAGGGCGAGGATGGCACACGGGTGTCTGCACAGCAGAGACAAGCACAAGGGCCCCAAAGAAGCCCTTCTGAGGTGGGGGGAGGGAGGCCCCTTCCAGTCTCTCCTGGGCTGGCGATTCTGCTTTGGTGTCAGGACGTAAGGCCGAGGTAGAAGGCGGGCCGGCCCTGCCCGGCAGCTTTTTCTACTCCCAGCTGCTTCTGTCTCTCTCGGGCTCCTGGACACAAACAGCTGAGCAGATAAACAAGTCAGCAGCTGCTCCTCCTCCTCCTCCTCCTCCCCCGACAGCAAGGTCCCCAAGCCCCACCCCTCCTCCCCTTCTGCCTCCATCCTCAGCAGCCAGGCTCCCCGCAGAGGCAGCTGCTCACTCCCCCACCACCCCCGCCAGGGCTGGGGAAGAGCCTTGGAGGAGCCCTGCATTCCCCGCCCCCCCCCCCCACCAGGGTTGGAGAGGAGCCCTACATCTCCCACCCCACCCCCAGCAGCCACTTCCAGCAAAACAGTTGTGCAGCGTCTGGTCCCTGAGGAACGCAAGGCTGCCAAGCACAGGAAACCCACGAGGAAGGGGTCTATCTAAGGCGGATGCAGGAGAAGGTGTCCGGGGTGGAGGGGGGCCCGAAGGCCAGGGCCCAGGGGAACCCCTGAGAACAGGCCACCATGCTGGTAGCGCTCCCATGCGCACACACACACACACACACACACACTCATTAACAAACTAAACGTTGTCACAACAGATTCTGGGCTGGCAGTCAGCTCCGGGCTGCTCTGGGTAACAAGCCCCCAGCGCCCCAGGCTGTACCACTGAAGGCCCGTCCTGGGAGAGCTGGTGGGGCCCCCAGAGGTTTCCTCGGCAATTTGAGTTTGGGTTTCTCCCAGCTCACCTGAGTTCTGAGAAGCTGAACAGGGCATCCAGGACAACGCCAGCCTGTCTTATCCCAAAGCGCCCATACTCCCTCCTGTTTGAGGAAAACAAGCTCCTGTCCAGGTGCCGACCCTGGGCCCTTTGTCCACACAGCCTGATGCCGCTCTGTGGGAAGCAGCAGGAGGGCTGGGCTGCAAGGCTGGGAGCTGGGCTCAAACTCTGAGGGCTGTGTGATCCTGGACAGGCTACATAACCTCTCTGAGCCTTCATGTCCCCAGTGGCAAAGTGAAAGCACAATCGGCCTCACAGCTTCAGCTCCTCCTTATTTTCCAGGTGACATGAAGGTGATGTACGTAAAACACCAGCATTCGGCTGCTGCCCCCGCTGGGGAGCGGGACATGTGGGAGGGGGCCAATCCCTGGATAGAGAACTATGGAGAGGCCAAAAAATAAATCAATAAATACGATCATGTCCTTTCCTGTAAATTCCGTGGGAGGCAAGGTGGAAAGGGGACAGTGGAAGTGGGAGGAGCAAAGGGCCCCACACCCAGTGCCCCAGGAGGTCCATGTGGTGCTGGCGGATGGCCCATCCTTGCTCATGGGGCAGGGTCCTCAGCCGCTGTCCATGCACTACTGACACTTGGGGCCAAGCAGTTCCTCTTTGTGGCCCCAGTTACGACAATCAAAATGTTTCCAGACCCAGCCCAGGGTCTTGGGTGTGAGGAGGACGCGAGGGCCCTGGCTGAGAGCCTTGACCGCTCCAGGGAGGCAGGGAGGCCGCGAGGTCAGAAGGAGGCTCCCCAGGCCTCCCTCAGTGAGAGCAAAGGACCACACCTGGGGGGAGAAAGCGGCTGCGGAGCAGGCTCTGCAAGGGAGACACGGGCCTGCCGTCCGCAGGCCGGACCCCCGACCCCGGCCTGGTGGGTCTCTCCTACTGCTGCACCTTCTCACCTTCGTCTTGTTTGCACAACTGGGGTTAAGTGTCAATAAACAGGAAAATGACAAGGAGTAGGAGTTGGCTCTGCTCCAGCCCTTTGCTCTGTGGCCTGAGAGGAGCCCCGCGTCTGTGCGTCTGGGACACTCCACTGTGACTTTGGTCAAACCGACTGCTCACGAAGGGTCATAAAGTTCCCTCTGTCATTGACAAAACTACTCCCCAAGCTCCCCTGACACAGCAAGCACCGTGGGCGTGAGGAGAGGCCTTTTCCTGTTCCTTCCAGGGTGAACCGTCTGACTACAGAGAAAAACCATCCCAATAAAAGGCTCTAAGCAGAAAATTCCCCACAGTCTCCAGTAGCACGAGTTAGGAAGCCAGTTCCACCACTGGGAGCCCTCAGGCCCGACCCCGATCTCAGTTTCCTCATCTGTAAAGTGGACATAATGATAGCACGCATGTCACTGGATAATTACCAGAGTCACAGGAGAAAATACACATAGGGTAATTAGTGAGGTGCGGCACATAATTCAGGGCAAAAAAAAAACACTTGTGGGCAGCAAATAACTTCCTGGGTTCCATGCACCGGGCAGTGTGCTTGCTCAGGGCACTTGGAGGTGAGGTCTGCAGTCACCTAGGGCCCTGGCAGGGCTGCTGGACGGACACTGTGGAGGCGTCTGGCCCAGACCATGGATGCTGACGGGGATGGCCATGCTTGGTCTGGAAGCAGGGCCAGTGGCCTTCAGCCTGGTGAGGCAGGCAGAGCCCTGCCAACCGGCAAAACGGAGCGCACCTGAGCAAGGCTGCACTTCGGGTGGGGGCGGGAAGGGAGCCCTCTGCATCACACACACAGTTTCCCTCTTTGTCACCACCACCAGGCAGGCAGCTGGGAGTGGCTCCTCAGCTCAGATGTCACAGCACTTCCTCAAACCTGTGTTTTCTGCTGGCATCATCCTCCCACCAGCCCTGCTTTCCCAACAGCCTGGACCTCAACCGTTCACCTGCTCTGGATTCCTGGAGCCACACCATCACCTAGAAACGGCCCGGAGTCCCTTCTGAACAGAGACGGCACGTAAGCACAGAGGTGAGTGAGCTGTGAAGCACAAGCATGTGGATGAGAAGGAAGTCAGGCCCTGCAGGGTGGTGAGCTTGTCTCCTCCAGGGCAGCATCTTCCCGAGTCCCCGGCCCCCATGGACACTCTGGGGGCTGCGTTGGGCCTCCTGGGACAGTCCCTCTGTTTGCTTGCCCCTGAGATACCCTCACCTCCAGGCAGGGGCTCTTGCACAGGCCCTGAGCTCCCTGGAACCCACTCGCCCAGAGCAGCCTTTCCAGCTCCTGGCCTTTAGCCTAAATGCCCACAATTTTCCATCTCCAGACAAGGCTGACCAGCCTCAAGGCTCCAGCTCAGGCCGTTGGGAAGATTCGCTGCAAATGAGAGAACCGCCCCTTATCTGTCCCACCAAGGTCTCTGCCCGCAGTTTCTCAGCAGCATCACCAGCCCACAGGAGGCAGAGAGGCCAGGAGCTGCCCACGGGGAAGGGCCCAGGGCTGGGTGGGGGCACGGCACCGGCTGCTGAATCTCCGAAGACCGCAGACCATGTTCCACAAACACCCACCTGGGGGCAGAAACCGGAACTGTGGTTACCTGTGCCCCGCCGCCCTTGGTCCAGAGGGAGGGACATTCCGCGGCACACACATCCATCCAGTCGTTGTGCTGTGCACCTTGAATTCACACAGGGTCACGTGTCAGTTGTTTCTTAGTAAAACTAGGAAAAATCAAAGAGTAAGAAGAGGCCTGGAGAATCGACGGGAATCTGAGAGTCCAGAGAGGAGACGAAGGGGTGGAGAAGCAGGGACCCCAAAGACTCCCTGTGGCCGGCCTGGGCCCTGGTCCCAGAAGGTGCAGTGGGAGCCAGGGCTCTGAATATTAGGCCCCAAACAGGAGGGATTTAGGAAACCAGGGAAAGCAAATGTGTCAACTTTTTGTGTGGGGGGTCCTGTGTCTCCTGCCTTCAGTGATGACCCAGTGGACACAGCTCTGCCCCAGGTGATCAGGGCAAATGCTCTCCAGGCTTCCAGTCTGAAAGGCCTCGGGAGGGGACTGGCCGTGGGCACTTCTCATGGCCAGCCCCGGGGACAGTACAGGCCATGGGCTCACAATACGCTGGGCGGGGGGCTCCCACAAACCCTCTCCTTACTGATGGGAAGGTGACAGCTGAATGACTGGATGGCCAGCTCCGTGCTCCTCCCCTGAGCACTGACCAGTAAGTGCAGAGAGATGGACAGACAGACAGATGGACAGACACCGGTGCAATGCAGAGGCTGTAGCTGTGGAGTGGGGGTTCTAGCTGTGGGCACAGGTTGGGGTGGTAACAGCTGACCTTTGGCCCGAGTGTCTCTGAAAGTCAGGCCTGCGGTCAGCCTCCAGTCCCCCCAGGGCCCCTGCCTGGGGGCTCCTGCAGCCCACTGCCCGGGTGCCTGTGCTCCAGCTCAGATTTCCTCACTCTGAGCCTGTGGTCTTAGGAAGCCGCCCCCGGCTCTGCCATAGCATCAAACGAAATGGGGTGACATGTGGTGGTCGCCAAGGATGCCTGGGCCTGGGGGGAAGCCAGGGCCTGAGCCGGAGCTTGGACCAGCTGCTCGCCCAGACCCGAGCCTCTCAGGACCCCCGCCAGGCCCCCTTCTAAGACCCAGCATTCCCTGGGCTTGCTGTGGGAGCGGCAGGCAGCCCCCCCAGGGTTGTAAGAACTGACTTCACCGAGTGTCACCAGCTGCAGAAGCCCATCGTAAACCGTCCCAGCTTCCAGCCACCCAGGGCTTTCATCCCCCCACCCCAGCTGCTCGTTACCCTGCTTAATTAGGCCAGGAAGTGCTCTGCAGAGGACACTCTCGGCAGGAGGTAAGGGGGGTGGGCGTGGGGGGAGGTCCCAACAGCTCCACTTCCTGAAGTTCCAGCGGAGGCTGCTGGATGCGGTGGGAAGATGCATGTTTGCTCCCAGGCCCTCAGAGCTGGTCTGAGCGCTTGGAGGGCCGGCCTGTCCCCAACCCTCCTCCCCGCTCTGCAGAGCAGCCTCCCACCCCACCCCCACCCCTCCCCCAAGCTCCCCTCCAGAAGAGCTGGCACCTACAGGGTTTCAGAGAGAATCAAAGACAGGGCCTGAGACGAGACCACCTTCCATTCCCCCCCGGCCCGACCTTCACCCTGAGCCACTTTGGTCCCTGCGAGGCTGGCTAGCCCCCCGCCCCCACCACCCGCACGCCCCCCAACAATGTAGCAGGAGTGCTTCAGACTGGCAGATTAACCGCACGGATGGGCTGACGGCTCCATGACCTCCAACAAGCTGCTCCACTCCTCTGAGCCTTGGTTTCCTTCTCTGAACAAAACGGACAGCATCTGTGCTTTCGAGGGGTGTCCCCACAGCAGCAGACCCTCAGGAAGAAGCAGCTGGTGTCCAGGGTCAGATGGCAGCCAGGGTGTGGGTGGAGGTGCAGTCGGGGCAGCATCCTTGCCCTTCTACCCCTCATCCCCCAGCTTTGCTCTGGGGGAAACTTGAGGAAGGGGAGACAAAAGTTCCTGAGCAACCCCTGCCTATGGGGGCCAACCCCTGCCTATGGGGGCATCCACGCTAAACTTACCTCACTTCAACTGTAAAAGTATCTGCTGAGGCTTCCAATAGGAAGGAGTAAACTGAGGCCCAGGCGGGGGCGGGGAATAGCCAGGAACACACAGCAGACCCTGTGCCCCTGTCATGGGCGGATGCCTGGTCTGTTTCATTGCCTGGAAACGTCAGAACCACAGTGGGAGGGAGGCCTCAATCTCAGCACCCAGCAGGGTCATGTCCTTCAGGGAAGTTGTCCCAGGACGACTGTCCAGAGCAGCCACCTTCCTGGCCTGGAGCCCATGTCCGCTGGCCTGGAGCTCTGGAGCTGTTGGCCAGATAGTCCTGGCGCACACTCCATCCATGCTTCATGCCGGCCGCTTCCATCATATCAACATTTTCTGAGAAAAATGTGCATTTGAAAACGTGCATCTTGAGAAGTGGCCTCTTTTCCCTCTCCTGTAGGAAGACAGAAGTGAGGGTTGGTTCTCCTGTCCATCAGCACTGAGATACGGGTTTCCAGAGTAATTCTGAAAAGAACTCTGCTTTTATCTCAGCCACCCCTGGACAGCCAGGGCATGGGGTCTCCCCAACCCTACCCGAGGAGGGCAAGAATCCCTTCATCCCCAAGGAGTACCCGGTACCTGGAGCTTAGCCTCCCCAGGACCTCAGAGGAGTCTGAGCTTCCTTGGCCTCCCATATCTCTGGCCCTGCTGGTCGTGGTGCTCGGGGACTTCCATGATTGGAAATCCATACCATCAGAGAGAGTTCCCAGCTGAGCCTCTAGGACCTAAACCTGGAACCCTCTGGCTTGGTCACTCTGGGCTGTGAGCTAAGGGAACTGAAGCCAGCAGAAGTGTCCGGTCACTTTGGGGAATGCAGGCTGGGTCGAGGCACAGGGAGGTGGCTTGCACCCCACACTCACTCGGGGTCCCTGCCTCGGCGTGGTCAGCATGAGAACGCGGAGCCCAGGTGCTGCCCATCCTGCGGGGCAGGAAAGGTCAGACCCTCAGCCAGCATGCTGGTGGGAGGATGCTATGAAGCCATTTCTCCCGCCCCCGACCAACCCCCTTCTCTCCACTGCCAGGAGACGAGGCCCCTGCGTGCTCTGACTCCCACACAGAGGCAGGAGCAGCTGGGGGCAGACACCTGCAGCTGCCATTGTCCCCCGACCTGAGGGGGTGGGAGGCCCTGGGGAGAGCCTAGCTTAGTCTGTCACAGGCCCACTCGGGGCACTCGGGGTGCCTCCTCCAAGGCGCCCAGGAGAGGCTCCAAGAGGGGATTTCAGGGGTCCTGCCTGAGGGTGGGGCGGTCACCTTCCTTGGTGACACCCCTGTTCCGTCCCCAGCTCCCCTGAGCCTGGCCAGGCCAGGGCCCCTGTGGCTCTCCCTGCCCTCTGGTCTGCCTGGGCCACGACGTCTAAGTGCTGGGCGGCAGTCCCATCAAACAGCTAGATGCACCCAGGCAAGATGTGGGTGGGCACCTGCCGACCTGCCAGGACACATGGGGCTGGTTCCAGGACATTCCTGGCCACCCACCTACCCAGAACCCAGGTGCCGATGCTGACTGGGGACAGAGGGGGCTTCGGGGAAGACTGGGCTCCCCATCCAAGTTGTCGAGGGGGTGGGGCAGGCATGGACCCTGCAAGGTGACAAGCCCAGTGCAGACAGGAAGGGAAGGTGGACTCCTGAGAACAGAGGGCAGCCTGAGCAGAGTAACAGGGTGGAGGGGAGCTCCGAGGACCAGGTTCCCAACTGAGAAGCAGAGGTGAGGCAGACGGGGTTTCCAGCTGGAGTCCACAGTCGGCATAGGCCCCAGGGGTGGAGAGCAGCACCAAGCCCGCTCCACGCCCCTCTCTTCCTGCTCCTTCCTGTGATTCATCCTGCGGCCTGACCGCCAGCCCCTGAATTCCCCATGGACGATGCTGTCAGCCTGGCTCTAGAGGATAAGAGCAGGTGTTTTGAGATTCCCAGGTGTTAACAAGCCCAGCACGCAGTTACATCACTTACAACACACCGTTTCTCATTTATACCCACTCATGCCCGTCCCCCTCTTCCTCCCAGGACCTTCAGGTCCCTCCTCCCCTCCTGTGCTGACCTTGCAGATTTAGAGGCACGCATCTGCCTGCCGTCTCTGCTTGCCTGTCACCTTCATTGTGGCTGTGGGTGACTTTTTCCTCTTTTACAAGTAAACAAATATAACACATTCAGAACAAATCAAGTCCCCTCCGCCTCCTCTGCACAGTGGCTCCTATCCCCCCGTCCCTAGCCCATGGCCTCTGCCCACATTTGGGGTGCGCCACCCAGGGGTCAACTCACTCAAACACACCCACTTGCCTGCTGGACCCAGACTTCCACTCTGGGTTTCTTGTCCAGGGTGTATGCTCAACTGTTGTTTTTAGCTGCTTCACAGTATGACTAGTCTGGGGGTCATGATTTAATTTTTCCCTTATCAGTGGATATTGGGGTCCCCCCCCTTTTTTTTTTGCTCTGATACCTCGGGCAACTTCTTCACAAGGCGGATAAGTTTATTCCTTAGAAAACCTTCTTCAACAGGGCAGCATAGGGCTTCCCTGGTGAACCAGTGGTTAAGAATCCACCTTGCAATGCAAGGAACACTGGTTCGAGACCTGGTCTGAAAAGATCCCACATGACTCGGAGCAATTAAGCCCGTGCGCCGTAACCACTGAGCCAGCACTGTAGGGGCCATGTGCCCCAACCACTGAAGCCTGTGTGCCTGGAACCTGCGCGCCACAACAAGAGAAGGCCACGCACCACAATGAAGAGTAGCCCCTGCTTGCCACAACTAGAGAAAGCCTGTTTGCAGCAACCAAGACCTACCATAGCCAAAGTAATAATAGTGAATACATGAATCTTAAAAAAAAATAGCATTGAAAAAAAAGAAAAAAACCCGGGGCAGCAGGAAGACTCCAGCACCGCTAGCGCTGCCTCACTGGCTCAGCCTGGACAACCTTGTGCCATGTTGACCTCGGCCCCGGCCCCCCAGCCCCATCCTGAAGGAGGAAGGTGCCACTTCCCTGTTTCCACCTGGGCCGGGCCGGGCCAGGCTCCTGTTTCTGCCCACCCACTTCTCTCGGGCGCCCTTTGGACAAAGCGGCCAGGACGTCTCCTCTTCCCCTCGCTGCCCACCCGCCCGCCAGGCTCTGGACTACCTGCTTCTCTGTCCCGCCCCTGTGCTCTGCGTCCTCGGAACCTCGATTTCTGGGGGACTTTCCGGGGCCCCACCCGGGCCTCTGTCATGGGTTCTTTGGTTTGCAGCCCTGTCCCCTCACACCCGTGGAGTCCCCCCACCATCTCCTCCCCGCCGCCCTGCTGTGTTCTCACCCAGCAGCCTCTCCTCCAGACCTTTACCAGGTCTGGAAACAGAGCGGAGAGGCAGCGGTTATCTAATGAGCCCACACAATGCGGACGGCCAATTAAAATATCCCTCGGTTTTTCAGGCCTGCCCTTCACAAGATCTGTCATGCCATCCACATGATTGGGTGACAAGAACTGATGTTTATCTCAGTGACAAGTGAGAATTTCAGCAACCTCTCTGGCTTCCCCAATAGAGGATATTTAAATACACTCACACATAATATACAAAAACAAAAACACACAGAAAGTTACTGTCTTGGGTTTGTGAACTGGAATCCATCCTCAAAATGGGGATTTCTGTGGAAGAGGCTGTTTGCACGGAAACTAAATCTCAGTATTTTATTCATAGATGGAGGCTTTGCAAAATACAGAGCAGAAATAAGTGCAGCAGCTTTTGTGACTCCAAAGACCTTGACATTCCTCCCTTCTGCCTTGTTACAAAAGTGCAAACCAGAGGAAGCCTATGGGATGGGACCTGGGGTTGGTGGAGGAAACCTCAACACATTCTTATGCTATTTGCCGATACCAGTCAGAAAATACCCAATGTTCATGACAGTTTTAGAAAACACTTAAATGATTTCTGTTGTTTTCCTGAGCCAACAACTAGATGTATTATTTTTGGAACTAAAACAATAATCAGGTGCTTTTATTGATTTTAAAAGATTTGACCATTATTATTGAACTGGATTTAAAGTATCTTTGGGGGGAAAGCATGCATTTAAAAGGGCTTCCCTGGTGGTTCAGTGATAAAGAATCTGCCTGCATTTCAGGAGACATGGGTTCAATCCCTGGATGGGAAAGGAAATGGCAACCCCCTCCAGTATTCTCATCTGGAAAATCCCATGGACCGAGGAGCCTGGAGGGCTACAGTCCACAGGGTCACAAGAATCAGACACGACTTAACGACTAAACTATCACCTCCATACTTTTAAAACATGGAACACACCTTTCTTGAGTAAGTAAAACAAAAAAAAACCACATTTGAGGTTTTTCCGACATTTGTTCTCTAGCCAGTGTCCTCTTTCTTTCCATCCTTGCTCTCCTCTCAGGTTATCAGTCCTGAGGGCGGGGTATTGTGAAAACACCCTCGAAGCAGAACAAACACCGTTTCTCCCTCCCCGCCCCGCTTAACCTGTCCACTGAGGGGTTCCTGGGGAGACCGTGGGATCTCGGGACAGCAGTGTGTTGCTTATTTCTTTCACTGTAAAACAGTGTTTATGGGACACCTTAGGGGTGTGCAGGGCGTTTGTTAGCGTCACAGTTTTGGGATTAATAGAAAGAAGGAAAGCAGACGTACATAAGTGTGCAACGAGGACACAGAGAGGAACTGTTTCCTTGCTGGAAGAGGTCTGAGGAAAGGAAGCTGTCTCCGGACACCTGGCCAATCTCTCAGGGAATAGAACCCTGGTACAGAGCCAGGGAGCTGCCAGGGGGGCTCGCAGTGGCTGTGGGGCCAGGCCAACCATGGCCAGAGGGAGGTCATCTGTTGGGACCATCTGTGATGTCCACTTCTGCACCAGGGCCTCCGCTCCTGGCCCAGTGTGCACACCTGGGGTGATGGGAGGTGGTCCTTGAGGTCCTGACCACCTGATTTCTAGACTCCTGTGAACTGGAGGCCTTGTGATGAGAATTCCTGCGGACACAGCATCCTGCAGAGATGCTCTCCTCCCAGGTTACTCAGAGGGACCACTGAGTCAGTAAGGGACCTGCACGGCTTGTGCACAGGACACGACAGTCAGCATCACTAACAGCAGACTCTGCACCCTGTGCTCACGTGTCCTGACTCCATGCTGAAAACATACGGTAGAGAGAAAATAAAAACTCTCCCACAGGTACACTGTGTACAATGTCTAAAGTAGGTCAAAACTGATTGTGAAAGAAAAAAAAAAAAAAAAGCTGATTGTGAATACCGAGAAACATGTTTCCTTTCTGGGAAAATTGTTACTTGACTTTGATAAAATCCAACCCTAGTTACTTTACCCAGGAAAAGAAAAAAGACATTTTCATTTTGGAAACAAAATCACAACATCAGGTTTAGGTGCTGTGGGTGTTGCTTTCATGGGGATACATAAATTAGAGTAACCTTTATTCACATGATACAGAAAACCACAAAGGGAAAGTATTCACAGGTTTGTTTTTTTTTTTAAAGGCAATTGTTTTGCAAGTTAATAATTTGTTTTTATTTGACTCTTTTTCCCCCTAATGATCTAAAATGGCTTAGTAGGTAACTGTGATGCTTACTTTACAAAATGGGCAATAAATTTCATTCCTAATCCAAGTGGTGTTTATTGCATAGGACGTAGTGTGGGCTGTGGGTCCAGGGCAGAGAGGAAGGACGTTCCAGCCTCTGCAGAGCAACAGTCCTAGGTGAAGAACAGTGTGATGCTGCTGAAGGCTTGAGGACAAAGGCAGCGAAGCCCTGCATGTGTCAGGTAGGGACGGACACCCACCTCCTTCCCCTCAGTCCTATGGAAACAGCCTCATTCCCAGAGCCAGAGCGGGGAGCACCACGCTGAGTACACCAGCAGGAGGGAGACCTGGATGCAGGTGGGGGGTGGGGCAGGCGGGAGGAGGCTGCTGGCTACCCGTATGTCCAGATCCAGGCCAGAGCTGGTGACGAGCCCCGCCGGTCAGCACCCCAGGCTCCTGGCTCCACCGCGAGACCCAAGTCCTCGACAGCTCACAGACCATGGAATTTCTCAGACAAATAAACTCACTTAATTGCCTTCGCAGATCATCTGAGTTTCTCGTGGACACTGGAGGGGCGAGGTGAACGGCCCACTGCACAGAGTCAGCCTGAAGGCCCGTGACCGTAGGCACTGTCCCTCCAGCATTCAGAGTAGCCCGGGAAGCTCTCCCAGTCACACCTGAACCCTGAACCTGGCCGCCATGCACCACAGCTTCCTTCCCACACCACCGCGTGTGTTTGTGTTCACGTGTGTGTGCACCTGTGTGTGCTGGGGGCCGAGGCTGGCGTGTTTCACCCCTCCAGGTTCACGATCACGGCATGCCCCTCCTCCGTGCCTGTCAGCGGTTGGATGACGTGGGATGTAGGGGGGTGGTCTCTTCTGAGCGGCTCTCCCTCCCACGGTCACTCCATTCCTAGCACAGGCTGCCAGAGGCAGACCCACACATCCAAACACACAAAGCCAAACCCCTCCCCAGGGGTCTGGAGCAAAGGTGGATATTGTCTTCCCTCTCGGGACGCTGGGAGTGACCACGTGGTGAGGCTGTGAGTCCAGGCCCTGGAGGCTGAGTTACTAACCTCTTGGCTGAGACACTGTCGTTAGGCTTCTTAGGCCTCACCAGCTGCTAC
Source organism: Ovis canadensis (assembly GCF_042477335.2). Taxonomy (NCBI): domain Eukaryota; kingdom Metazoa; phylum Chordata; class Mammalia; order Artiodactyla; family Bovidae; genus Ovis; species Ovis canadensis. Next base: position 220,614,082 of record NC_091247.1, read on the forward strand.
TCCCAGCCTCACTTCCCGCGGGGCACCTGCGCTTTTCTTGTGTTAATATTTGCCCAGTGTCCTTCCTTTGGGGGAACTATCTGCACCAATGCCCTTGTCTCATCTAATTTAGATGGGGCACTAACCCCAGGGGTCCCTACCCCGACCACGCAGGGCACTTGACACCCCCCTCCGAGCCCATTGGTATCTCCCTCTTAGTAAATACCCAGCAGAAACCAGGGGCTGGAGGTAAGTTGGAATCAGCGCCTGAGAGCCGCCTAGCTGCTGAGAATCCTTTCAGAGTGGGTGGCTTGATCCTTGCTTTGGTTCTCTGGGGCTTCCCTTGTGGCTCAGCTGGTAAAGAATCCACCAGCAATGTGGGCGACTGGGTTCGATCCCTGGGTTGGGAAGATCCCCTGGAGAGGGGGAAGGCTACCCACGCCAGTATTCTGGCCTGGAGAATTCAGGCTACCCACGCCAGTATTCTGGCCTGGAGAATTCCGTGGATTGTACCGTCCATGGGGTCACAGAGTCGGACATGACTGAGCGACTGTCACTTCACTTTCCCTGGGTTCTCTGAGCTGTTCTCCCCACTCCCCTCCTTCCCTCTCCCCCACCCCTGCCTCCAGTTAGCAGAGAATCCTTTGCTGTTGCTTATAAACAAAGCATCAGATGCAACACTTTAATCTCAGCTTTGCAAAAAGGGAAAAATTAAAGACAGAGTATATGTTCCTTTGATTTGTGTCATACGTAAGCATACACGTGTACGTACGTACAATTAACCTTTTTAAATGACGCTGCTATAGGCTGATTAAGGTTAGCAACTAGGTTTGTTTGGTTTCCTTTTTTGAAACAAGGATCCTCGGGAGCGTTCTGTGCCTCAGCAAACTCCAAAGTCGGTTCCCGCCTCAGTGATCATGCCACCTGCCACCTCCGGGCTGAGCGGCCAAGTGACTGGCGGGGTCCTGGAACCAAGAGGCCGCCTCGGCAGTCAGCCCCACTGGAGAGGCAGCTTCTCACTGCAGCCTGCTGCGCGTGTCACTCCATTCCCTCTGCTGAAGGATTGAATTTTTAATATTTTATTCCCCCAGGAAAACCAGCAAAAACAGGGACTTCCCTGGTAGGCCAGTGGTTAAGACTTCACCATCCAATGCAGGGGGCGTGGGTTCCATCCCTGGTAGGGGAGCTAAGATCCCATGTGCCTCTCTCAGTGGAAAACCCAAAACATAAAACAGAAGCAATACTGTCATAAATTCAATAAAGACTTTAAAAAAAAATGGTCCGCACGCAAAAAAGAAAAATCTAACAAACCTGTAAAAAACAAATGGCTGATGAGTGCCTAACACACGCTTAGGATAAAGACACCACACTCGAGAATTCTTGGTGCTTCAAACCGTTGTGTGGTGTGATCACTGGATGATCGTGGGTTCTTTTGCTTTGGCGCATTTCCTTAGTTGGGAGGCGGGGAGAGGTAAATCCTCTTTATATTTCATGAAGAGTATGAAGCACTATACAAATTAACATTCATTCAACACACTCCTCACATACATGTAAGACACCTGGAATGAGCGGGGGAGAGCTGGGGAGCACTACACTGACTCAGATGGTGCTCACTGCTCTGGTGTGTGTCTATAGAAACCCTGTGCTGAGTTAGTTCAGTCATGTCCAACTCTTTGCCACCCCATGGACTGTAACACACCAGGCTCCTCTGTCCATGGAATTTTCCAAGCAGAACACTGGAGTGGAGTGGGTTGCCATTTCCTTCTCCAAGGATAGAAACCCTGATCTTGATATTTTGGTCAAGAACAGGGAAACAACCACAAAAAAGAGAGACTTCGACTCAAGTGTGAAAGCAGGCTACATCCCATGTAACTGGGGCTGCGGAGGTTCTCATCTGTTTGTCCCTGCCGTGCCCAAGCAAAGCTTTGTGCGAATATTAATACATAACCTGCATCTACTGAAATACAGGGCATTATTGAAATGAAGGAGAAGGGGTAGCAGGGGATGAGATGGTTGGGTGGGATCACCAACGCAAAGGACATGAATCTGAGCATACTCCGGGAGATGGTGAAGGACAGGGAAGCCTGGCATGCTGCAGTCGATGGGGTAACAGAGGCGGACGTGAGTTAGCGGCTGAACACACATATTGAAATACAATGACTTTAAGGGACTGGGTCTGTGATGGCCTGAACGGGTGTGTCCCTCCAAATTTCACATGTTAAAATCCTGATCCCCAGGGTGACGGCAGAGCCTTGGAGAGGTGATCAGGGCGTGGAAGTGACCAGGTTGTGTACAGGATGAGTGCCCTCCCTCCTTCCCACTAGTGAGGGCACGACGGGAGGACGGGGTCTCTGAAACAGGAAGGGCCCTCCCTGGACTCAGACTCTGCCCTCGTCTGGGACGCTCAGCCCCCAGACCATGAGAGCTACTTGCAGGCTCTGGTGTCTTGTTGAAGCAGCCCTCGTGGACTGAGACAGGGTCCCAGCCCCACACTCCATGCCACCAGAGTCTGAGATGTCCTGCCCTGTGCTCCTGGCTGCAGATGCCACGACCAACCACCCACTAGTCACCACGGCGTTAGCTATTGCCAGAAGCAGATCATCTGTCTGCTTCCACTCCAGCAAAGTCAAAACCTCCCGGCTGCCTGGCAGGAGAAAGCCCTCCATTCCCAGCTCTGGATGAGGAGACTCCTGGGTGTTAGGGACCAGAAGGGAAGGTCAGAAAAGGAAGGTCCAGTTTGCTGACAAGCTCAGGCCATCGGAGAGCAAGAAAACAGAGGGATTTTAGCCCAGAGGATGCATCTGTGATGGGGCACCTGGTGTCCTTTTCCTGACCTGCTGGGCAGCTGTCAGCGATTGCATCACCCCTATTTTCCCGTTTCTATAAAATGAAGGGACTGAACTAGATGCCTTTGAAATCAGTTTCAGATCTAAAACTCCAATTCTATAATTAAGTCCTCCAGCTTTACTGAGGTATAATTGACAAGAAACTTGTAAGTATGTGTGGAATCCACCTGCCACCTCCCCAGCACCTCCGTGTATACGGTAAGGACACCCCAGATCCACTCTCAGCAAAGTTCAAGTGTACAACACGTGTTATTAACCAGAATCACCCCTTTGGGCATAACATCTGATGTGAAACTCTAAGTTCACTTAAGCCAACTTAATAACGGCCCTGATTAAATTGTTTTTAGGTTTGCTAAGTTCAGCTCACAGGAAAGCTCTTGCTAAGACAGCAGCATGTCTTGGTCACTCGGAGCCCTCGCCAGCGACTGACCTGAACCCCAGCTTTCAAGGTCACAGCTCACCTGCTCTCCCTTAACCACCCTGCAGGTGCCGTGTACCACCTGCAGAGAACAGAAGCCGAGGAGGATGGAGGAGGTTAAGCCTCTCTTTACTCTGATCTAAGTTTCCTCCCCGACCCACTGATCTGTCCCTAGCATTTGATCACCTCTTTGGAACCAAGTTAATTGCCTTTTTTTTTTTTCCCCTTTCTCTCTCTCTCTCTCTCTCTCTCTCTTTTTTTTTTTTTTGCTTGTTTAGATAACAGTCTGTATCATCTTCCAAGGCCAAATATCTGGAAGAGAAACAGAATGACATCTAATAATTTATTGGCATCTGCTTCTACTTAATAATTTTGGACACTTTAACCTATAGGGCCTGTTACTAGGAAGCTCAGACTTTTAAGGAAAAGACAGGGACTCGTGTATTAATAAGGGGTTAGGAGTCCCTCTTAAGTTTTCTCTGCAAACCTGCTAATGTATAAGGAAAAGAAAACTAAAAGGACAGAGAAATATCTGACCAGGTGTGTATTGTATTTTAAGTTGTTTTATTTATGATAGTTACTCATTTATTTGGTTGCACCAAGTCTTCCTTGTGGCCTGTGGATCTCAGTGTCTGGACCAGGGATCAAACCCAGGCCTCCTACCCTGGGAGTGCAGAGTCTGAGCCACTGGACCACCAAGGAAGTCTAAGTTGTTTTATTTTTAATCGAAGACAATTTCTGTTGGCCAGCCCATCGCTCCCTTTAAGAGCTGCCTTGAACAGTATAGAAAGCACCAAACTCGCCAAGCACAGGACGAGGTTTGAGATAAACTGTCTCTTGTCCTTGGTCTGAAAACAACCATCAGAGAAGCAAGCTGGAGAGTAAAGTGGTTGCTCCTCTCAAGGGTTCTGAGGGGTGCTCCAGAGCCCTGCTTGAAAATAACTGGTGAAGCCTCAGAACAGCGAGGCTCCCTCCTGTCTGTAGGTGGGTAAACTGGTCCAGTTCCTGGGGACCAGCTCCTTCCCAAACTCTGCGGGCTCAGTCACCTGCTTACAAGGAGGGCTGCAAGGGCACCAGGTATGAAGGAGACGCACAGCAGGGGCTGGCATGCGCCGGGCCTACCCTCCTTTTGGTCTGTTCGCTGGACCCTGGCCTGTCCTCACCTGCCCACGCCCGAGGCCCTGCGCAGTTGCCAGCCCACCCCGGGCCTCGGGCCTCTGAGTGCTCGCTCCTCCTGCCACAGCTCTGCGTGCGCCCATGACTCTGTGTGTGTGCGTGTGCCTTGCACATGCCTGGGCCTGTGAGTGTTTGCCTATATGCGTGCGTGTGCCTGAGCGTGCCTGTGTGCCTGTGCGTGTGCGTTTGTGCACGCGAGTGCCCCCCGCCCACAGCGATCCCTGCTCTAGAAGCTCTTCTGTCCTTTCTTGCTCTGCCTCTGTTTGCTTGAAGCCCAGCTCCCTGCAGCGCCCCGCCCCCGCCCAGGCTTCTCCTGGGCCTCGGTCTCATGACCTCAGGAAGGGGGCCACCCCCAACCCCTGACCTCCTGCCCCCTCCCCTGAAGGAAATCGTGTCCCCACTGTAAGGGCCTGAAGGCTGCTTCTCCACTGCAGCTCCACTCAACTCAACCTACATTTCTGGAGCAACTTCCTTTGCGACGACCTATGAGGTGGGAGGTCCTAAAACTGGTTTAAGGCAAAAAAAAAATCAAAATCATGGCTCTTGAGCTGGGATTGGAAGGAAGGTGGGGATTTTTCTAGGGTGAGGTGGGTGGGCAAGGTAGACTGCAGTAGCTCCGTTTGGTTGGATTTGATTTTTTCAAGACTCTCTCCCCAAGTGCCCCTCACACAAGGCCCCACACAAGGGCCACGCACTCCTTGGGCACTTGGCACAGGGAGCCGCCGGCTTTCTCACCTGTAAATCTGAAGTCAGCGTTCCTAGGCACCAGTGAATCTCCTCCACAGCAGCTGACGGCTTTGAACTTGGGAATGCAGGGCAGCATCCTCTGCCTGTGCCAGCAGGGGACCCGAACCAACACCTGGGGAAGAATGGGGGACAGCACCTCCCAGGCCCAGGCCCCAGGCCCTTGAGAAGTTTGACCAGATGTGACACCTGGGGTTTGATGACATTTCTTCACATCCTTATAACAAGCTTTCTCTTTTTGTGCTTGCTTATGTCTTTCAGTTACTTACCATCAAAAATACTTAACTAAGACATAGTGGCCTAAACACTGGAATTGGTAAAAGGAAGTGGGGTCTGAGATGTTCCCTTCTGCCCAGGGTTCAAAGTTGGAAGTGCTTGGCCCTCGGGCTAGAGGGCAGGTTGTTGAGACACTTGGTGGAAGCCCTCAGTGCCATAGGGGAAGTCAGGAGCAACACTGTTTAAGAAGTAAAGATCTATTGACCTTTCTGCAAAACAGTGGTTCAGTTTCAGAGCGGGGTCCAGGAAGCTGATCCAGGATGGAAGCAGAGTGTGTTTAAACCCAACCGGTAGACGACAATTTTTTAATTTATGTTTCTAGGCCTTGAGAAAAATCACCTAACCTGTAACCTTGGTTTCTTTATTTGTAAAATGAAAATATTAATACTTAGCTCATAAGATAAGGGGGGAAACCCTATGAAATAACGATAATAAGTTGACGAATACTAAGCACTCAAATAGTATTATTTTTATCCCTCTTTTCTCTAAATTTCCTCTGACATTACCAATACCATACACACTAGCTCTCTCTGTTTTTATTTTGGCTGCACAGCTTGTGGGATCTCAGTTCCCCGCCCAGGGATGGAACCCAGGCCCCGGCAGTGAGAGCACCAGAAGAATCCAACTCCCGAGGCCACCAGGGAACTCGCTAGCCTTATTGATTTTTTAATTATTTTAAGGGTGCTGACTTTGTATTGTACTCAGGTGAAAAGCCTCCAGGCAGTGAGGACACCTTAAAGGGGTTTTGCGTTTCTGTCTTTCCCGTGCACGTGTCTGGGCCCAGGAAGGACTGTGTCTGCTAACTGACTGGCTGTTAGCAGCAGCAGCAGGAGTGTAAATCTGCTGGCATTTAGAAGCTGATAAACATTCCCACATGTTGACTCTTCATGAGCTAATGGTCTGGGTTTGGGGCTGAAAAGGAAAATGACCACATCACTGAAGCCACTTCCCAAATTATGGGATTTAATGAGCCAAGGAAATTAAATTATCCTCTAAAGTGTACTTTCTGGTTTACATTATGACTGGGTGGCAGCCATTGCTACTATCAGATTTTTTGGAAAAATTACACACAGAACTGGGTTCAAAACACTATGATTTTACTTGTTCGTTCATGTGTATGAAGAATCTACTATGTGAACTGTCTGATGCGCAGATGTACACCGAATAGGGTCCCTGCCCACAAAGTCTGTGATCTGTCAGGAGGGCCAGGCCGTGGACATGAAGAACAATTATGACATGAAGCACTAAGTGGGAAGTTGAATAAAAGTGGTAGAAAGTGTAAAAGAGCTTAAGAGGGTCAAAAAGTCAGGAAGGGCCTCCTGGAGGAGGTGTCGCAAACACTGGGCTTTGGAGGGCGAATAGGATTTGGGATTTCAGTAGCGGAGGTGGGAGAACTTCCCCTCTGGTCCAGTGGTGAAGACTCTGCCCTCCAGTTCAGGGAGCATGAGGGCCCAGATTTGATCCCTTGTCCGGGAACTAAGATACCACGTGCAGCCAAAATAAATAAATAAATAAATAGTGGAGGTTGGTCAACAACCCTTTGAACTGAGTGATGTGAAAAAGACTTGGAGCTTGAAGAGGCTGAGCTGGCAGAGGAATCGTTGGGAGCTGGATCCGGGAAAGCTTCACGAGCTTCTGGGAGCTTGGAGTTAGTAGATTGGACAGGAGGAGACCCCAGAGGCCTCTGAGAGCAGCAGAAGTTCGTGTGAGATTTATTGTACAATGTGTGATTCATTGGTGGTGAGGTGCAGGTGGGAGGAAGCAGGATCTACAGCTTTGTTCTGGTGTGTGGTGAGGATGCCAGTTCAGGGGAGCACCAGGGCGGGCAGGGGGCAGACAAGCGAAGGACTCACCAGCTATTTGGACATCAAAGTCCGGGGAGACATCAAAGAGCCCACCTTCCAGAGACAACAAACTGGGATCCAGGAGTGTTTATGCTGGTGCTGACGGGGCCACCGAGTCAAGGTCTGGGGGCACTGGGACTGGGGCTGGAGCTCGGGGGAACCAGCAGGAAGGATGCAGAGCTCACTGCCTGTGCTGGATGGAGCTCAGAAGGGCCATGCGATAAAATGCACAGAGGAAAGAAGGTGAACAGGCCAAGCTTAGCCACCTCCAGGGAACTGGAAAACAAGTTGGAGGAGACAGAGAATCCAAGGACAAAACGACCACAAGTAACATCGATTAAGTGCTCATTACATTCCAGGTGCGACTCTGAGGTCCTTTTGAGTATTAATTCATATAACTCTCACAACCACCTAGCAAGGGGATCACCACTAGTACCATCAGAGACAGGGACAGGAAACAGCTGCGACCCCCCAATGAGGCCCGGAGCCGAGGGCCATGTCCTGGACCCCCAGTGTTTTGCCTCCAAAGTGGGGGTACAGGCCAGGGATGAAGGCATGTCAAGGTGGGGTGGTCTCCGGGAGCTGGTGAAGGACAGAGAAGCCTGGTGTGCTGCCGTCCATGGGGATGCAGAGTTGGACATGACCTAGCAACTGAACAATAATACTGGGGCTCTGGCTGGGTTTTTGTTTCTTTGTTTATTTGTTTGCTTTTTGGTTGTGCTGGGTCCTCGTTGCTGCACTGGCTTTCTCTAGTTGTGGTGCTTGGGTTTAGGTTACCCCGAGGCATGTGGGATCTTAGTCCCTCAACCAGGAATCAAACCTGTGTCCCCCAAATTGGGAGGCTGATTCTTAACCAGCAGACCACCAGGGAAGTCCCTGGCTTGGGTTTTTTATTCTACTTGATTATCTTTGTGCAGAATTCAGGTCTGTCCCCTCACTGGTGGCCTGTTAGCTGCTTAGGGATTATTTTTAACCCAGTGAGGTACCAGGGAGACCTCGGATCCGTCGTCTTTATGATGACCCTCCAGCCATCCCCATCCGTACTCACACGCACGGTCCCTGATTCTTCGCGACCATATGTGGCCTCTGGACTGTCTACAACATCCTCTAGAACAGGGGAGGCTCAGCCCTCCTTTCTCAACTCATTGATTTCTTTGTTCACCAGATAGTTATCGGAACTCTGCTATGGGCCAGGTACGGTACTAGCTGGAGAAGAAGAACAATAATCAAATGGATATGTATTTGTGAGAAAATCAGAGCGTGTGATGTGAGGGACTGGAGAGGAAGGAGGAGGTGAGGGACCGGAGAGGGAGGAGGAGCTGGAGCTATTTCAGAGAGCGGCTCTGGTAACTAACAAGGACCTGCTGGGTAGCACTGGGAACGCTGCTCAACACTGTGATAACCTACATGAGAAAAGAATCTAAAACAGAGTGGATATATGTATTAATATATGCAGAACTGATTCACTCTGGTGTACAGCAGAAACCAACACAACACTGTAAATCAACGAGACTCCAGTAAAAATTTTAAAAGGGTCAGGGCTCAGAGTAAGAGATGACAAAGATCCAAACACTGTGAGGGATCCAGGCAAGGGATTCGCCCTGGGATATAACCAGCTCAGAAATGGGGGGTGTATCCTGTTCATTTCATGCTCCTCAGAGCATCCTCGGCTGTGTCTCAGTAAACATTCAGTCAGTGGCTTCTTGCAGGTATAATTGGGGGAAAACTACTGACTGTTACACTGGACTAGAGAGACATGTGTTGCCCAGAAACTTTTTTTAGAGGGCACTTTATTAAAACTAGAAATACCCAGTATTTTTATATGGGATGTGAATGGGCAGGGATGTGAAAAAGGGTTTTCTATATTTTAATACAGAACTCTTCTTTGCAGCAGTAACTATTACAATAAGATTTTATTGAATTAACCAATTATTAGAACTGTGCACATTTTATTACATGTAAATTCCATTACAATTTTCTGCCTTATAAAAATAATTATTTTGGGACTTCCCTGCAGGCCCAGTGGTTATGACTCCATGCTTCCACTGCACGGGGCATGGGTTTGAGTCTTGGTCAAGGAACTAAAATTCCAAAAGCCACGCACCACAGCCAAAAAAGAATTATTTCAAGTAGGCAATACATATATAAGGTTTAAAAATCGGAAAGCACAAATAGGAACTCAATGAAAAATCTTCCTCCACCGTTTGCTCTTGTACTGCCCAGATCCATCCCATTCCCACCCCCCACCCTCCACATGTGGCTACTAGTATCAGCACCTGGTGTGTTCTTCCAGAGTTTCTTTCAGTTCAGTTCAGTCATTCAGTCATGTCTGACTCTTTGTGACCCCGTGGACTGCAGCACACCAGGCTTCCCTGTCCTTCACCATCTCCTGGAGCTTGCTCAAACTCACGTCCATCAAGGCGGTGATGCCATCCAACTGTCTCATCCTCTGTCATCCCCTTCTCCTCCTGCCTTCAATCTTTCCCAGTATCAGGGTCTTTTGCATTGAGTCAGTTCTTCATATCAGATGGCCAAAGTATTGGAGTTTCAGCTTTAGCATCAGTCCTTCCAATGAATATTCAGGACTGATTTCCTTCAGGATGGACTGGTTGGATCTCCTTGCTACAAGGGACTCTCAAGGGTTTTCTCCAACATCGTATTTCAAAAGCATCCATTCTTCGTCGCTCAGCTTTCTTTATAGTACAACTCTCACATCCATACATGACTGCTGGAAAAACCATAGCTTTGATTACACAGACTTTTGTTGGCAAAGTAATGTCTCTACGTTTTAACATGCTATCTAGGTTGGTAAGGACTTCCCTGGTGGCTCAGACGGTAAAGTGTCTGCCTACAATGTGGGAGACCTGGGTTCAATCCCTGGGTAGGGAAGATGCTCTGGAGAAGGAAATGGCAACCCACTCCAGTATTCTTGCCTGGAAAATCCCATAGATGGAGGAGTGTGGTAGGCTACAGTCCATGGGGTCGCAAAGAGTCAGACATGACTGAGCAACTTCACTTGACTAGGTTGGTTATAGCTTTTCTTCCAAGGAGCAAACATCTTTTAATTTTATGGCTACAGTCACCATCTGCAGTGATTTTGGCAAAATTGTTGTCTGAGGAGGCCTTACAAATAGCTGAGAAAAGAAGAGAAGCTAAAGGCAAAGGAGAGGAGGAAAGATGTAACCATTTGAATGCAGAGTTCCAGAGAATAGCAAGGAGACATAAGAAGTTTTCCTAAGTGATCAATGCAAATAGAGGAAAATAATAGAATGGGAAAGACTAGAGATCTCTTCAAGAAAATCAGAGATACCAAGGGAACATTTCATGCAAAGATGGGCACAATAAAGGACGGAAATGGTATGGACCTAACAGAAGCAGAAGATATTAAGAAGAGGTGGCATGAATACACAGAAGAACTATTCATAAAAGATCTTTTTTTTTTTTTAAGATTCAGTTTATTTTTTTTTCTTTTTTTTTCATAAAAGATCTTAATGACCCAGATAACCACAATGGTGTGATCACCCTCCTGGAGTCAGACATCCCAGAATTTGAAGTCAAGTGAGCCTTAGGAGGCATCACTATGAACAAAGCTAGTGGAGGTGATGGAATTCCAGTTGAGCTATTTCAAATCCTAAAAGATGATGCTGTGAAAGTGCTGCATTCAACATGCCAGCAAATTTGAAAAACTCAGCAGTGGCCACAGGACTGGAAAAGGTCAGTTTTCATTCCAATCCCAAAGAAAGGCAATGCCAAAGAATGCTCAAACTACCACACAATTGCACTCATCTCACACACTAGTAAAGTAATGCTCAAAATTCTCTAAGCCAGGCTTCAGCAATACATGAACCGTGAACTTCCAGATGTTCAAGCTGGATGTAGAAAAGGCAGAGGAATCAGAGATCAAATTGCCAACATCCACTGGATCATAGCACAAGCAAGAGAATCCTAGAAAAACATGTACTTCTGCTTTATCGACTATGTCAAAGCCTTTGACTGTGTGGATCACAACAAACTGGGAAATTCTGAAAAGAGATGGGAACACCAGACCACCTGACCTGCCTCCTGAGAAATCTGTATGCTGGTCAAGAAGCAACAGTTAGATCTGAACATGAAACAACAGACTGGGAATTATGTCAAGACTGTATATTGTCACCCTGCTTTTTTAATTTATATGCAGAGTACATCATGGGAAATGCAGGGCTGGTGAATGAAGTACAAGCTGGAATCAAGATCATTGGGAGAAATATCAATAACCTCAGATATGCAATATGACACCACCCTTATGGCAGGAAGCGAAGAGGAACTAAAGAATCTCGATGAAAGTGAAACAGGAGTGTGAAAAAGCTGGCTTAAGAATCAACAAACTAAGAATCAAAAAACTAAGATCATGGCATCCGGTCCATCACTTTGTGGCAAATAGATGGGGAAACAATGGAAACAGTGTTTCCTTATACAGATACAATTAAGTACAAATAGTCCACTCTGCATTTTGCTCTTTAAAGTTCCACAGTACATCTTGTAAGTCAGAACATGGAGGGTTTCTCCTTCTAGAGGCAGCTGTCTTGCATTCCGTGGTATGAAGGCCCATGATTTAGTTAATGTGTCCCACAGATGGGCCATGAGACATCCTGTCTTTTGTTATTAAAACAAAGCTTCAGTACATAACCTGGAACGTTGATCATTTTACACACGTATGAGTAAAGCTGCAGAAGAAATTCCTACAGAAAAACGACCGGATCACAGGCCGTATTAACTGTGATTTTATAGATGGCGCTAAGTTCTCTTCAGTTCAGTCGCTCGGTCGTGTCCGACTCTCTGCGACCCCATGAATCGCAGCACGCCAGGCCTCCCTGTCCATCACCAACTCCCGGAGTTCACCCAAACTTACGTCCATCGAGTCGCTGATGCCATCCAACCATTTCATCCTCTGTCGTCCCCTTCTCCTCCTGCCTTCAATCGTTCCCAGCATCAGAGTCTTTTCTAATGAGTCAACTCTTTGCACGAGGTGGCCAAAGTATTGGAGTTTCAGCTTTAGCATCACTCCTTCTAAAGAACACCCAGGACTGATCTCATTTAGGATGGACTGGTTGGATCTCCTTGCTGTCCAAGGAACTCTCAAGAGTCTTCTCCAACACCACAGTTCAAAAGCATCAATTCTTCGGTGCTCATCTTTCTTCACAGTCCAACTTTCACATCCATACATGACCACTGGAAAAACCATAGCCTTGACTAGATGGACCTTTGTTGGCAAAGTAATGTCTCTGCTTTTGAACGTGCTATCTAGGTTGGTCATAACTTTCCTTCCAAGGAGTAAGCGTCTTTTAATTTCATGGCTGCAATCCCAGAGGTTTTACCATCTGATTGTCCTGACAGCAAAACCAAGAGAACAGTGGTTCATTTTCCCCTTCATTCATTGCACGTGTGTTTATCAACCATCTACACTCTCTGATGCACCAGGAGAAGCCCTAGGGATGTAAACATTACAAACAGGCTTTCTGACCCAAAGGAGCCGATGTCGGGGTTGGTGGTTTTCGATGGGGACAATGTCACTTTGTGGTCCTGGAGACATAGAGAAGAAGGGCTTGGTCCATGTCATTCAAGAAGTTCGGTCTCGCGAGAGATGGACGATCCCAGGTGCTGTGGACACTCGTGTCCCTGGAACCTGGAGGAAGGAAGGGTGGAGGTTGGGGGCCGGCCTCCAGGGTCAGTCAAGGAGGGTGGATGGGGGACAGAGAGGATCAGGGCCCGGGGTGAGGGGGAAGCGTGAAACAATGTGAAGCGTGCTAGGAAGGTGGGCGGTCATGAATGGCTGGGGGTGGCTGAGTGGATGAGGTCAGAGGAACAGCGGCACACCTGGTCCCAGGGCCCTGGGTACTTAGCTAAGGAAGCAACTTGTGAGCACAGTGGGCAGGACAGAGAGGGGATGGGTTATGTTTAGAAACCCTCTCTGCAGGCCAGAGGGCACGCTGGTGGGCCATGGTGGCCCCTCTGGTTGGGCAGTGACAGAGCCACTGCTTAGGTGGGAATGAGGGCAGGGTTCAGACACAAAGGAAGGTGTAGGCAGGAGAGAGAAGGCGAGCTGCAGAGCCCAGGGCTGAAATTCCCTCTCTGGGCACCGGAACTGGCAGGATGCAGTCGTCCAGGGGAGTGCGGCCCTCCCATCCTAGGAGCAGCTGCAGACAGGCCTTCAAGGAAGCCAAAGCAGGAGCAGCCCTGTGCTCAGCTCCCAGGAGCTGCTCTCGCTTCTCCTGGCCACGCGGACTGGACAACACTGCCTCTTTTCCTTCCAGGCAAGAGCCCCATTTCTGACGACTCAAAGGCTGTGCAAACCCAGCTTGTGAGTAACACTGTCGCGTTCATTACCTCAGTTGCTTACCTGGCACCTGAAAGCTTTCTGCAACATACCCTCTGCCACCCCCCAACCCTCTGGGGCCCAGCTTGAGTCCTGGGATTCCCACCTCCTCACAAGGAACCCTGTGTGAGTGCCAGCCGTGGCACTCACATCTTTCCCTGTCTGTTTGCTTTCCCAGCGACACTGCAGGTTTCTTAGGGCACAAATCACGGTTTAGGTTTATCGTCTTAGAATCTCTCTTGGCCCTTAGACCTTTGAACAATGACTGCTGAAGGAGTGTATCCGGCTGAATCCTGAGCGGCGTGTTGACAGGGCTGCCATGCGCCCTGGGGCAGGCCTGGTTTTACACCTGGGGTCCTGGCATCCTTGTAAATAGTGACCTCTTTCCATCTCCAAAGTGCCCTGGTTTGGAAGATAAAGTGTATGGTACCCTCTTTACAGGACCCCATTGTCATGGCTGCTCTTATGCCAGGCGTCTCTGTTTATAAGACATTCCTGCCAGAGAAACCAGCAAATTCTGGTCAATGTGAAATGATGGGGCCCACTCTTCTGAGATTATGAGACAGAAACAAGACTCCAGAGTTACAGAGAGATTGGGAATTTAGGCAGATCCACAAGTCAATAAAGCTTCTCTCAAGACAAGCAAGTTGTAGAGTCAACAGAGAAAGGCTGATCGAAAATAGAGTGCAGTGCTAGGCACCAAGGACCGCAGAATAGACACACAGTGGCCTCCCACGTCAGGGAGGCACAGTGGCTCACCGTGGGGATGGGGGAGGCGAGGCCAGGACATCACTGAATGGACCACTTACACAGTCAGTGTGAAAAAAAGTCTGGGGCTAGACAGAGGGAAAATCAAACAGATCAGTGAAAGAAAACAGAGACTCACCTGGTGGTCCAGTGGCTTCGCCTTCCAAAGCGGGCAATGTGGGTTCGATCCCTGGCTGGGGAACTAAAATCCCACATGCCCTGAGGCCAAAAAACCAAAACATAAAACAGAAGCAATATTGTAGCAAATTCAATAAAGACTTAAAAAGTGGTCCACATTAAAAAAAAATTTTTTTGATTAAAAAAAAAAAGGTTGGGTTACAGAGGTGTAAGACTTTGTCAAAGCTCCTTGGATAGAATGCTGTAGGTTAGTCGGTTCAGTCGCTCAGTTGTGTCCAACTCTTTGTGACCTCATGTACTATAGCACCCCAGGCTTCCCTGTCCATCACCAACTCCTGGAGCTTACTCAAATTTGTCCATAGAGTCAGTAATGCCATCCAACCATCTCAACGCTGTAGGTAATTTGTTTTTTTCACTAGAGGTGAGTTTTACCTAAATAGAAAGAACTATAAGTGACTTCAGTTATCCATATACTCGTCCAAGTGTTTAGAGATGAGATGGACTGTTATCTCAAATATATCAGAAAATAAGATCAAGTGCTGTGTATCTAGACAGATGGCTGGCTGGGTAGGTAAGCGATAAAGCAAACGGAAGGAAATGTTAGTTGCAGAATATACCTACATGGCAAGTATATACATGTTCACTGTACAATTCTTACAACTTTTCTGTGTGTTTGGAATTTTTCATAATAAAATACTGGAGAAGGGGCCACCAATCCCAGAGTCTGTCTTCCCAGTCTGTTGCTCTCTGCCCAAACCACACTGCCTCTTGGTTCTAGCCACCTACTGGACAAACTTTCAGAGTCTAATCATCAAAGACAGTCCATTTTCTTGCAAAGTCAGGCCAGACCAACAATAAAATGTGAGGGAGACAAGATATGTCAGGAAAAGCCTCCACAGAGCCAAGGACATTATTAAGCAACTCAGATCTGAAAAACAGTCGCCCGGTTTCATCAAGGCCCCATTCTTTCACAGGAAACTCAGACAGGAAAGACCACGTTGCCTAGCGGGGAGCCCTCAGGCCTCGGCTGACCTGTGACCCCATAGCCTGTTAAACACCTGGGTTCTGCTGGACACCAGGTCTGTCTGACTCCGCCGGGCCTGGGTCTCACATCTCATTTCCTCAGCAGTCCCAGCAACTTCGTTCTTAAGTCAGACTCACCTCACCCACAGGAAAGGTGCGAGGATACACCTGTTCTGCCTGTACAGGAGCCAGACGCTGGCAGTCCCAACGCTGAGCATGCATGGAGTGGCCGGTGGCGGGACACACTGCTGCCGCTGGGTGGTGAATGGACAGCGCGCGGAGGGAGCCGGCCTCCAGGGATCAGCTCAGGCCGCAAGTCTGCACCTGGGCAGCGAGGCTGGGAGGCTGCGCTGCACACGGTTCCCACTCCCAGCACGGGTGCAGGCTGGACCCCAGACCCAGAGGGCAGCCAGTCTCCACTGATTCTTGGGCTCAAAGCCCCGGGCAGCCTCCCCTGGCTGCACTCACACATCTGCGTGGTGCCCACTGATACTGTCAACTCTGCAAACTGAGGCTAAAGATTCAAGACAGAAAATACAGACACGAACAGGTGATGTGCAGACCCTTCTAATACTCACCCTCACAAATTCAGGTTTACAAAACACTTAAATTTGGGGTGATTAAAAATTTTTTATTATAAAATAATACTTGCTTACAGTAAAAGATTAAAAAAGCAGAACACTGAATAAACAGAGCTAGGCAACCTCTCTGGTGGGCCAGTGGTTAGGATTCTATGCTGTTACTAAGGGGGCATGGGTTTGATCCCTGGTTGGGGAACAAAGATCCCGTCTGCAGTGTGGTGTGGCCAAAAAAATAAAATAAACAAGAAAGGGCTGGTGGTGTTGGTTCCACCTCCTTAAGCAAATAAATGGAGTGACGCCTCGCTGCCTTTTCCTAAGGGACCAGCCCCACGGAGGCAGCCAGGGAGGGCCTTCAGCCCCCTCCCCAGTGGCTGTCCCTCCATCCGTCAGGGAGCATCCATTCCCTATGAGACTGTGAACCTTTCTAGGCTGGTGCCCCCGAGGTACTGGAACACTGGTGCTGAGTCCAGCTGCCAGCAAAGGCCTGGCCTCCCATTGCTGGTCATTCCCTCTGGCCCAGCTGTGGAAAAGCACCAGCTCCTCTCCTGCCCCCTCCTAATGCAGCTGGGGACTAGTGGGAATCTGCCAAGGGAACTCTCCTAGAAATTCAGGGAAGCCAACAGGAAAATGACCAAGGGAAACTCAGGAGTGAGGGACTCAGCAGATACTGCAGGCTGGAGCAGACAATGGCTAACTCACTTGCAAGCCATTTCCTGTTTGGTGGGGGCCCCTGGGATCCAAACCTTCACACCTCACAGGCAGAGCCATTAGGGAGGGGCTGGGCTAGCTGCTCTTCTGGGTGATTCTAAGAAAACCCAGAGGAACCAGAAGGGCTGAGAGCACCTTGCCTTGCCTCCTTCTCCGGCATCCAGTATAGCCTTCTAGACTCATCTCCGGAAACCCTGCCTGCACTCCCCTGAGGACTAAGAAGTTGCACAGTCCACTTGAATTTCCTACTGGTTTTCTCCAGATTGTCCAGACTGTCGGAGGCCAGCACTCATTTCTGAGACGCCTCTGTGTCTCTTATATTAACACAGTTCCTAGCATATTGTAGGTGCTTCTATGTCTTTTGAGGAGAATGAATTGAGTTGAACTGAGCTGGACCACATGGCTCCTGGTCAGTCAGTCCTAGTCATGTACTCACTGAAGGACATCCCCAAATTCTTTTTTTATTGAAGTAAAATTGCCTTATAACGATCTGTTTCTGCTGTACAATGAAGTTAATCAGCTATATACATATATATATGTATATTCCCTCCGTCTTGGACTTCCCTCCACCCCCCGTCCCATCCACCCCTCTAGGTCATCACAGACCCTGAACTGAACTCCCTGAGCTATACAGAAGCTTTGCCCTGTCTCCTGGAAGGGCTGTCTGTTTTACACACCATAGTGTATGTAAGATAACCCCAGATTCTTCACAATGCCTTCAGTTACGCTCTAATTCTTGAATCCCACCATGGTGGGTCCCTGGGGACCAGAGGCTGGGTTTCAGACGGTGCTTCTGAGTCCCAGGGGAACAGAAAATCAGTTGACCTGAAACTCTATTCTTCCCTTTCAGCTCTGGCTTCAGTAAGAGATAAGGGGTAAAGGGGAAATAGGGCACCTCCTGCAAACCAGGAGCAAAGCGGGACCTCCCTGTCTCCTGGGCCAGGACACAGCACCAAGGATGGCTCAGCCCACAGTGCGCTTATCTGTCCATTGGGGAGGGTTACCCTCTGTGACACCGAGGCTCGTGCTGACAGTGACTTTTCCCCTTCCTTTCCTCCCAAATCACGCGCCGCTCGCTTTCAGGTGGACTCTCCTTCAGTTTCTGGCATCTTCCGACTTGGCTTGATGCAGTAAGTTCAGGGGCATCTCACTGCCTTTTTTTCTATCATTCGGAACATTGCGGTGGGCCCAGTTTCCTGTGATGCAGCCGGTACTCTCGGGTTGTGAGCACTGCTGTGTGTGTGCTTCTCCAGAGATTAGAAAATGTATATCATTTATTTATTCGGCTGCACGGGATCTCAGCTGTGCTGCATGGGATCTTAGCTGTGGCATATGGATCTTTTTCAGCTGTGGCATGTGGGATCCAGTTCCCTGACCAGGGACGGAACCTGGATCCCCTGCACTGGGAGCATGGAGTCTTAGCCACTAGTGAGTGAGTGAGTGAGTGAAGTCGCTCAGTCGTGTCCGACTCTTTGCGACCCCGTGGACTACCAGGCTTCTCCGTCCATGGGATTCTCCAGGCAAGAATACTGCAGTGGGTTACCATTTCCTCCTCCAGGGGATCTTCCTGACCCAGGGATCGAACCCGGGTCTCCCGCATTGGAGGCAGACGCTTTAACCTCTGAGCCACAAGGGAAGCCCAGGAAGTCCCAATTTAGATATTCTGTTTTACGCATTTTGTTTGAAGTAGATCACTTTTCTTCATTTCACCTCTGTCCATGAAGCATCCAGATGCCCTTCCTGAGGGCAACAGTATTTGGAGTGGCATTTTAATACAAATCTAGTTTCAAATCTACATAAAACCAGTGTTCACACTCCTCCAGATCCATAAATCTGGACACCATGGATTTAATATACTTTTTAATTTTTCAGGAAACAGGAGCAAAACATCCAAGTTTTTGGTTAAGATAAAACTTGAAAGTTTCATGCTCAAAAGGATTTTTAAACACACTAGAACATCCCTGGGGGTCCAGAGGTTACAAGTTGGGGCTCTCAATGGTTTCCAATGTGGGGATGCGGGGGCATGGGTTCACTCCTTGGCTTGGGAAATAAGATCTCACAAGGTGCATGCAGTGGCCAAAAGAAAAAAAACGAAAACCAAAAAACCCACACTATTATTAAGTCCTATTAAAAAAGGAGAAGTGAGTCTAGGCTGTTCTCGGTGGCAGCAGCCCGCTGAGTGCACTGTGTAGTAAAGCGAAAGTCTCTCAATCATGTCCGACTCTTGGCAACCCCATGGACTATAACCCTCCAGGTTCCTCCGTCCATGGAATTCTCCAGGCCAGAATACTGGGGTGGGTAGCAGTTCCCTTCTCCAGTGTAGTGGTGTGTTCAGTTCAGTTCAGTCACTCAGTCGTGTCTTACTCTTTGCAACCCTATGGAATGGAGCATGCTAGGCCCCCCTGTCCATTACCAACTCCTGGAGTTTACTCAAACTCATGTCCATAGAGTCAGTGATGCCATCCAACCATCTCCTCTGTCGTCTCCTTCTCCTCCCTCCCTCAGTCTTTCCCAGCATCAGGGTCTTTTCCAATGAGTCAGTTCTTTGATAAGTATTAGAGTTTCAGCTTCAGCATCAGTCCTTCCAATGAATATTCAGGACTGATTTCCCTTAGGATGGACTGGTTTGATCTCCTTGCAGTCCAAGGGACCCTCAAGAGTCTTCTTCAACACCACAGTTCAAAAGCATCAATTCTTCGGTGCTCAGCTTTCTTTATACTCCAACTCTCACATCCATACATGACCACTGGAAAAACCATAGCTTTGACTAGACGGACCTTTGTCGGCAAAGTAATGTCTCTGCTTTTTAATTTGCTGTCTAGGTTGGTCATAACTTTTCTTCCAAGGAACTAGCATCTTTTAATTTCATGGCTGCAGGAACCATCTGCAGTGATTTTGGAGCCCAAAAAATAAAGTCTGTCACTGTTTGCCCATCTATTTGCCATGAAGTGATAGGACCAGATGCCATGATCTTAGTTTTCTGAATGTTGAGCTTTAAGCCAACTTTTCCACTGTCCTCTTTCACTTTCATCAAGAGGCTCTTCAGTTCTTTGCTTTCTGCCGTAAGGGTGGTGTCATCTGCATATCTGAGGTTATTGATATTTGTCCCGGCAATCTTGATCCCAGCTTGTGCTTCGCCTCAACTCCAAGGGCTGCTGGGGCCACTGTCCCCTTGAGGTGTCAGAGCCTGTCAGTAGCCTGTTTATTCAGTCTCAGACTAAGACCCAAAGGTGCCATTGACTCACCTTCTGCAGACTGGAGAGCCCAGCAACTTCCTGATTCTGTCTTTGAAGCTGCTCTCCGGCCGTGGCTCTGTCTTCCTGTAGCTGCAAAGCTAATCTTGGACCTAGCGCCTCGTGCTGCCTTTTGCAAGTATCCTAAAATAGCCCCACTGACTCCAGCGCTTCTCCCCTGAGTCCTTCCTGGCCCGAGGTGGCCTCCCCTGGCCATTTCCCAATCGTCCTTACAAACACCCCACCCTGGGAGCCTGGTCCCGTCCACCTCTCAGGCGCCGGCCAACCTGCCCTGGCCTGTCCCGGTGTTTATCTGCTGTACCTTTATGCCTCCTCTCTGGCTCTCCTGACCTCACCCACATTCAAGTTCAGCTGGGACTGGCCTGGAACTTTTCTCAACAGCCCTGAACTACAATCACGTCACCCTTCCAGGCACCCCATGACCCTGAGACACTGAGCCAAAAGCTGGAAGGAACCCTTAGCCATCACAGAAATCAAAGCATTAATTCCACCAGATGGGGAAACAGATTCAGCAAGGTGAAGACGAGACCCACCCAGGGTCACACAGTGAATTGAACTGTGAGATCTTGGGCAAGTCACTTAACCTCTCTGTGCTTCAGTCTCCTGATCTTGTAAAATGGGCGTAGTACCTACCTCACAGGGTTGTTGTGGGGATTAATTAGATACAATGTCTGTAAAGCATCAAAGGTTCTTGAAGAAGGTGCTATATAAATACAAAATAATATCTATTAAAGTTTATTTGTGGAGAAAAAGCAAAAAAGACCCACTAGCTCTTTGTCTGGGGTCATTCCTCTCCCACTTTCTTCCTTAATAGGAATTTGGAGACATTCTTTACATTTGTTTCATGGAGCAAAGGGAGAAGAAAATGGCAACCCACTCCAGTATTCTTGTCGAGAGAATCCTGTGGACAGAGGAACTTGGTGGGCTGTTGTCCATAGGGTCGCACAGAGTCGGACACAACTGAAGTGACTTAGCATGCATGCATGCATTGGAGAAGGAAATGGCAACCCACTCCAGTGTTCTTGCCTGGAGAATCCCAGGGACGGGGGAGCCTGGTGGGCTGCCATCTGGGGGTCACACAGGGTTGGACACAACTGAAGCAACTTAGCAGCAGCAGCTGCATGGAGCAAAGTTGCACCTCCCTCGGAAAGTTGAATTGTCTCTCTCTTTTTTAACAGCAATCTATTACTTACTTGCCTGTTTCTTCTTCTTCATTTTTTTTTTTGGCCAAGTCACATGGCACCTGGGATCTTAGTTTCCTGACCAGGGATTGAACCTATGTCCCCAGCATCAGAAGCACCAGGGGGAAATCTGGTTGAATGTCTCTTGAGATTAGAAGCCATGTCTCTTACGTCTTTGGTATTCTCATAGTAAATAACAACACTCAAAAACAAAAGCAACTGTTGTACTAAACAAAAAGATTTAAAAAATCTTTTGTCAAGTCCAAGTGCCTTGCACATGATGAGCAGATGCTTCAGAAACACCAGCTGATGGGTTAGCTGAGGGAAAGACAGATATGTGTGCAGGCATCCCTTTGTTCTCGCATAGTCAGGCACCAACCACCTACCCACAGGAGGGACATGGATTGTGACAGTGTTCCGGGGACAGTGAATACGCCCTAGGTACCGTGTACAGTCAAACGAGGCTCTAATGCACATGTATACAGCTGAGCGAGGACTGGGAGGAAGCCCAGAGATACCACCCGTAAGATGGGTCTTGAAGGAGAAAGATGGTTTCACAGAGCATAGAAACACAAGGAGGGCACCCCCAGTGGTGCAGCGGTAAAGAACCCTGATGCAGGTTCAATTCCTGGTTCGGGAAGATTCCATGTGCTGTAGGGCAACAAAGCTTGTGGGCCACGACTATTGAGCCTGAGCGCCTAAACCTGTGCTCCTCAACAAAAGAAGCCACTGCAATGAGAAACCTGTGCACCGCAGCAAAGAGCAGCCCCTGCTCGCCTCCAGTAGAGAAAGACCGCGCACAGCAATGAAGACCCAGTGCAGCCATAAATAAATACTTTTTTTAAAAAAAGAAAGACCTGATGTAGCCCAAGACATAGATTTTAAAAAAAACACCCCAAAACCTGCTTCTTTATTTAAAAAAAGAGATGCGAGCCAAATTCGAGGCCAGGGGAACAGCAGTCAGAGAGGTGACACTGGTTCTCTGCCCTCAGTACCAGCTGAGGGGTGGGCTGGTCAGTCGGGGCCTGGACTGAGGTTGGGTGAGTGGGGGCTGGCAGCACGGAGGAGTCGGGGAGGACGCTGACCAGGGTCCTCAAGGAAGGGCGCTGCGTGGATGAGACTGAAGACTCGTGATGTCTTTGGAGGAGTGAACGAGCACATTTAACACAATATTTTTCTCCAGCAGCAATGATACAGCAATCTCATAAGCCCCTTCCTCTAGGTTCTATTTGAAAACACTTTTCTGAAACGTCCTCGCGTTCTCCACATGATAGTAGCTTTTGGCATCTTTGCTGATAGCAGAGCCTGTGGAGTGTAGCCTGAGAGGGTCATCTTCCAGCAGGTAAATGGTGAATTGGGTAATCACGTTCCGAAAGTCAACTCCAAAAACGTAGCTGGAGGAACCCTTGGCCTGACAGTTTACTTAAAAGTTTGGAGGTTGAAGTGCACTGGGCTTGAATCTCTGAATACTGAGGATCCATTAGAACACTGTCCCAATTGTCACAAATCGTAGTGCCTGAAAACATTTCTAAACTGACTGTCTTAAAAAGAGAAAGTTCTCTGAAGATTAAACAGGAACAATACAGAAAATAATTATGGTTGAAATGTCCGGTTCCTCGGAAATGCTATGCTTTTTGTATTTTCCATTATTAGTGCAGTTCGAATGAAGGTTTATAGTTCAGGGGTCTTCATGTTTGCATTTCAAAATTAGGTAAATGACTTCATCTTTCAAGCTTGAATTCATTTTAAAATTTAATTTCATATTATACAGTATGCAGTTTGCTGTTCTCTGCATTTAGAAGTGACGGCAATACAAATCTTTTAATTCTGTAAATAATTTTTATAACTATGATATAACTCTATGCTATCTTTTCAACATTTAAAATACGTTTAAATGTGCCAAAAAAGAAAGAAAAAAGTCTGGAACTTTTGATGTCCATTAGCTCAGCATAACTAGCGGTATGATGGATGAGTCACCCAAAGCTACTGCCGTCCTGGTTGCTACAGTATAAACTTGCTTACCAGATCAAGGAACAGAGCACCACAGCTCTGAGCACGGGTGAAGCCACTTCTGTTTTCATTTGTTTTTTTTTTTATGTGCAATCCCAAGAAGAACCTTGGCTAAGAGCTTCAACAGGACTCTAAGAAGTCTTTCTAAAAGAGAAATCAGTTCATGTGATTCTCTTGCTCAAAACCTCTCAGTGGCTTCATCACAAAGTCTTCTCCCTTCCTGGGTCTCAGGGTAGCCTCCAGCCTCCAGGCTCCAGCTCAGGGTGCTGCTATGGCCTCTGGGCCGCGCCTCCACTTAACAGGCTCCACCAGTGCCCCCTCATCCAAGGAGACCTCGCCGTGTCCATGCTAGTTTGCACCGCTCTGCACTGACACTTAAAACTGAGACCCTCAGTGTATCCATTTGCCTTCTTGTCTACACTGTCACTGCCAAAGTGCTCAGACCCTGGTTTATGGAAGTTCGTAAACGTGAATCAAGAGCCTGGTGCTGTGCCCAGAGCGGAAAAGGGCTTCAGCACATGACTCTGCTTCTGTTTGGTTTGATTTAACTCCCACACTTCGTGCTGCTCTAGGTGCCGGGAATACAAAATGAAGAATCTGAACATACATCTGGGTCCTGCTTTAAATAAACAAACACATAAACACTAACAAAATGAACTGGGTGTGTTTACTTGGCCAACGAGAAATGCCACTCTGTGCCACGCATGACGGGGGTGCACACAGACAGTCGGGTCCCTGTGAAGGGATTGCTGGTGTCCCCCATTTGCTCTTCACGGCTGACTACTGAGCCTCTAGCTGGAGGCCAAGCCTGGCTGGAGGCTGGGTTTCCAATGGCTCGTCCCAGGGACCCAGAGTCCTTAGAGACACTTGCAGAGTTCCTGGCCTCGGCACTGTCCCAGGAGAGATGTCTTTCCCCCATTGACTGGGAAACCTGTTAACTCAGGCTGTTAGCCAAGCCGGGATGTATGTGCCTTGAGAACACTTGCTTTTCAAGGCCATCATATTAGCTTGTGTTTTGGTGGTGCAGGATGGAACTCAAGTTACTGGCTGCTCTGTCTGTGTTTTACCAGGAAGATCTCACTCTTTGGTGTGACTAAACCTAGCAGCATAATCACCTCTGAGTCTACACAACCTAACTGCGGTTACCACAGGGCTTTCTCCCCTTCACCAACCAGTCTCTCCCTCTGGAGTTCCCAATCCCTTCAGACTTTTCAGCCAAACAAAAGCAACCATTTCACAGGCTCTTCTTTCTTGGCTCTGCAGTGAGGGAAGTGAAGGGAGGCTTGTTAATTTAAAAAATAATGACACCATAAACATAACAGGTTTGAAGCTCTAGGCATTTCTATGTTCTCAACTCTTACAACCTTGCTTAGGACATAGCAGCTGCTTAATAAACATTTATTGACTGAGTGCCTGGAGCAGTCAAATTAGGAAACGATGTTCATCTCACAGTCACATTCAAGAAAAGTAGATATTTTTGTTGTTAAAGAATGATGTTAGCTTAAACAAGATAATAATCTGATGTTGTATAGTAATAAAATGAACAGTGTTTATTGTAATTGTTTAAAGTCACTCTATACTATATACATGTTTACTCTTTATTCCTAAAAATAAAGATAATAAGCAAGAGAAGCTAACTTCCATGTTTCTTTTTTTTTTGCTTTATTATTTTTTAAGTTTTTAAAAAATTCATATATTTTTAATTGAAGGATAATTGTTTCACAATATTGGTTTGGCTTCTACCACAGCAACATGAATTAGCCATAGGTATACATATATCCCCCTCTCTTGAACCTCCTTCCTACCTCCCACCTTTTCCCACCCCTCTATATACTCCTCTTTAAAAAACACATTCAGATCAAGAAATCCAAAGCACATCGATAAATGGTTTTTACGGTGATGGCAACTAAGACCCTTTTCACCCTCCGACTTTGCATCTTCTTATTCAAGGTGATGGGTACTTGAGATATGTCATATACATTAAACGAATGGGCTCATGCATATAAGAGTGATCTGACTTGGGACCTGTCTAGATAAATTGGAAGTACACGTTTTTAAGGAAGTACACCACTTTTGGGTTGAACAGGATTAAAAACAATGAAATTAATAAAATTCTTCCTATGAATGTGACAGTTTATAGTTTAAACAATTTTCTCCTTTGCTCCATGTATCAGTCATGGAGCTAAACAGGAGTCTGTATGATTCCTATTGAGTATCTGAGAAAATGTAGTGTAAGAAACAAGCTCACATGGCAGCTGATTCTAAAGCAGCTGGTTCAGCTGGGACTAAAATTACAGCCTGAGTCCCAGGCCTTCTGAATCCAAAAACGCCACACTTGCCTCTCTACTACAACTGCTTTCTCTACTAAATACTACTCTAAGTTAAAAAAAATTATTCCATCTTAATTGGCTTTGACATCAAGAGAATTTTATTCCGAAGTTTAAGCTACGGGAATTCCCCAGTGGTTCAGTGGTTAGGACTCTGCTTTCACTGCTGAGTATGTGGGTTCGATTCCTCGTCAGGGAAATATTAAGTAAGATTCCTCAAGCCGTGAGGTGTAGCCAAATGTTAAAAAAAAAAAAAAAAGTAAAAACAAATAGATTTGAAGTTATGAATGAAGATATCCAGCTGTGCTTCTCACCAAGTCAAGGTGGCCTCCCCAAGCCCTCCGGCTCACACTAGATTCCACTTGGAGCTCCTCTCCAAAGGAGCACGTGGGCTGCATGACTTCGCAGTCCTTCACGACTTGAACATCTCACAGCATACTTCTGTGCTGTACTGCACAGATAAACCTTATCAACTGTGTTAGAAAACCCTCGAGGCAGGAGACTGAGTTTTCTACCCAAACACTTATTTCTTTCTACATCACATGGATCCAACAGGAGGGACATCAGCCCTGCGAGGGAGTCTGAGGCCAGGTGTACAGAACGCCGGGCACTCTGACAACCAAAATAATGTGACCTGTAAACTGAGTAGGGAGGGTCTGAGGCCAGAGGAATGACACAAGGAGCTAAAATAATTAAAAAGGAAAGTTAAAGAAATTAAGGATTGGAGGCCCTTTGAAAAGAGATTATGGAAGAACTCATTAAGACTCACCAGCTTCTGAATGGCTCGGAGAACTGAGATGCTACAAAGCTATTTGACCTGGTGTCAAGAACAAGGGGAGATGCCACAATGAGATAGGCCAGAGGTGGACATGCCAGGAATTCGAGAAGGAATTTCTGAACAGAACAACAGAAACCAAGTCGCCCGGAGGCAGCACAGAAGCTGATTCTTGGGTACAGTTTCTAGAAGAGGACTGAAGAAGTTTCAGCAGGCAGTAAAATCTGGTGAGGTTCCGAGTCCTGAACCACAGAGATGAGCAGAAAGGACACCCCCTTGCCCTGTCTCGCGGCTGAGAACCAGGTTAACTAACATTGCAGTAATCTCCTTAAAGGCTGCATGTGGTGTCAGAACCACGCCAAGGACATAGCCTCCAGCTCCGGTGCCAGCTGGTTTGAGCCAGAGCAGACAGAGGCTTCCTCTGGGGACTGCAGCCCGGCGGGCTGCTCCGGGCCTCCCTGCTGGCCCGAGGGTTTCAAGCCTCAGGCTGGGGTTTCCTAGCGGTAACAGATTACCAGCCTTACTGTGCTTAGTTGCTTCAGTTGTGTCCCACACAATTCAGTTCAGTTCAGTCACTCAGTCGTGTCCGACTCTTTGAGACCCCATGGACTGCAGCACGCCAGGCCTCCCTATCCATCACCAACTCCCAGAGTTTACTCAAACTCATGTCCATTGAGTCGGTGATACTATCCAACCATCTCATCCTCTGTCTTCCCCTTCTTCTCCCACCTTCAATCTTTCCCAGCATCAGGGTCTTTTCCAATGAGTCAGTTCTTCGCATCACGTGGCCAAAGTATTGGAGTTTCAGCTTCAGCATCAGTCCTTCCAATGAATATTCAGGACTGATTTCCTTTAGGATGGACTGGCTGGATCTCCTTGCAGTCGTACACACCGCAGAGCAACTAAGTCCGGGTGCCACAGCTACTGAGTCTGTGCTCTAGAGCCCAGCAGCTGCAACTACTAAGCCCATGTGCCCGAGCCCATGTTCTGCAACGAGAGAAGCCGCTGCACTGAGAAGCCGTTGTACTGCAACTAGAGGGTAGCCCTTGCTCGCCGCAACTAGAGAAAGCCCATGCAGCAAGAAAGGCCCAGCACAGCGAAACATAAATAAAATTATTTAAAAAAAAAATCTACAAATTTTGATCACCAACTTTCTCCTCTCTTTCTGTTTTGTTTTTGGCTGCGACTTGCAGCTTGTAGGATCTTAGTTCCCTGACCAGGGACTGAACCTGGGTCCCTGGCAGTGAAAGTGCAGGGTCCTAACCTCTGGACTGTCAGGGAATTCCCCAATGTTCTTCATGGTTAAAAATATGTTATAAATAAGCTATGGGGATATATTGTACAGGAGGGGGAACAGAGCCACTATTTTATAGTAACTGTCAATATAAAAATTGTGAGCCATGATGCTGTACACCTGCAACATATACAATATTGCACACCAACTATATCTCAATTTAAAAATTTTCTACATTGTAAAATACTATGTTCAAAGAGTAACTAGTGTTTTCTGTGAAGGTATTAGTAATATAAAATAATTTGTTTCATCAGCACTCATATAGACCAGTTATTTGTAGCCTGCTCCAAGGAGAACAGTCCAAGAGCTATTCCTGAGGAAAGAGCTGGGATTTTCTTGGTAAAACCAAACATAAATTAAAGAGGTCATTTGCAAGATTTAGCACTAGGCTAGAGTGTTCAGGGAGGCCTGCCTGGAGGAGGGTGTAGGCAGGAGGATGTGGATGGGTCCAGATCGGGGTCCAGAGGGTCAGAGTGCTCAGGGTGAGTCCTGGGCATGTGGGTACCTGCAGACCTGTCTGCCCAACACAGCACCTACCACCCACGAGTGCCCCATGCAGCACTGAGATGGTGGGTCCTAACAGAGATGCCTGCGGTTAACTGTAAAATACACACCAGATTCCAAAGAACTGCCATGAAGAAAAATGCATGGATATTTTTAATACTGATAACACATGTTGAAATAATAATCTGGTGGATATACTGAGTTTAAGAACACATTAAATTTACCTTCTCAGAACTGACGAACACTTCTAAGAAGATTAATCCAGCCACACTGGAGAGACAGAGGAGATAAACCAGAAGAAAGAAAACTAGTTAGGAAGCTTCTCAACTAGAGAGATGAAAGGACCTCATTTGGGGTGGAGACAGGGGGAATACTAGAGACTTCATGGAGGCAGAACCCACACGACTGTGGTTACAACTAGCCAGGACAGAAGCAGAGAGTTGAGGGTGAACCTGGTGGTCTGGGACTATGATTGTTCCATTAAAGGAAATACAAAGTCAGTAAAGTGTGTGACTCGCAAAGAAAAAACCCAGAGCTAGTTTTCCACCTTCCTTTTAACATGGTGAGTTTCAACATCCAACTGGCATTTGGGGGAAATGACCCTGGGGCTCAGGAGAAAAGCCAAGCTGAAGATGGATTCATCCTTGGTTGGTTGACTCCATGAATGCGGGTAACTGCGGATATGGGCTGACCACTCTATGCCACTTTATAAAAGGGACTCCAGTGACTTTTGTTATCCTGGGGGTCCTGGAGTCAATCAATCCCCTGAAGATATGACTGTATTGAGAAAGGCATGACCTTTGAGACTGCCTGAACGAGTTCCAGGAGGGAGAAAGCTAAAAGGCAGAGGAAGGAATGAAGGAAAGGTAAGTAAATCAACATCAGGCATTTTAAGACGTTCTAATTTTTTTTTTATGGTTTTATGTCATCATTAATTAATCATTTAATTTCTGTGTATTAGGAAGGATTCCCCCCCCCTTACATAATCAAGTCTAATCTGGATGAGAAGAAAAGACACCCCCAACTACAGTGAAAGATTTAAGTAGCACTTCAAAATAAATAATAGAATGATGACCCAAGGAAGTGGTTGACTAGTGAGTCATATACACTGCAGTTTCTCCAGTCAGAGGACCTGGACAAATACCCCTAAGAAGGGGTGTTTCAGGAAAGCTTTAGGAAGGAGGTGAGTTTTGAGTGATCTGAGAAGTTGAGCTGTCTTTGTAAGCAATTGAAAGGGCAGGATCAAAAGGGAGGAGCAAGAAGATCCGGGGGTGAGTGAACCAGTTTGACAGGAGGGAAGGAGTCACTGGTTGGATGAGGTGGGGGTGGGGATCGCAGGTGAGGCTGGGAAGGCAGGTGGGAGCCAAACTCTGGCTTGAGTTAAGATTCAATGGAAAAAAAAAAAGACTCAATGGACTTTCATGCTCAAGGGAGAGTCATAGAATTTGGAGCAGGTGAATGACATGATTGAATTTACATTTTAAAGCTGGTTGTACTCTAAAGGTGAAAGCTATAGGGTTCAGGAACCATTAGTTAAGCCCCTCCTCACAGATGCAATACACATGCAAGAGATTAAGCCTTTTCTAAGAGACAGCCAACTTTCCTGACTATAATATAACTCACTTTCCACGATCTCTAAAATGTTAAAATTAGCCTGACTTATAGTCCTCTGTGGGAATAGTACCCTATGGAAGGTAGCTCTCTACTGAGAAAGGAGGGGTGTGCCAATACTTCATGAGGGACCTGGACTCAGAAGTGGAGACAACTAAGGTGATAGGATAATGGTTCTGCCTCACTGCAGCTCCAGCTGGGCTCCTGGACTGAGTCAAGGAGCAACCACGTCAGGGTGGGCCGGCAAAGGGACAGAAAGGGCAACTGGAGAAGTGAGAAGCAGTGTAATCTGACTGGATGATCAGTTAGAAGATTTGAATTCTAGTCCTGGTTAGCAGGAAGAAACCTGGAAGAACCACACTTTTGTCACCTGCCTTCCGAGGTTCAAGTAATTATTTTTAGCTGATCATACAGAATTTGCAATGTATTTCTCAAAGAAATGCAGTTAGAAAATGCTGGTTGGTTCCCCAGATTATCCTCCAGGAACCTAGAGTAATCCCGAAACAGCTGAGATTACTGCAGATTTTGCAAAAAGAAATTCAAATATTTTTTGCCACATTAATTAACAAGCGAAACAGGTTAGTCAAACTAAGTATTGTGTGTGTGTTTTTAATGGAAGATATTTAATTAGCAGATGGTATGGAAGTGGAGGTGGTAGGAAATCTGGAAGAGAATTTCTTTTGGCACTTCCAAGGTCATCTCAGATCAACAGTGCTCACAAACAGAAAAGAGGCAGAGAGGGCAAAAGAGAGAGACAGAGAAAGTATGAGAGCTGTATGCCTTTTGGGAACAGGATAAGAAACAACTGGTGTTTGTAGGGTGAGAAATGGGCCACCCTTAAAAAGGCAGGGGCAGGCAGCGCTGAGAGTCCTGGGAAGAAGGAAGGAGGTGGGTGTCCTGGGAGGTACCAGGGTCAGTGATCCAGGTCTCAGGAGGCTAGGGCGAAGCCAGCCTAAAAAACAGATTTGAGGCAGTTAAATCCCAGGGGAAAGGTGGAACAAACAGTCAAGGATCGTGGGTATCAACTCCAACAGAGGCAGAGGAAGGGGTGGGTACAAATGTGACCCTCCAGATAGAGCCAGAACTTGAGGAACCCGAGGAGACACAGAAAACCTCTGGGCTGGAGGAGGAGGACCTGCTCTGGTGGGGGGGGAGGGGTTGGGGGGAGAGTCACAGCCGATCAGAGCCAGAGAGGAGAGAGAAAGAAAGAGGGTTGAAGCTGTGTGCCTGTCCAATGGGACACCGAGTGGTGACCCTCAGATGAAGAAGGCAGCCTGGGGGCAAGCGTGCTGAGGATGGGGCGGGACCAGCACCAACGAGGGGTGACCCCCTCAGCCACCACCAGCCCTGCCCCCGCCCCCCACACCCCAGGGTAGTGTGGCTGGATTCAGGACCGGGCAGTGTGTGGGGAGGGCAGCGCTCATTCAAACAGGCCAGAGTAACCCAAACTTGTCACCTTTCTGCTTGCTGGTATGTGACTTTTTAGGCTCTGTGACTACCAGGCTGGGGCCCAGATCACCAAGGGACAGGTAAGATGGAAAAGGGTAAAGGGCAGGATGAGGAGCCAGAGGAGAACCGGGAAAAGGAGAGGAAGCAGAAAGGCAGGATGTAATGGATTAGAAACAAATGTGAAGGGAAGCAGGAAGCCTTACACAAGAGAGAAGGAAAGGTGCGGAAAGTCAGGCTGATCCCTGCGGAAATGCAGACAGACGGGGTTAGAGAGTCCCCAGAAGAGAGTGCGAATTCAGGTCAGGTGGGTCACCCCACGGTGCGTGTCATCCTTCCCACACCTCACCTGGTCATCGGGCATCTGCCTTGGAGCTGCGCGTTACACACTCAAGTGCAGCCTCTGCTCCTGGGGGCGTTCAGATAGGCGCTCATTTTTTCCAAAGATGGACACGTGGTAGCATCTGCGGGTGAATTCTAAAGCATTCAATAGTTGAGGTAATAGGCGAGCACAACTACCTAAGTTTGGGGCAGGGGGCGAGCGGCAGGGTAGTGTGCAGTGTTGGACGAAGTATTTTCTTCCAGTAAAGATCTAGTTAAATACACATGTTCTTTAAGATTTTTTTTTAAAATGCTGGCTTATATAGAAAAAAAACCAGGTTACTAAATTGATGGGAATAAAACGAGGGAGGGAATAAACCGGAGGCGCACTCCATAACATCCCAGCTGAGTGCGGCCACTACGCCGGCCAGTCCGGCGGGCGTCCGCGCTCAGAGGTCCCCACGCGGGTCCCCGAGCGGCTGCGCCCGGGACCGGACAGGACCGGAGCGCAGGCGGCCCCCGGGCCAGGGGGAACCACCCCCACCCCCACGCAGCACCCCGCGCACCGCGGACGGCGAAGGGGAGGTCTCCCCCGGCCGGGGAGGGACGGGAGGCCGCGGGCTCTGCCTGGGTGTGGGGTCCGCCGCCCGGGACCCACGTGGGCGCAGCCCAGCGAGGCGCAGCCGGCGGGCCTCAGAGGGGCGCGACCCCCGGCCACGTGGGGGCGGGGCCCGGCGGGGCTGGGGGGCGGTGCTCGACGGCAGCCCCGCCCCCCGGCCCTCGGGCGCCCCTCCCCCGCCCCAGCGCGGCCCGCGGGCGGCGGGCGGGGGCGGGGGCGGGGTTGTTGTTGTGCCGAGGCCCCGCCCCCGCCCGCCCCCGGCCCATCTGTTCCCCGCGAGCTGCGGCGACATTGTGCGGGCTGGGCGGCCGGGCCGCGGCGCGATGGGCCCGGGGCAGCCGCCGCGGTAGCTCGGCCGGAGCGGCTCCGGGAGCGGGCGGGCGGCGGGCGCGGAGGCGGCGGCGCGGCCGGAGATGCGCCCCGAGGAGGGCGGCGCGGCCGGGCTGGGCGAGCTGCGCTCGTGGTGGGAAGTGCCGGCCATCGCGCACTTCTGCTCGCTCTTCCGCACGGCGTTCCGCCTGCCGGACTTCGAGATCGAGGTGCGCGGGCCGGGCCGAGCCGGGGGTTCGGGACCCGGGTGGGGGGTCGGGGCGGCGGCGCGCGGGGACCTCCGAGCGGCTGGCTGCGAGGGACTGAGCGGGGGGCTGAGCGCGAGGAGCGCTCCCGGCCGGCCCGGGTGGGCGGGCGGGGGTCGGGGTCCGGGCGGCGGGGACCCGGGCGGCGGGGAAAGTTGGGCCGTTACTCCGGGCGGCGTCCCGGCGGGCGCAGCGCGGGGCCGGGCGGTCCGCGTAGCGGGCGGCGGGCTTTGTGGGGCCCGGCGGGCTGGCGGGCGGGCGCCCCCGGCAGGCGCCCCGACCCCTCCCCCGGCCGCCTGGGGCCGAGCGCGCGGCCGGTCGGTGCCGCGGCCCCGGACAAAGGTGCGAGGCCGGCGCGGCCGGGCCGGCGAGCGGGGGCCGTGGGTCCGCCGCCCGCGGGGGGCGCGCCCGGCGGCAGCCGGGAGGGTGCGGGCCGCCGGGCGGGCGGGCGGCGGCGGCGGCGACGACAATGCGGCAGCCTCGGGTGCGGGGGCCCGGCGCCGCACGCCGTTCTCAAAGTTGGGACGTGACTCGGACGAGCACGGCTTTTTCTAAAAATGTGAGTGGGACGGCGGTTCCCGCGGACTGAGGGGGAGAAACGGCAGATTAGGGAATGCTGAGCGTCAGGACTTGCTCCACAACTGTCCCGAAGACCCCATGTTTCCTTTTAGTTGGTCAAAATCCTCAGCACTTTAATTCTGCTGCTCAAAATGGTGGCTGTGGTGGGAGGTGTTGTGGTGACAATGCCGTCGTGGTGCCGCTAAACTTGCCCCTGCCCCATTTTCTCCCTGAAATGTGATAAAACTGAGGCGGTGCTGAATTACAGGTTAGAGTTCACGAGCCCCGTCTAAAAACACTGTGGAGAAAACTTCATCTTTCAAAAATCCAAATATTCCGATTTGGTTGATTGGGGAAAAAAAAAAAAGAGGTAACTAATTTTGTCGTAAATTGTTACAGAAATCTAGAGTAATTTATAAATAACGCCTTATGTTCTAAGAAATAAATCTGTGGTTTCTAAGTATTAGCTGCTTTAATTCCAAAAGGAAATGTAACCTGATCTGAGAGGTCCAATTTGTATGTATAACAGAAGTGAAAAATCGTTGCTACAGGTGAAATCAGGGCCACTTGAGATGAGTGTTTTCGCTTCGGATCCCAGTATTTCTTGGAAGTGACACTTTTTGGTGGTTGTAGTTAACGTGTATGCTGTTTGAAGTATATACGAATGAATATTTGGAATTCAGCTTGTACGTATTATGGTGGTCATCCATACCTCTATAATTTGGAGATGTTCAGTCGATGGCTAAGTAATAATGACTTACTCCTGCAATTCTTCTGTAATCTTTTTCACATGAATATGTTTTGATGAATTTGATGAATACAGGTTTAAGTTTTCACTAATTATCAGAAATTAAAAATTTCAAAGTAAGTTTTAGGTTTCTAGCAAATTTGATTCTGAGAGTGCAGAACTTACTGAGAACATGATCAGTTTTGATTCTCTAAGAAATAAATTTATTTTGGTTAGGTGATTTTTTTGTTTGTTTTTAATCTAATAATTTACCATTCTGAAAGGTTGAAGAAGGATCACTTGATTACAGTTTATGATGCACTGGAAGAATCTTAAAAACAGACAAACAAAAAACAGTACTAATACTGAGTTGTACCTGTTAGGACGACTGGAAGGACCCTATAATCTTAATTTAATGTAAGTTTAAAAGATAGAAATGAATAATACCAAGTGGTAGAAGTTGGATATCAGCTTTTTTAGGAAACTAGTTTTCAGCTGTGGGAAAGTACTCATCTTACCCTTGACAACCAAACTGAACCCATGGATTTACAGAAAATTTAGGAAGCAGAATCTTCAAGAACTTGGCTTCTGTTTATCTAAAACAAGGCAATCTCTTAGATAGCTGACAGGTTGGGAGCATTCATGGTGCAATTCTGTAAGAGGTCAAGACCTTCCATTTAACTGGTCCCCAAAGCATGGATATTTTTATTTTTGCATGTAAGAAAACCTTTTTCCTCTGGTAATTAGCCTTGAGTGTGCAGGATTTAATTAGAAGAGTGAGTATACTAGATTCTTGTGTTTTGGGTTGTATTTAGGGACATCTGTGTTGCTGCCCCTCAGATAGGGGTTCTGCAGTCATCAGATCAAAAATCTGCAAATGTGAAGACATATTTTAAGTTCAAAATTTGTGGTTTTAAAAAGCAGTGCATAATCACAATATAAAACTTGAAAATTATAGCAAAATATAGGTAACAGAATTAAATCACCCATAATCTCACCACTCAGGGATAAAAACTGTTACTTAGAAATTCCCAAACACGTTCACAGCGTATTTGTGGCCCGTTTTAATTTTCCAGATGAGGAGACTGAGCTGTGTGTAGCTGGACAACTGTAGGTTAATGATACTGAATTCAGTGGTTGGTATTATGAAACATCTGTTACTAGCTGCTTAACTGGATGGATTACCAAAGAAGCTCATGGCACACTCCTTTGCCTCAGGATTATCAAATTCAGGACCACTTCACTTATATCAAGTTTTCTATGATTGTTTAACATTCCAGTGGATTAGGCTGGTTATGTTTTGTCCTGATTAGAGAATGAAGAATGGTGAATTGACCTTCCTGAAGATTTAGTACTGGTTTTCTTTTTTCCCCTAACAAGTGCTCTTTACAGTGAATAGCATCATACTTAACTAGACTGCAGTTAAGGGAGGATAGACCATCTTCAGTGGTCTTGTCTGGAGTTAATTGTGATGGGTATAGGGTTGCAGGGAGAAATTCCATTATAAACATTTTGGGTATATTTTCTCCAGAGAAGAAACCATGGGGCCTCTGTGTGATTATTTGAAAATGGTCATGTAGAATTACCTGGTTCATACAATGGCAACATGATCAAAATAATCTGATTTTTATTACTAAAAGTCCCGTGTACTTTTTTTTCCCCGAGCTTTCTGATTTGAGAACGAATCCTTTGGGTTGAATCCTTAGGCATGAATTACAGAGCATTATTATGTTTATTCATAAATATTATTCATAATTATGAAAATAGGTGATAGAAAAACTTGCTGAGAGAAACTTATTGGCACATCAGCCTTCGTTCTCTGGGCCCGGGGCCCAAGGACGGGTTATAGGAGATTTTGTGTTGGTGTACATGCATGTACTTTCCTGTCACTTTCACCAAATTTTGAAAGCAACTCCAAACATCCAAAGTTAAAAGGCCTTTAGCTAGATGAAAGATTTAAGTTGGCTTTGAATAGGGGAACCAGAGGCTAGTTTCATGACATGAGATGCCCTGGATCCGAGTTAGAAAACTTGAATTCTTATGCTTGTTTTGCTACTACTGCCTCTGTGACCTTCGGCAGGTCAAGTAGCCTAACGGTGAAGGACACTTGTATAGCACTTTGTACATTTCCCAAATGTTTTCTCATTTTATCCATCGTCATCATTAATCATTACTGGGAATTAGCAGTTTTGCAGATGAGGAAACTGGAAGTTTAGACAGGCTGGGTTTCTTGCACAGACTCTCCCCTGGATCTCAGCCTCTTTGCTGGTGCTGCTGTGTCACACAGCTTCCACTTTAGTTTTCATTATGTATAAAGCGAACGGCTGGGCCTAGGAGTGGCCAAGATCTCACAGTGCAGATCTAGGGCTCTTGGGCTCTTAAAAGCGTGGGGTACAAAAGATCCTTTTAAAGGATCTTAAAATACAGATCTTAAAGGACCCGTATTCTGCCGAATGCAGAGGGACAAATGATTTCATTTGGTTCTTTCAGCAAATGCTTAGCATCTACTGTGTGCTAGATGCAGTATATGAAGTGCTGGAGATACAGGTGTGAATATAACACAAACACCCCTCCTTTAGTGGAAGGAGACAGATGATAATAAATTGGCACAGAGAGGGCCAAGTTGGGGCGGTGGGTTGTTACAATTTAAAATAAGGTGATTAGGTGTGGGAGGGGTTTCTCTGGTGGCTCAGACAGTAAGGAATATCTATCTACCTGCAGTGCAGGAGACTTGAGTTTGATCCCCTGAAATGGTCGGGAAGATCCCTTGGAGAAGGCAATGGCACCCCACTCCAGTACTCTTGCCTGGGAGATCTCATGGACAGAGAGGAGTCTGGTAGGCTACAGTGCATGGGATTGCAAAGGTGTGGGTGGCCTCATTGAGAAGATGGCATTTGAGCAGGACTGAAGGAAATAGGGGACTTAAAATTATTTAAAAACTAGTAGTTTGTGGGACTTCCCTAGCGGTCCAGTGGTCCCTGCGCTTCACTGCAGGGTGTCAGGTAGATTCCTGGTCAGAGAACCCACATGCTGCATGGTGCAAAAATTAGTAGTTAGTTACAATGAACTATTGAACGGAAAATATCAGATGATCAGTGTCTCCTGAAGACTCAGGATATGCTCCTTCTCTGAGGAGGAAAGCCCAAGAACAGGATGTGAATAACAGATCTTGAAACCTGAAAGGGGGGACTGCTCCCTCAGAGTGTAACTCCCTCCAAGGTGAACCCTAGATCCCATTCTGCTTATACCAGGGTCTTAAAGGGGAAGTTGTTGTCTTCATCTTCATTTGCCTGTTCGAGAAGCTTAAAAGGGTAGTTAGAGATTCTCCAGTTGTGGAAAGGGCAGTATTCTCTCATCTCTGAAGGACAACTTATGTGGCTTGCTTTACCATGGAAGTTCAGTTCGGTCTTGCTTAATTTTCTGGAACACAGTGAGGAAGCCCAAAATACGACTTGGCAACATGGAAGCATTTGGTTCAACCGACTGTCTGCCCTTTGATCGGGAGAGGCTGAGGGTTGAATTCCAGTTTTTTTTTTTTTTAGGGGCTGGCTTCTTGTGGTGTGTTGGGTTGGGGGTAAGAATGAGGAGCTCTGGCATTGCTGGGAAACTGCCAGTGTGCACGGTGGTTTAGATAAAAAGTGGATGTGGACAGAGTCCAGGGGGACAGAAGGCACAGTTTCTAACTAGATGGCCTTAGATATAGCTGATGGGATTGAAGGTACTTGTCAAAGGAATCATGCAGAGAGCCAGAAACCTGGACTGTGGACCCACGTCTGTCACTACCTGGTGCTGCGGTTTTAGGCAGATCATTTGGCTTCAGATGCCCTATCTATAAAAAGACAGTTCTGGACTAGGTGATTTCTAGGATGTTCCCCTGGCCAAAGTGCTGCGATTCCCCTGGGATGTTTCTCAGCATGCACGGCACAGGTAACTGATCCAAAAAGTTTTCCTGAGCTCATTGGTTAGGGCCAGGTGGCTCAGACAGTAAAGAATCTGCCTGCAAAGCCAGAGGACCTGGGTTGGATTCCTGGGTTGGGAAGATCCCTTGGAGAAGGGAATGACAACCCACTCCAATATTCTTGCCTGGAAAATCCTATGGACAGAGGGGCCTGGCAGGTTACAGTCCATGGGGTCGCCAAAAAAAGAGTCAACTGAGTCACTAACAGTTTCACTTTCTTTTTTGATACGCTGTGTTGGGGTCCCTGTCTTAGAAATTAATTCTGTACCAAATTAATGCAGCACATCCACACTTCATGTCTTCATAGATTGTATGAATTTGTCTTTCTGTGGAAATCCTGTCTGCAAATACATTACATTGAAGGTAGCTTAATTGATGCTTCCGCTGTCTTCGAGGTCCTTTCAAACTAAGATTTTGTATTTTGAGATTATGAGAAACTCAGGAAGGTGAAGGTCTTAAATTGTGTTTTTTCCCTTCACTTCTATTTTTTCACTTAAATTGAATATCGTTCAACACGTAGAACTTTGAATGGAGGCGGGTAAAGGTTCTGGTCTGGGGCTGTCCTAAGTTTGATGGCGAAGCTTTCCAGGCAGCTGTGCCCCCCTTGCCTGTATTTTCCTGTTTCACGGGACTCTGTTCCTTGAATGCTTTTATATTGTCCTCTCTACAGGAGCCTCTAACAAATACTTATTTATTCTGGAAAATAAACTTGTTTATTCTGGAAAACTCTGGAATTCTCTTTCTTTGATTTAGATAGGAGTCTTCAGATGGTGGTACTGAGCTCAGGATTCTCCCAGCCTTGTTGCACCAAGGTTTTCAGTGCTGACCACTGCCGCGTGTGTGGCGGTGGTGCCTCCTGTCCCTGAAGAACACTGGGCCCTGAGGTGGGGGGGACTCCTCCCCATAGGCAGTCCCGTTCTGGATGTAATGTTTTTTTGTGTAGGGTTGAAGGGATTTATTTATGCTGAGTTTGCCATCATCAGCCTGGGAAAACAGTTGAGTTCAGTCGCTCAGTCATGTCTGACTCTCTGCAACCCCATGGACTGCAGTACGCCAGGCCTCCCTGTCCATCACCAACTCCCGGAGTTTACTCAAACGCATGTCCATCAAGTTGGTGATGCCATCCAACCATCTCATCCTCTGTCATCCCCTTCTCCTTCTGCCTTCAATCATTCCCAGCATCAGGGTCTTTTCGAATGAGTCAGTTCTATGCATCAGGTGTCCAGAGTATTGGAGTTTCAGCTTCAGCATCAGTCCTTCCAGTATTCCAATGAATATTCAGAACTGATTTCCTTTAGGATTGACTGGTTGGATCTCCATGCACTCCCAGCAACTCTCAAGAGTCTTCTCCAACACCGCAGTTCAAAAGCATCCATTCTTCGGCACTCAGCTTTCTTTATAGTCCAACTTTCACGTCCATACATGACTACTGGAAAAACCAAAGCTTTGACAAGACGGACCTTTGTTGGCAAAGTAATGTCTCTGCTTTTTAATTTCCTGTCTAGGTTGGTGATAACTTTTCTTCCAAGGAGCAAGCATCTTTTAATTTCATGGCTTCAGTCACCATCTGCAGTGATTTTGGAGCCCCCCAAAATAGTCTGTCACTGTTTAGATTGTTTCTCCATCTATTTACCATGAAGTGATAGACCAGATGCCATGATCTTAGTTTTCTGAATGTTGAGTTTTAAGCTAACTTTTTCACTCTTTTACTTTCATCAAGAGGCCTTTTAGTTCCTCTTCACTTTCTGCCATAAGGGTGGTGTCATCTGCATATCTGAGGTTATTGCTATTTCTCCCGGCAATCTTGATTCCAGCTTGTGCTTCATTCAGCCTGGCATTTCGCATGATGTACTTTGCATATAAGTAAAATAAGCAGGCTGACAATATACAGCCTTGATGTACTCCTTTCCCAATTTGGAACCAGTCTGTTGTTCCATGTCCAGTTCTAACTGTTGCTTCCTGACCTGCATACAGATTTCTCAGGAGGCAGGTCAGGTGGCCTGGTATTCCCATCTCTTTCAGAATTTTCCAGTTTGCTGTGGTCCACACAGTCAAAGGCTTTGGCATAGTCAAGTAGATGTTTCTCTGGAAGTCTCTTGCTTTCTCAGTGATCCAGTGGATGTTGGCAATTTGATCTCTGGTTCCTCTGCCATTTGTAAATCCAGCTTGAACATCTGATGGTTAATGTACTGCTGAATCCTGGCATGGAATATTTTGAACATTTCTTTGCTAGCTTTTGAGATGAGTGCAATTGTGTGGTAGTTTGAGCATTCTTTGGCATTGCCTTTCTTTGGGATTGGGAAGAAAACTGACCTTTTCTAATCCTGTGGCCACTGCTGCTGCTGCTAAGTCGCTTCAGTTGTGTCCGACTGTGCGACCCCATAGATGGCAGCCCACCAGGCTCCGCCATCCCTGGAATTCTCCAGGCAAGAACACTGGAGTGGGTTGCCATTTCCTTCTCCAATGCATGAAAGTGAAAAGTGAAAGTGAAGTTGCTCGTGTCCGACTCTTTGCAACCCCATGGACTGTAGCCTACCAGGCTCCTCTGTCCATGGGATTTTTCCAGGCAAGAGTACTGGAGTGGGGTGCCATTGCATGTTGGCATATTGAGTGCAGCACTTTGACAGCATCATCTTTTAGGATTTGAAATAGCTCAACTGGAATTCCATCACCTCCACTAGCTTTGTTCATATTGATGCTTCCTAAGGCCCACTTGACTTCACATTCCAGAATGTCAGGCTCTAGGTGAGTGATCACACCATCGTGATTATCTGGGTCATGAAGATCTTTTTTGTACAGTTCTTCTGTGTATTCTTGCCACCTCTTCTTAATATCTTCTGCTTCTGTTAGGTCCATACCATTTCTGTTCTTTATCGAGCCCATCTTGGCATGAAATGTTCCCTTGGTATCTCTAATTTTCTTGACGAGATCTCTAGTCTTTCCCTTTCTATTCTGTTTCTATCTGGGAAACAGATCCTTTGTTAATTCTTTTCTTAGGGCGTCCCTGGTGGCTCAGCTGGTATAGAATCCACCTGCAATGTAGGAGGCCCGGGTTCGATCCCTGGGTTGGGAAGATCCTCTGGAGAAGGGAACGGCTACCCACTCCAGTATTCTGGCCTGGAGAATTCCATGGACAGGGGAGCCTGGCAGGTTTCATCCCATGGGGTCGCGAAGAGTCGGACACAACTGAGTGACTGATACACAAACACACCCGTACATACACACACCCTTACACACCTGCCCCAACTGAGTGACTGATACTCAAACACACCCCTACATGCACACACCCTTACACACCTGCCCCACCCAAAATCATTTAGGGGAAGAGGACAAGTTGGTGGGCTGTCTAGAGGGAGCCGCGATGCCACCCGTGCCATGTTGGGGGGCTGTGGAGAGGGAGCTCCGACGCCGTGCATACCTGAAGGAGGCCCTCTCTCAGCCCTCTCGCGGGAATGAAGCAGGGAGTGGTGAGTGTGCTTGCGGTCCCGCGTGTGCATGCGGACAGTGTGTGTGTGTGTGCCCATGTGCGGGCACCGAGCTCCTCAGGCAGTATGAGGTGTGTAATTTAGGCAGAACCTGGGCCTTCTGTGTGGCCTCGGCTCTGGTGGCACCTCGGGCGTAGTGGATTCACAGTGGGCATCATTTTAGTTGGCAGGAAAGGTTGCGTGGTGGCGGTCTGAGCTGTCACACACTGCGGGCCTCCGGGTGTGGAGTCGGGCCCTTCCGGCCGTGACTCAGTGATGTCGATCATCCACACACCCAGCGCATGCGGTTTCTGTAGAGACGTTCGGAAGGCGCCGTTTGGCACCCTGACCTTGTGTGGCCTGGGAGATGGGCACTGGACATATGTCCTGTCCTGTGCGTCTGACTGTCACAGTCACTTCAGCTTTGGCCCCAGCCCAGCCTCTTGAGTTTGAGCAAACTCCTGGAGATGGTGAAGGACAGAGGAGTCTGGGGTGCTGCATACAGCCCATGGGGTCGCAGAGTCGGACATGACTTAGAGACCGAACGTCAACAACAGCCGCTTGGGCTTTCTTCGGGTGACGTGTGGCCCTGGGACTGAACGTCACCACAGACCCTGCACCCTTCTGTGCTCCCCCGTGATCTGCAAGTAAGTGCAAACAGGCACTGATGGGGCCACGGTTATTCTAAACTGTTTATTATCGTTCTAATGTTGAACCTTCAAATCGCCTTCCGTTAATAATTGCTAAGAATGGGGTAAGTTCTTACAGCTGAGAGTGCTGTGAGCAGTCTGGTTGAGGGGAGGGTGTTTTTTTGTAGGCAGTTGCTTTTGATGAACACCACTCCCTGAGTGGTCATTGTTTTAACAACAATGCACTGAGGACAGTTGATTTGCTTGACAGAAAATGTGTTAAATTAGCAAATCTACTTTAGCAAATCTTTTCTCCCCCACCCCCATTGTGTCTCTTTTATTTCCCTGAAAGGTTGTGTTTGCAGAGTTTTCTAGGTGTGAGAGACAGTTTTTATTATCATTTCTTTGTCTAGGGGACACTCAGATAGGGGAAAGGTGACTTAGAGAAACTTCGCTTGTGTCAGGATTAAGGGATTTTATTTTTTTTCACTCTTAGGCTGATATTGATTTGGGTTAGT
This sequence comes from Ovis canadensis, assembly GCF_042477335.2. Lineage (NCBI taxonomy): Eukaryota > Metazoa > Chordata > Mammalia > Artiodactyla > Bovidae > Ovis > Ovis canadensis. The sequence goes on from NC_091247.1 coordinate 220,656,685, forward strand.
ATTCCACACATTGATTCTGAAAGACCTTTTCTGTCCTATTTTCCATTGTGCTGTTGAAGCAGACACCCCAGCTTTCCTTATTGAGTGTTGGGGATTGGGAGGGGAACGTTGTAACAGTGTTGAGAATACCTGTGTCCATATAGCTAGATTTTCATCACTTTTGATGGAGCACCTCTCCTCATTACATATAACTGTACTTTAGAGTTGCATGTTACAGAAATATAAAGTGGTAGTGAAATTACAAAGAAGAGTGGAATCTGAAATCCCAGGCAGTCTCCTTTCTCTGTTGTCACTTTTATTAATACTGACTTTCCCGGAATGATTGTGGAGCTAAGGGACTGGGTGCGGTTCTGCTGCTGCCCTGGGGGATTGGAGTAGTTGTGGGGGAGGAAAGGGTGGCTGGCTGGGGGCAGCCATGGCTGCAGGAGCTCAGAGGCCTCTGGGGTCCTGAGTTAAGTGCTGCCTGGAGAAGGCCGGGCTGGGAGGGGGTCACAGTGAGGAAGTCAGTGCAAGGAGATCAGAGTTCTCTTCTGTGGAGGGCCACTGAAAAATGGAGGCAGAATGCTGCGGCAGGCCTGGAATGCCAGACCCACTGTGTGGATCTTTTTTATTCAGGCACTGAAATTTTAGATATGAATGATCTTAAAGTTTTAGACAAAGAATGTCCTGAGTACTACATGTTTTGACATCTAGGCTTCACTCTAGGAGTGGAGTGGGTATAAAATGCTGCAGGCAGCGGGGACAGGAAGAGACCTTTGTCGCTGGCTCTGAGTGGAACTGGATGATGGTGTCGGGTGCATCAGGAAGGTGGTATGGGGTGAGGATGTTTGGGGCTGCAAGTGATGGGACGCTGCACTAAAAAACGGTGTGGCTTGTCCTAGAACATGGGGTTTGGAGGATCGTGGCAGGTGTGCTGCTCAATGACGATGTCCTTAGGTGCTCAGGCAGCTGCCTGTGCGTGGTTACAGGATGCTTGCGCAGTTCTAGGGTCTGCATTGCTGAGTGTTTCAGGGAAGTACAGGGAAATTATAGTTGAAAACAGCCATTGGGTTGGTGATTTGAAGAGGCTAGAGATAGCATCACCGACTCAGTGGACATGAATTTGAGCAAACTCTCAGAGATAGTGGAGAACAGAGGAAGGAGCCTGGCATGCTGCAGCCCATGGGGTTGCAGAGTTGGACGTGACTTAACAGCCACTCAACAGCAGCAGAAGCAAGAGATGACATTAGAGAAGGCTATTGGAGAGAGGAAGAGGGAGCGGCTAAAACTGCATTCTCCTGGAATGAGAGGAAGAGAGCTTTTTAGGAGGCTCAAGAGAATGGTGGAAAAGAATGAATGTTTAAAAATTTTTTTTCATGAATAATATGCAATATAAGAAGAATCCTCAATTCCTCCCATTTTAACATTTTAGTGCTTTACTGAAGAGGTGCATTGTGGGACAACCCTTTCCCAGCTTTTTAAAAGAGTCAGTTTCCAAATTTTCCTCCCTGTTTTGGGCTGGCAGTCCTCTTCACTCTTCTTCCCCTTCTGGTTGTTGGGAGGTGGGGTGGCAGTGACCCCATCCCTAGGATTGCCAGTCGCTCCTTGTTTTAGCTTCCTGTTTAGGACGATGAAAATGAAAATCTGGGCCCAGAAATGTGCCCTTTTTATCATTAAAGTTTTAGATTTACTCTTGCTTATCATGCTGACTGTTTGAAACTCTCCAGTTCTTAGATTCTTTCTGTTAGCATTTAATGATCTGGAAGACTACTACTGATAGTGTAGCTGATGTTGAAGCTGAAACTGGACTGATGTTGAAGCTGAAGCTCTAATACTTTGGCCACCTGATGCGAAGAGCTGACTCATTTGAAAAGACCCTGATGCTGGGAAAGATTAAAGGTGGGAGGAGAAGGGGATGGCAGAGGATAAGGTGGTTGGATGGCATCACTGACTCAATGGACATGAGTTTGAGTAAACTCCAGGAGTTGGTGATGGACAGAGAGGCCCGGCGTGCTGCAGTCCATGGGGTCGCAAAGAGTTGGACATGACTGAGCAACTGAACTGAAGACTACTACTTAAATGGGACTCTGATCCTTCTGTAATGAGAGTTTATGTACAAACAGGATAGCTATCAGTGTGATGTGAAAGTCGCTCAGTTGTGCCTTACTCTTTGCGACCCTGTGGACTATACAGTCCATGGAATTCTCCAGGCCAGAATACTGGAGTGGGTAGCTTATCCCTTCTCCAGCAGATCTTCCTGATCCAGGAATCAAACCGGGTTCTCCTGCATTGCAGGCGGATTCTTTACCAACTAGCTACCAGGGAAGCCCAGCAGTGTGATATGTTCTTTCTAATCACAGTTGCCCACGCTTAGGGAAGTAACAGCTCCATAGAAAGGAGTATTTCCTTCACTTATTTGTTTGTCTTATCTCTTTCCTGGCTGTACAAAAATTTTGGGGAGGTCATCTGACTGTTTTACCTGCCCCTGCCCCCTTTCTCTCCTCCCGTGTGAATTAAGTCTGTATCCTGACACATCTTGCCTGAAAAGATGCACTGCGTTAATCCCCATTCTTGGGATTGTAGTTTAGGAAACACAAGGGTTACCAGGCTAGTGTGAAAAAGCAGTTAGGTCACAACAAGAAGCCTCGATGCAAAGCAAACTTGCATTTGGAGGAGCAGAAATTAGGGGGATTAATAGGAAGACTTCAGCCTCCCCCCACCACCACTGCCACTGCTGTCCATCCTGCAGGAACCCCAAAGCATCTGAGGGAGTCTGCACCCCTTGCCCCACAAAGAAGGATATGGGCGTGTATTAAATATTTTATAAACATGGGCTCATACTTTTACGTACTATTCTGATTCCTGTTTTATTCAGTTAACAATAATACACGATGTAGAATGCCCTTTCATAGCATACATTGTGACTTTAATAGCTTCGGAGCATTTATGGCCTGATTTTATTTAACCAATCCTCAATGGAGCATTGAGGTTTTGTTTTTAGTTGCTTACGATCATAACAGCCATGGACAGAAAGATTTTTTTTTCTACCCAAGATATGATTAGTGTTTTTGTTCATTAGACTTCTCATTACTATGTTTGAAGTCTTGTCTTGAACATTGTAGTCAATTTTTATCTTACATTTCATGACAAAAACGAGCATGAATTTGGTGCCCACTGTGGGTGCTCCAGGCACTGCTTAGTGTTTCTTATGTGTCAACTTATCTGTACTTTTTAAAAATTGAAATGCAATTGACATATAACATTATGTTAGTTTCAAGTGAACAGCATAATGATTCCATATTTGTATATATTAAGGGCTGATCGCTGCAACAAGCCTAGCTAGCATGCAATACCACATTAGTTACATTTTTTTTTTTCTTGCAAAGAGAACTTTTTAAGATCTATTCTCTTAGCAGTTTTCACATACACATCAATACAACACAGTATTGTTGACTATAGTCACCATATTGTACATCACATCCCCGGGACTTACCTTATGAAGGGAGATTTGTACCTGCTGACCCATTTACCCATCACACCACCTCTGCCTCTAAGAACTACCTGTCTGTTCCCTGAGAGTAAGTTGCAGACACGATACCCCTCACTTCTAAATGTATCAGTGTTTCTATGCCTTAAAAAGGAATTCCCTGTAGCTCAGATGGTAAACAGTCTGTCTGCAGTGCAGGAGACGCCGGTTCTATCCCCGGTCAGGAAGGTCCCCTGGAGAAGGGGATGGCAACCCACTCCAGTATTCTTGCCTGGAGAGTCCCATGGACAGAAGGGCCTAGCGGGCTACAGCCCGTGGGGTTGCAGAGAGTCGAACACGACTGAGTGACTAACACTAGACACTGTACTGCTGTGCCTTAAACACAGACGTTTTCTTACATAGCCATAGTACAGTTATCCGAATCAGGAAGTTACTACTGAATAAGGTCTGTAGATGTTAATGTGTAATTTATAGATTTTTCTGATTTTAAATTCAGTACTATTTTAGAAATTATTTTGGTGGCTTGGGTTTTTAATGTAGGATCAGGTGTTGCATTTAGCTGTTGGATCTCTTTCGGCTCTGTTAGCCTAGAGTAGTTTTTCAGTCTTTGTCTTTCGTAACCTTGACCTTTGGAAATTGAGACTGTCCCTCAATATGGGTTTGTTGTATGCACTCTCTTGATGAGATTGAGGTCCCGTGTTTTGGCAGGAGTGCTAAAGGAGCGGTGTGTCCTTAGGGCAGCAGATCAAGAGTCACGTGATGTTGCTTAGTCCGATGGCGATGGTTATTATTAACTTTCATTGCTTGGTTTGAGGTGGTGTCTGCCAGCTCTCTCCGCTGTGAATTTACTGTTTTTCCCTTGTAACTGGTTGGGAGATGCTATGTAAACGTCCTGTTTACCATCAAAATTTCACCCATTTTAATCCTTGCAGGGTGCTTTGCCTGAGTCAGTCATTCCATAATAGTTGCCAAATTGTTATTTTCAAGTTGTATCATTCTTTTCACACTTAAAAGTTGGCATGCCTAGTTTAGGAAGTCGTTTTATTCAGGTTTTGCGTATTTCAGCTTCTCTGGGTCCCGGTGGCTTTGCCCCTCGTTGCAGCGCACGGGCTTGTCGTTGCAGTGGCTTCTCTTACTGCCAGCACGGGCTCTGGGCGCATGGGCTGCAGCAGCTGCAACACGCTGGCTCCACAGCAGTGACTTGTGAGCTCTAGAGTACAGGCTGGGGAATTGTGGTGCACGGGCTTAGGCTCGGAGGCATTTAGGATCTTCCCAGACCAAGGATGGAACCTGTGTCCCCTGCATTGGCAGGCGGATTCCTCTCCACTGAACTACCAGGGGAAGACTGGCTTTTATAGTTTTCACTCATAGATTTAAAAGTGTTCGATTCAAAACTGTTTCTAGTATTTGATTTTATAAATTTTTTTTCTTGGAAATTTCATCTCAAGTGGCTAAACATTGATATACTAAATGTTCACAAAGTAAAATAATTTGTAAATGATAAAAAAATTGTAAAGCTTCAGATCTTTTTTCATTATACTTAGAAATGTTTCAAACCTACAGTGAAGTTCAAAGACAAATGTAGGTGAGCCTTGCATGCCTTTTGTTTAGATTCAGCAGTTGTTAACATTCTACTTCATGTTTTCTTTTTTGATGAACCATTAGAAAGTAAGCTGGCAATGTGATACTTTTATCCTGAAATACTTTGCCATGCGCTTCCTAAGAATAGGGACCCTCTCCCACATGACCACATCAGCATATTCACATTTAAGAAAATAACAGTAATTCTGTAATATATCAATATTTGAATGTTGTCACTTGTCCCCACAGTGACTTTTATAGATGTTGCCCTTCACCTCTATCCTGGATCACACATTTGTTTGGTTTTTGGGATAGTTTTTAAGCAGATTGAAGCCAAGTAATTTATCCCAGTAATAGGGAAAAGTGGATCAAATGATGTAAATTTCAAGCTGTAAATATGTGAGGTGAAATAATAAGGAAAGAAGATTTCATTGGAATAATACTGGCTCCAGTCCAGGCAGTGCTCAGGGTGTGGACAGACTCTCTCTCTGAGCCTCAGCTTCTTTGTTGGAGAGTTTTTTGCTCATTCCATAGGGTTATGCTAAGAGTCAAGTGTTCATTAACGTTGTGTTTTAAAATCAGTTTTTGTTAACTATATATATAATAAACTTGCATCTTTTTTAAGTATGTAGTTTGAGTTTTGACCAATGCATGCACCCTTTGGAGTATCTTTACTTCAATCAAGATATAGAACGTTTTGAGGGAGTTTCCTTGTGGTCCAGTGGTTAGGACTCTGTGCTTCCACTGCTGAGAGCACAGGTTTGATCCTTGCTCAGGGAACTAAGATCCCACAAGCCGCACACCGCGGTCAAAAGTCACCCGCAAAAATATAGAACATTTTTGTCACCACCGAATTTTCCTTGTGTCCCTTGTCAGTCGACGTCCACTCTTGTCTGAGACGGTCACTGATCTGCTTTCTGTGACTGTAGATTAGTCTGCCATCTCTGGAATTTCACATAAATATTCTTACAGTCCATGTTCCCTTGTATCTGGCTTTGGTCAGCATGGTTTTGAGAGGCGTCTGTATTGTTGTGTGTCTCAGTTGTTATGAATGTAAGTGCTCTGTGTATTCACTTACTGGAGCAGGAAATGGCAGCCCACTCCAGTATTCTTGCCTGGAGAACTCAATGGGCAGAGGAGCCCATGGGGTCACACAGAGTTAGACACGCCTGAGTGACTTTCACTTCACATATTCACTTGTAAGTCTTGGTGTAGATGTTATCATTCTTTTGAGTAAATAGCTAGCCATGGAATTGTTTGGTCCTCTTAACTTTATAAGAAACTGCCAAATTTCTTTTTAAATTATTTCAATTAATGTGTACTTTAGGCATATTCACAGCCCCCATGTTTAGTGTACATTCTGTGACTTTTCACAGTTGTGGAACACGATCACAGTCAAGGTGTAGAATAGGTTCATCCGCTATGAACCTCCATCATGCCCCTCGGTAACTAAGCATTTCCTGTAGCCCTGGGCAGTCACTTACCTGTGTCACATAAATGGGACTGTATGGTATGCGGCTCTTTGGGTTCGATGTCTTTACTTGGCAGAGTGCATTTGAGGTTAATTCCTGTTGTGGCGTGTGTCCGCACTTAGTTCTGTTTATTGCCAAATATTCCTTTGTTGGGACACACCGGTTTGTTTATCCACTCATCAGAAGACCGTGTGAGCTATTTCTAGTTTGGGCGATCATGAATAAAGCTGCTTAAGCGCTCATGTACAGGTGTCATTGTGAATACTGAGCAGCAGGATTGTTGAGTGCTGGAAAGTGTGCGGTTCCCTCTGGAAGACAGTGCCGCGGTTTCTGGCATTCCCTCCAGTAGTGTGTGAGCCTCAGTCCTCCCTATCTGGTGTGTGTTCCTGTCAGTGTTGCTTTGAAAACTGTCCCAATAGGTATATACTGCTATCTTGTTGTGTTCTGAATTCACATTTGCCTCGTGACTAATTGTACTGAGTATTATTTGCCATCCATGTACTTTGGAGAATTCTCTCTTAAATTCTTTGCCTATTAAAAAAAACTTTTGCCCATTTGAAAAATTGGGTTGTTTTCTTAATATTGAGTTTTGAGAGTTTCTCATGTATTTACAATAGAAGTTCTTTATAAGATGCATATTGAGAAAATGTTTTTTCTCAGCCTTGTTCTGGGGCTTATCTTTAATTCTCTTAACAGTGTCTTTTTTTTTTTTTTTTTGCCACGCCACTCGGAGGATCTCAGTTCCACAACTAGGGACTGAATCCCTGCCACAGCTGTGAAAGCCAAGAATCCTAACCACAAGGCCACCAGGGAACTCCTCAACAGTGTTTCTTGAATAGCAGAATATTTTAAATTTGAGAAATAGAACTTACCAGTTTTTTTTTTAATCATGCTTTTGGTATTGTTTTTAAAAAAGCATAGCCTAACCTAAGATCACCAAGAATTTCTTTTGTGTTTTCTTCTAGAGATTTTATAGTTGTGGTTTTATAGTTGCTTTTTGCATGTTTTGTTGATAGTGTATGAGAACTATTTTTATAGCTCTTCATTTGATCTGTAAGAAGTAAGTGGTATTTTTCTATTTGCATAGAACTGTCTGGGACAGTCCAGAGGGCTAACCCTTAGAAGCAAAGTTCATCTTAATTCTGGAGAATACAGAAATTATTCTATGTTTAAAAAGACATAATCTTCATTCTGGGTTCGTGAAAGGGAATTTTCCTCAAAAAGCTGGCTGCAGCGGGCTTTCCTGGTGTTTCAGTGGTTAAGAATCCGCCTTACAATGCAAGGGACATCAGTTAAATCCCCGGTCCGGGAAGATCCCACATGGCGCGGAGCAAGTAAGCTCCTGTGCCGCAACTACTGAGCCAGTGCTCCGCAGCCTAAGAGCCACCACTGCTGAGCCAGTGTGCCATAGCTACCGAAGCCCAGGTGCCCTAGAGCCCGTACTCTGCAGCAGGAGATGCCAGTGCAAAGAGAAGCCTGCGCACCACAACTAGAGAATAGCCCCCACTCTCCACAACTAGAGAAAGCCTGCATGCAGCAAGGGAGACCCAGCACAGCCAGAAAATAAATAAATCTTAAAGAAAAGTTGGCTGCAGTGGTGCTACAGAAGCATCAGCATTGTGTGTGTTAGTGCTTTCTCTGGAGGACGGAATTTGATGATGAAAATAGAGAGTAGATTATTGAGATAGTTGGTACACGATAATTTAAGAAGCAAAAACAATTAATTTGTTTATTTTGCATTCGATTCCTCAAGTACTTAGTGATTAATGGGGTGAAAAGCTATGAATGCAAACTCGCATGCAGATTAGTACAAGTAAAACTGGAGAAATCTGAAGAAGATCAGTGGATGTAGTTTCCTGGTGGCAGTATCAGAGTTGTGCAAAGTGTTAGTATTGGAGGAAACTGAGCAAAGTGCATGGGTTTCTCTGTAGTGTTTCTTACACCTGCATGCAGTTATCACATTATTAACTAAAGATGTCTTAATACATGTTTTGTTGCCAAAATGTTGTTGATTGGAGACATGTTTGTAGACTTGATACAATTGATATCATCGTGTAACGTTGTTAGAGCTTCATATTGATCATGGATTCATTATACAATTCGCGATTGTCATTATCATTCACATTTTGCTCCATTAAGTTTTTGCTCCAACTTTGTATATATTATAGGTGTAAAATTTTCAAAAAATGACATGTCACAAAATTTTGAGTGAAGAAAAATTTTTTGGTGAATTTTATACAGATACTTTCTCTGATTGTCTGAGCAACATATATATTACTGGTTTCTCAGAAGAGGATAATTCTTCAGAATATAGTTCTGCTTCAGATAACGTGAATATTGTTGTTGTTCAACTGCTCATTGGAAGTGATGGACAGGGAGGCCTGGTGTGCTACAGTCCATAGGGTCGCAAAGAGTTGGACACAGCTGAGCAACTGAACAGAACTGTTCACCTGCTAAGTCCTGTCTGACTCTGTAATCCTGTGGACTGTAGCCCGCCAGGCTCCTTTGTCCATGGGGTTTCCCAGGTAAGAATATGGAGTGGGTTGCCATTCCTCCTCCAGGGGAGGATACTTTACTGCTGAGCCTTCCGGGAAGCCCATACACACTGTGTATAAACATAAATTAGCACTTTTTTTATAATGCATAAAATGCGTGTTCATGCTCAGTTGTGTCTGACTCTCTGTGACCCCATGGACTGCAGCATGTTAGGCTTCCCAACTCCCGGAGCTTGCTCAAGTTCATTTCCATCGAGGTGGTGATGCCATCCAACCATCTCATCCTCTTATCCCCTTCTCCTCCCGCCTTCAGTCTTTCCCAGCATTAGGGTCTTTACCAGTGAGTCAGTTCTTCGCATCAGGTCGCCAGAGTATAGGAGCTTCAGCCATCAGTCCTTCCAATGAATATTCAGGACTGATTTCCTTTAGGATGGATTGGTTGAATCTTCTTGCAGTCCAAGGGACTCTCAAGAATCTTTTCCAACACCACAGTTCAAAAGCATCAATTCTTCAGTGCTCAGCTTTCTTTATGGTCCAACTCTCATGTCCATACATGACTACTGGAAAAACCATAACTTTGAGTAGATGGACCTTTGTTGGCAAGGTGATGTCTCTGCTTTTAATACACCATCTAGGTTGGTCATAGCTCTTCCAAGGAGCAAGCGTCTTTTAATTTCATGTCTGCAGTCACCATCTGCAGTGATTTTGGAGCTCAAGAAAATAAAGTCTGTCACTGTTTCCATTTTTTTCTCCCATCTTTTTGCCATGAAGTGATGGGACCAGATGCCATGATCTTCATTTTTTAAATGTTGAGTTTTAAGCCAGCTTTTTCACTGTCCTCTTTCAGTTTCATCAAGAGGCATTTTAGTTCCTCTTCACTTTCTACCATAAGGATGGTGTCATCTGCATATCTGAGGTTATTGATATTTTTCCCGGCAATCTTGATTCCAGCTTGTACTTCGTTCATCCAGCCCGGCATTCTCATGATGTACTCTGCATAGAAGTAAAATAAACAGGGTGACAATATACAGCTTTGACGTTCTCCTTTCTCAATTTGGAACCAGTCCATTGTTCCATGTCCGGTTCTAACTGCTGCTTTTTGACCTGCATACAGATTTCTCAGGAGGGTGGTAAGGTGGTCTGGTGTTCCCATCTGTTTAAGAATTTTCCACAGTTTTTGTGAGCCACACAGTCAAAGGCTTTTTATCGTATATACATCATAATATTTCATTCTTAAATATTTTAGCATACATTGCCTAAGAACAATATAAAAATAAGAACATTCTCCTTTATAGCCACAATACTATTAATACTTCTAAGGAAAATTAAAAACAGTTTCATAATATTACTTAATCATATGTATAGTATTATCTAATCTAATATTCAGTTCCTCCCCCTCCCCCATCAGAAAAATATCTTTCATCGTTGGTTTGGTTTTGGTCAAGGTTTCTTGCATTGCTGCTGCTAAGTTGCTTCAGTCTTGTCTGACCCTGTGCGACCCCATAGACGGCAGCCCACTAGGCTCCCCCGTCCTTGGGATTCTTCAGGCAAGAACACTGGGGTGGGTTGCCATTTCCTTCTCCAATGCATGAAAGTGAAAGTGAAATTGCTCAGTCATGTCCGACTCTTTGCAACACCATGGACTGCAGCCTACCTGGCTCCTCCATCCATGGGATTTTCCTGGCAAGAGTACTGGAGTGGGGTGCCATTGCCTTCTTGCATTGTACCTGGATATTATTTAATTTCTTTTCATCTGGAGTAGTCCTTTTGACTTTTTGCTTTTTATAACCCTTTGATGAGTGTCAGTCAGTTGTCTTATAGAATGTTACATGTTTTGAGTTTTTCTGTTAACTCAAGATTAGATTCAAGTTAAACAGTTTTAGTAAGATTGTTTCATATGTGTCATTGGGTACTTACTATTTCATGTCAGAAGCTGCTCCAAGTTGTTACTGTTGAAATCAGTTGTGTCAGGACTCTTTGCAACCTCATTGTCTGCAGCCTGCAGGCTTCTCTGTCCTTCACTGTCTCCTGGAGTTTGTTCAAACTCATGTGCATTGAATTGGTGATGCCATCCAGTCATCTCATTCTCTGTCACCCCCTTCTCCTCCTGCCCTCAGTCTTGGCTAGATTCAGGTGAGTTGGCTCTTCGCATCAGGTGGCCAAAGTGTTGGAGCTTCAACTTCAGCATCATTTCTTCCACTGAATATTCAGGGTTGACTTCTTTTAGGATTGATTGGTTTGATCTTTTTCCAGTCAAGAGGCTCCAAGTCTTCTCCAGTACCACAGTTCGAAAGCATCAGCTCTTCAGCGTTCAGCTCTTCTTATGGTCCAGGTCTCACGTCCGTACATGACTACTGGGAAACTGTAGCTTTGACTGTACGGGCCTTGGTTGGCAAAGTGATGTTTCTGCTTTTTAATATGCTGTCTAGATTTGTCAGCTTTCCTTCCAAGGAGCCAAGCGTCTTTTAATTTCAGTGGCTACAGTCATCATCTGCAGTGATTTTGGAGCCCAAGAAAATAAACTCTGTCACTGTTGCCCCTTTTTCCCATTTTGTTTGCCGCAGAGTGCTGGGGCCAGATGCCATGATCTTCGATTTTTGAACACTGAGTTTTAAGCCAACTTTTCACTCTCTTCTTTCATCCTCCTCAAGGATGAAAGTTCCTCTTCACTTTCTGCCATCAGGGTGGTGTCATCTGCATATCTGAGGTTGTTGATATTTCTTCTGGCAATTTTGACTCCAGCTTGCGCAGCCTTGAATCCAGCCTGGCATTTCTTAGGATGTGCTCTGCATATAAGTCAAATGAACAGGGTGATAGTTGATTCGGCAGTACACATACTAAAATTGGAAGAATATACAGAAGATTAGCATGGCCCCTGTGCAAAGATGACACGCAGATTTGTGAAGCAGTCCATAGTTTTGCTCGATGACAACCTAGAGGTTGGGATGGGGGAGGGAAGTGGGGGGCACATGGGTAAACCTATGGCTAATTCATGTTAGTGTTTGGTAGAACCAATGCAATACTGTAACACAATTACTTTCAATTAAAAGTAAAAATTAAATGAATAAATATTTAAAACAAAAAATAAGCAGGGTGACAGTACATAGCCTTAACATACTCCTTTCCCAATTTTGAACCATTGTTCCATATCTGATTCTGACTGTTGCTTCTTGACCTGTGTACAGGTTTCTCAGGAATCGGGTAAGGCGGTCCGGTATTCCCATCTCTTTAAGAGTTTTCCGCAGTTTGTTGTGATCCATATCACAGCAAGGCTTTAGCATAGTCATGAAGCAGATATTTTTTGGATTGCTGCAGACTTTTACCCCAAGCCGCGAGTCGGACTGCTCCTTCTGTGGCCTTCTTTTCGTGCAAACATTGGTTGTGTGTGTGCCTGCATGCTCAGTCGTGTCCGACTCTTTGCGACCCCATGGAATGTAGCCTGCCAGGCTCCTCTGTCCATGGGATTTCCCAGGCAAGAATACTGGAGTGGGGTGCCATTTCCTTCTGCAGGGGATCTTCCCAACCCAGGGATCAAACCCACGTTTCTTGTGGGTCTCCTGCATTGCCAAGCGATTTCTTTACTACTGTGCCACCTAGGAAGCTGTTTACTGTTAGTGATATTTATTTTGATCACTTGGGTAGGGAAATTTATATTTTAGATTGAGAAGAAGAGAAACCTACTAATATCCCTCAATCAGCTTACCCTTGAGGGGAGGAGAGCTCTGTACACTGACAGGTGCCAGAAAGTAAAGTAAAAGACTTAGTCACTGCCTGCAAAATCTGAGAGAGAAAGGGAGATATTATAGAGGTCGCTGTCCAAATAGACTATTGTAGTACAGTATTTGTAAAATGGACGTGTGCAAAATAGAGCAGAAGCTAGTAGCTTTACAAAAAAAATAGCTGAGCCTGTTGGGGGATGGGTGCATGGGAATTGGGACGGATTCACAGCTTTCTCAGCCTGGAAGGCTGGGTAGAGAATTAACAGGTGCATAGGCAGAGAGAGAGAGCCACTTAGTAGGATGGCAGGCCATGTGGAAGGGAGGAAGAGACTGTGCCAGAGAGGGCATGGCACTGTGGGGCCATCTGCAAGGTGGATGGGGGTACAGGAGATGAGGCTCGGTTAGTGCTGAGGTGATGGTTAGATAGGAAGGTTATTTGATTTTATTCTGAAAGTTGGGGTTTTCAGACTTTTAAAGCTGTGAATCACTTTGTTAAAAGGAAATTTTATGCAGGAATTCAGTATATAAAACAGATAAAAATAGAGTGCTGTTTGAAAAATTGCCATAGGTGATGAGCTATTCTAGTTTGAGCAGGAGAGAATGTTGTGATTTATAATGTTTAGAGCAGGATGGCATATAGTCAGTGTGCAGAAAATATTTGTTGGCTAAATGGAAAGTAGAGTTTAGTTCCCTCTTAGTACAGAGGCAGCAGGTTGGAACTAGAAAGGCAGCCACCAGGCTGTGCCAGTTGCCTCGGTGAGAGCTGCCGACCCGAGCTGGAGATTGAATGGGGCTGCGGGTGAGGGTTGGACACAGAGTTGGTTGGACAGTGGCTTGAAGAGACTAGTACCGTGGTCCCAGTTCCATCCCCAGGGGTGTGTCATCCCCAGAGTGTTCTGGGAATCTGTGGAGGCCTTTTGGTACCAGAGGTCAGAGGCAGCACTGGCGGAGAGAGGATGGCGTGGGGTTGCTGGATGTCACACATCCATCCTGAGGTCTTTCATGCAGGTAGGGAAAAAACTGGGACTTAAATCCAAACTCACGGTTTCACCTGTCAACACAAGGTAGCTTTTGCAGTGTTAAAACGTGTACCAAGATTTTTAGTAGTGCCGCTGTTTAGAACCAAGGGAAGATCATACTGTTTTGTTTGAAACGTTGATGAGAGGTTTTCACCATTTGGGAATATCCTGTATCATATCTTACTCATCACTGATCATAGTTAATTGCTTACACCTCAGCTCGGTGTTGGTCTGTGTTTTTATTTTGGGTTCTGTTTTAACATATATGACTGCTGTGTCTTCTAGTGAGTCCATGCTTAAGCATTTACATTTTGGAATACTTTTTATTATGTATTTAATTTTTGTCTTCTCTTGATTATAGTTGGGGTCATATATCAATTATGTTTATGGTTGTAAATTATATTTATGGTTGTAAGAAGGCATCATTATCTTCACCTCAGGACAGTGTGGGGGTTGTAAAGCTCAGTGCTGTGAGGAGGGGGTGTGGACCTGACAGGGGAGGACTCCCATCCTGTGAGTCCTTGGACTCTGGCCTGGGGGCCGCCCAGATGCAGTCACTCTTCATTGAGATGAGGATTGCGACTGGGGTGAAGGTGTAAATGTGGGGCGCGCTGAGGTTGGGCTTACACACAGCCTCAAGTTAGAAATGTGTGGCAGAAATTGTGAACTGGGATTTGGAGTTGAGGAGGAAAAATAACAGCATTTCTGGAGAGGGAGGTGCTTCATGCCGGCTGTGGAGCCAGCCGGGCTCACTCCCCTGGCCGTGCTCTGCACCTGTGGGGCACTGCGCTGTGACGGTGACCGCTGTCACAGCCAGCGTTCTCATTTCTAAAAGGGGGGATTACATACTTACCCATTGAATTAATATGGGAATTAGGTGCCTTAAAACATGTCAAATACCTGCATAATGCCAACTTAAAAGTTGTATTCAAAGTAGCTATTCACCAAAACTTCAGTAAATGCCAAGAATTTTGAATAGATGTATGAATTCTATCATTTGGGCCTTATAAAACAGAATTTTTATGAGAAGACTGAGGGCTAGGGAGATTTCCTGTAGACTCAGGAGTCAGATTGTACAGGAAGTAAAAGTCTGAATTGGCTAGGATAGAATCACATGCTGCCAGACCTTTCCTTCCATCTGTGGACCTCGGACCAGCGGCAGCAGCATCGCTTGGGAGCTTGTTAGAAATGCAGACTCTTAGGCCTCACTCTGAGATTACTGTTTCAGACTTTGAATTTAAGTGAAGTTTCCAGGTGATTCCTGTGCATATGAAACCATGAGAAGCATTGGGCTGGGAGGTGTGAGCTGGTCTGGTTCAGCAGGGGCGGGGAACAGGGAGGAAGGCCTTGCTTGGGGCAGGTGCTGGGCCGCCAGGCTGCTGGAGCCTGGCCTCACTCCAGGTTTAGCTTTAGCAGGTCTCTTCCATTCTCTGGACCTCAGCTTTCTCATCTGTAGGTGAGGCGAGTTGTCTTCCGCTCTGATATTTCCGGGTTTTCTCCTGGGAAGACACTTGTGCATGGTGTTTAGGATTTGGATGGTGTGGGAGGTGAGTGGAAATTTGGGTGGAGCATCGGGAGTGTGCTTAGGCATGAGTACACCATGAATGGAAGTGGTGGATTTTACTAAAGTAAATATATTTAGTCATCCTTTCTGAATTTTGTTCAGAAATCTTTAAGATTTAAGAGACACGTTCTTTAAGCATATCTTCAAATTTAAAGCTGGCAAGCTGAAGCTTCTGTGGTGATTATTTTTTCTTTATTTGGCTTATTCTCAAGTGAACATATCATAGTTGGATATATTTTATATTGAATTCTAAAATACTATTACTTTTTTAAAAATCTAGAAATCACATTTGGCTTCCACGTTTTGTCTGAGCTTTCTCGTTTTTCTTCAGACTTTCTCAGGACCTTGACAGTATCTACTACGTGGTACCTGCAGGGATCATGTCTAGAATAAACGGAATTCCCTGGTAGCTCAGTTGGTAAAGGAGTCTGCCTGCTGGGCAGGAGACCTTCGTTCAGTCTCTGGGTGGGGAAGATCCCCTGGAGAAAGAAATGGCAACCCACTCCATTATTCTTGCCTGGGAAACCCCATGGACAGAGGAGCCTGGCAGGCTACCTCCACGGGACCAAGAGAGTCGGACACGACTTACCCGCTAAACCACCACCAGGTATTAGATAATGTTTTGTGTTTTATTTATAAATTTTTCTTAAAAATATTTTAACTTCCTTGAAGTTGAAAAATCTAGGTCTTTGCCCCTTGAGTGTAGTTGCAGTGTAATCTTCAGGAATATCTTCAATTTTTATCCCAAACTCAGGTTGCCTCACTGAGGAAAAGAGGTTTGTAATACACAAGAGAAAAAAAAGGTATGAGGGAAGTGGAGAGCTCAGAAACATGCAGCCACGAGGTGTTCTGGAGTAGGTGGTAGTGATTTCCGTGGACGGGGCTATCTATTAAGGAGTGGTGCTGAGATCAAGGAAGCTGGAGATCACTACCTCCCGGCCCCTAGGGGAGGCGCTTTGCAATGTCCTGCTTCCTGCAGAGCATTTCGTTTTGAATTTAAAATATTTTATTTTATTTTATTTATTTATTAAAAAAAAATCTTTATTTTAAACAAGGGCTGCATTTTGAGTCCTGTGCTCACTGCCATCTGCTTTTCTCCCAGGTTTGGGAACATGAGGAAAGCCAGCAAGCATGGGAAGGCCAGAGAGAGGGGAGAGGTTGTTCTGAAGGGGGTGGGGACTCTCTTAAGTAACTGGCTGCATGTCTGTGTAATCACAATCTCATCTATCTTTGTACAGTTGGTTGAGGGGACCCCAAGAGAGCCTTGTCCTTGCAATGAGCAGGCTCTCCTCTCTAGCTGCCAAGCGAGCTTCTCATTGTGGCAGCCTCTCTTGGCTGAGCACGGGCTCCGGGGTGCGTGGACTTCGGTAGTTGTGGCACGAGGCCGCAGTAATTGCGGTGCACAGGCTTAGTTGCTCCGTGGCATGTGGATTCTTCTCAGACCAAGGGTCAAACCCATGTCTCCTGCATTGGCAGGTGGATTCTTCATCACTAAGCCACAAGGGAAGCCCCGAACCCTTTATAGTGTAGAATCATTGTAGATTTACCGAAGTTAGTGTCACAGTACCGAGAGTTCATGTATTACCCTGTTAGCAAACTTTTTCTGTAGAGGACCAGATAGTAAGTATTTTAGGCTTTGTGGACAGATTGTCTTTTCTCGGAATTGCTTAGTTCTGCAAAACTAAGTGTAAGGCAAAAGTGGCCGTAGCCATAGCTGGACAGTAAGTAAATGAATGGGTATGGCTATGTTCCAGTAGATATTTGTTTTTTTTTTTTTTTTCCCCTTTGGTATGCCATGTGGCTTGCGAAATCTTAATTCCCCAACCAGGGACAGAACTCAGGCCCTGGCAGTGAAAGCGCCAAGTCCTAGCCACTGGACCACGGGTGAACTTCCTCAATAAAACTTGATAAGAGCAGGTGGCTGGTTGGATTTTGGTCAGTGGACATTAGTTTTCTGACTCCTGCTCAATACCCTTTACCCAGCCTTCCTGATGTTTAATCTTACACAACGAGGGTACGTTTGTCAAAACGAAGATACTTTGGTACAGTGCTGCTAACTAAACTCAGACTTTATTTGAATACGTGTCCATCTTTGATTCGGTTTTCAATCTTGCCTTCAGCTTTGTGTTTGCTTGACAACATGTCTCCTCAGCCTGTTACTGTCAGCTGGAGACTCTGGATGCTCATTTTGCTCTGTGAGCTTTGTTGCCCAAATTGTCCTAGCTTTGGCCTTTGTGGTTCTTTCAGGTAAGCCTATGTCTTTTGGATACATCCTCAGTTTTTCTGTTTTGAACCCTTTTTGTCTTTTTGGCTGCACAGCATTTGGGATTATAGTCCCCCAACCCGAGACTGAAGCTGTGCCCCCTGCAGTAGAACTGCAGAGTATTAACCGTTGGATCTCCAGGGAAGTCCCTTGAATACTCTCTGGCTGAGTTATTCTGCTATAAGGATATACTCCTCTTCTCTCTTGATCTTTTTGTGAGGTGGTGGATGTTTGGATTGTTTCCACCTTTTGTTTGGTATGAATAACTGTGTGTGTTTGCTAATGGGTATTTTTGTGAGCATGTGTTTTCTTTTCTCCTGGCTGGGTACCTAGGAGTGGAATTGGAGTTGTGTTTGACTTTATCATAAACCCCCAAACTTATCACTGCAGTGGCTGCACAAGCTCCAGTGTTTCCCATCATCGTGATTACTCAGCATTGCCTGTGTGGTTATGACGTCTAGTGGGTGTGGAGTGCTGCCTCCCTCATGGTAATGATAGTCAGCCCCTTTTCATGTGTTTGTTAGTGATTCACATATTGTTGATGAAACTGCTATTAGGACATTTCGGTTATTTTAAAAATTAGTCTATTAGGTGTATGTGTTCTGGATAGAAGTCCTTTGTCAGAATTATTATTTTACATATCTTTTCTTTCAGTATGTGAGTTGTCTTTTTCATTCTATGAATTTTCTTTTTTTTTAGTCTATGAGTTGTCTTTTCTAATTAATAAATTAGAATTTTCAAATTCTGATTTATCAATTTTTTCTTTTATGGTTGTGCTTTTTTTATCATCATATCTAAGACATTTTTTTCCTTGCCCAGGGTCACAAGGGTTTTCTCTTACATTTTCTTTTGCGGGGGGAGGGCGCACCTCGAGGCATGTGGAACTTCCCTGCCACACCCTCTGTGGTAGAAGTGTGGAGTCTTAACCACTGGACCACCGGGGAAGCTGTTCTTAATATTTTCTTGAAGTTTTACTGTTTAAAAACTATCTCTGTGCTACTTTTGATGTGCTGGGTCTTTGTTGCTGCGTGAGCCCTGCTCTAGTTCCGGCGAGCGGGGGTCCGCTCTGGCTGCAGCGCGCCGGCTTCTCTCGTTGCTGAGTGTGGGCTCTGGGGCCCGCAGGCTTCACAGGTGCGGGCCCCAGGCTCTAGGGTCAGCAGTTGTGACGCACAGCCCTGTTGTTCTGCAGCATGTGGGATCCTCCCGAACCAGGAATCAAACCCTTGTCTCCCTCATTGGCAGGTGGGTTTTTTTTTTTAACCACAGAGCCACAAGGGAAACCCTGTTTTGGATTTTATATTTAGATGTATGTTCCATTTTGAATTGATTTTTGCTTACGGTGTGAGGCATTAATCACAACTCTTGTTTTGTGTATGCTGTAGCACCATTTGTTGAAAGGACGTCCTTTATTCATTGAATCGCCTTTGTCCTTATATAAAGAATCAGTTGCTTACATCTGTGTGGGCTTACTTTGGACCATTATCCTGTTTCATTATCGAACTTGTCTGTTTTTAGGCTAATACCACACTGTCTTGATTACTATAATTTTGTCATAATTCTTAAAATTAAATAATGTTAGTGATATTCACTCTGCCTATTTTATGTTCTTTGTACTTCCATATGGATTTTAGAATTATGTTGAGATTTTGAATGGGATTGTGAGGAATATACAGATCTTGTGGGAAATTGACCTTTTAATAGTTTTTAGTCTTTTCTGTTTGTTTAGATTTTATTTAGTTTCTCACAGAAAAATTTCATGGTTTTCAGTTTGGGTCCTACCTTTTGTTGGATTTTTTCCTGAAGCATTTTATACTTGTTTCCTAGCTGTTGTACGTTTTTAAAATTTTTAATCATTTTAAAAACTGTTTTTCACTGTGCTTCGCAGCATGTGGGATCTTAGTTCCCCAACCAGGGCTCCGCAGTGCACCCCTGTAGTGAAGTGTGGAGTCTTAACCACTGGACTGCCAGGGCAGTCCATGCTGTCGTGCATTTTAAAAAGATTCCAGTTGTTTTTTGCTAGTTTATAGACATGCAGTTGAGTTTATATATTAATCTTATATCCTGTAATTATCCTAAATTCACTTTTTCAGCAATATTTCCATTGGGTTTTCAACATAGATGATGTGATGATGTCTGTAAGTAAGACAGCTTTGCTTGTTTCTGATCTGGGTACCTTTTATTTTTCTTGCCTTATTGCTCGGTCTAGAACTTCCCATAAAACGACAAATAGAAGCAACCAGAGCAGTCATGCTTGTCTTGTTCTTCATCTGAGGGAAAAGCATTCAGGCTTATCACCCTTTTATTTTTATTTTTTTCCTAAAGTAATTTAGAAGTATGTTAATTTAGTTTCAAATACTTGGGAATCTGTCAGAGAGTTTTCTATTATTGATTTCTAACTTAATTCTATTTTGGTCAGACAAGTAGAGTTGGCATCTTTTTTTTTTAACTTCTCATATTCATAACTTTAATGCAAAATTAAACTGTGAAGAAAAAAGATTTACAGTGAATATGAAAACATGTACATGTTCTTAATATTTAAGAAGACATTATAACAATAAGAGCAAATGTAATAGTTGAGAAAGTCAAGAACATGTAGAGAAGCAGCTCACTAAAAGAAGTAACCGGTAGCCAGCATGTATTTGGGGATACGTTTGTCTTTGCTAGTGGGGTTGTCTGTTGTTTTTGTCTATTATTTCCTTTTGGGGATACATGCCTCCTCTGCGCCACAGGTTCTTGCCTCAAGTTGGCATCCTTTAAAGCTGATTGAGACTTGTATTGTGGTCCATAACGTGGGCTTGCTAGTTATTTAATGTATACTTGAAAAGAATGTGTGGTCTGCTATCGTTGGCTGGAGTTTTCTTTAAATGTCAGTTCAGGAGCTTGGGTACCTTTAAACACAAAAAGTGAAGTATGACATAGATTCTTTTCTCTTTCCCCAGATTCGTAATGTGAGTCCTTAGATCCTGCCATCTCTTTCTACTAGCTGAGGAGAACAGTCTCCTGATTAGAATGACAGCTTTGAGCTGGAAGGCCTTATTTCATTAGTGCATTAACCAGCCACAGAGATTAGCTTATTGGCTACTTAATAATTAAATGAAGTTGGTTGTAATTCTTTGAGCATACACAGAACTTAGTAGGTTAACTCTTTGTTGCCCAGTATTCCTGAGGTGTTCATGTATGAATACAGAGGAGCCTAAAATCCTTGAAAACTATGAGAAAAGATGTTTCAGTTAATTTCAAGGGACGATCTTATTTAAGAGGCATATTAAATAAAAACAAAATTACAGATTTGGAAACTAGTTTTCCGACTTGAATATTCCTTTATTAACTGATCTTGGAGTCTTAACGGAAGAACTTCTATACCAGCACTTCTATTGGCTAGCCAGTTTTACTCTTTGAAGAGGTTTCACTAAAGCATTTCCTTGGTTATTTCATATCCTTGAAGCAGCCTTGTAAGACACAGAGGAAGGTCAGTGGAAGAGAAGACTGCACTAGATGATAGATCACTGGTGGTGAACCAAGGAGGGACTAGAATTCCAGAGGTAAGAGACCTTGGGTAAGGTGATGGGCCTCTGGTGGTTGAGGAAATTCAGATGCAGAAAAGTTGGTGGTTGTCTGACAGCAGGGTGCCATGCCCCTCAAAGGGGCTTTGACAGTCTTGAGACATTTTTAGTTGCCACAAGTTGGGACAGGGGGCCCCCTAGTATCCAGTGGTTAGAAGGCCAGGAAATTGCCAAATATCCACAGTCCCCAGAACAGAACAGTGCTCTGGGCCAAAATGTCAATACTGCTGAGTTTAAGAACGGTCTGTGTTCAGTTTATCTTGAGTTTTGATCAGAACCTGGATCTAAAACTGCTTCCAGTGATGTACATACTCGCCATCAGCTGCTCTTATTTTTCATTCTTTTCAACTTCCTTTTTAAAAGATTTGAAGTAAAATCCACATAACATAAAGTTAACCATTAACCACTTTAAAGTGTATAATCCAGTGGCATTTAGTAAATTCAGTATGTTGTGCAACTGCCATCTCTTTGTAGTTCCAGGATATATCCATCACTCCACAAGGAGACCTCATACCCTTTAGAGAACTCTCCATTTCCTGCCCCAGCTCTGGCCACCACTGATCTGCTTCTGTGTGTGAGGAGTCTTTTTTTTTTTCTTTTCAAAATGTCTCTGTGGATTCTAAATTCTTTTTATAAGGTTTTTTAGAAATAAACAGGATGAGAAGTCAGGAGCATGGACATGACATCTGGGGTCCCCATTCTTTTCTGTCAGTGATGGGGGGAAATCATTCATCTGACCTTTTCCCTGTATTTATGTAGCTGCTGGCCCAGTAGCCAGAATATTTTTCTGCTTTACATGAGTCTGAAATTCTAGCCCACAGTCTGTTTGCTCAGAGTTTTTAAGGATGTCTGTGAAAGTCGCTCAGTCGTGTCTGACTCTTTGTGACCCCGTGGACTATACAGTCCATGGAATTCTCCAGGCCAGAATACTGGCGTGGGTAGCCCTTCCCTTCTCCAGGGGATCTTCCCAACTCAGGGATTGAACCCAAGTCTCCCACATTTCAGGCAGATTCTTTACCAGCTGAGCCACCAGGGAAGCCCTTGGACGTCTATAACAGAATTTAATTTCTCACTGATTCTTTCTTACCCGGTATGCTTCTGAGCCATTTCCGCAGGTACTGAACTAAATGTCCTTACACTGATGTGCTTGAAGTTAGGAACTGAAGTGATTTAGGGAGGTAAATTCATCCCATTACTAAACATAAATGTGTTTGGAATCATTTAGCACCTAACTTGTATTGCTTTGTAATTGAAAACAAAAACAAGTATATTCCTATGTTTTCATTCCTGGTAAAACCCTGCAGTGGCTGCTTCTTGGGTTTAGAGTAAACTTGGAATTCCTTACCATTGTGTAATAGGGTCTCCACAGGCTCTGCTTCCACTCCTGGCCTGTTGCTTCCTCTCCCTGGCTCTTGGTGTGGGCACAGGAGCCCTTTTTTCTCATGAAGGATCCCAGCTCCTTGAGGCCTCTGCACCAGCAGTTGCCTCTCTCTGGAGGGCATAGGGAGACATGCCTTGTACTGGTTTTCAAATCTTAGCTCACATGTCATCTCACATGTGAAACCTGCACTGATTATCCTGTCCGTCTATGGCTTGTTGTAAAAATTTTGAGTGAGTACTGTGGAGAGAATAATACAGCAAATTCCCATTACACACGCTTTTGTTCACGGTCAGCCAGTTTAGAGCAGCGCTGCCGCTCTTCCTGCCTGTCGCTCTCTGTCATACTGCTCTCCTCAGTTTTCTTTTCCTGCAGTTGGCGTTTTTTTTTGTGTACACCCAGGACTGGGAGTTTTTTGAGCAGTAATCTTGTCTGTCCTATTTACTCTTGCCTGGAACATGTTCTTTGTCTGTGTACATAGTAGGTGCTCAGTAAATATTTACTGAATGAATGAATGGAATGAAATAAACTTCCTCAAGTCAGAGACTGTGCCTACTGCATATTTGTCTCCGTACCTGTGCCTGATACAGAGCTGCTGCGCACACAGGTTCCTCCTCTCCTCTCCTGACAGCAGGTTTGTGGATGTCGTGACCCACGTGCGGGGCTTCTGTGACGGGAGGAAGGCGAGTATGCTCTGCATTTGCTTTCAGACTGCTCTGCTTGTATAGGAAGACTGGAGATTTTTTCCTGTTGCCATCTTCACTTGGTATTTAGTCTCCCTTGTTGTCTGCTCATAGGTAGACTTGTAACTCATACTAGAAGCCCACATTTATCTTTCCTTCCCTGATTGGTTGTTTCTAGAACTCTGGAAGGTAAGATCATGTAGGTTCAACTCCCATTTTACAGATGAGGACTTTGCCCAGAGTTGCACAGTAAGGTGGTGGGTTCGGTTGGGGTTGGAAATGAGAGCCAAGCCTAGCAGTTAAAAATACTTTATAATTTTCTCTCTGTTGCATATTTCTGAGTTCTGTGTTATTAGTTGGACTCTGTAAGTTTTATTAGTTCCTTGTGATCAGGGGCTATGTACTCTGAGTACCTGCTGTAGCTTTCAACACCAAGCATAGACTAATGTTTTTGGTCTAGGAGGCTAATGTAAGAGCATTGCTTTATTTGAGAATTAATTTAGTGTTGTACCGCTGTTTCTCCCTGCTTTATGGGAAGAGACTCTTGGAGGACAGAGATTGCTTGCTTATGCATAGGGTACATACAGGAACTGAGAATGGGGCGGGTGAGACGGGGAGGCTTAACAGAAGGCCACAGGCGGAGGCTTTGCTCTTTGGAGCGAGTCCATCACTTCCTGCTGTCCAGTCCGGTGTGAAAGACCATCTGGGCCTCCCCTCAGCAGATGAACGTGATGTAGTGGATGTGCGATGCAAAAGCTGGGTTTTGCTGAAAGTAATTGTCAGGTTAGATAGATCTGGAAATATCCAGTGCAGAGACGGGATTGAAATGGGCAAAAAAGTGTAATGATTATTTATAATTATCTTGAGCCAGTGTAGATCTATTTATATCATGCAGACATATATTGAATACTTTTTAAATATGTGGCATCGTTATAACATTGCTTTATGTGTGTGTGTGCTCAGCTGTGTCTGACTCTTTGCGACCGCACAGACTGTAGCCCACCAGGCTCCTCTGTCCGTGGGATTCTCTAGGCAAGAATACTGCAGTGGGTTACCATTTTCTACTCCAGGGAATCTTCCCGATGCAGGAATCAAACCCAGGTCTCCAGTGTCTCCTGCATTGGCAGGTGGATTCTTTACCACTGAGCCACGTGGGAAGCCCATTATAACATATTATATAGTTTTATTTCTTTTTAAAGTCATATATAATGAACATTTTCTGTGTTAATACTCAGTACTGCTGTAGAAATCAGTAAGTGGTGTTTTTGTTTGTCATGGCTGATATTCCAATAATTTACCTCATTTCTTTTTGCGTGTTGAATGAATGATGATCAGTAGCTGTGGCTGCAGTTTTGGTGTTGTAACTAGGTATTGTAACTAGGAGTTACAATAAATTACCTTTGGGAAAGGGTAAGTTCTGTGTATCTAGTCTGGTTCCCCAAAGTAAGGCCACAGGAATTGTCACCGTTGAGACTTCGGCAGTGCAGCCAAGGCCAGTCGTTTTCTTAGAGCTACATTTCATTCTGTGTTTCTGACTTTGCTTTGCATTTTCACTCCCTGCCCTACCCTGCACCCTGCAGCTACTTCTGTGCTGTGTGTGCCTAAAGCAGGCTTGGGCTTTGGCGTGGCGCCCATTCGCAGGGCTGAAGAGACTGAGCCTTTGGCTCCCGGTGCAACAGTATCACTTGGTTGTATTTCCCTTTGGGGGAGGGGATACGAGGACCCTTTCAGATCCCTCTGGTCTTCAGCAGCTCTAACTGATGGAAGATAGAAAGACACCCTCTGCCCAGCAGCCGCTGCCCTGTGATGTGGGGTCAGCCAGTAAGCCCTTTTTTCTGGAGGCTCGGCCAACCGCAAATGAGGGTTTCTGAGGTTGGGATGGTTGTATCTGGAAGTCTGCTGTATCCCGCAGAGCTCTTGAAGTCACTCAAGAAGCTTGCGCATGACCTGCCATTTCCATTAGGGGTGTGCTGCCTTTCTCTGGGGCTCAGCCACCTCCTTTCTCCCGATGGGGTGGGCACTGCAGTGTTTATGCATCTGCTCTCTGTCCTCCAAGATGGACTGCAGTCAGACTTTTTTGATTAGCCATTTTACAGTTTTCTTCAGGAAACACTCTTTAAAACCGCTCTGAGGTGGAGAGAGTCTGGGCTCAGCCCCACTGCCGCTCTTGGGACACACAGACCTTTCCTTGACCTTGTTGGAAACACATCCCCCGCAGAGCCCATGGGTTAGTTTTAGATGAGGGAGACCTGTGATCATTGTGAACCTCCTATAAAGGGATCAGAATCAAAAAGTTATTCTTGTGGGAGAACAGAGAAAGCAAGTTCATAGTTCTGACCTTGAAAGCTGGAGTGTGGGGAAAACAGGAACAAGCTGTGTCCTCACGGTGCTGGAGGGGTGCGTCTTCCTTGCAGGGTTCCCTTTTCCAGGCACTTACTGGTCAAGACTTCAAGTGATGCTTAGACTTTGCTTTTAACTGTTCTAATTGGATCCTTAATGCACTGTTCTGTCTTGGTGTTAGGCGACCTGTTCGGTGACACTCACTGTCCAACCACTGCTTGGCGTGCTCCCCTGCCTCCTCACCCCTCAAACACACACACTGTTTGGATACTCTGGTCTGAGCAGCAGGAAAGTGGGTGTTTGGTCTTAGAGGACCGTCTCTGCTGCAGGACCTTAGGTCCAGTTTTCCATTTGGTATTCAGTCTGACATTTTAGACCGACCCTCCTCTCCAGATGTTCTGAAAGCTAGTCCAAGTTTCACATACATTCACTTGGAAGACAGAGTCTAGAATCAGTCCAAGTCTCTGGAAGACAGGGTTTCAGATGACCAAGTTTTGAGGTGTATTGCAAGTATTGTTACTGATGTGAATTACCTTAGTTGGTAAAGAATGTACCTAAAAGGTTAATTTGAGCAGATGCAGATGTAATCTTTTTGCTCACTCTCTAGGATGGGAGAAAACTTGTTGGGGTAAGGAGTTGGAGTGGATCATAGCTCATCGGGCCCAAGTCTGTCCATCATTCACCTTAGCCCTTCTTGGTGATCTTTCCTT
This sequence comes from Ovis canadensis, assembly GCF_042477335.2. Classification (NCBI taxonomy): domain Eukaryota; kingdom Metazoa; phylum Chordata; class Mammalia; order Artiodactyla; family Bovidae; genus Ovis; species Ovis canadensis. The sequence goes on from NC_091247.1 coordinate 220,682,938, forward strand.
TTGGGGCATGCTTACATGTGTGAGGAATCTGTAACCAGTGATGAATTCCTGAAGTGTGGTTGTAAAAGTTAAGAGTTGCCTATACACAACTCTTAAAATACTTCTTACTAAATTGTCTCTTATTTAGATGGTGGAAAAGTATGGCGGTGACTCAGTTCACTTAGAAGCCATTTGTATTGGTGCCTTTTGTGTGTAGCAGTGGGCCCTTAAGTGTTTGAATACATGAATCGATAGATGAAACGATTTTCTTCTTGCCAGTGAAATGTGCCTGTTGACAGGCACTTGGCATTTAGTCCGAGTCTCTGACTTCAGTGTCCTTTTTCTTCCCTTCTTAGAAGGTTCAGTATTCTGCCCTGCCTTTTTGGCCCAGTGTTTTCATTCAGTATGCTGCTGCTTATTAGGTGAACTGCTTTCCTGCTACACATTTCAAATAAAGACTCTTGAAACTTAGAGTAATCCATATGTAAATTGGGACAGGACTGGCGTTTTGGGTATAACTCACTGGAGCGCAGGCAGTATGACAGGGCTTGTAATTCCCTTCATATTTTATATTGTTCCTCTAGAGAGGGACCCACAGACAGATGCCATTTTCTAAATGATTCCAGAGGAGTGCTTTACAGTGCCTATTCCACTAAGCCCTAGGTCTCTTCCAGTTATTTCATTGTGTTGTAAAACTCATGGTATTCAAGATAAAATTGTAATTCCCCTGTAGAAATAATTCCATAAAAGAGGATACAAGGTACAAAACTATTGTACAGTATCTGAAATCTCCCCTTTTGCTATAAACTAGAGAGAAGGGAAACAAATGTTTGTACATTATAGTGGAAAGAGAGATCATGTTCTTCCAAATGTGCGTGCATGAAGTAGTGTTAATGTCACCTTTTAGTACCACGTGGGAACTATCTGGGGCTTCCCAGGTGGCGTTAGCAGTAAAGACCCCACCTGCCAGTGCAGGAGACTTAAGAGACCCAAGTTCAGTCCCTTGATCGGGAAGATTCCCTGGAGCAGGGCATGGCAGCCCGCTCTGGTGTTCTTGCCTGGAGAATGCCATGGACAGAGGAGCCTGGCTGGCTACAGTTCACGGGGCTGCAGAGAATGGGACATGACTGAGCGGCTTTGCATGCAGCATGTGGACTATCTGGGGCTGAAGTTGAAATGAGATAATGTGGGGGCCAAATGCATCTGGAACTCTTGGAAACAATGTGACCTATAGTATAGTGCATCAAAGTACAGTAAAAATCTGAAAATCTAGGATTTTGTATTCCAGAAAGTTCTGATGGTGTCGCATCTGTGTGCTAACCACTAGGCATACAAAGGTTTTTACTGTAATGATATTTTGTTATGGATAGGCAAAGGGCATTTATTAGAACTGTTTGGCTTGCTAGTAAGATTAACAAATCGTGATAGATCTTAGCTGAATAAGAGTATATTTCACTGTTCTTGATAAATTTGCCATTTTATGTAATACAGTCTGGAAGTGATATACTGTATTCAGTTGTGATTATCTCAAAAGTCTTTTGACCTTTTTATTTCATATATAATTTGTGTTGGCCTCAAGTCAGTAGCAGAGGTGTAATAATAGTGGATTGCGGTAACTTTAGTGATGCCACCAGAAAGCAGCACTAATAAAGTGACTTGAATAAGGTAAAACCAGAAATGTGACCATTCAGGACTTCCGTATAGGTTATCTACATTGCCTGGTATACATTTTTTTGTATTTAAATTTTTAAATTGAAATATAGATGATTTACAGTGTTGTGTTTCTGCTGTACAGCAGTGATTCAGTTATACATAATTAAAAATTTTTTTTCCATCATAACTTATCATAGGATATTGAATATAGTTCTCTATGCTGTATGTAGGCCCTTGTAGTATATGGTATTAGTTTTTATATATAAGGTTAATAGTTATTTCAATGGGAAAAGAAACTTGTACTTTATTCTGACTCATTAGATTTCTCCCACCCGGCATTCACAGCCCTTCAGTATGCAGCAGAGCTCCCGCACCAGCCCATTCAGTAGATCCTCTTTTACAAGCCATTTCTGCAGTACTAAAGAATTCCTCTGTCTGTATTTGTGGTTATTTCTTAATATAAGATGATGATAATCAACTGTGTTTTCAATAAAATCGTACGTGCATGCTGTTGTATTATATATAGCTCATTTTCGTTACCCTACACTACATTCTACCATTGAAATGTCCACTGCACAGAGCGAAAGACAAGGAGGTGTCTGCTGTGGCAGTCCAGGCCTCACTGAACCAGCAGTCATCCCGCCTCTGCTCTAAGCCTGCTTGGTGGTGGGGAGGAACATGCCTGGTAGCACCTCTTCCTGAGATGATGGTTGTGTTATGAGTGAGTCTGAATTTGGAGATGAAAAATGATGACTTCAGCAGTTTAGTTTTATCTCTGTGTTTGGTTTATTCTGTAAATAATGTCAGGCTTCTAATCTGTCAGTCATCCATCCATCCATCTGTAGTCCACTGAGAGCCAGCTTCCTTCTTCCATTTAAATTTTGTTCACTGGAGATTTGAGGCTTCATCACTGCCTCCTGAGGCCAAGGTTTTCTAGTATACTGATGATGTCTGGGAAGAAACGTTTTAGGATTGTTTTTACTGTTTCCAGATCATTCCCATTCTGTGTTGGAGAGGCTGAAATGGTGAAATTATGAAGCCAGCAGTTAGTGCTAAGGGAATTGAGTGCCCTGTTTACTGAAATACCTATGAACACAGCCCCTTTAATGGTGATGAATTTCATGTAAAATATTTGAACCTAGGCAGCTAAGGATATTTGTAGGGTCAAAGGTAAGTTAGAGACACAAAGAAAGGAGTAGTGATTTTTATATTTATTTAGTGCTTTTCAAAATGATTACTAATACTGAATTTAGAATTGCTTGACTTTGTGAGAAGTGGAGTGTACATCTTGTTTTCTTTTTCTGTACCTTTATTATTTCTTACTGATTTTTGTATTGGTTTACTTGGCTGTCAAATATTGATAAATATCTTCCCTCGGTAATGCCCTGAATGACAGAGTGGGTGAGGCAATGGAGGACGTTAGTTGCGGGCTCGGGCTCTAAATTGCCTGGATTCAGATCTCAGTCACGCAGTGAATGGATGGATACTGTTTGTCTAATTACTTCTGCAGTTCGGACTCTTAGATTGTTACAGTGCTTTGCCTTTTTTTTTTTTTTAAGGTAATAAAGTACTGGTGACATCAGATGTGCACGATTGTGATTAGGGGGCTAGCCTTTTTAAAGTCTCCTGATATATAATGTCATATTGAAGTTGTCAGGTGCGTTCTTTCACAACAGAGGAACTTCTTTTAAGAATTTAAAATTACTCCATCACGTAGGTTTGGTGAGTGTTTTGCTCATCCTTTTTCTTGAGGAAGAGACTTAATTTCTGATGGGCTTTCTTACATAAATTCAGCACGTTTCTGTGGTATGAATTCAAATAGAGAGCACATTTAGATAAATTTAAATACCGGCCAGCCACAACCATTGGGTCACCTCTTGGCAATTAAGTTTCACTTTATAAAATTGGAAGTTTTCTGGACAGTACTTGCTTCTTGGAGAAGCAATAATTACTTTTAGTTCCAAGGAATATTTTTTGTAGCAACTTAATAACTTGTAGTTAGTGAAAATATCATAGATTAATTCACTGGTCAAGTTTTGCAAAAAGTGAGGGAAAAATGTTAAATCAGTGTCTTTGTTACAGTCTCTGTTTAGGGTGAAAGGTAAATTGTGGCTTCCTGGAGTTTCCTTGGAAGTGGAACTTCTGGGTAGCCAGGATTTCTGTATATTGCAAAGTTTACCACTGTACCACTGTTCATGAATTTATGGCCTAAACTTTGAATTTACTTATTTTGAGAAGAAATCTACATAGAGTGTATTTAACTTCCCAATCTTAAGAAAAAAAATTAATCCACTTTATTAAATATACAGTTGCATATCAACAGTTGGATACACCTGTGTAGCCAGCACCCAAACAAAATATCAATGATGGCATTTCCCTAAGAGTTCCTCCTGCCCCTTAGAGTGATATCAGCCCCCTCAAACACACACACCAGGATCACGCAGTCAGGGGGTGAACATCAGAACCCTACATACGCGTTCTTTCCTTTCCCCCCAGCCTAGTGGGGGACATACTTTCATCTGGCCCCAGTGACTGCATTCTTAGGCTTCCTGCATGGCAGCACATGGTGAATCTCCTCTCTCCTGAGCCCCTTATGCCTCTGCCCCAACTTTAGCAGTTCCACTTGTAGGCCTGGGGGTGGGGACTCTTGTTCCAGCTTTCTAAAACAACTAGCTTTCTTCTTTAAAAAAATTTATGTTTGTCTTTGCTGGGTCTTCGTTGATGTGCGGGCTTTTTTTTTCTTTAGTGGCTGAGAGTGGGGATGGTTCTCATTTCAAGTTTCGGTAGTTGCCGCTCCCGGGCTCCAGAGCACAGGCTCAGTAGTTGTGGCGGGAGGGCTTAGTTGCTGCATGGCCTGTGGGATCTTCCTGGATCAGGGATATAACCCGTGTCTCCTGTGCTGGCAGGCAGGCTCTCTACCAGGGAAGCCCGCACTAACTTTTTAAGAGATTGTCTCTGGCTCTTCAGATCATGTCAGACTACTAGCTACTGGGCAACTCTGCTTTTTTTTTTTTTTTTTTTTGCAATTTTAGCTGCAGTATATCTTTGATAGATGAGTTCTGTTAACCTGGGCAGACGTACAGTAGGGTGCTGGATGATGAATATCTGCTCTAGCAACGTGGTGAACATGCACGTGGAGTCTGTTGGCGTGCCCCTGCCTTTTGCTGCCCTACCCATGACCCCGTCCCGTGGGTCCTGTGGCCATCATTCCGCCTGTTGCTCTTCTGTTGCCCCCAGTTCTCCGAGAGCTTCTCTGAGCCGTCTCATCCTTGCCCGGCTCTTCACTCTGTAACCCTCTCGCCTCGACCCCCAGTACGCTGCGCCCAGTGCCCGTGTCTCTCAGGCAGTGGCTGAGTCCCCCTCCTCTCCTGCCAGCTCTCTCCCAGTGGGGCCGCACGGCAGATTGTAATGCTGGGGAAAGTAGGGTTCTGCCCTGAGCTCTAGTCTCCCTGTGCAGCGAGGAGGATGACGGCAAGCTTTATTGTCCCTGTGGGTGTGGCTGCAGTGTCTCTGTGGTTTTCAGAAGACGGCAATTACTGAAGACAGTCACTCCTCCTATATAAGTCATAATAATCATGGACGATCACTGCCACCATTTAGATGTGTTATTGAGCACAGTTATGGTAACATACATCATTAAACGTATGTCAGATTAACTTATTTTGTTTGGCCAACACAGTAACGTCTGTGAATGCCGTGTTTCCTAGTTTGTTGCTCAGAAAGCCCTGGTGAAAGTGACAGTAGTGATGACCTTTGAATAGGACCATAACCCCCATCATTTATACATGTTTTTGGTAGCTTTCTGAAGGCTTTGTGTGTTTTCACTGAAGCGGGGGTAAAAGAGACTTATTTACTGTGTCCGTTAAATATGGATTCTTTCTCATATTCTTTTCCATTGTGGTTTACTGCAGAATATTGAGTATTACTCAGTTGCATGTTGATTACAGGCTAGTGCCCGTACAGTAGGGCCTTGCTGTGTATCCATCCTATGTACGGTAGCTTGCGCCTGCGAATCCCTGCCTCCCAGTCCTTCCCTTCCCCACTCCCCTCCCTTGGCAGCCCCAGGCCTGCTCTCTAGGTCTTTGAGTCTGTTTCTGTTTCGTGGTTCACTTTTCCTGTATTTTAGATCCCACGTGTAAGTGATGTCATGTGGTGCTTCTCTTTCTCTCCCTGGCTTACTTCACTTAGTACTATTGTCTCTAGGTCCTTCCATGTTGCTGCAAATAATGCCGGGTTCTTAATACACCTTGTTTCATAGAGCTCTTAAAACTGCTCTGATTTAGGAAACATCGTTATTTCTCTCATGGATCAGGAAGCTGAAGCTTCGAATACTGAGTTGAACTGTTTCTCCAGGTCTTGAGGCTATTTGGCTGTTTTAGATGAAGATAGTGACACCCATCTTGCAGGGTTGTTGGCAGGATTACAGCTAGTGCATGTGTGAAGCATCAGGCAGGCACAGCGCCTGACACTGAGATTATTACACAAACATTTCCTGTTCTCAGTGAGCTGATGGTCTAGGTCATCCTCCACGACGTCCTAGTCTTTGCTTAAATCCGTTAATTTCTCAGGGAGGTCCGTTCCTTTTTGAACCTCAGCATGAAATGACTTGTATATAGATGCTGAATAACTGCCATCAGCACTGTGCTTTTACACACTGCTGTTCAACCTGAATTCAGTACACTAAAAAAAGATTTCCATTTTGAATTATTGGAGCATTACTTTAAAATGAAAAAACAACCGTAACCACAATCACAACCAAAAAATCCAGACTACACTTCTTGGTATTTTTTCAAAGACTTCTTTCTTTCTGGTAACAGTTCATTGAGATAGTCACAAACCACACAATTTGCCCATTTAAAATATGCAATTTATTGGTTTTAGTGCATCCACAGAGCTGTGCAGCCATTACCACAATCAATGCTAGGACGTTTCCCACTACCTCTAACAGAAACTTCTGACTTCTGGACAGTCATCCTCTACTTCCTTCTCCCACTCTATCCTTCAGAAACTTCTGATGTCCTTCCTGTGTCTGGGGTTTGCCAGTTCTAGATATTTCTGGTAAACGGAATAGTACAAATGTGGCCTTTTGTGACTGACTTCTTTTACTTAGGGGCCTCTGTGCTAGACAGGTGTTAGTACTTCACCTCTTTGCTGCCAAGGAGTGTTCTGGTTTTTGGATACACTACATTTTGTTTATCCATTCATGAGCTGATAGGCATTTGAGTTGTTTTCACTTTGGGCCATTGTGAATAATGCTGCTATTATGAACATCATGTAGAAAAGCCTTTGTGTGGATGTAGGTATTCATTTCTCCTGAAGAACTGCCAGACTTTTCCCAAGTGGCTGCACCATTTTACATTTCCACCAGCAGTGTGTGAGGGTTCCATCCTTGCCATTTCCTCAGTAACACTTGCTTTTATCGGTCTTTTTGATTATAGCTTTCAAAGACTTAACGCGTTGACCTAGATGCTCCAGGGAGGTCTACAGATGTAGTGCCTGGTGTTTTCCCTGGTACCTCTTTGCTACTCTTTGCTTACGTATCATGGGAAATGGGAGGGTTAACTGACAAGAGTGGTATCACTGGTTAAAGTCAAGGTGTATGTGAAGGCGACATCCAAAAAGTTCTTAGAAACACTTTTATATGTAATTTGTGTCAGTAACAGTTGACAGATTTTATAGGAATGCTGTTAGTGTAATGCCCAGGGTTTGTCAAAAGTTTATGTGGAGAACTGATGAAGGTATTTAAAACTTGGTCAGTAATATATCGTCTTGATTTGGTCAGAGAAGTTAAAATTAAGATATTCTTCCCGTCATTTCATTGTTGTTGTTAACATTCGCATATGATCGTGTGCATTTTAAAGGAGGGGATATTTTCTCAAAGGAGGTGAAAATTGTTTCTTTGGGTGGGGTGCCCTGAAGAGGAGAGTGACTGGTATCACCAGGCCTGCTCACCTTGGAGAGGAGCACCGACCCGCCTGTCCTGCAGCCTGGGTCGCTGTTTACTGCGGTTGCCAAGCGGCGTGTGATGGCAGGGACTCCCGAAGAGCCAGGTGGGCGACTTGTGATGGAGTGATGGGGTAGGCTGAGCTCCAGCTGGTGAGCTGGAGGGTGTGCGTCCCTTCTGTGGCTGAATCAGCTGCAGCTGAATCTTGGTCACAGAGAACCATGGGGGCAGAGTTAGAGCTTCTGATTGTTCAAGAGGTGAGAGATCCAGACTTCTAAAAAAGTTACGCAACCAGTGAAACAAAACAGTAAAACTGTTGACCAAACAAATATTTCTTCATGCTACCAGCTTCTAATCTCTTAGGTATCACAGACCAGTTGACCCATAAACCTTTTTAAATTATGTGATGAGGGTGGACAGCCCCCACACAGGAATGCTGTTGTTTACGAGCCTCAGACATTGGCAGCAAGATTGCAAGGTGAGGTAGAATTGGGAGGCAGGCCTGTGCTTGGTAGGCTATCGGCTGCGCTTGTCTCACAGTGAGATTCACGGTGCAGCACCTCTTCTCTCTTCGCTGCATTTAGAAAGCCTGGAGCCCCTTTTGAGCTGTACAGAGTCTAAAAAGGCAGTTTTCTGAGGAATTAACAAGTGAGGTTGGTTGCTGAACAAGTTTTTGTTTAATGCAATGGAAATTCTGGATGGATCATAAATACATTTAGCCTGAATTAGACTCACTATCTGTTGCCTGGATTGCCTTCTACAGGACCCCCCAAAAAATGAAACTATTGGGAGCAGGATCCCCCAGCTTAACCTGCTGAAATGGTTATTTTCTCTGGTTGTCCTGTCCCCTAGACTATACAGTGTCTCTCTGAGCATGAACTTGTATGTCAGATGCTCTGAAATACATGGTAATAAATTAGATTCGGGGCCATCGTATATGAGTTATCAATAATTCCTGAAGGTACTGGGCATCAGCAAAGATAAATCCTCTAATTTCACTTTCTTGGAATGCAGTTTGCTGTTACTTTTAATTATGCTTAGTTACAGTCAAAGCTGTTTGATAAGCTTTAGGTGGAGTGTTACCGCTTGCAGTATTTCATACTGCCTGCTTCTGGCTCATCAGGACACATTGGAGAGGCTTGAAAAGACTCAGTCAGTTGAGATTGTTTACGTGCTTCCTGTTTGTCCCCACCTTTGAGTTGTATCTTTGTAAATGTGCTTGATTGCCTTTCATCAGATGCTTAGGCCATGTTCCTTTTGAGTGAGTTAATTACGCTTTGGGTAACTGATTTTGAAAACCCATGTTTGAACCACTGCTAACTCCACAGCTCTTCTCTCAGGTGGAGGTACCTCCTACGCCTGCTTCTCAGGCTGACGGAGTTTTCTCCACACAGGGCAGTCATCAGGCAGGAGAGGTTGTATTAATAGTCCTGCACGCACTCTAGAGGAAGGGAAGGAGGAGGGTTTAAGGGCTGGATCCCCTTGTGAGCTACCCCTGCTTCTGTTTTAGGGTAATTAATTAGTTCCCTTGGCTTGAGCTGAACTTTGGGCTCTGTGTTCTGTTTTTTCGTTCCCAATCGGCAGCCTTTAGGCACAGGCTGGGTGGGGGTGGGGTTTATATTTCTGGGGTGGAGTTTATATTTCAGGTCATCCCCAAATGAATGAAGTAACCGGAGTACAGTGCTTTTTTAAGCTTGGCCTTGAGGCTGGAAAATGGGCCACAGAAGGTGAAAACGTTGCCCTTAGAATCCTGGTGCCTTGTGCGATCTCTTGGTGTACTCTGAGGACTTCAGTTTCTGGACATTGGGTGGGCTGTGAGTGTTTGCTCCCAGGTTCTCTGGTGGATCGTTTGTGTGATAAGGTGGTCTTGCTTCTCTCTGCCACTCGGCCTCCCTTCCGGCTCCCCCTCCCCTCCCCCTCGGCCTCCTAAATGAGGTACATCCCCCTCTGCTCCCAGACGTCTCCATCTCCCCGGTCCTGCCCGTTCCGACAGAGCCATCATTTATCAAGTTGTTTCACGCGTTGTCGGGAGGGGGGCCCTGGGGACTCGAGTTTGTTTCGTCCCTTTGTTGTAGCTCCACAGGATGGGCCAGCTTAGTCTCCAGCCAACTGCTGAGCGTTGCTGGCCTCCAGGAGCAAATGTTAAAGGGGCCTCCTTTCATCTGTGTGCCGCTGCCTCAGTCTTAGTTTAAATTCCAGCTTCTTGGAACTGTAATCACCCTGTACACACTCTTTTCTGGATATATATGGCATCGTGAGAGTCTCCTTTCGGTACTTTTCTTCCCCCCACCTCAGTCACTGAGAACCTGGAGATAGGTTTTTCTTCTTTCTTTGTTATTCTTTGTCCATTTTCTGTTCTTTCTTCTTTATGATCTTGCCTTTTTCTTAGTGGTAGGTTATTATAGATAGATTTATTTAGTAAGTGGAGTTCCTGCTTTTATCAGACATAGTCTTCTTAGGTGTAAGATACCCAGGTGTCTTTTTTTCCTGACGTCACACTGTTCACTATCAGCAGAAATATATAGATGGTATAGGGTTAAAAAAGCTTTTAAAACTTGTCAACCTTGAAAGTGCAAGAGTATTACTGCCTGTGACTAGGGGTTATGCAATGTTTCCAAAGTGTCTAACAAAGTAGAAGGAAGATCGTACTTAGATGTGGTGAGAGCATTAACCCATCTTCATTGCCCATAGCAATGAAACATAGATGCTGTTCAGTGTAATTTAATAGTTTAAAAGGACAGTGTTTATTTTGTGGGGGTAAGAGAAGTTAAGACTGTAATGTTACAAGGGTTATAAGGATTTTTTTCTGTGATCTTGGAGTATTTTCCTCCAGTATTTTACTAAGAAGACTTTGACATAAAGACAAAGGTTGAAAGGATTATACATTATATTTTGGGCTTAGTATTTTTTCCTTTACTAAGTTGAATATGCAGGTCAGGGCGCAACAGTTAGAACTGGACATGAACAACAGACTGGTTCCAAATAGGAAAAAGAGAACGTCAAGGCTGTATACTGTCACCCTGCTTATTTAACTTGTATGCAGAGCACATCATGAGAAACACTGGGCTGGAAGAAGCACAAGCTGGAATCAAGATTGCCAGGAGAAATATCAATAACCTCAGATATGCAGATGATACCACCCTTATGGCAGAAAGTGAAGAGGAATTAAAAAGCCTCTTGATGAAAATGAAAGAGGAGAGTGAAAAAGTTGGCTTAAAGCTCAGCATTCAGGAAACGAAGATCATGGCATCTGGTCCCATCACTTAATGGGAAATAGATGGGGAAACAGTGGAAACAGAGTCAGACTTTATTTTGGGGGAGGGGCTCCAAAATCACTGCAGATGGTGACTGCACCCATGAAATTAAAAGATGCTTACTCCTTGGAAGGAAAGTTATGACCAGCCTAGATAGCATATTCAAAAGCAGAGACATTACTTTGCCAACTAAGGTCCGTCTAGTCAAGGCTATGGTTTTTCCAGTGGTCATGTATGGGTGTAAGAGTTGGACTGTGAAGAAAGCTGAGTGCCGAAGAATTGATGCTTTTGATCTGTGGTGTTGGAGAAGACTCTTGAGAGTCCCTTGGACTGCAAGGACATCCAACCAGTCCATTCTGAAGGAGATCAGCCCTGTGATTTCTTTGGAAGGAATGATGCTAAAGCTGAAACTCCAGTACTTTGGCCACCTCATGCGAAGAGTTGACTCATTGGAAAAGACTCTGATGGTGGGAGGGATTGGGGGCAGGAGGAGAAGGGGACTACCAAGGATGAGATGGCTGGATGGCATCACCGACTCGATGGACGTGAGTGAACGCTGGGAGTTGGTGATGGACAGGGAGGCCTGGCGTGCTGCGATTCGTGGGGTCGCAAAGAGTCAGACACGACTGAGCAACTGAACTGAACTGAAGTTGAATAAAACACACAGTAGTCTCACAATGCAGTGTAAAGTTAAGCTTGGAAGCAAAATAACGAGGAAAAAGCACCCCAGATGACATGTGTCTCCTATGGTTTGAGTTCTAAAATGAGCCTGTTGTCTTGTTTTATTGTAGATAAGCTGAGCCCAGAACCTAAAGCTGTATGTGTTGCTGGTTATCAAGTTCGGTGGGGCGTTTTCTCCCTCCTCATCAGATCTTTAAGGTGAAAATGCTTAGATACCTTGATCAGATTTGTTAACTGAAGAATAATTTATAAGCAGTAAGTGTCTTGAGTGCTCTGTGTTGATGCCTGTATATAAAGAATCTCTAAAACAATTTATTGATTTTTTTTTTTTTAAGACATCAAATTGAACCCCAAATGTTTCCCATATGGGATGACCTTACTGTTGGGATATTTCTCAGCTATAAAACTGTGGTGTACTGATTCTCACTGATTTTTTTAAACAATGAAACTTAATAAAATCACACATTGCTAATAAAAAGAATTTTTCCTTTAACAATTTTTTTTGGCCATGCTGCATGACATGCGGGGTCCCAGTTCTCCGACCAGGAATGGAACCCATGCCCCCTGCACAGTGAAAGCGTGGTATCTCAACCACTGGGCTGCCAGGGAATTCTGGGATTTTTCTTTTCTTGCAGTACTATTAAAATATCATAATATTTGGTTACATTTCTAAATAAGAATATGAAAGCTTGAGGACCTTGCATTCACTCTGAAAGTTTAATAGGTACTGTTTGCCATATACTGTTTTATGCAGTATGTCAATGAATAAAACAAATAAAAGTCCTTTGGAGCTTCAGTTCTTTTGGAGGTGGACAGGAAAGGAGACATATCAGGCATTCCATTTTCTTGACATTTTATAGCACCCATTGGTGACTTTTTTTTTTTTTTTTTGTAAAGGGCCAGACACTGTCTGTTACATAACAGGACCTTGGGGAAGGCTGTGTTTCAATAAAATTTTGTCTTTCTTTATGGTAGCAAGTGGCTGACTGTAGTTTGCTGGCCCCTGTTCTAGCATGTAAAAGACAAACATTAGGTCATAGAAGTTTAAAAAAGTCATGTAACAAAAGATATCATTAAGTCAGTGGACATACAAGAAATTTAAGAACAAAATATTGGCAAACTAGGTGACTATAAAGAGTCAGTATCCCAGTGGAACAATGGGCACGGGACATGAAGAAGTAAGTCACAGAAGAACAAGTATAAATGGCCAGGAAATACCTGAAAAGATGCCGTTCTGACTGGCTGAAATTATACGGGTAGGAAATAGCAAGGCGAGATAAGAAGGCCTTAAATGATCAGTGCAAAAAAATAGAGGAAAACAATAGAATGGGAAAGGCTAGAGATCAAGGAAACATTTCATGCAGAAATGGGCATGATAAAGGACAGAAATGGTAAGGACCTGGCAGAAGTAGAAGAGATTAAGAAGAGGTGGCAAGTATACACTAAAGAACTACAAATAAGGTCTTAGTGCCCCCAGATAACCGCAGTGGTGTGGTTACTCACCTAGAGCCAGACATCCTGGAGTTTGAAAGTGCGCCTTAGGAGACATTACTACAAACAAAGCTAGTGGAGGTGGTAGAATTCCAGGTGAGCTATTTAAAATCCTAAAAGATAATGCTGTTAAAGTGCAGCACTCAGTATACAGATTTGGAAAACTCAGCAGTGGCCACAGGACTGGAAAAGGTCAGTTTTCTTTCCAATCCCAAAGAAGGGCAGTACCAAAGAATGTTCCAACTACTGTACATTTGCGCTCATCTCACAACTAGCAGGGTTATGCTCAAAATCCATCAAGCTGGGCTTCAGCAGTATGTGAACCAGGAACTTCAGATGTACAAGCTGGATTTAGAAAAGGCAGAGGAACCAGAGATCAAATCACTGACTTTCGCTGGATCATGGAGAAAGCAAAGGAGTTCCAGAAAAACATCTGTTTCATTGATTACACTAAAGCCTTTGACTATGTGGATCATAACAAACCTTGGAAAAATCTTAAAGAGATGGAAATGCCAGAACACCTGACTGGTCTCCTGAGAAACTTGCATGTGCGTCAAGAAGCAACATCACTTTGCAAGTTCTGTCTGGTCAAAGCTATGGTTTTTCCAGAAGTCATGTGTGGATGTGAGCCTTGGACCATAAAGAAGGCTGAGCACCAAAGAATTGATGTTTTTGAATTGTGATGCTTGAATAGACTCTTGAGAGTCTCTTAGACAGCTGGGAGATCAAACCAGTCAATCCAAAAGGAAATCAACCCTAAATATTCATTGGGAGGACTGATGCTGAAGCTCCAATACTTTGGTCCCCTGATGCGAAGAGCCAACTCATTGGAAAAGAAAGACCCTGATGCTGGAAAAGATTGAGGGCAGGAGGAGAAGTGGGCAGTAGAAGATGAGATGTTAGATAGCATCACTGATTCAATGGACATGAGTTTGAGCAGACTCTGGGAGATAGTAGAGGACAGAGAAGCCTGGTGTGCTGCAGTCCATGAGGTCACAAAGAGTTGGACACGAGTTAACAACCAAATAACAAAAATCTTACTGAAAGAGAAAAGTACATTGCTGTTGGGAAATGGTATTGATACTGCCTTTTTGGAAAATAATCTGACATTTTAGTAAAATTAGAACATAGACACACAAACTCTCTCTCTCTGTCCCAGAGTGGTTACTCATTGAATTTAGGGGTTGGGAAGTTTGTGATAGTTCATTGTGGCTTTCTCCTTTTTTCTTTTGGTTTTTAAAATTGTCATAAAATATACATAACATGAAAGTGTATCATTCTAACCACTTATAAAGTGTTACAGTGTATTGGTATTAAGTACATTCATAACATGCACCTGTTGCCACCATCCATCCCCAAAACTTTCCTTATGAAATTGAAACTCTTATACCTGTTCAGTTAGTCCCCGTTCCCCCTCCCCCAGCCCTGGGTAACCACTGTTCTCTTTATGTGTCTCTGATTTTGATTGTTCTAAGTAACTCATATAAGTGAAATCTTTTCGTGGTGGGCTTATTTCACTTAGCATAATGCCCTCAGGGTTCATCCATGTTGTAGAATATGTCATATCTTTGTCCTTTAAGGCTGAATAATATTCCATTGTATCTCTAGACTTTTCTGTTTTTATTTTGGTGTCCATGCAGCATGCAAGATCCCAGTCCCCCTGCCAAGGATGGCACTCTGCTCCCCTGCAGTGTAAACATAGAGTCTTAACCACTAGACCACCAGGAAAGTCCCTAAACCACATTTCAAAAAATCAGTCCATCTATCAATGGACAGTAGATTTGCTTCCACATTTTAGCTATTGTGAACTATCCTGTTGTTAACAGGTGCACCCAATATCTCTTTGAGACCCTGCTTTCAATTCTTTAGGGTATAAACCCAGATGTGAAAGTGCTAAACATACAGTTCATTTCTAATTTGTGAGGACCCACCTTTGCATGGTGGTTGTTCCATTTTACATTCTCACCAGTAGTGTACAAAGGGCTTTAAGTTTTCTACATTCTTGCTAACACTTTTTCCCCCTGTTGTAGCCATCCTGGTGGATGAGAAGTGATACCGCATTGCAGTTTTGATTTTTCTCCCCTACTGATAAGTGATATTGAGGATTTTGTTATGTGTTTATCGGCCATTTGTATCTTTGGAGAAATATCGATTCAAGTCCTCTGCCCGTTCTTTTTAAAAATCAGTATTTATTATTTCTCTTTGTCTGTGCTGGGTCTTTGTTGCCACGTGGGCATTGCCCTAGTTGCAGCGCACATGCTTTTTGTGGCAGGGGCTTCTTTTCTTGCTGAGCACGGGCTGTAGGGCCTGTGGGCTTCAGTATTGTAGCACTTGGGATCAGTAGTTGGCAGCTCCCCGGCTCGGAAGTACAGGCTCAGTAGTTGCGCTTCATGGACTCAGTTGCTCCAAGGCATGTGGGATCTTCATGGACCAGGGATCTAACCCCTGTCTCTTGCATTGGCAGGCATATTCTTTACCACTCACCCACCAGGAAAGCCCTGCCCATCTTTTAATTTTATTGTTGATTTTTTGTTGTTGAGTTTTATGAATTCTCTATGTATTGTGGATATTAATCCTGTAGTGAATGTATGATTTACAAATATTCCATTTTGTAAGTTGCCTATTTACTCTGTTGATGTCTTTTGATGTGCAAAATTTTTAAACTTTTGAGGAAGTCTGCTTTTGCTGCCTGTGATATCCAGGAAATCACTGCCAAGTTCAAATTCATGAATATTTTGCCCCATGTTCTCTTCTAAGAGTTTTATAGTTTTAGGTCTCTCATTTAGATTTTTGATCCACTTTGAATGAACTTTTGTGTATGTGATGTTACGCACTGGGTCCGTTCTGCCCAGCCTGTGACCTGCCTGTTCAGTGTGGCCTCATAGACGCATCGGTGAAGGTCTAACTTCTCTCGTTTCGTTTCGTTTTTTTTTTCAACGTGACTATCCAGTTTCCCCATCACTAGTTGTTGGAAAGACTGTTCTTGTCAAGGTCATTTGACCATGTGTGCAAACATTTATTTCTGGGCACTCTGTTCCATTGGCATACATGTTTTGGTTACTGTAGCATCGTAGTAAGTTTTGTATTGAAGACGTGAGAGTGCTCTGCTTTTGTTCCTTTTCAAGATTGCTCTGGCTATTTGGGTCCCTTTGAGAATCCATGTAAATTTTATGATGTTTCTGCAAAAGACATCTGAGGTTTCGATAGCGATTACATTAAATGTATGGTAGTATTGACATCTTCACAATATTAAGTCCTTTAATTAGTAAACATGGGATGTGTTTCCATTTATTTATGCCTTACCTTCATTCACAATGTTCTGTAGTTTTTACTGGATCAATACAAATCTTACACCTCCTTGATTAATTCCTAAGTATTTCTGTCTTGATGCTCAGGTAAGTGGAATCATTTTTGTATTAAAAAAATGTTTTCATGTACATAGAAATGCAGCTGAGTTTTATGTGTTGAGTTTGTATCCTGTGACTTTTCTGAATTCGTTTGTTAATTCTAACAGTTTTTTATTATTACCTTTAGGGTTTTCTACATATGAGAGGATATAATCTGTGAACAGAGATAATTTTACTACTTCTTTCTGATTGGGTGGCATTTGTTTCTATTTCCTGTCTCATTGCTCTGTGTAAAATGTCCAGTATGTGTTGAATAGCAGAGTGGGCATCCTTGCCTTGTTCCTGATCTTAGAGCAAACTCTTTCGTTCTGCTAGTACTGCCGGGGTTTTAGCCCATATTGGAAAACAATAGCAAGGCCTTATGAACAAGAAAGTGAAGTGTGACATGGTTATAAGTAGCAAAAAATGGAAACCAAAATGAACAAAAAGTCCATCTGTAGCAGAGTGAATGAACAGAACATGTTATATCATGGTCTGTTAGGTGGCCTTTCAAAGAATGAGTTGGAGCTCTACCTGTCGACGTGGAGGAATTTGTATAAGATCGGGAGGAAAGCAGTGTGTGGAGAAGTATGGGTGATGTTCATCAGCTAAGTAAAAGCCAACCGTCATATGCTTTTGTGTAATCTGCATTCATATTTGTATCAACCACATATATGACTTTATGTGCATTAAGAAAAGCAAGAAAGGGTGAAGTATTACTGAGGTAGAAGATGAACAAGGAGGAAAAAAGACTGCATTTATGAAACACCTAGAATGAATAGTATGATTGCCTTTTGAGTTTATATAAACTGTTTTCGTATGTATGCATGTACGTACACAGTCATTTACAGCATTTTGTAAAAAGTATAAACAAACACCATTGCTCAGGCATTGTAATCCTAATGATTTATCAAAGGGCTTCCTTGCACCTGAACTTGATGTCCTCAGGTACACGTGCCTTAAGTTACGTTTCTGGTTACTTGTCCCATTTGCCCTGGTGACTGAAAAGTTGAACTCTTTGTTTTATGGCACAAAACTGAAAAGCCTCAGAAGTGATGATTCTCTAGGTCATACCTCTAGTAACTGAGTTGAATCCAGATCTGTCCTGTGCTATCCTGGCCCCGTTCACGCTGTGTCTGCTTCTTGACTCCTTGGGCATCTTGATTATTGGATATGGAACCTGATCTGGTGGGGTTCCCCGGTGGCCCAGAGGTACAGAATCTGCCTGCCAGTTCAGGAGACAGGGGCTCCACCTCTGGGTCGGGAAAGATCCTCCAGCGAAGGTAATGGCAAGCTGCTCAGGTATTCTTGCCTGGGAAATCGCATGGACAGAAGAGCCTGGTGGACTACGGTCCATGGGGGTCACAGAAGAGTCAGACAGAACTTACAGGGTGAACAGCAGCAGCAGCCTGACCGGTACAGGGTGCAGTCTCCTTGGGCAGCAGTGGAAGGGAGCGGTGCAGAGCAGAGAGCTGTAAGAAAGCAGTTTTTTATTTCCGTTGTCTCTCAAAAGATTTACTAGGAATGAAATCCTACCTGGCTCGCCAGTCTGGGGCTGAGAAGCCGAGACTGGCTATAGCTTCTATCAATCCTTCATTCATTCCCAGGGCTGGACTAAGCCATGTAGACTTTCATGCATTTTATCTAGTCTTCCTTGTCCACTGTCTGCTGCAAAACACAGGAGCTCACCATGACGTGTGTACAGTCTTTGGAGGCTTAACCTGTGTTGTGTGGAACATTTGTTTGGTAAGTTGATGTGCAAGAAGGTGGTGCGGTGTATCTCCGGGTGACCGTGTTTCTCTCTCTGCGGTCACTCAGGGCTGTCGGGTCTGATAACATGGCAGGTGATGTGTGCTGGGGCGGCAGAGCTGGCTGGCTGTTGTTGGAGGTCTTGTATGCTGCTGGATGAGTAAGACCTTTCTAAAGGCAGGAATATGGTAGAAGGCATGGGTGTGCTTAGATGATCATTTTAATACATAAACCGCATCGTTTTATTCTAGTTTATCAAATGACTTCTGTGCTGTGGTAGGCTTTTTAAAAACCACTTACTCTTATTTATGTGGAGAAGGACATGGCAACCCACACCAGCATTCTTGCCTGGAAAATCCCATGGACAGAGGAATGTTACGGGCTAGGGCCCATGAGGTCACAAAGAGGTGGACACAATTGAGCACGCACACACACACCCTGTTTGTATAGAGTAATGCATTATATATTCAAATGTGATGAAACCTTTTTAAAAAAGTGTTGCCTCCCTAGAGGTTTAATAATTTACCTATGTCTTACTCCATGACACCACCCCCACCCCGACCCTAGTTTGGAAAGAGTCCTATGTTTGTTGTTTTTCAGTAAGTGCCCTCGAGATGTTCAGGTCCATAGACCACACGTGGAGGTATAATTCTCTAAAACATCGCTTAAGTTAATGTCTTTATATTTTTTTATGAACGTTCTGAAAAGAAGAGTGATGAGTTCAATGATGTGGTCTCAGACTGTGACCCAGAGTTTTAAATTAGAGAGACAAAAGTGACTTTACAGTCACGGAACTGAACTTGTTAATTACTGCACTATGGGTGCTAAACCCCAGCTTTTTCAATAACGCTTCCAGTGGTCTTTTTAGTACAGTAATGAAAACTATCTCAATATTCATTTAAATAATTTTTGTTCACAAAAGTACCATTTTCTTGTTTCAGAAGTGTGGAATAAACTATTAGTGTATGACCCTGCTGTTTTGGCCACTTTGATAGGCAAAAATGGAACTACTTTTTTTTTTTCCCCTTTGGAACTTGTGATGAGTGGCAGCAGTTCTTTTTTGCCATTTCTTTTTTTATGCCGTGGCAGATTGGGTTTAACGTGCTCCATCTGTACCAGAGGCCGCTTGTGCTCTGGCACAGTGTTTCACTTACTGGATGTTGGTCTTTACTACACTCTACTCACGGGTCACGTTGGGCCGTTTGAATTTTCTTCTGTGGATAGAAAGACCATGTTTTAATATTGTTCAGTTCAGATCAGTCGTGTCCAACTCTTTGCAACCCCATGAATCGCAGCATGCCAGGCCTCCCTGTCCATCATCAACTCCCGGCGTTCACTCAGATTCACGTCCATCGAGTCAGTGATGCCATCCAGCCATCTCATCCTGTCGTCCCCTTTTCCTCCTGCCCCCAATCCCTCCCACCATCAGAGTCTTTTCCAGTGAGTCAACTCTTTGCATGAGGTGGCCAAAGTACTGGAGTTTCAGCTTTAGCATCATTCCTTCCAAAGAAATCCCAGGGCTGATCTCCTTCAGAATGGACTGGTTGGATGTCCTTGCAGTCCAAGGGACTCTCAAGAGTCTTCTCCAACACCACAGTTCAAAAGCATCAATTCTTCGGCACTCAGCCTTCTTCACAGTCCAACTCTCACATCCATACGTGACCACAGGAAAAACCATAGCCTTGACTAGACAGACCTCAGTCGGCAAAGTAATGTCTCTGCTTTTGAATATGTTATCTAGGTTGGTCATAACTTTTCTTCCAAGGAGTAAGCATCTTTTAATTTCATGGCTGCAGTCACCATCTGCAGTGATTTTGGACCCCCTGCCAAAATAAAGTCTGACTCTGTTTCCACTGTTTCCCCATCTATTTCCCATTAAGTGATGGGACCAGATGCCATGATCTTTGTTTTCTGAATGCTGAGCTTTAAGCCAACTTTTTCACTCTCCTCTTTCACTTTCATCAAGAGGCTTAATTCCTCTTCACTTTCTGCCATAAGGGTGGTATCATCTGCACATCTGAGGTTATTGATATTTCTCCCGGCTCTCTTGATTCCAGCTTGTGTTTCTTCCAGCCCAGCGTTTCTCATGATGTACTCTGCATAGAAGTTAAATAAGCAGGGTGACAATATACAGCCTTGACGTACTCCTTTTCCTATTTGGAACCAGTCTGTTGTTCCGTGTCCAGTTCCAGTTCCAGTCTGTGTTCTAACTGTTGCTTCCTGACGTGCATACAGATTTCTCAAGAAGGAGGTCAGGTGGTCTGGTATTCCCATCTCTTTCAGAATTTTCCATAGTTTATTCTGATCCACACAGTCAGAGGCTTTGGCATAATCAATAAAGCAGAAATAGATTTTTTTCTGGAACTCTCTTGCTGTTTTGATGATCCAGCAGATGTTGGCAATTTGATCTCTGGTTCCTCTGCCTTTTCTAAAACCAGCTTGAACATCAGGAAGTTCACGGTTCACGTATTGCTGAAGCCTGGCTTGGATAATTTTGAGCATTACTTTACTAGCATGTAAGATGAGTGTAATTGTGCAGTAGTTTGAGCATTCTTTGGCATTGCCTTTCTTTGGGATTGGAATGAAAACAGACCTTTTCCAGTCCTGCGGCCACTGCTGAGTTTTCCAAATTTGCTGGCATATTGAGTGCAGCACTTTCACAGCATCATCTTTCAGGATTTGAAATAGCTCAACTGGAATTGAATCAAGGCAGATTGAAAGTGGTCAAACAGGAGATGGCAAGAGTGAACGTTGACATGCTAGGAATCAGCGAACTAAAATGACTGGCATGGGTGAATTTAACTCAGATGACCATTATATCTACTACTGAGGGCAGGAATCCCTCAGAAGAAATGGAGTAGCCATCATGGTCAACAAGAGTCCGAAATGCAGTACTTGGGTGCAGTCTCAAAAACGACAGAATGATCTCTGTTTGTTTCCAAGGCAAACCATTCAATATCACAGTCATCCAAGTCTATGCCCCAACCAGTAATGCTGAAGAAGCTGAAGTTGAACGGTTCTATGAAGACCTACAAGACCTTTTAGAACTAACACCCAAAAAAGATGTCCTTTTCATTATAGGCAACTGGAATGCAAAAGTAGGAAGTCAGGAAACACCTGGAGTAACAGGCAAATTTGGCCTTGGAATGCGGAATGAAGCAGGGCAAAGACTAACAGAGTTTTGCCAAGAAAATGCACCGGTCATAGCAAACACCCTCTTCCAACAACACAAGAGAAGACTTTACACATGGACATCACCAGATGGTCAACACCGAAATTAGATTGATTATATTCTTTGCAGCCAAAGATGGAGAAGCTCTCTACAGTCAACAAAAACCAGACCAGGAGCTGACTGTGGCTCAGATCATGAACTCCATATTACCAAATTCAGACTTAAATTGAAGAAAGTAGGGAAAAGCGCTAGACCATTCAGGTATGACCTGAATCAAATCCCTTATGATTAATTATACAGTGAAAGTGAGAAAAAGATTTAAGGGCCTAGATCTGATAGCTAGAGTGCCTGATGAATAAGGTTTGTGACATTGTACAGGAGACAGGGATCAAGACCATCCCCAAGGAAAAGAAATGCAAAAAAGCAAAATGGCTGTCTGGGGAGGCCTTACAAATAGCTGTTGAAAGAAGAGAGGTGAAAAGCAAAGGAGAAAAGGAAAGATATAAGAATCTCAATGCAGAGTTCCAAAGAATAACAAGAAGAGATAAGAAAGCCTTCTACAGCGATCAATGCAAAGAAATAGAGGACAAGAACAGAATGGGAAAGACTAGAGATCTCTTCAAGAAAATTAGAGATACCAAGGGAACATATCATGCAAAGATGGGCTCGATAAAGGACAGAAATGGTATGGACCTAACAGAAGCAGAAGATATTAAGAAGAGCTGGCAAGAATACATGGAAGAATTGTACAAAAAAGATCTTCATGACCCAGATAACCATGATGGTGTGATCACTCACCTAGAGCCTGACATCCTGGAATGTGAAGAGAAGTGGGCCTTAGAAAGCATCACTATGAACAAAGCTAGTGGAGGTGATGGAATTCCAGTTGAGCTATTTGATATTGTTAGCTTTTATTATTTAAATCAAGTGTGTGCTGTTAAATTGGAATCCGCTGTTTTCCAGAAAATGAGCCAGTTATGCCAGAATCATTGTTGATTAATCTTTTTTCTGTTATTTGAAATGCTGTTAGGTTCATGCATGTCTCTTCCATTATTCTAGGGTCTGTTCCTGGGCCAGCACTGCAGTGATTGAATTGTAAGTTTATATGGGAAGTCTTAACATTGTAGGATATTTACCTGTTACTATTCTTTGCATAGGATACTCATATTTTCATGTGTGAATTTTCTTAGTAGAAATTATAAATAATGTGTTTAAGAATTACCAGGAAATGATTCTGTTGCAGGAATGTGGACCCATTCCAGGGCCTGAAACTGGGCTCTTATCTAACACTCGGAAAAGTATTGTCTGAGAAGACATATATGCTAACAAAGCAAGAGATTTTATTTGGAAAGGGCACCCAGGTGGAGAGCAGTAGGGTAAGGGAACCCAGGAGAACTGCTCTGCCGCGTGGCTCGCAATCTTGGGTTTTATGGTGATGGGATTAGTTTCTAGGTGGTCTTTGGCCAGTCATTCTAATTCAGAGTCTTTCCTGATGGCACACGCATCGTTCAGCCAAGATGGATGCTAGCGAGAGGGATTCTGGGAAGTGGACGTGGTGTTTCCTTTTGACCTTTCCTGAACTCTTCCGGTTGGTGGTGGCTTATTAGTTCCGTATTCCTTATCAGGATCTCCTGTCATAAAACAACTCATGCACATGGTTACTATGGTGCCTGGCCAGGGTGGGCGGTTTCAATCAGTGTGCTTCCCCTAACAATTCCATAGAACCATTCAAATTTTGGCTTAATGATGGAATAAGTAATAATTGGGAGAATTTGCTGGTGTTTTGTTCAGGTGGATTTTTATTTTTTAACTTGGGACAAAACCCTTTTCTTACTTTAAAGCACCTTTTCTCTGTTCTTTATTTGGGCCCATTTAGTTGTGACCCAGTCTGGCTTTGACATATTCCTTTGTCTGCATCTCTAAGCTCCTCTTTTTGAGCTTGTTTTCTTAAAAAACGAAACCTTTGACCCAAGCATTCTAGACATCCTTATATTTGCAATACATAAAAACAAGAAAGTGGGTCGATAGCTGTACATCAGGTTAGAGTGGTGTGCTTTTAGGTTAGTTCCACATACTGAATTTTACCACCTGGTAGTATTCCACAGGTGATTTCCCTGTTAAAATTTTTCTTAACTGTAACTTGTTAGTAATTGTAATATATTTTAAACGATTTTATTATTTTTGAAATTAATCTTGAAAGAAAGAAAGAAAGGAAAGGTAGGGTCCCTTTACGCAGTAAGAATCCTATGAGAGCCTGAAAGGATGGATGATGGAAAGGTGCCCACAGGGAGGGGGAGAAGGTCAGGATCACTCCCGGGTGTTAACTCCTCTACCATTTTCCTGGTATATGGAAAGGTACTCAGCATCACTAATCATCAGGGAAGTGCAAATCAAAATCACAGTTAGATGTCATCTCACACCTGTCAGAATGGCTGTTAGCAAAAAGACAAATGATAGCTAGTGCTATCCCTGGCGAGAATATGGGGAAAAGAGAATCCCTGTGCACTGTTGGTGGGAATGTAAGCTAGTACGGACACTATGGAAAAGAGTATGGCGGTTCCTCAAGAAATTCAAAACACAGTTACCTCACAGTCCAGAGGACGTCAGCGTCTGGAGGAGACGCCTGTTCTCCTGCATTCATTGCAGCCTTATGGAAACAACCTGAGGGCCTGTCACTGAAGCTGATGGGGAAGGTGTGGTCTGGTATGTGCATTCAGGTAAATATTATTCAGCCTTTAAAGAGAAGGAAATCCTGCCATTTGCAGCAACATGGGTGAACCCAGAGGGCATTATGCTGAGTGAAATAAGCCAGACACAGAAGGAGAAATGCTGCGTCATCTCACTGATGAGTGGGTTTGAATGGAACTCCTAGAGACGGAGCAGCAGACGAAGACGGGCTGCTGGAAGTGGGGGACATGGAGAGAGGCTGGCGGAAGGGCCTAAGCTTCCAGTTACAAGAGGAGAGATCGGAGGGTGCTGACTGTAGTTGGCAACAGTATTGTATGAGGTTTTCTGGAAAGTAGGATTTAAATTTCTCCCCACCCCCAAGAGGGCTGTAAATACGTGGGGTGACAGATGTGTTAATGAGCGGATAGTGGTTATCCTTTCATTGTGTCTGTGTATCAAATTCTACTTTTTAAATATCTTACATTTTTGTCAGTTATATCTCTGAAGCTGAAAAAGATGGTGTTTAATTGAAAAAAGTGGTATATTACCTCAATTTCTTAACATTGAAACAGTGCAGAAGCCTGTGCAATGAAAAGATCTCATTAACTGCTGGTCATACGTATGTTTCCAAAAGTTCTGTCTGTGTACCTCATCATCCCCTTGTGTACCTCACCATCGCTTGTGTGTACACGTCCCTCTTCCTCGTAAGTTGCTGTGTCAGGTTGATTTCTCCAACCTCTGATCTGATGTCACCCATTGTGAAAGACGTCACCGTGTGCTGAGGTTTCGCCTACGCCCAGACCCCTTTATCTTCGCAGTCGCCTGCTCGTTTTCTGCCTTCCACATTTCCTGCCTTCCAGCCTTTGTGTCAGTTTGACTCTGAGCCTGGATCTGGAATATCTGCCCTTCTTTTCCTCCCTTGACCTGCTGCTGCTCTAGGCCAGCCACCAGCATCCCATGTCTGGATCATCGTTCACTTCTAACCGGTCTCTAGTGCACATGCCACCAGCAGCTGGAGTAATAAACAAATCCAGACTGTCAGTTTGCTGCCCAAGAGCTTCCTGTTCATTGTCACAGAAGACACACTCTTCGTGTCTCAGCTTATGAGGCCCACTTCATCCTGCACTTCAGGTCTACTCCTGCCTTGCAGCTCCTTAGAGCTTTTTAGCCGTGGCTTCATTTGCCTGGAAAGCCCTCGCTTCTGTCTTCTGTGTGGCTGGCTGCTTTACATCCTTTTGGTCTCAGGTCAGGCGTCTTCTCAACTTGACCTCTGGTTCCAGTTGCCCTCCTTCTACTCAGATATTTCCAGTAAATGCTGAGTTAGGGACATGGCAGTGCAGGAGGTTGAGGTAGTGGATGTGGAGAGGGTGGCACAGTATCTACCACGTAGCCGGGGCTCAGCGTGAGCTAGCCGACATTGCCGTCACTTGTGAAGCACTAATGCCAGAGAAGCTGAAGTTGAATGGTTCTTTGAAGACATACAAGACCTTCTAGAACTAACACCAAAAAAAAAAAAAGTCCCTTTCATAAGGGACTGGAATGCAAATACCTGGAATAACAGGAGTTTGGCCTTGGAGTACAAAAGGAAGCAGAGCAAAGGCTTAACAGTTTTACCAAGAAAATGCACTGGTCAGAGCAAACACCGTCTTCCAACAAAACAAGAGAGGACTCTACATGTGGATATCACCAGGTGGTCAATACTGAAATCAGACTGATACATTCTTCACAGCCGAAGATGGAGAAGCTCTATACAGTCAGCAAAAACAAAACCGGGAGCTGACTGTGGCTCAGATCATGAACTCCTTATTGCAAACTTCAGGCTTAAATTGAAGAGAGTAGAGAAAACCTCTAGGCCACTCAGGTATGAACTATGGACAGAGGTTCGTAACATTGTACAGGAGGAGGTGATCAAAACCGTTCCCAAGAAAAATGCAAGAGGGCAAAATGATTGTCTGAGGTGTCCTTACAGATAGGTGAGAAAAGAAGTGGAAGCAAAGGAGAAGAGGATAGATACACCCATCTGAATGCAGACTTCCAGAGAACAGCAAGGAGAGATAAGAAAGCCTTCCTAAGTGAACAGTGCAAAGAAATAGAGGAAAATAATAGAATGGCAAAGACTAGAGATCTCTTCAAGAAAATTAGGGATACTAGGGGAACATTATATGCAAAGATGGGCACAATAAAGGATAGAAATGGTATGGACCTAACAGAAGCAGAAGATATCAAGAAGAGGTGGCATGAATACACAGAGAGCTATACAAAAAAGATCTTCATGACCCAAATAACCATGATGGTGTGATCACTCACCTAAAGCCAGACATCCTGGAATGCGAAGTCAAGTGGGCCTTAGAAAGCATCACTATGAACAAAGCTAGTGGAGGTGATGGAATTCCAGCTGAGCTATTTCAAATCCTAAAAGATGATGCTGTGAAAGTGCTGCACTCAATATGCCAGCTTTTGTTCGGTCTTCTTACTATTCGGTGAGTGAGAAGGTCAGTATTATAGCTTGGATGTTGTTGGTGGATTTCAGAGACAAACTTAGTACTAGTGGCTTTTAGTAACTGCAACTTAGAAGAGTGTAAAACAGCCAGCTTCTGACATGTCCCAGTGACCCTTGTCCCCTCCCAATCTGAATCAGGCTGACACACAGGGCCTGTGGAATCCAGCGGGAGGGGCGGTGTGCCTTCTGAGGCTGGGGCAGAACGGCTCTTGTGTTACACAGCACGAGGACACTGCGGCAGTTGTGTGGAGACCCCTGTAGGGGGACCAACTGTCACGCAGTGCCTGCCATGGATGTGAGCCCTGGGAGCATGGATGGTCCTTAGCTGATGGAACCCCGGCCACCATCTGGTGACTGCACACGAGAGCCCTGAGGCCAGGCAGCTCCAAGCTCCCCACCCACTGAGGGCGGGGTGAGAAAGAACATAGTGGTGGTGGCTTGAAGCCGCTATGCTTTGTGGGACTGTGGTTCGCAACAGCAGGGTGACTGGTCCAGAGTGATGTGCAATGAGCCTCATAGCTCACATCCATGTTGCAGGCCAGAGCGCAGGTGCAGGCGTCAGGATGGACGGTCCAGCTGAAAAGTGGATCCCACTGCCAAGCAGGAGGCAGCTGGTCTGTTTGTGCCAGAGAAGGCCTCCAGGCTTGCTGACGCACATCCCCGTGGGAAACAGCTTTACCCTTTGCTCAGGAGCCTGTCACCTGTGACACCTGTCAGTTTACACTTGTAACCTGGAGTCTCACTTTGGACCTTGAGAGGGGGCCTGATTTAAGGGGCTCAATTTTCTTGCCCTTCTTACTTAAGTGTGAAGCTTCTAGTTTCTGCGTCTGGATGGAGACACTTAGATGTTGTGGCGTCTCTGTCATTTGCCAGCTATTCTTAGGGTCTGAGTCTGTGCCTCATAGGGTTTCCCTGGTGGCTCAGCTGGTAAAGAACCTGCCTGCAGTACAGGAGACCCCGGTTCAATCTCTGGGTTGGGAAGATCCCCTGGAGAAAGGATAGGCTACCCGCTCCAGTATTCTTGGGCTTCCGTTGTGGCTCAGCTGGTAAAGAATCCGTCTGCAGTGTGGAAGACCTGGATTCGATCCCTGGGTTGGGAAGATCCCCTGGAGAAGGGAAAAGCTATCCACTCCAGTATTTTGGCATGGAGAATTCCATGGACTGTTCGGTCTGTAGGGTTGCAAAGAGTCGGACACAGCTGGGCGACTTTCACATTCTGTGCCTCATACTGGAGCGGCATCCTGTGTTTCACATCCTGTGTTTCTTTCTGAGTGGAGAACTCTCACATTTGCACCAGTACTTTTCCTGCCTAGGACATGGCCCCTTGGGGTGTCTTCAGTGTTACTGGTCTCCCATCTCCACCCAGACTTGCAGGTGATAGCTTCAGGTTTGGATTAGTTTTCCCTTTCCTTTGCTGTGTCCTGGAGACCTGTTTGGGGACAGCAGCCCTCCTCCCAGTTGTGGGTGCCCCCTCATTCCCAGCATCAAGGAAACAAGGTCTCTCCTGCAGGCATGTAACAAGCTGTCGTTTATCAGCAGAGCAGAAAGTTGAGTTTGTACAGAAGTTTCAATTAATTGCATGGGAGGAGCATGTCTCTCCTCCTATGTTGGTTCAGATTATTCTTTTCCTTCAAAGCAACTTGTTTTGCTGTACAGCTTACTTAGTTTTGCCTCTCACCAATGTCAGTAAGTTGTCCAGCAAAGTAAGTCTTTCTTAATAATCTGTCAGCTCCTGAGATGTAATTTTTCAAGGCCCTTATCCAGCGTTCATAGCTGATGGTGCCTCAGGCGTAGAAAGAAACACAGCACACCCCTGTCTACCACACGTGCGCCGTGTGGCCTGGGTCTGGGTGAAAGCAGCAGCAGAAGGGAGTGGCCTGCGGGCCTGCCTCTGGACCAGAAAGCCCGTCTTCCCCAGGGTAGCGGGCATGCGTGAAGGAAGGACCTTCTTTCTAACTGAAGAGACTAAATAAAACTGTTGTAAAGATGGGGACAGACTTCTGAGTTTTGAAAAGTACTGCTGGTTAGTTCGCCATGAGCTCTCCATTTAATGCAGAGAATATTGAAAGGGTCAGTTGAGGTCGTTTGCACCGCACTGACCCTGGAAGGGCTCCTGGAGCCTGTGAGCTTAATTTAACCTGAGACCAACCCCTGTGCCTGCTTTATAAGTGAATTCCTCCAGATTAAATTTTTGGAAAAGAGTTTTCACAGATGACTTCAGACCACACTTCCAAGTGGTCATTAAATGTTTCAGATGCTTTTATTTTCATTATACGCTTCTCCATATTTGTATTTTAAATTATTGTCCTTCAGGATCGCTAGAGTTTAGGGCTTCTCTCTTTTTTTAAAATAGTCTTCAGTCTAGAATCTTGGCTTGTGGGTCCTTGCTGCTGCTGCTGCTTCTGCTAAGTCACTTCAGTCATGTCCAACTCTGTGTGACCCCATAGATGGCAGCCCACCAGGCTCCGCCGTCCCTGGGATTCTCCAGGCAAGAACACTGGAGTGGGTTGCCATTTCCTTCTCCAATGCATGAAAGTGAAAAGTGGAAGTGAAGTCGCTTAGTTGTGTCCAACTCCTAGCGACCCCATGGACCGCAGCCTACGAGGCTCCTCTGTCCATGGGATTTTCCAGGCAAGAGTACTGGAGTGGGGTGCCATTGCCTTCTCCGTGTGGGTCCTTACCAGTTTTCAAACACAAGTGCTAAATACTACTCATGGGCGTTTAGAGAAACAGGCACATGTAAAAACCAGGAAGCTTCTCAAGGGGTTTACATAATAACAGTGGAAGGAAGAAAAGAATTGAGCATATAATAAATAAGTGATCAGTTCACTAGAAGAATAAAGCCCAGTAGGTGGACTGGACAATGGTGGGGCAACCCTGCAGGTGCAGAACGGGGGGATCCTGCCACCCAGCCTGTGGCAGGAGCCCTGTGGGTCCCCCAGGAGCAGGAGCAGGCAGGAGGCTGGCTGATGGGGACTGGGGTCAGAGGGCTGAGGGTCTGCAGGGGGCTGCCTGCAGGGTCCCCTTGGAGCTTTGTTCTGACTTGAGCCTGTCATGTCCCTGGGCAAGGTCCAGTTAGGAGGCCCTGAGGGGTTGATGCTGAGAGAGCAGCTGGAAGAGGACCCAACAGTTTCTGAATTGGATTTGCAGGAGAGCCGCTGGGCCCCTTGCTGCATAGGCTGTAAAATGAGAGAAGGGTCAGAGGTGACTGAAAGGCTTTCTGCCAGAGGTATGGGATGGGGCAGCTCCTTGTGCTGGGCTTGCTCTCCTGCTGGGCCCTCTGGGGGTTGGGTCCTTCTGTTGGTCCCCAGTTTTGGGATTCTGAGGAGGGAGTGGAGTATGAATGGCAGGAGGCCTGCAGGAGAGTTGGAGGAGCTGGAGGGGAAGCCTGCAGAGGCGGAAGAGGAGGGAGTTGAGGCCTGGAGAAGGAGGGAGGTCAGGGCAGAAGAGCACATGGACAAATTTACCTGCTCCTCCTGCCTGGGCCTTAGAGCTGGCTCAGGTGCAGATTGGTCAGAAAGAGGCTGAGTGTACATCACTGGTGCTAGCTACGATATTTTGCACAGATTCTTTTCAACCACCCCTGAGGTTCAGTCAGTCATTTAGTGCAGTTTCACTGTTCGAGAGCTACTGGTTTCTCAGTTAGTTGGAGGCAGATAATTAACCAGGAGTCTTGTTGCTTAAGGCCAGCTGATGAAGTTCTTGACTAGGGAGAGAGTTTTCAGGGCGACCACATGCCTGGGGTGTTTTTACTCCAATTTGTGCATTGTCTAAGTGGCCTGGCCAGAGGGTGCTGTGCATCCCTGAAGAGGTGAGTCTGCTCTGGGGGCGTCTACACCTCTTCCCTCGCCCCTCCCCGCTGCCCCCCCCCCATTAGTAATTTTGGCAGCTGTCAACATTTATCCTATACTCAGGACACTATCAGGAGTAAAGTCTCACGTGGATGTATGATGTTTAATGTCGAGTTGTGTCCTGGCCTGGCGGTCCCAGACGCTTGCACAGACACGTGTACAACAGGAGGCAGCAAGAGTGGCCAGGCACGTGGATGTGGGGGCCTTGTTTGTCATCTCCTTGCCCGTGGTCCACCTTCTTTCCTGTCTGCCTGTGTCATGCCTCCATTCTGCAGGTTGTTTGAATCAAAATCCTGAATCAAGCCCAGAGTCACCTACCTAATTGTTAAGAACCTCAGGCATATTTTTCTTGTTAAAACCTTCCAACTGCCTCCTCCTGTGAAGTTTACATTTCCCACTGCCGACAATGGTAAATTTTGACTGGAAAATATTGGCTTGTTTTTCTAATCAGTTTGATAAAGAGTCCAGTTTTTATGTGGAGGATGAGGGGACACAGGAGGGAAAACGAGGAGGAGAGACCTGGAGAAGAAAAGGCTGCATCTGAAGTGACCTGGAGGATTTGCGTTAGTAACTGGTTGGGAGGGGATCTGGTGGTGTAGAGGGTGGGCAGTGACTCTGGTCTGTTTGGATGTTGAATAAGCCATGTTTCAGAAGAAATGGGGTCATTGTTCAGTATCATTCTCCATACTGTTTCCCCTTTCCGGCGTAAATGGTCTCTGCCTTTTTGGTGAAGTGGAAAGAGTGGGAATTAAGATCTCTGACCTAGTTCCTTCTGTAGTAGCGTTAACATGAAGACTTTGCACAGGTGCTTAAATTTACGCTACATGCCATCTTCGCAACGTGGTGATTCAGGCAAACTTGGGACTGTTGATGTGTCATAGTGTATTTAAACTTCTCAAAACAGAGATAAAATAGTCAAATTTCTGTTTGGAAATTTTACTTTGGGGATTTTACATAAACCTTTGAATTAAAAAAAAATTAATTGGAGGATAATTGCTTTACAATGTTGTGTTGGTTTCTGCCACACAACAGATAACATTTGGATTTTTAAGTTTAGAAATAATTGCTTTTCCCCCATCCTTATTCCCATAAATTTCTTCATCACTAGAACCACTTTTGAAGATCTCAAGGGCAGATGTCTAGAATACTTCAACCTCACTTCTATCTTTTTGAATTTTAATACTAATTTCTGAAAATTTTGTTCCAAGTCCCTTTTCGCTTAGTCCTAAGATAGTTTGGCCTTTAGTTGCTCCATGGGTGCATAGTCATGGTCATTACAACATAAGCCCTTGTATGTTTCTATTTAACGTGACTTTCAACACTTGTTATCAACCCAGGGAACCTCCTTGTAAAATGATTCAATCGGTGGTCTTTGCAGGCAGCCAGAACTAGCATTGATTGAGGTTGTCTCAAGCTGTTGTCTCTTCCTTAATTTCTTACCCCAAAATAAAACAGTTGTGTGAGTGTCCTGTAATAGAAGGAACTTGATCAGTATTAATGTTCTACATAACTTGTTTTTTAGAAAATAACTTATTTATGACTGCACTGGGTCTTCGCTACTGTGTGCGGGCTCGCTCCAGGCACGGGGAGCAGCAGCTGCCCTGGCTGGCTGCTTGGGCTTCTCGTTGCACGTGCTGCTCTGGTTGTGCAGCAGGGCTCAGTAGTTACGGTGCACGGGCTTAGTTGTTCTGAGGGATGTGGGGTCCTCCTGGACCAGGGATCGAACCCTTGTCTCCTGCATTGGCGGCAGATTCTTTATACCACTGAGCTACCAGGAAAGCCTCATGACTGTTTTGTGAGAATTTTGCTGAGGAGCCTTTCTTAGCCCAGCAGAGCCACACCCGACACGCTTCTCAGGTGTCCCTGCACGGAAGGTGCTGCGGGGCCTGGCGCTGGCTCTGCCTCGAGTGCTTTCAGGCGACCAGCCGGGCGCTCAGTGTGCAGATGCAAACCCTGACAGGGCCAGTGGCCCCAGGGTCTCAGAATGGCCATTTGTTTATTGTTTTAAATTTATTTTTAATTGAAGTCTAGATGAATTATCAGTTCAGTTCAGTCGCTCAGTCGTGTCCGACTCTTCGCGACCCCATGAATTGCAGCACGCCAGGCCTCCCTGTCCATCACCAACTCCCGGAGTTCACCCAGACTCATGCCCATCGAGTCGGTGATGCCATCCAGCCATCTCATCCTCTGTCATCCCCTTGTCCTCCTGCCCCTCAATCCTTCCCAGCATCAGGGTCATTTCCAATGAGGCAATGCTTCGCATGAGATGGCCAAAGTGTTGGAGTTTCAGCTTCAGCATCATTCCTTCCAAAGAACACCCAGGACTGATCTCCTTTAGAATGGACTGGTTGGACCTCCTTGCAGTCCAAGGGACTCTCAAGAGTCTTCTCCAACACCAGAGTTCAAAAGCATCAATTCTTCGGCGCTCAGCTTCCTTCACAGTCCAGCTCTCACATCCATACATGACTACTGGAAAAACCATAGCCTTGACTAGACGGACCTTTGTTGGCAAAGTAATGTCTCTGCTTTTGAATATGCTATCTAGGTTGGTCATAACTTTTCTTCCAAGGAGTAAGCGTCTTTTAATTTCATGGCTGCAGTCTCCATCTGCAGTGATTTTGGAGCCCTCAAAAATGAAGTCAGCCATTGTTTCCCCATCTATTTCCCATGAAGTGATGGGACCAGATGCCATGATCTTAGTTTTCTGAATATTGAGCTTTAAGCCAACTTTTCACTCTCCTCTTTCATTTTCATCAAGAAGCTTTTTAGTTCCTCTTCACTTTCTTCCATAAGGGTGGTGTCATCTGCATATCTGAGGTTATTGATATTTCTCCCAGCAATCTTGATTCCAGCTTGTCCCTCTTCCAGCCCAGCATTTCTCCTGATGTACTCTGCATATAAGTTAAATAAACAGGGTGACAATTTGCAGACTTAACGTACTCCTTTTCCTATTTGGAACCAGTCTGTTGTTCCCTGTCCAGTTCTAACTGTTGCTTCCTGACCTGCATATAGGTTTCTCAAGAGGCAGGTCAGGTGGTCTGGTATTCCCATCGCTTTCAGAATTTTCTACAGTTTATTGTTAGCCATATAGTCAAAGGCTTTGGCATAGTCAATAAAGCAGAAATAGATGTTTTTCTGGAACTCTCTTGCTTTTTCGTTGATAGTGTTGTGTTAATGACTGCCCTGTAGCCAAGTGGCTCACTTAAACATACATATGCGTTCTTTTTCGTGTTCTTTTCTACTGTGGTTTATCATAGAACACTGAATGTAGCTCCTTGTGCTGTGGAGTAGGACATTGTTATTTATTTGAAATGGACATCTGTCATTCAACACACCACCTTCCTGACACCCAGACCCACGTCCTCATCAGGGAGCTGAGAATCAGAAGAGGGCTTGTTTCTCCCCAGCCTGGTGAAGAGCCCTGCCCCACCAGGGACTGGCCTGGGTCAGCACCTGGGGACTCCTTTAGATAGCATGAGGACGGGTTCCGTTCAGTCACTCAGTTGTGTCTGACTCTTTGCAACCCCACGGACTGCCAGGCTTCCCTGTCCATCACCAACTTCTGGAGCTTACTCAAACTCATGTCTGTCGCGTTGGTGATGCCATTCAACCATCTCATCCTCTGTTGTCCCCTTCTCATCCCGCCTTCAATCTTTCCCAGCATCAGGGTCTTCTCCAAAGAGTTAGTTCTTTGGATCAGGTGGCCAAAGTATTGGAGTTTCTGCTTCAGCATCAGTCCTTTCAATGAATATTCAGGACTGATTTCCTTTGGGATGGACTGGTTGGATCTCCCTTGCAGTCCAAGAGACTCTCGAGTCTTCTCCAACACCACAGTTCAAAAGCATCAATTCTTCGGTGCTCGGCTTTTATAGTCCAACTCTCACATCCATACATGACCACTGGAAAAACCACAGCTTTGACTAGACAGACCTTTGTCGGCAAAGCAATGTCTCTGCTTTTTAATATGCTGTCTAGGTTGGTCACAGCTTTTCTTCCAAGGAGCGTCTTCTAATTTCATGGCTGTGGTCACCATCTGCAGTGATTTTGGAGCCAAAGAAATTAAAGTCTCAGTGTCACTGTTTCCATTGTTTCCCCATCTGTTTGCCATGAAGTGATGGGACCGGATGTCATGATCTTTGATTTCTGAATGTTGAGTTTTAAGCCAGCTTTGTGACTCTCCTCTTTCACTTTCATCAAGAGGCTCTTCAGTTCTTCTTTGCTTTCTGGCATAAGTGTGGCGTCATCTGCCTATCTGAAGTTATTGATATTTCTCCTGGCAATCTTGATTCCAGCTTGTGCTTCATCCAGCTCAGCATTTTGCCTGATATGCTCTGATATAAGTTAAATAAGCAGGATGACAGTATACAGCCTTAATGTACTCCTTTCTGAATTTGGAACCAGTCTCTTGTTCCATGTCCAGTTCTAACTGTTACTTCCTTACCTGCATACAGATTTCTCAGGAGGCAGGTCAGATCTGGTATTCCCATTTCTTGAATAATTTTCCAGATGGGTTAGTGCGTTCTTTTTCTTTTCCCAGTGAGTTCAGAACTGTTCTCTCAGTTATAACCACACCCTGGTCATTGCTAGTTTGTCCTGTCTTTGCTGATTTCTCCTTGTAGATTGATGGCAGGCATTTCTGGAAACCTCCAGTCACATTCATCCTTCAGCCTGGTTGCTCCAGGGCTCCTGTCTATGGTCTTCTGTAGTCATGTCCTGGCCCTTCCTCTGCTGAGCAAGCTCATTCTCAATCGCTGCCATCTCTACCGGGAATGGGGACCCCTCCCAGTTGCGATGCTCCCCGAGAGGGTGTCTCCCAGCCTGTTGGCAGCCTGGGCACGAGCTGCGGAGCCAGGCACAGAGCGTGTCTTTAGGTGCAGGGGCCGTTTCCCTCGTGAGCCCCCGTCACGAGGCCACGGAGGCCGGGCTGACTGGCAGATGAGAGGGCCCGCACATCCGCGTCACGCACCCCGTTTTCTGTGCCGTTGCCCCCAGGAGACCAGGGCGTGGCCACACACGAACAACCAGGGTGTTTCCGCTTTGGTGTCTGTCCCCGCCCCACCCCCACTCAGTGTCTCATCAGTTAGAGATCCATTGTCTTGTTGGGGGGCTGGGGGGCAGTATTAAAAGTTGTTCCCCGAGGTGTCCTCTTCTCTGCTGCCTTCCACATACAGTTGGCAGCATCTCATGAACTTTGCTCCTGCAGCTCCGCTTTCACCTCCTTTGCCCTGACTCACTGTCGTCCTTGGTGTCTTCCCTGGGCTGGGCCTGGGACGGTCTCACCCTGGCCCTGTGTTGGCCTGGCCTGCACAGCACGCTCAGATTAACTTCCAGTTTTGATTTTTGCTTCTCTCCCTGATTTCGCTGGTTACACCTAAATTAATTTCTGGCCAGTCCAGTGGTGAGCAAGGAGTGGGGCTGCTTAACCCCAGGGGTCTAGGGCTTCTGGCTGAAGTAGCTTCGACATAAGTTGTCTGACCACATCTCCAGTTTTATTTCTGAAATTCATTCACATGTTTAAGTTAAGAATAGTATACCTTTCCAAATGACCACAAGTTACAGTTATGAAAACAAAACCATCAGAGGAAACCCGGCTCTCTAGGAAGCTGCGCCATGAGCCACATGCCTTGGGTTCCAAGGGCACAGTCTCCATGTGAAGTCCAGATTCCGACCCTGGTCTGAGGCTCGTCAGCACCAGCCT
Organism: Ovis canadensis; assembly: GCF_042477335.2. Lineage (NCBI taxonomy): Eukaryota > Metazoa > Chordata > Mammalia > Artiodactyla > Bovidae > Ovis > Ovis canadensis. Next base: position 220,718,963 of record NC_091247.1, read on the forward strand.
CTTGGGCTGCTGAGACGCTCCCATCTCCTCAGTGCTCAGCAGTTACTTCTGTATTCTGGAGCTTGCCTGTGGGAGAAGATGTGTGTAACTTCAGACCCCTTTTTAAATATCTGGAGCCAGTTTTGGTAATTTATACCTTTTCAGACAAGCATATTCATGTAGGTGTATACATTCATTGCTTTGAGCAGTTTTTTTCAGCCTGAGGGGAGCTGTGTGGTTTCCTTTCTAGAAAGTTGCTCCCTACGTCATGACAGGTGATGGCTGTCATGTCTGCAGCGCAGAGCTGCCAATACGGTGTGAACTGTCTTGAGCAGCCTTTGGGATGAAGGTAATTTATACACCAGGTTAGAAGCATCAGCTGCCAAAGTGCCAGGGGTGCTTACTGAAGCCTGGGCCTGCTCGCCAGGCAGCCTCCCTGAGAGCGGCTGGGATGGCCCTCGGAGGGCCTGCCTTGCACCTCCTTTGTGTGAGCCCACTCCTGGGCATGCGTGGAAGCCCCTTTGACTGTGATCCCCACTGCTTGCAGCTGGTCCTTGTGCAGGTGAGAAAGATCTGTGCCTTTTAGATCAAGTGAGGCCCAGGTAGCTGTTTCCTCAGGCCGTTCCCTCCTTGGGGAAACTTAGTGGGGTCTTTGTGCCTGGAGTGTGCATGTACGTCATCTCCCTTCTTCCTTGGAGTTGAGGGAAAGAAAGTTGTTCTGTCTTTACTACCTTGTTTAACAAAAGATAAAGAAGATTCGGGATCTCGGGATTGGGTCCACTGCTAGGAGGCCCTGCACTGAGCTTTGAGAGCAGAGCAGTTGCTGAGCGGTGCTGGCGTGGAGGAGTTAGTGATGTTCCTGGGCTGCTTCTCCAGAATGTTCTCCCTGTTTGGGGATAAGTTTCCACGACACAGGCTCAAGGCCCCTACCTCCCCCCCCCCCCCCCCCCCCCCCAGCCAACTCCTCCCAGGCTCATCCTGGGGTCCTTTTCTCAGCAGCTACCGCCAGGTCCCAGGGCTGAACAGGCTCATCCCTAATGAGCTGTGACGCCAGCTGCAAGGAGGGCGAGCGTGAGGCTCAGGAGCCCTGCTTGGTCCCTTCTCGGTGATTTGCTGGTTGTTCCCCCCTCCCCTGTCCCAGAGCATCTTGGCAGAGTTCAGATTTCTGTGCTCACAGCTCAGTGCCCACAGTGAAAAGAGAATACAGAAAGGGGTGTGGAGTGAGGAGGAGTGGTGGGGCGGGGCTTTGGAAGAGTGTTTAAAAACCCTGGTTGCCTTAGTCTGGGCTCTGGGCTGAAGGTGGAAGTAGTGAAGCTGTGAATAACTTGGATTTGGAGGTAGTTTGATTGTCTCATGCATCAGTTCAGTTCAGTCGCTCAGTCTAGTCTGACTCTTTGTGACCCCATGGACTGCAGCCTGCCAGGCTTCTCTGTCCATCACCAACTCCTGGAACTTGCTCACACTCATGTCCATCGAGTTGGTGATGCCATCCAACCAGCTCATCCTCTGAGGTCCCCTTCTCCTCCTGCCTTCAATCTTTCAGCATCAGAGTCTTCTCCAATGAGTCATTTCTTTGCATCAAGTGGCCAAAGTATTGGAGTTTCAGCATCAATCCTTCCAGTGTATATTTAGGACTGATTTCATTTAGGATGGGCTGGTTGGATGGATCCCTTTGCAATTCAAGGGACTCTCAAGAGTCTTCTCGGAGAAGGCAATGGCAACCCACTCCAGTACTCTTGCCTGGTAAATCCCATGGACGGAAGAACCTGGTAGTCTGCAGTCCATGGGATCACGAAGAGTCAGACATGACTGAGCGACTTCACTTTTCACTTTTCACTTTCTTCCATTGGAGAAAGAAAATAGCAACCCACTCCAGTGTTCTTGCCTCGGATGGAGGAGCCTGGTAGGCTGTCGTCTATGGGGTTGCACAGTCGGAGACGACTGAAGCGACTTAGCAGCAGCAGGAAGAATCTTCTCCAACACCACAGTTCAAAAGCATCATGCATACAGGCCATGTATTAAAGTTTGAACTTCTGTTGTTCAGAAATCTGATTTTTGAAAAGAGCACTCTCTGTTTCTTCAGTCTGTTTTTCTACATGCTGTCACTTGAGAATGAATTAACTGCAGTGCTCACATGTTATGGAGCATTCACTGTGCATGGGGCTGGTCTGGCTTTTGTAAGTATCACCTCATTTAAATCACCATAGCTTCTGCCTGGGGATACTTGTAATGTGGCAAGTTCTGGGAACTCTTCTTCCCCAAGGGAGCCTCTCTTCCCCGCGTGCTATGCACGCGGCCTCCAGGCCTGGGTGCCAAGGGCTTCCTTGGAGGTCTTTTCTCAGGGGCTGGTTCCCCTGAGCTGGGGCTGTGGGACCACCCCGCAAATTGTGGTCAAAGACACATAAGCTCTACTTTGGTAGCTGTGATAAGTACACAGTCTGTAGTGTGGGGTGTGAGGACACAGTCTGGTAGTGTTCTGTCGGTGTGCACAGTCTAGGAATGTTAAGTGTCAGGGCACGGTCCAGCGCTGTGTGTGGCACACAGCCCAGTAGTGTTAAGTGTCAAGGCATGGTCCAGCGCTGTGTGTGTGTAAGTGCACACAGCCCAGTGGTGTTAAGTGTCAGGGCACAGTCTGGTAGTGTTAAGTCTATTCATGTTGTTATGAATCTGTTCCAGAACGTCTTGATCTTGCAAATCTCAAACTCTGTATCCATTGAAGTGAAAAAATTTTAACTGATAAGCCAGTCCTCTTTTTGTTCAGCGGGATTAAAATTGCTGTCCTGCCTCTGCTGTCTCTCTGTGACACTGGGCGCAGGGCCGTGAGAGCGGAGGCCGTGCAGGGAGCCCTGGTCACCTGTGGCCGCCGCGGGGAGGACAGATGGGTCCAGGGGCAGCGCCGCCGCCTCTGATGGAGCAGTGAGTGACTCTGCGGGCTGGGTCCTGCAGGGCCCCGGGGAAAGTGCCTCTCCCGAGTCACCGTGTCTGATTTGGTCTGTTTTCTAGGTGCTTCTGAGTTTGAGGCACAGTATAGTCGAGCTATGTCTACAAAGGAACGTTGTGTTTGGTGCGTTTCAGTATCCTGTGGGTGACATGTGAGGCAGGGTGGGACTTACATTCATAAGCGTCAGAAGTCCCTCTCGGAGCTCACATGGCAGATATTTCAGGCCCATCCCTGGTGTCTTCCCAGAAGAGTAGGCACCCCTTTGGCAGGTGTGCGCATCCCGGCCACGCCCGCCCTCGGGCTGGCCCTGTGCTCCCACACTGAGGCCCTGGCCTTCAAGGTGTCCAGGGCCCCTTCCTTCTCAGGGTGGCTCGGCTGTTTGTTTCTGTCAGTTAGTGTGCTTGGTAATGCTTGTGTTGTATGATGCTTTCGGGGTGTTTACAGACTTGGGAACTTTTGAACATAGAATAATACACAGAAGGATTAAAATGTCGCGCAAAAAACCTTCCCTGTATTTCTAGTAGACGTGGACCTCCTCTTGTGTACACTGCCTGCTCCTCAGTGTGGAGGTCAGAAGCTGGTGCCCTTGGCGCTTTTGGGCCCACTTACAAGACCCTCAGAGTCTGGTTATGAGCCGGCCACACCACCAGCAGAGTGGATCCTGGGGAGTCGGCTTGCCCAGCAGGTGGATGGCCTCCGGCTGGACATGGGCCTGTGTCCTGGGAGTGGTGACTGTTCACTGTGGGAGCTTGAGAAGGGAAGGAATAGGGTCCCCCGAATCCCAGCTGTCACCTCTGTCCCTGTACCTCCTCAGTGAACCCTCGTTTAGAGTATGTGTGCCGTCTCTGCCTAAGTCCCATGTGCCCGTCCCCTGGAATTCGCCCCCCGACCCCTGCTCGGGCAGTGCCTCACTGCTATTAGGTCCGACAGGCTGTGTGCACACAGAAACGTTCCAAGTGGCATGATTCTGGAGAGCTGTTGCAGTTGCCTTACTTGTTGAAACTCTTCAGTAAATGAATACTTTCTGATCAATTACATATCTGCTCCATTACACTCCTGCATTAAAATAGAAAGCATTGTTTAGCCTGTTTACATGAGTTAAGCTCTTTTGTGACTGTGCTGGCATTGAGTTATACACCTGATCTTAGCCAAAAGGCTGAGAAGCAATGGTACTGACTTACAAAAAGAGGTGTCTGCCTGTGCAGATGAGAGAGATGGAGGTTGGTAAGAGCAGTAGGGGAGTGAACGCCTGGAAAATCAAAGAGCTGCACCAGGCCAGAATGGACAGTGGTGGTGAGGGGGGAGGGCCGCCGGCAGGGGTTGGGGATCTGCCTCTGAGTCTGAGCTCTCGTCCCTGTCTCCCCCTCCTCAGGAGTTAGAAGCAGCTCTCCACAGAGATGACGTGGAGTTCATCAGCGACCTGATCGCCCGCCTGCTCCAGGGCTGCTATCAGCGAAGGGACATCACGTGAGTAACCCCAGTCCTCTCTCTTCTGGCAGCGGAAGGAATTAACCAGTCCTAGTGATGTTTCGTATCTCCTGGAGCAACCCTGAGCAGATCATCGGCCGAGAGTACAGTGTATTCACATGGGGCTCCGGGCCCTGCCTTTCGCTGCTTCTGCAGCTGAATTTTCATTTTACTGTCTTTTTTCCCACTCTCGCAAATCTAGAGCCCTTACCCTTCGGTTCCCCGGCTACCACAGTCACATGGAGTGTTTGCCTCTCAGTGTAGGCCTTATTTTCTCATCTTTGTTTCCAATATTGGTAAATTGATGCCTAACAAAATTAGATTCTTACTGCAGTTCTGCCCCTTGGGTCTGTGTCTCTTGTTCCTGTGAACAGTAGCATCATTCTGAGATGGAGCTTCTGGACCTCTCACACTGTAGCCGCCAAGTACACCCGCTCCCTTACACGTGAGACACGTAGAAACGTGGAGCTGGATTTCATCTCTGTCAGCAAGTACAGGCTCTTCCTGCTCAGGCCTCAGCGCTTGTTTCCAGGGACTCAGTAGCCTTTCTCTTTATCCCGTTCCCACATGGCATTGAACTGCAGGATGCTTCTGGGAAGCAGAGACTGGATGGGGTTCCCAGTCCTGGTCCCGCAATCCAAACAGAAGTTTGGGGTGTATGGTTTGTAGTTATCAGACAGTTAACAAAAGGCGGTATGTGGAATATTTCTGTTGTAGTAAGCTCACTCTTAGGGGCCTGTCAGGGCTGGGAGTCAACTTGTGGGTACAACGCGAGCGAGGGTGGTGAGCTGCTCCTGCGCCCGTCATGGTCCTCAGCCGCCCTGATGCGGTGGGGGTGCTCTCCTGGGTGCTCTGGCCCGTGCTGTCCGTCCCCAGGGGCACCCAGGCTGTCATGCTGAACAAAGAGCAGGAGGAACCGTACACCTTATCACTCAGACACGGTGAGGAAAGGTTTGCTTTTTGAGCTGTGGCTTGGGAGTTGGGGGGGTTTTTTAAGCACTGTTGTAGTCATACTGTGCATGTGATTTCACTTTTTTGTATCTTACATTTAGTTATCACAGCTGATGTTTCTCTAAATGGGATTGTCAGATACCCCAGTTTAGTAGATGAACATTTGTGCCTTAACTCTTAACTGTTACAGACATATTTCACATAACCTTGGACATAAAGGCTTGTATGCCTAGTGAATTATGCTCTTATTTGAAATTTCTGGAAGTATTGTCACTCAGTCAAAAGAAAGGCCCGTTTAAGATTAAAGAAATAATCTTGGCGGTCCAGTGGTTGAGACTCCATACTTCCACTGCAGTGAGCATAGGTTCAATCCCTGGTCAGGGAGCTAAGATCCACATGCTGCATGGCCCCCCAGAAAAGGATTCAAAACAATGCATTTCCAGGCTGCTCACTCCAGAGGTTGTTTCATTTCACCTATGACTCATCAGTGTCCAAGGGCCCCATTCGCCTCACCTCGCTCTGGTCGGGGTGCTGTAGGACAGACGCCCTCAGGACCCTCAGTCCTGGGTCCCACCACAGAGTGTGTGCTCTGGCCACAGCAAGTGCTCTGACGTCTGCAGAGCATGCAGGTGTTTGAGAGAAGGGCCAGGGAGTTGAGTCTTCACGTGGGTGCTTCCCAAGGCAGAGCCCAGTAAGTGGGTGAATGCAGGAGGAGCAGAGCCACTCATGAAGTGCAGCTGGGAGGGTTGCGCCTGGCTTAAAGCCCTGGAGCAGCGCCTAGGGGTTGCAGAAGGTCCCATGTGGTTCAGAAATGTGATTGATTTGAGCTGCAGAATCTTGGCCCTATTAAATTTTGATTCATTGCCACCATATAAAATGAGACTTCACGATTAAACCGCATTCTGTTGGAAATCATCTAAGACACCTCTCAGCTGGAGGGAAGACAGGGCCCAGCCCCAGCTGGGGGCTCATATCGCCTTGGCTGGTTGTCATTGTGCACGTGTGGGGCTTGCGTAGCCTACCGCCACCGTCTTTCCCCACTCATCTCTGCAATGAGTCCAGTGCCCACAGCACAGCAGGAGTGGGAGCCCAGTAGGCCTTGTAGGCTGGGTGACAAGTTTGGAGGTGTGGTCCCCAGGGTATGGAGCACAGGAGACCAGGAAGGAGTGAGTGAGTGGATGAGGCCTGAGGAGCGAGGTGAGCACAGCACAAAGTCCTGTGAGGGCGTGAAGGTGACGACCCAGTGCCTCCAGCCTGGCAAGCTGTCCAGTGCACGCCTTTCCTAGTTCATTGTGCACATTTGAAATCTGTACTGGAATTTCCTGTTACATACTTAGGCCTTGTCTTCACAGGTGTGTTGGCGATGATGAAGCACAAGAAATACTTGCTTACAGTTTGCAGAGCTGCCTCCTCATGGGTTCTGTCTCTTGCAGCTGTGTGCTGGTGCCCAGCCTCTTAACATTAGCTTCTTGTGACAGCACTATGTCGGTTACTCCTAAACAGTTTCTTTTGAAATCAGATGTTAATTTATTTAAACAAACAAACAAATGATCCTAGTCAGATGTCCTGAAATTTCAGGGGGTGGTGTAATGGAGAGCAGCACTGCTTTGGTGACTTTTCTGCTGCTGAAGGAAACTGTGAGTCTCTGAAGGAGAGAAGGAGCGGGGAGCCTTCAGCCTCCTCATCCCCTCGGTGCTCGTCATCACCCTGTCCTGCGGGGTGGTGTGGCGCAGCGTTGGTCCCGCTGTTCTGTGCTGGTCCAGGGAGGCAAGTGTTGGTTCTGGCCTTCGTCAGAGCATACCTGTGATATGTCACAGCATTTCAGAAAACATAAAGTGTTTGTGTTAGAAAAAAGGAGATAAGTATACTGAAACAGAAACATTTCTGAATGGTGAAGTGAGTTTGAGATCTGGTTGACCAGGTTGAATTAACTAGTCTGGAGTCAGGCTTCAGCCTTCTAAAAGCTTGTTGATGATGATATGTAGTAATACACAGAAAAGGCACATTCCTTACTCTGCAGTTAGGTGAATTGATGCAACTGAATACACCTGTGTGCAGTGATCACTCAGACAAGGAAGCATCGCAACGAATTTTACTTTTTCCACTAAAAGGAACTGCCCGAAGTGATTGTTACTCTGTCTCTCCAGTGGTATCCACGTGCATTTAGAGTGAATTTGTGCTCAGTATTCTCAGTATTTCATCCCACCCTAAATAAAGAGGATTTTGTACAAATGAATGCTTTTGTTTCCTGCTTCTAAGACTTAGCTATTATGTGGAGCCAAGAAAGGGCTTCCCTCATAGCTCAGTTGGTAAAGAATCTGCCTGCAGTGCAGGAGACCCGGGTTTGATTCCTGGGTTGGGAAGATCCCCCAGAGAAGGAAACGGCAATCTACTCCAGTATTGTTGCCTGGAGATTTCCATCGACAGAGGAGCCTGGCAAACTACAGTCCATGGGGTTGCTGGATTCGGATACAACTTAGCAACTAAAGAGAGAGAAGAAAGTTCCATCATCTCTCTATTACTTGCCTCACCTGTAAAATGGGAATGATAAGCATACCCATTACTAAATTTATTTAGTAATAATAATATTGAGTGAGATTAAATTAAATTACTTATGACATCCTTGGAGCAGTCTGGAGCTTTTAGTAGTGGGGAGAGCAGTGCTTCATGGCTGATACTGGGTGTGGGTGTTTTTAATTTACTCATTTATTTAAGTAGCTAGCTAGGTAGCTAACTAGCAAGCTGTGCTGTGTCTCAGTTGTGGCATATGGGATCTACTTCCCTAACCAGGGGTTGAACCCAGGCCCCTTGCATTGGGAGCATGAATCTCAGCTGTTGGATCACCAGGGAAGTCCCTGTGACTGTGTTTTTTTAGAGTTTTATGTACACTGGAATTTGAATTTTCTATTATTTTCATATGTCATGAAATAATATTCTTTTGATTTATTTTTTCTCCCAACTTTTAAAAAAGAACGATTTTTACATTCTTAGCTTACAGGCTAAAGATAGACACTCAGGCCAGATTTGGTCCATGGGTCATAGTTTGCATGCCCGTTTTTAGAAAAATAGGTTCTTGTTTCTAATTCCTTGAACTCAGTCAGCACGCTGTTCAAGATAATATGACATTTCGAAAGTTCCCCCGTGCACTAAATCTAACCCCCACCCTCCCAGAGAAACCCACTGTATCCTCTACAGTGATCTGGTTCCTATGGATGCAGGTTGTTTTGCCTTAAGTGACTTCACTTTCCCTTTTCACTTTCATGCATTGGAGAAGGAAATGGCAACCCACTCCAGTGTTCTTGCCTGGAGAATCCCAGGGATGGGGCAGCCTGGTGGGCTGCCGTCTATGGGGTCACACAGAGTCGGACACGACTGAAGTGACTTAGCAGCAGCAGCAGAGTTTCTTCTGGTTGGGATCACTCTGCGTGTCCGCGTCTTTCAGGAAGCCCAGAGCGCATGGTGCTCGCTGATGCTGCTGTTCATGTCAGTACTTTGTTCCTTTGAGGGAGGAGTCTCAGTTGTATCCAGTGCAAAAATATCTCAGGTGTTCTGTCTCCTAATTGGTGGACTTGTGTGCAGACTCCAGTGGGGCTGTAAGGAATAAAGCAGCTGTGAACATCTGCACAGGTTTCTGTGAATGTCTCTTCATTTTCCTGGGAATTGCTGGGTCCCATAGGAGAGTATGTTTGATGTTAAGAAACTGCCAGACTTGTTTTCTTGACCACTCTAGTTGCTCCGTATCTTTGCCAACATTTGTTATTTTTAATTTTACCCAGGTTTTCATTTTACTGATTCTGTTGCATGTAATGTGGTAACATTGTGGTTTCAATTTGCATTTCCCTGATGATGAGGTAAATAACAGGCTATGACTGTTTTTTCCTGATGTGTAGCTTACCTATTTGTTTGACACTGTATTTTAAAGAACGATAAGCTTTAATTCTGTTGAAGTCTAATCTGTCAGTTTTTTCTAGTATGTTATTAATATTTCCAAATCAGGACATACCTTTAATGTCAATAGATTCTCTTTGAGGTTTTCTCTTGGTTTTATAGTTTCAACTTTTTGCAGTTGACATTATGGTGCATTTTGAGTTCGTATTTGTCTATGGTGTGAAGCAGAAGGTCAGTGTCCACGTTTTTTTACTTATGAATTTCATGCATGTTCAGTCTATTCAAGTATCAGATTGTCTTGAAATTGAGAATGTTCTCCACCTTTTTTAAATTTTATTTTTGCTTTTTAAGTGTTTTGACTATTCTGGGTTTTTAGCATACAAATTTAAAAGTTAAGTTATCAGCCCTGCCACCCCCCAAAAAAGGCCTGCTACAGAAAATGGACACTTTGACCAATGTTGAATTCCCCAGTCCTTGACCATGATATGTGTCTCACCATTTGTTTATCTTCTTTAATTTCAGGAATTTTGTAAGGTTTCAGTGTAAAGATATTATGCATCTTTCCATTTGTGCTTGAGCTTTTTTATTTTCCAGCTACTTGTTGCCAGTATATGTAAAATACAGTTGATCTTTTTATGTTGACCTTATTACTGAGGCTTCATTGGTCTTGCAGATAACCGAGGAGTTTCTGTTGTCTGCTCCTGCTTCAGCCTCTGTCCCAGGAGCTTCCTTCTCTTGTCTTACTGTGCTGGCCACGACGCTGGTGTTGTTCCTGATCTTGGGGGAAGTACACAGCCTTTCACCATGAAGTGTGATGAAGTGCTGTCCCTTTTGTCTCTTGCTGAATTCAATTGGCTACTGTTTTGAGGATGTTGATGAATATTGGCCTGTACTTTTATTTGCTTAGAAATCTTTGTCAGGTTTGGCAGATGGGTTGAGAAGCATTTCCCTTCTCTGGTTTCTGAAAAAGTCTGTGTAATTTCTTTTGAACAGTTCACCACTGAAAGCCTTTGGGTTTGCAGTTTTCTTTGTGCAAGGTTTTATTTGAGTATTATTGATTCAGTTTCTGTAATAGATTAAGGCTATTTGGATGTTTTATTTCTTAAAAAAAAATTTATTTTTTAAATTTAATTTTTGGCCACACTAGCCAGCATGTGGGGTCTTAGTTCCCTGATCAGGGATCACGCCTGTGGCCCCCTGCAATGGAAGGTAGAATCTTAACCACTGGACCACCAAGGAAGTTCCTTTTTTAAAAAAAGAATTTATTTAAGTATAGTATTGCACTAATTTCAACTGTACAGCAAAGTGAATGATTCAATCTTACGTATATATCTTTTTTCACATTCTTTTCCGTTTTTTCCGTGGTTTATCACAGGCCGTTGAATATAGTTCCCTGTGCTATACAGCAGGCCTTGCTGTTTATTCATTCTGTATAGACCAGTGTGCGTCTGCTAATCCCAGACTCCCAATCCATCACTCCCCCCTCACCCCCTTTCTCTGGCAACCACATGTCTGTTTTCTGTGTCTGCGAGTTTGTTTCACAGGTGAGTCTGTCATATTTTAGACCTCACATGTGAGTGCATCGTGTGGTGTTTGTCCGTCCCACTTCACTTAGTGTGATCATCTCCAGGTCCATCCATGACGCTGCAGGTGGCATTATTTCATTCTTTTTACGGTTGAGAAACATTCTGTTGTTTATATGTATCGCATCTTTATCCAGTCATCTGTTGATGAAAATTTATGTTGCTTCCATGTCTTTAGATATTATAAATAGTGCTGCTGTGAACATAAGGGGTGCATGTATCTTTTTGAATTATAGTTTTGTGTGGGTATATACCAGGAGTGGGATTGCTGGACCATATGCTAGCACTGTTCTCTGTGTTTTGAGAAACCTCCAAACTATTCTGCATAGTGGCTGTACCAGTTTACATTGCTACCAACAGTGTAGGAGGGTTCCTTTTTCTTCTGGATGGTCTCTTTCTTAAGTCATGACCTTGGTAAGTCATTTTGGCATTTTTCAAGGAATTTGTCTGTTTCAGTTTTTAAATTTATTTCCATAGTGCTATTCATAATATTCTCTTATCCTCTTAATATCTGTAGGATCCACAGTGGTTCCACTTTCATTCCTGATGTTGTAATTTGTGCTGTCTCTCTTTCCCTCTAGAAGTTGATTCTTTCTACAGGTTTTTCAACTTTTAAAATGTTTTACTAAGGAACCAACTTTTAACCTTACCTGCTGTTCGTTTTCTTTTTAAAATCTTTTTTGTTATATTGATTTGTCTTTATTATTACTTCTGTTTACTTTGGCCTTTTCTTTCTTCTTAAGTTATAGTACTGGTTATGAGCCTTTTTTCAATATAGGCATTCCAAAGCTATAAATTTCCTACTAAGCATGTTTGACTTGTTAGTTCACTTACATTTAGTATAATCATTGGTATGGTTGGTTTTCCACTTGTGTCTCTGGGGTTTTTAAGTGCCCAGCTCATGGGTGGGTGTTCAGAGTATTCACCGATTGTATAGTCATCACTGCTGTTGAATTCCGGAACGGTTCGTCAGCCTCATAAGACAGCTCACGCCCATCAGCTGTCGCTCCTCACTCCCTGCAGCCACCAGTCCCACTAACTCATGGGCTTTCTGTGCATGTTGTTGGTTCACTATTCTAGGTGCTTCTGTAGGTAGAAGGCATATGTGTAGGTATTAGGCTAATTTATTTAGCATGCTTTCAAACACACTGTATCGTGAATCCAGGACTCATTCATTTTATGGTCAGAAAGTACTCTGCTGAATGTTTTATTTATCTGTCGGTTCATGGACATGGTGCTGTTTCAGTTTTTTGACTGTTATGAATCGTGCTGCTGTATATGAACATTAGTGTACTTGTTTTTGTGTGGGTGCAAGTTTTCATTTCTCTTGGCTGTGTACCTAAGAGTGGAATGGTTGGGTCATATGGTAATTCTGTTTAAGTTCTGAGCAACTTACCAAATATTTGCAAAGCAACTGCATCATTTTACACTCCCCCTAACAGTGTGCGAACATTCCCCTTTCTCTGAGTTAGTAAGTGGTTAGCACTTGTTCTTACCTGTCTCTTTAATTTTAGCCATCCGGTGGGTGTGGCATGGTACCTTACTGGGTTTTGATTTGCATTCCCTAAATGACTAATGAGTGTCTCTTCACCTGTTTCCTTCTAATTTTTTTCCTTCCTTTGTCCTTCGATAGTTTCTTCTGTTAAGTATTTCACTTTATTTCTTATAGACTGTGTGGGTGCATGTATATATCTGTGTGTGTGTGTGTGTGTGTGTGCGTGCGTGCGTGCGTGTATGCGAGAGAGAGTGATTCTGGGGTAGCAGGGTGCATCTTTAATTATCAGAAGCTGTTTAGAATTCTTACTGTACCATTTCTCACCTTAAACTTGACACTCCAGACTTTCAATTCATACAAATAGTATTTAAGGTACCATCTGGCTTCCACTAAAGACAATTCTTTATCTTTTTAAAGATAAAGATTTCCAAGGGGCTTTAAAAAAATTTCTAGATGACTTTTAATTCTCTTCTTTTTTACCTAGCATAAGCATTTATATACACAAAATCTGTTATATATGTATTTCCCTGTTAAAATATGTTTTATATCTTAGTCATATTTTCCTTGAATTTGAAATTGTCATGATTTCTTTTTTTTTTTTTTGTCATGATTTCTTAATTGATTTCAAGACATGGCAGGTACCATATAGTCCTGCAAAAGAGGCATTGGTTTAGTGGTTTTGGACTGAATTGTTCTATGATCTTTATGAATAAGCAGTTTTCTAATGTTCTTATGGGGCCTTTTAGGAATTACCAAAAGTTAGTCTCTTTATTTGTGGATGTGAAAGTTGGACCATAAAGAAAGCTGAGCGCTGAAGAATTGATGCTTTTGAACTGTGATGTAGGACAGCAAGGAGATCTAGCCAGTCCATCCTAAAGGAAATCAGTCCTGAATATTCATTGGAAGGACTGATGCTGAAGCTGAAACTCCAATACTTTGGCCACCTGATGCGAAGATGGCCTCACCTCACTTTAAAAGACCCTGATGATGGGTAAGATTGAAGGCAGGACGAGAAGGGGATGACAGAGGATGAGATGGTTGGATGGCATCACCAACTCAATGGAGATGAGTTTGAGTAAACTCCGGGAGTTGGTGTTGGACAGGGAAGCCTGGCATGCTGCAGTCCATGGGGTTGCAGAGTCAGACATGACTGAGCGACTGAACGGAACTGAATTTTTCTATTTAGTCTCTACGTGGCCCTGGGACGCCAGGTCCTCACTGCTCCCTGCACATGGACTGCAGGTACCCTTTCATGTCTCAGAGCTGAAGCAGCAGTCTTCCTTCCACCCTGGTGATCTCAGGCAGGTTGTTTCCCTGGTTGGTCACGCCTCCCGGGCCACGTGGGTCTCCTGGGAGAAGCTTGTTCTGGGGAAAGCAAAGCAAGCAGCTCTCTGCTGGGGTTCTGAGATGCTCACCCTGGAGTGTGGATAGATAGTTATGTCTCTCTCTCTCCTGCGGACTATTTTGGGGGGGGGGGGGTTTAACTAGCATTTAGAGCTTCTTTCAAACAAGAAGGAACATAGCCATGGACCACGTGCTTCAGTCTTTTTGTTCTATTGAAAGGGTTGGTGATAACCATCCAGAACAAGTGCCCTGCACTGAGTGGCCTCAGTTTGTAAGAGCTGCAGGTGCCGCAGGCAGGGCTCCCTCCGGTCCCTGGGCCGAGAGCCCTGTTTCCAGGTGGCATGATGGATTTCGATGAGCTAACCACATTCACTCTATGCTAGTTTGAGGTATCAGTGGGAAGGAAATAAAGTTCCTTCTCTCTTTGAAAAAGCATAATGTTTCATTTCTTAGTTGCCTAAGACCCTTTGTTTTTTTCTAAGAATATTTCTTCTGACTTTTTCTACAGCTATAACGACCGTAGATTATAAAATAACATGGGGGGAAAAAATAACATGGGAACTGCCTCTTTTAAAGATATTGACCTACATAATTCATTTGGAGCTATTTGTTCAGTGAGAAAAATGTTTTTAGAGCAAGCGTTAGGTGAAATTGTATCCAGATTCTTCACTAGTTGAGATACAGAGTGACTATCTAACGATCGAACATCACTTTGTTACATGTTGGGGCTTTCCCCATGGCTCAGTGGGTGAAGAACCCACCTGCAGTGTCGGAAACACAGGAGATGCAGGTTCAGTCCCTGAGTCAGGAGGATCCCCTGGAGAAGGAAACTTGGCAGCCGCTCCAGTATTTTTGCCTGGAGAATCCCACAGACAGCGGAGCCTGGCAGGCGATAGTCCATAGGGTTGCAAAGAGTCAGACACGGCTAAGCACGCAGGCATGCGTAACACCCTGTTATATACAAGGCACATTTAGGTACTAGTCAGAAATTTAAGTTGTCATTGAACTGTCTGAAATGTTTCCTGCAGAAAAAGCTCTCAAGTTTAGAATACAGTGTTTCGTATCATGCCTGCAAGGTTACGCGTAATAGCACATGAATGTGTTCTGTGTTCTTGTTTGTTCATGCTTGTGCTCTGGAGAAGGTTTTTCTACCTTTGCATCAGAACATGAAATATGAATGGATTAAGCCAGGCAGACCCTGGCCCTCTTTGCTGTTTGCCCTCTTCAGTCGTGGACCTGACTTTGAACCGAGTGCCCCCTGAGGTCTGTAGAATCTGCCCGTGTAAACTGAATGCCTCTTGAGCTCCATAGCGTCTGCCTGTACAGGTGACGGTCGACACGACCTCTTGCGGTGTCTGCCGTTGACACTGCATACGTGCAGCTACTGCCGCGCAATGTGCTGCTTGTGGCTGAATGTGCAGAACAACCTGTTCTGTGAGAAACTTGCTTAAACATTGGTAATCTTTGGGACTTGACAGGGTCAGCTCCAAGGACATGGTGCAGTAACAAGCGTTTCCTCGAGGGGCTTGCAGGCCCTTCCGGGGCTTTCAGTTCTGCTACTGTATCAGCCCCCAGCGCCCCCACCCCCACCCCACCCCCCAATCCTCTGTGTGGTATTCACGCACCTTTGTGTCTGGGACCACTGGCTAGGCCTCAGACCTTCCACAGCTACCTGGAGGACATCATCAACTACCGCTGGGAGCTGGAGGAGGGGAAGCCCAACCCTCTGCGGGAGGCCAGCTTCCAGGACCTACCCCTGCGCACCCGAGTGGAGATTCTCCACCGCCTTTGTGACTACCGGCTGGACGCAGACGACGTCTTCGACCTCCTCAAGGTGTGTGACTGACAGGCAGCCTCCCTGGAGCCGGTTCAGGGAAGCTGGCTCTGGGTTGTGCTGGCCGCTTTGGTGTGCCCCCTTTCCACATCCCAGGCCCCTGCTGACGTGGGAACAGTTGTAGGCACCTGTCTGCTCTGTCACCAGCCAGAATTGCAGTTACATTAGTCACTGAATGTTACTTCCTGAGGTCTGAAATTTGGCTTGGCATAATTAAGGTTTATGACACCTCCCAAAGACTTGACCCCATCCCCAACACATGCTGCATGCATGTGGCAGAAGTGTGCTGGGTGGGGCTCTGGCCACCTCTGCCTCACCTGATCCTGCCCTCACTGGGAGGTCGAGGGTGCCTGTGGGCTTGGGTGGGAACCGTGGTAAGATCTGTGGCCCAGCTCAGCTCCACCTTCACCGAGGCCTTGGTCTCAGCCACCGGGGGCGGCACTGAGGTCGTGCTGGTGAGTGAGAGCGCTGGGCTGGGCTGGGCTGGCTGGTGGCCCGGCATCGTGTGGGTTGAGGCTGCTGCGGCACTGACTCTCCTGTCAGGCTTGTCTCTCCTCGTGTGGGTTCAAGCCAGATGCGTTGCAAGTTCATCAGAATTCTTTTGGCTTTCTCTGTTTTGGGGAACATGGGAGCAGTGATGTGGATAGGAAGGGTTTGAAATATTTCCACATCCTGTTCTTAGAGCAGGCGCCTTATCCTGGTCTGATATGTCTGGACCCGGAATGAGAATTACCCCAGGTGTTTGGGCATTGTAATGTGAGGGATCTGTGAGAATATATTTCAGATTCTCATTTCCATTTTCTCTTGTTGCCCAAACCTCTTTCCCTGACCTGCGCAGGGCCTGGACGCAGACAGTCTCCGTGTGGAGCCGCTGGGCGAGGACAGCTCAGGGGCCCTCTACTGGTATTTCTACGGAACGCGAATGTACAAGGAGGACCCGGCACAAGGAGGGTCCCATGGAGAGCTCTCTCTGAGCAGGTACCTTCCTGGAGGTCATGTTGCCGTCGCCATGGCCATTAATGCCCAGTGCCTCCAAATTCTGCTGCGCAGCTTAGCTTTTCTCATGGAGGAGTGAGCTGTGTGTAGCAGCATGCCTGCAAGGAGGCACGCCACACAGAAGCACAAAGGACTCACTCTCCAGCCCTGCTCCCCGGGGTGGTGACTCGTGCCAGTTCTCAGCAGCACGAGCGCGCCCTGGGCCTTTCCTCGTGGCAGAGTGGGTTCTGGAGAACCCCATCCTACCTGGGGTCTTGGCAAGAAAGAGGCCTCGGGCAACGTCCCAGAGCGGTGCTGCCATCTTCCCCGCACTTCAGGTTGCTGGACTCTTAGCTGTTAGGGAAGCCTGAAAAGTGAAAGTCTCTTAGTCATGTCTGACTCTGCGACCCTGTGGACTATACAGTCCATGGGATTCTCCAGGCCAGAATACTGGAGTGGGTAGCCTTTCCCTTCTCCAGGGGATCTTCCCAGCCCAAGGATCAAACCCAGGTCTCCCAGGCCGATTCTTTACCAGCCCAGATATTCGTATGGGAGATGTCCATTTCCTTGGTTCCACGTTTTATTAATAATAACAGAAGACGTGAGGTCGCCCTGTCCTGTCCCCGTAACTGCTGCCTTCGTCCTGTTTAGTAACCTCGTGGCCAGACAACTGACATTTCTGTTTAATGTACTACTTCTTAGGGAAAGTGAAGGACAAAAAAATGTCTCAAATGTTCCTGGGAAAACAGGTAAAAGAAGAGGAAGACCCCCAAAACGGAAAAAACTACAGGAGGAAACTTTCATGAGGTGAGAAAATCTTGGTGTGTGAAGGTCCCTAACCCAAACCCTTATGCTGGAAGGGCTCGCCCCGTGCTTGCTCTCTGTGTCTCGGGGAGGACATGGGTGTGCACTGGAGTCCTTGGGGTCCCTGGCCTGGCCCCTCTCAAGTTACCAGCTGTCTGGGAGCCCTCCCCCTGGGCAGTGGGGGCTCTGGCAGCGGAAGGCACCTGCTCACAGGAAGTGCCTTTCAGATCCCTTTGCCCCTGATTTCTTCACAGGAGGTGGAAGAGTTAATACTGTGAGTCTATTAGTTCTTTGCTGGTAAGGAGGCTTCAGTAGTAAACGTGCTTTATTGTGTTAGAACTCATTTTGTTAAGATGAGACCTTAAAATTTTTTAAGTGTTTATTTGGTATTTAATTTTAGCAAAGAAAAAGATTGTTATATTTTGGAAAATTTTTAATTAATTTTTTGGCCACAGTGTGCTTCATGCAGGCAGAATTTTAGTTTCCCAACCAGGGATCTCCTGCAGTGGAAGCTCAGAATCTTGACCATTAGGGAAGTCCTGGGAAATTTCATTTTAGTATGTCATTGTCTTTTAGGGATATCCACCATGTGAATCTCAATATAAGAGTTTTGAGGGTCTGACCTGTACTATGTAAAAATACTTTTATACCTTTTACTTAAGGATCGGATATATAATTATTCACTTATGGAAATTAAGTCACAGTCTTAAAAATTCTAATAACACAGGGCAAACTGCTTCCTTGTTCTCTGGTTTATTGTTAGAACTGCTTAAATAAGCTAAATGCCTGAATTGGACCAGATTTCACTGTGTTGCTTATTAACTGCTAATAAATGTTTTTAGGGATCTGATTATGAATCAGTCAATCAGAATTTGTTTTTGTTTTTTTTTTAACAATCAATGTTCCACTTAACTTTTCTGAAATTTTGACTATAGAATGCAAGCTTTCCTCCCACCAGAATTTGTGAGAAATAGTCGTGTTTTACACACAAGACATCAGTTTCTGGGTTTTGTTAGCAGCCTACACGTCCATGTAAATCCAGCAAGCTGTTCTGTACCTTCATCTTTGGTTCCCTTGAGCCCCAGAATCAGAGAGCCACAGTGGGGTGTCCTTACCTCACAAGCCCAGTGCTCCTGTGCTGCCCTCTGCTGGTGACTTTATTCTGTAGCGTTCTGAATACAGTGCAGTATTGAAGTATTTTTAAATTAAATAAAACTTTGTGAAATCTAAAAAGTAAAACTCGTGAATGTAACAAAGCAGATACAGAGAACAAACCGGGGGTGACCAGTGGGGAAACAGAAGGGGAGGCGCGAGCTAGGGGACAGAGCTTCAAATGAGTACGTCTCACAAAAGGCTGGTGGGCCGCCCAGTACAGCGCAGGGATGTGCCACTGTTTTATAGTAACTGTATATGGAGTGTAATCTTTAAACATTGTGGTCACTGTGTGTGTTGTACACCTGAAACTATACCTCAGTTAAGTTTGTTTTTGTTTTTTACTAAACACCATTCATTTTTATTAACTGTGTGCTTAGTCACTCAGTTGTGTCCGAGTCCTCATGACCCCATGGACTGTAGCCTGCCAGGCTCCTCTGTCCATGGGGATTCTCCAGGCAAAAATACTGGAGTAGGTTGCCATTTCCTTCTCCAAAAAGTTTTTTTTTTTTTTAAGAATGATGAAAAAAAAATACAGTAAGATATATGTAGAAGGGGGAAAAAGAGAGAAAGTTCAGTCCCTAAAATAATTTTTAATGTTTTTTTAAAAGTAAATAAAATTTAAAGTTCAGTTCCTCAGTCACATCAGCCGCGCTTTTGCCGAGTGGGTGAGTGCGGCCTGTGGCTGCCTTTGTTGCACAGCAATGACGCGGGGCATTTCCATTCTTCCAGGAGGCTGTGCAGGGCCAGAACATCCAGAGCATGTCCTTCATGGTCTAGGGAGACAACACTATTGGTCATGAAACACTGAGTGTGTTTGTGTCTCATATCACGAACGGTCCTGTTTTCCAGGGAATTTCGTTGACTTTGCTGAGGTCAAGGTGGCATGCCTTGAGTGGGGGTGGGCAGCCTCAGAACCTGTGTTGCTCACATCAGCCTACTGTGGGGGTCAGTTCAACAGTCTTGTGTTCAGTACAGGCCTTGGTCGGGTAGCAAGCCCTTTCCTTGGGGTTTAACTGTCGACACTGAGCTCCTCCTCTCCTGGGCAGTGGTGCCATATTCCTATGTGTCGTCCTTCCCCTCTCTCTGCCAACTTGCCCGCCTCCGTGTTCCTGACCTTGCTCTGTTGACGTGTCAGGGACACACACCTGGTGTTAATGGTAAGCTGCTGTGCCTTACACACACACACACACACACTCCTAGTATTAATAGTAAGCCAATGTGCATTACACGCAAACACACACACACACTTTTCTGGTATTAATAGGAAGCCAGTGTGCCTTCCTTCTAGGGAAGCACAGAAAATTTCGGCCGTGTTTTTGTTTTAATGGTGACCCCTTTCCTTTGTTCTAGTGACAAGCAGGAAGAGAACTCCTCAGCATCTGAGTTGCAGACAAGAAACGGTAATGGCCTTCGTAGGGCTTGGAGGGCTTACGTCACCTTCCAGAGGCTAGTGCAGACTGCTGGGACCACTGCAGTAGTCTTCCCGCCAGCCTCCTTGCCCCTCGCACATTGTTGCCCTGTGTCCATCTCTCCTCACGAGTCACTCGAGATCAGGATCAGGTCACTTCACTTGAGCCCCTTCCCAGGCCCAGCGTAATAGGCTCCTAACACTGGGATGAATGCAAAGCTTCTCAAGAGCTTTCTTTTAACGTGAAATACTTTACAACATAAGGATGTGTACTGTGTTCATGCAATCTGTAATCCAATACAAACATTTGAGGAGAAAAAGCAATTTACAGTATCTCAATGTAACAAGGAACACTCCTGCAGCTCAAAGCCACGTATGCAGAACAGCAGATGCATCGGAACATTTCTAGGTTATTAGTGTGAAGGTCAACATAGTTGTGTTTGTATTGACCTCATAGCTCTTAGTTTTGAACAGGAGAGCAGCCAGAACGTCTGAAGTATACATTATCAGCCTTGAAGGGTAACCCAGGGCGCCGGTGAACCTGAGGGCAGAGAGGAGGAGGAGGTCCATGGGCCTGTTTCCTGACCTTGACCTTCTCTTCTAGGGTCCCAGGGACCAGGGCAAGGCTCCTGGTGGCTCCTGTGCCAGACTGAGCAGGAGTGGAGACAGGTCACCGAGAGTTTCCGGGAGAGGACCTCTGTGCGAGAGCGCCAGCTCTACAAACTGCTCAGCGAGGACTTCCTGCCCGAGATCTGCAGCATGATCGCCCAGAAGGTGCGCACACGGACCCACGTAGGGCGAAGCCGCTCTGGGCAGGTTGCCTTCCTCAGAGACTTGTGCGGCCCCACGCTCTGCTGAGCGGTCCAGCTTTCCTCTTTCTCCCAGCTTTCCTCCGGGCCCCAAGAGCAGGACCTTGAGCCCCTGCTTTCCTTACTGTGGGTCCTGGGATTTAGCCCTCACGCTCCACCCATGCTCATGGCTCCTGGACCCCAGGTGTGTCTCGGCAGACGCTCTGCACGCCTCTCCTTGTGTGTATGCTGCTGCTTCCCCCCCTTTTTAGAAAACTCATCTGGTGGTCTCCCTCTAACAGCAGGTCTAAACTCTGAGTTCAGACCTGCCTGAGGGCTGTCTGTTGCTCCCTCAGTACCTCCTCTAACCTCCTGGCACTCCAGTCCCGGCCTCTTGCCGTGCGTCCCGTCTGCTCCCGTGCCTGTCCCGAGGCTCTCCGGAGCCCTGCTGGAGTTGTTTCTGTGCGCTGTCCCTGGACTGTCTTAGCCTGAGGTTTCCCCCACAAGGTGTCTCCTCGTCCTGTTTCATCGGGAGTTGTGGAGGCAGCTCCAGGCCACGAGCCACACCTTCCTTGTCACTGTAACCTCCAGATGACTCTCTGGCGTGCCTGTTCTGTGGTCAATGCTTGATAACCATCCAGTTTCGATAAAATTGATGCTTCAGATTCTTAATGGTTGTTAACAGAAAACATAAGAATGCCAGCCCTGCCCTGAAACCTGGGGAGGAAGTGTTAGCAATTCCTGCTGCAGCGCATCTCGGGGGCAGCGGAGGGGAACACAGTGACAGATGCAGTGACAGTGATATGTTGTGAGTTCGGTGGCATTTGTAACTGTTGAGCAGATCAGTGCTCTGGGGTGAGTCGTAGGCCTGACTTCAGAGCCTCAGGAATTGCGTCTTCATGTGAGTGTCTCCTCGTTGCTGTCCTTTGTCCTGGTGATGATGATTCCTCTCGGATCTTGTCGTCCACAGCCCGCTGTGACCATTTTTGTCCAGGACTTGAGATGTGGAATCTAGTTTTCGTAGTTACTATTTAAATAGAGACTGTATGATTAATGACAGCCCCTTCAATTATCTGTAAGGCTTGTACCTAACCTGCTTACACTCTTTTGTAATTTCTGCCTTTTTAACTGAAAAGACTTTAGATTAGGGAGTTAAGGGGAAAAATTTACAAGCATAAAACAGGTGGTGTTATTACAGAAAATTTCAGGAGTTGATTCTTTGCGAGAGAAGCACTTAAATCTTAAGTGCAATTTTCAAGAACCATGACATTAGAAACTAAAGGATGGAATAATGGATTTGATATTTTGAGAGTTGTCCAGTACTGTAACTATGCAAGCTTTAGTTAAATGGGGGTGATATGCACAAAAATCAGAATTGGCATTATGCAGCAGGAAAGCTTTTAGCAGACCAGTAATTAGGAGAGTTTTCACACAGGGATCCCATCAGAAGCTCCAGAACCATTCAGGTTTATTCACTAAAACTTTAAAAAATGATAATTTCCAAATAGTTATAAAACGAAGAAAGAATTGGCTTGGCTACCGTTGACATACAGCTTTCTTAGTTCCCCATTCTGGATGAATTTAAATTGACTCCTTGTTCAGCGATGTGAATGCAAGTTCCATGAAGTGCACCAGCAAGATCGCAAGGAGGATTGGAGCCTGCCGGGAGCCCGCGATGGAGCCCTCTGCTCTGTCAAGTAGTTTAGAGCAGTAAACGAGTTTAAGCGGCTGCTTCCGTTTGCTAAGAGGTCTGAGAGACCTGGACTGCACGGGAGGGGGGAAGCTGAGGGTGGTGTTGAAATAAGAGAGTGTGGGGGCAGGAATGAGGGGCACCCTCCTCTACTCCAGATTTGCTCTAGTTTTCAGCCCCGTGTCTCCTAGCACAGATGTTCCACTGGCTTTTGAGGCAGTGCGTGGTCAGAAAACACTTCCTGCAGGCTGTGTCTGATGGCCTGTGCCAGTATGGACTCCCCTGGCCTTGCAGTCATTGATGTCACAGCTGGTTGTCTCTCTGCCTTGAGCCCTGAAGAGGGAAATGCTCACTCGTGAATTTCTGTGTTTACTATGTGTTTGGACTCATCCTCTGTTTTTTACTTTGGCCCGTAAGGTATATGAACACGTCTCTTCGGCCTCCGGGCAGGGCTCTCTTCTGCCTGACTTCTGGATCTCCCAGGTCTCCTCCTCCTCTGGGTCCCTGGCTTTGGAGTGGCCTCAGTCAGCTGTCCAGCCATAGTTCTCAACTGGTTTTGTGCCTCATTGGCCTGGATGGGCTCCTGCTCTCTGTTTACCTGGACAGTTTGAAAGCTCGTTCCCATCTCTGCTCACTACCCTGGGCTAAGCCTTAAATGTCCTATTTTACATCTCAGCTTGCACAGTAATCTGAATACAGACAGACAGGAAGTTTCGTCATTGATTGCCAGCAAAAGCTTAGCTTTAAACACTCAAGTTTTTGGCTCTTCTTTGCAGTGTTGTTTGTCTATTCCGCTCTGCTTGATATTGAAGAGGTTCTTGATGTCTGTTACAGTACTGAGTACGTTGAGGAAAGCCTCTGGTATGGCATGAGTTTTGTGCTTCTTTTAAACAGCCGAAAAAATCTTTAGGTCTTTAAAGGCTTATTGGGAGGTTTTCTGGTCTCCCGGGAGTCCAGTCTTCTTGCCCCAGAAAGTCTTTTGATTATGACTCCGGGGAAAATACCGGCAAAGCGTCACTCTGCTGACCTCTGAAACTCTGTTCCAGTGCTTTTTTTTTTCTTTGGTCAGGAGACTCTGGGCACACCTGTGGCCAGGGAGTTCAGGTCCTCTTTGTGCTGCTGGAGTTGGTGGGGTTGGGGGTGGGGGTGGGGGTGAATGATGGGGAGTTCTGGGCTGGGCTTCAGCCAGATTATGTTTGTAATGTTGAGGATTTCTAAGCCCTGTTTCATACCCCCTTTGGAAGAAAAAATGTTGCAGTGTAAATAGTGTAAGATTTTTTTTTAACTTTTATTAACATATATATATGTATATTTTTTATTGACTTTACTGGTTCTTTAAACTGTTACAGTTTAAAAGACTGCTGCAAGTAACTTCAGGTCACAAGTCTTGTCCCTTCCATGGGGTGGCAACACTGCCTAGAAAGTTGCATGGGAATTTAAAACACTCTTGGTGCATTTCATGCATGTTTTTTCCTAAATGTGTATGATACAGTTTATATAAAATGATACTGTTTGAGAATTCACATGAGATGGGAACTACTGAATTTATAAAACAATAATTATAGTGAAAGAGAATAGGTATAGGAAATATGAGGCAAAGTGGTGTCTCACTGAGTAGAAGTGTTTGCAGCCAGCAACCTGAGGTGGGGGAGCCTGGAGAAGGCAGGTTGGGGGACAGGCAGGTATTGAAATGGGCAGAAGGGCCCCCGTGAGCAGAGGTGGTCAGGAGCATGTTACACAGGAAGGTCCTGGGCCTTTGTGAGCACTCTGCTCTGAGTTTGTTGTTGTTGAGCTCTTGGAGTTGCAGACAATTTTTTTGTTTGAGGTGTAACTGGTGTGTAACGTTAGTTTCGAGCGTATAGCATAATGGTTTGATGGTCGCGTACACTGCAGAATGATCAGTAGGTCTGGTTAGTATCTGTCACCTCACATGGAGTTTCTTCTTGTGATGAGTAACTCTAAAAATCTATTCTATGTTCACATACAACACAGTATTATTGACTGTGGTCACCATGCTGTGCATCTCATCCCTTTTCCCTTCTCCAGGGGATCTTCCCAACCCAGGGATTGAACCCATGTCTCCCACATTGCTGGCGGATTCTTTACCAGTTGAGCCACAAGGGAAGTCCAAGAATATTGGAGCGGGTAGCCTATGCCTTCTCCAGGGGATCTTCCCGACCCAGGAATCGACGGGGTCTCCTGAATTATAGGTGGATTCTGAGCTATGAGGGAAGCCCGTCTCATCCCCAGGAGTTACTTGTATTATAAATGGATGTCTGTACAGCCGACTGCCTGCGCTCATCTTGCCTGCCCCTGTCTATTCTCTGTATCTTGAGTTGGGTGTGTTTAGACTCTACATGTGGGTGAGTTGAGTACAGTATTTGCTTTCCCTGACTTCACCTCACCTACCATGATGCCCTCGTGTCATCCATGTGGTCGCGCTTGGCAGCATTTTGCTTTAGTGACTGAGTAATGCCCGGTGTGCACACGCCGCCTCTTCCCCGTCCTCCCCCTCCCCCCCCGGGGGACACTCGGGCCGCGTCTGAGTCTCGGCTGCTGCGCTGCAGTGACTGTGGCAGATGCACGCATGCTCAGGCTGGTGCTTGTGCTTCCTTCGGAAAGATGGGCAGGAATGGAGCTGCTGGGCCACATGATCAGATGCTGTCTTTTATCTCTCAGGGAACCTCTGTATTCTTTTCTCCCATAGTGTCTGTGCCAGTTTGCATTCCCACCAGCAGTGCACACGAATCCCCCTTTTGCCATATCCTCGTCAGCACTTGCCATCTCTTGTCATTTTGTTGATACCCATCATGGCCATTCTAACAGGTGTGAGGTTTTGATTTGCATTTCTCTGATGATTAATGATGTTGAGCCTCTTTTCACGTGTCTGCTAACCATCTGTGTGTCTTTCTTGGAAAAATGTCTGTTCGAATCCTTGGCTCATTTTTTAATAGAATTATTTATATGCGATTGAGTCTTACCGGTTTGCCTTTTTAAGATACTCTAATTTCAGCTGACTAAATTGTTATTTTTTATTATTAATTTATTTTAATTAGAGGCTAATTACTTTACAGTATTGTGTTTTTTGCCATACATTGACATGAATCAGCCATGGGTGTACATGTGTCCCCTGTCCCAAACCCCCTTCCCACCTCCCTCCCTATCCCATTCCTCTGGGTCATCCCAGTGTACCAGCTTTGAGTGCCCTGTTTCATGCATTGAACTTGGACTGGTGATCTGTTTCACATATGGTGATACACGTGTTTCAATGCTGTTCTCTCAAATCATCCCAGTGAGTAAGTTATTACTTCTTATGTGCTTAGTATAAATATTAATGTATTTTAAAAACAACTAACTAGATAGACCACCTCATGGGAAGAGTTGACTCATTGGAAAAGACTGTGATGCTGGGAGGTGTTGGGGGCAGGAGGAGAAGGGGATGACAGAGGATGAGGTGGCTCGATGGCATCACCGACTCGATGGACGTGAGTCAGAGTGAACTCCGGGAGTTGGTGATGGACAGAGAGGCCTGGCGTGCTGCAATTCATGGGGTCGCAAAGAGTCGGACACGACTGAGCAACTAAACTGAACTAGACAAAAAATCCTATAATTCCATTTGTGTGAAATGTCCAGAATAAATAGATCCCCGGAAAGAGAGTCACTTGGTGGTCGCCAGGGGCTGGAGCCGTGAGGCTGCGGCGCGGCTGGCATGGAGGTCAGGGCTTTGTCTCTGGTGCTGAGGGTGCTCTGTGGTCAGCCAGATGGTGGTTGCCAGGCGCTGTGAGGATGCCGAGTGCCCCTCAGCTGTGCACTGATGGTTGTTCATTTCATGTGAATTTCACCTCAGTGTCTTTATGTGTGTTTCTAAATGATCTCCGATTTTGCAGCAGTCCTTGGTGTTTATGATTTTCCTAAGTTGTAAATTTTTGGCTTTAATATATAAAAGATAGTTAGTAGGAACCTAGTGTATAGCACAGGGAACTCTGTTCGGTGGTTTGTAGTGACCTGCATAGGGATGGACTCTGTTCGGTGGTTTGTAATGACCTGCACAGGGATGGAGTATAGACTGAAGCGTGGATATGTGCACATGTATAACTGGCTGAAGTCAGAAGGAGGAAGCAGCAGGGGATGAGATGGTGGGACAGCGTCACCACCTAAATGGACATGGATTTTAGCAAACTTCAGGAGAGAGTGGAAGACAGAGGAGCTTGGAGGGCTACAGTCCATGGGGTCCCAAGGAGTTGGACATGACTTAGCTACCAAATAACAATAGTAACTAATTCACTTCACTGTATAGCAGAAACTAAGGCAACATTGTACATCAGCTACACTCTTACAAAAAATTTAAAAATTCCTGTTTCAGTTTTAGCAAAATATCTTAATCTATTTAAAGTCCATTTTAATGCCTCACTGTAAAATCTGTACATGGTAGCAACCTCTTGGTACTTTTAACATTTGAATTTTAGAATTTATTCCCACTACTGTGTGATCTGTATGAAAAAGGTTAATAAAGATTAGATCATTGTAGAACATGAAAGACTGGATGATTCCCCCAGCTTACTTGGGAAGGGCTTGTTCTGTGTCCTAAATAATTTATTCATTCTTATAGAAAACTGGGAAGACTGTAAAAAGTGCAGGAGGCATAGTAACAAGGGTCCCTGTTTACAGCTTCATGTGTTTGCTTCAGGCCTTTTCTCTGTACATTTATTAGAAACCTGGGATCATACTGCCTGTTGACTTGTGACCTGTGTTTTTCATTTAATGTCATGAGCCTTTTCATATTTCATTAAATATTCCTCAGAAAAACAATTTTAATGACTACACAGTAGTTATGTGATTTTACCTATTTTAAACCTATAGGATATTCACAGTTTTTCACTATTTCAAATATTGTTGACTGTAACGTACTCAGAAACACTGCCTGGCTGTCTAACTGTGAGATGAAGTCACACAATGTCGTTACCCTGCCCGGGGTTCCTGACATGTGTCTCGCTTGTCCTTTGGAAGACCTGTGGCCCCAGCACTCTGAGCCGTCTGTGTTGCCACGTCTTTGCAGACACATCACCTTTTTCATCTTTTGCAGTGCTGTGAGTGAATAGTCCACTTTGTTTTTTCTGAGGATCATGGATTTGTTTTATTTACCTTCTGTGCAGTTTGTACTCATGTGGCATTTTTTGGGGGGTCACAAAGTCAGACAAGACTTAGCAACTGAAACAGCAACAGCTGTTAATTGCTTTAGCTATCTTTCCATATTAAGAATACCCTGTTGTGTGTGTTGGAAGAAATTATATAGATAGTCTTAGGCTGTGCATGATGACCTATTTCCCCTTTCCTCCTCCTCGCACTGACTCCGGGCGGGAGGCCCGGAGTCACTGTTGTCGCTGAGATGCTTGTCGTCTGTAACGTCTTTGTTGTGGCAGGAGGGAGTGTGCTCCACAGCGTGTGCTTCCTTAGGCAGGGGAGGACACGTTCATGCTGTCCTCACTGTGTGGTTAGCACTTGCTTTTCTCTGCTTTTTCAGTGGGTCTCATGTGTAGAAAATGCAGCACTTTCTTTGAAGGAAGTAATCCCGCCTGCCAGGCATGTGTTCACTGTCCCCTGCCTGTCCGCCGCCCCATCCATGGATCCTTGTTGAGCTGAGCAGAGGAGAGGTTTGGTCTGCTTTGCTTTGTTAATAGCAGCTCCACACAACCTCTCAGCAAGGGAGAGATGTTGCCACAGTGGGTGTGATTAGAGACCTGTGGAGGGATGAAGGGGCAGAGGGTGGGAAGGTGCTTCCCTGTCAGTGGGAGGCTTATCCATGATATGCCTGCAGCAGCCTTATTTCTGAAAGCACATCTGGCTCATTCAAACCCAATGCAGACCAGCCATTCTGGTTATAGGATCTAGAAGTCAAGGAACTTTGTTTAATCCTATTTGGGCGACTGACTACAGTATCGTGTGTACAATAAAAATAGTTAAGTTTTTAAAAATTTTTCATCTCTCTTCTTTTACTCTGAAAGATTTTTACCTTGTTTGTTAGCCAGCTCTTTTAAAGTCAGGCTCAGAATTTGAACAGTAAAAATGACTTTCAGAAGGTCTGTTATCTAGGCAAGAGCACTTTCTATTTCTGAGTCAAATGATAATCGAAACTTGTTTTCAGTTCATTTCAGTTCAGTCGCTCAGTCGTGTCCGACTCTTTGCGACCCCATGAATCGCAGCACGCCAGGCCTCCCTGTCCATCACCAACTCCCGGAGTTCACTCAGACTCACGTCCATTGAATTGGTGATGCCATCGAGCCATCTCATCCTCTGTCGTCCCCTTTTCCTCCTGCCCCCAATCTCTCCCAGCATCAGAGTCTTTTCCAATGAGTAAGGACCATTAAAAAGTAAAAAACCTCAATCAGATTGGTTTCTGTGTTTAATGATGATTTTGTATGTATGGCATACATTTGTATGTCCTTCCCTGGTGGCTCAGACAGCAAAGAATCTGCCTGCAGTGCAGGAGACCTGGGTTTGATCTCTGCATCAGGAAGATATCCTGGAGCAGGTCATGGCAACCCACTCTAGTATTCTTGCCTGCAGAATCCCATGGACAGAGGAGCCTGGTGGGCTGTAGTCCATGAGGTCTCAAGGAGTCAGACATGACTGAGCGAGTAACACTTTTCATTTGGATGGCAGTCTGCCATCGTCTTTTTCTCTCCACGTCAAGACCACTTGTGTAATTTCCACAGAATAAAGATATTTACGTAGAAAATTCTTAGATATTCTTTCTACTGAAAAGAAACACGTGTTCCTGACTTAGTCACCTGACTTGGAATAATTGATGTTTCTTGCTGGTGTGATGTGCATGTTCCCTGTGCAGACACCTGCTTCCTTTTTCTGTATCTGTGCATCTTACAGGCATTCTCTGTTATTACACGTAACAATGATTACCTCTTCAATAATAATTTTAAAAAAGAAAAAGTTGTACCTTACACATCAGCACAGAAGTCCAGGGAGGAAATTGAACATAATGATTTCAGCCCTAGCTTGAGTTCTGTGGGCTACAGATGACTCAGAACTAGCGCTGTTGGAAACACCCAGAGTAAGACTTTGAGAAACAATTGATGGTAGTGGTCCTGGTTATCTTTTCGTTCCTTGAATTTCTTAGGCAGGTGTATTTCTGTGCTGTCACTTCATCTCTTTTCTATTCCTTACGGCAGAATGCTGGTCCTTCCCACCGAACCCTCCTTTTGTTTTAATTGCTTGATTAGTAGAGGAAAGTACAGAAGTTAGGCGTTTCTGAGGCATGCAGATGACTGGAGTTGTCTGTGCTGTCTCCCCCTTTCTTCGTTACTTAGGGGAGATCGGTGTCTCCTCTCCGCTCTAGCCTCCTCTGCAGAAGGTTGTCTCCTGGAGATGACAAGTTGCGTGACCATCGGGCCCAACTCCCTCCTGTTCACTCCCCGTTGTGTCTTGTGAGTGTGTGTGTGTACTCATTCACTGATTGCACAGGTGACAAGACGGACTTGGATTTAATGCAGAAGTTGTCCACTATCTGATGCTGCGTGTGGGATAGAAAATGTGGACTCTTCACTCAGAGCAAAAGCCTGGTTTTGCTTTATTACGTGTTGACTGAGCTTCTTGTCCCCTCACAGGAGACCCCTGTGCTCAGCAGGCTAGAGAAACAGAAGCGCCGGGAGGAGGAGGAGGAGCGCCAGATCCTTCTCGCGGTGCAGAAGAAGGAGCAGGAGCAGCTGCTGAAGGAGGAGAGGAAGCGGGAGCTGGAGGAGAGGGTCAAGGCCGTGGAAGGTAGGAGCACTCTGCTGGGCCAGGGTGGGGCTGGGGGGCCCGGGGCCTGGGCTGCATCTGGCCTTACCATGTGATGACCCCTTGCTTCCTAGTTACTGCCTTCTGATTCGTGATAGGCTAACTCCACTCTGGCCGTGCCAGTGATTCCAGAGCCCTTAGTGTCTTTAATGCCCTCGTGTGACCTGCACTGTGATGGTGATTCCAGAGCCCTCAGTGTCTTTCACGCCCTCGTGTGGCCTGCGCGTACTTGCTCGCATGCGGCTGGCCCAGCACACGGTGCCCTCAGCCCGACTGGCTTGTGTGTCGCTGGGGTCGCACCTCCTGGCGTCATCACACAGGTTTACTCACCCCGACCTCTGATCGAGGTGCTGAGGTAGGGACCCTGACAGGTCTTTGCCCGTTCTCAACTACTGGGACTTACCAAAATCCGTCAGACTGTCTGCATAAGCACCACAGGGGGTTGAGAGATGGCGGAGCTGGGCAGGGCTGAACACAAAGGCTGGTCTCCTTTGGGAGGCTCCGCCTTTAGGAAAGGGAGGTGGTGGTTCATCTGCTGCATAGAAACCAACACAGAGGGTCTAGCAAAATGAAGACACAGAAGAATATGTTCCAAACAGGAGATTAAAATCTCAGAAAAAGTAATTTATTTGATAAAGAGTTAAAGTAATGGTCATAAAGATGCTTACCAAAGTGGGGAAAAGAATGGATGAACACAGTGAGAACAGAGAAGGAAAATATTTAAAAGTGTCAAATGGAAGTCTCAGCACTACGCTAAGGCTGGTCTTCATCCAAAGAAGGTGATGTTGTGTATATGGTGGGATCGGAAGGGAATCCTCTGTTACGAGCTCCTTCTGGAAAACCAATCGATTAATTCCAACAAGTCCGGCTCCCAGTTAGACTAACTGAAAGCAGCACTCGATGAAAAGCATGCCGAATTAGTCAGCAGAAAACTCAGTCTTCCATCAGGGTAACGCAAGGCTGCGTGTTTCTTTGATGACCAGGCAAACTGTTACAGCTTGGCTGGGAAGTTCTGATTCATCCACCCTATTCACCAGACATTGCACCCTTGGATTTCCATTTGTTTTGGTCTTTACAAAATTCTCCTAAAGGAAAAAAATTTCAGTTCCCTAGAAGGCTGTAAAAGGCACCTGAAACAGTTCTTTGCTCAAAAAGATGGAATAATGAAGTTGCCTGAAAAATAGCAGAAAATAGTGAAACAAAATGGAGAATGCATTAATCTATAAAATTCTTGGTGCAAATGGAAAATGTCATCAATTCAGTACAGTTCAGTTGCTCAGTCGTATCTGACTCCTTGCGACCCCATGAACTGCAGCACGCCAGGCCACAGAGTCAGACACGACCGAAGCAACTTAGCAGCAGCAGGCCTCCCTGTCCATCACCAACTCCCGGAGTTCACTCAGACTCATGTCTATCAAGTTGGTGATGCCATCCAGCCATCTCATCCTCGGTCGTCCCCTTTCCTTCCTGCCCCCAGTCCCTCCCAGCATCAGAGTCTTTTCCAACGAGTCAACTTACTTTTTTTGTTGTTTTTTGTTCGTCTTACTTTTACTTAAAAATCGAAGGAACTTTTTGGCCACATGTTGACAGGTAGTAAATATTGGGTCACTCCTGTCTGGTACAGGCAAACAGGAACATCAGAATTCCATGTTACACTCACTACATCACGACGTGGGAGTGAGTGAGGTGGTCGCATCACCTGTGAAGGAGTATCGGTAGCTGTGGAGGGGCACCGACGCTGCATCTGCCCGTGGGCCCCGGGGCTTGCCTGAGCCTGGGGAGGTGTGTGTCCAAACAGTGATTCTGATGACGTGAAGAATCGGTTGACTGGTTGCTAGTTGTGAAATCCTAAACTGAGTTCATGACACCTAATGTTTAACAGTTTGATACGTGGATGTTCATTAATTTAGTTTTACTTTTCTTTAGGCTTGAAATCATTCTCTTCCTTAGAAACCAATTTTAGTAAAAGTTGTTGATAGCAAAATGCCTCTGATAATTAAAGCAGGTATAGGTTCTCTTACACATACAAGTTTATTTCTACCCGGGCATGAAGTTGGAGCAGAGGGAGCTTGGTGGGAGTGGGCGTCTGCGGGCCCTGTCTGCTCCCACTGGGCACCTTCCGTCACGCGTCTTGCCTTCTGGTGGTGTCCTGAGTCCTTGCTTCTTCCTCCCCCACTGCCAGCAGGCCCTCAGTGCACTGGCAAGTGTGTTTCTCGTGGCCATGTCTGGGAACCAGAGGATGCCTCCCCTTCCAGCTGCTGGGCTGTCCCGCTGGCTTCTTCAGTTCCCTGGCACCTCCTGCACCAGTGTGGATGGGGGCGGACAGCTGTGGCGGAGGCGGGGGGCCGGGCACAGATTGAGGATAACCAGTGTGAGCACTTCAGGGGGCTTGCACAGTCCTCTTGGTGTGTTTGGACTGGGGTCTGGTCCTAAACAGGAGATACTCTTTGTGTGGGCAACATAGAAAGGGCTGGAGGTGGTCAGCGAGGGTGACTGTCGGCCCTCTGCTTTCCTTCTCTCTTGCTCATTCCCCTACCTACCAGGACCCCAGGACAGAAGTCCCTTAAAGCCTTCTTGCTCTGGCACGCCTGTCAGCAGAGGTCGGCAGAGGGCGCAGCCGAGTGCGCGTCTCCCTTGTGGAGTCCTGACGTGCCTCTGCTCTGTGTTCTCACAGATCGAGCCAAGAGGCGCCGGCTCAGGGAGGAGCGGGCCTGGCTGCTGGCCCAGGGGAAGGCACTGCCCCCACAGCTGTCCCACCTGGACCCCCAGTCCCCGCCTCGGGCCGAGAAGAGGACGAGAGACCCGTGAGTGCAGAGTGCCCCTAGCCCTCCTCAGCTGCGTGGTGTGGGATCGGGCCAGCTGTCATTTTGTAGATGAGGGAAGGAGGGGATGAGTGTGCTGACCCTCACTCCCTCGTGTTTTTGGAGGTCGTCAGTGTTACAGACTTATCTTAGCAGAGGTTTACAGAGGTTTCCTGGGGACTGTTCCAAGTCTTGGTCTGGACAGCTGTGTGTCAGGTTGAATCCAGGGCTCTGGGCAGAGAAGGGGGTGTCAGTCACTGCTGATTTCTCGCTCTGATTCACAGCTTCGAGCTGGATGATGACTTCACCGCCATGTACAAAGGTCAGTTCCCATGCTCCACTGCTGTGTCTCACCGAGCGTGTCCCCAGGTGCGTGTGCTGACCCTTCTCTTCCCTTTGGCTCCTCAGTTCTGGACGTGGTGAAGGCTCACAAGGATTCCTGGCCCTTTTTGGAACCAGTGGACGAGTCGTATGCCCCTAACTACTACCAGATCATTAAGGTAGAGGAAGCCTTGTCAGCTGCACGACTGTGGCGCGTGCCTCTCTGCTGGTTGTGTTGTTGTGCAGTCAGCTGGCACTCCTCAGGGCTGGGTGCTGGGTGCGTCCCAGGCTCTCAAACAGCTCCTAGTGTGGGGACTACAAAGCTCTGTTGCTCCAATGATACTAACGAGTGTGGCCTGTTGTAGGTCCCCATGGATATTTCAAGCATGGAGAAGAAACTGAATGGAGGTTTATACTGTACCAAGGAGGAGTTTGTGAACGACATGAAGACTATGTTCAGGAATTGTCGGAAGTACAATGGGGAGAGCAGCGGTGAGTGGAGGAGGGGTGCTGTGGCTCTAGCCTGCTGCAGCAGCAGAACCAAGAAAAACAGGCGTTTCCAGTCTCCAGGTTCAGCCCTTTCTCAGGACCCTGAAGAGAGGGTGTGTTGAAGCCATGGGCTGGGCGGTGCCCGGCTCTGTCCGTCCTCCACAGCCAGAGGCGTGGCGGCTGCTGGTCCTGGTTTTGTCCTGGGCCTGGTCCTCCTGCGCCTTGCTCACCCGCCGTCTTGGAGTCGCAGGGCAGACCTTAGGTGATGCAGCCAGTGGTGCTGTAGGTGCCGAAGCTTGGAGGCTCAGTGACTGTACTTAATGTTTCTGCAGTTTGGCACTGAAGAATTTAAATTTTTACCGGTTTGGGATCCAGGGCCCACTGTGCCAGCCACACAAGCTGGACAGTTTCTTGGGCTAGAAATTGTGTCCCGTCTCGTGTCTGCAGCCTAGAAGGCAGGAGGCATGCAGACCGGCAGACCCGCAGTTGACTGGGGGGAAGTGGTCTGGGGGCCTGCCCGGGGCGGGGGCTCAGACCTCTCTGTCCCGCAGAGTACACCAAGATGTCGGACAACCTGGAAAGGTGCTTCCACCGGGCGATGCTGAAGCATTTTCCTGGGGAGGACGGGGACACAGACGAGGAGCCGTGGATGCGGGAGGAGGAGAGGCGGGAGAAGAGGCGGGGGCGGGGCGCGCGGGGCCACGTGTGCACCCGCTCCCGGGACTCGGAGGCGCCGGGCCGGAGGCAGCCCGCGGAGAACGGAGGGAAGGCGCTGCCCCTGGGCCGCCGCGCTGCTGCCTCTGGGGCTAGTCAGAGCAGCTCCGTGCAGCCCCCTGGCCAGGTGGGTGCCTCAAACAGCAGCTGCCTCTCTGGGCCCCTGTGTCTCGGTGGACCCGGCCAGCCTGTCTTCTCAAGCTAGCCAGTGAGGATCAGCTTCATCCCGTAGTGGCGTCTCCTGATTAGGGGCTGGGGGAGTGTGAAGTTCTCCCCCCATCTTCATTTAGTCTTCATCTGTCTTAAATCCTTTTTGTTAGTCATTTGAACTACATGTTCTCAGTGGGGCAAAAATTTGAATTAACATCTCGCTCCTTGTAATTCAAAGAATGGGGTACATCCAGTACATAAATGCACCTCTCCTGGGGAGCAGGTGGGGAGGGGCTCTGAGGGTGGGGATGGAAGCCGCTGCTCCGCCGTCTGTAGGCCGGGGCAGTGGGGCTCCTTTATGAGCCAGAGCCTGGTCTTCAGGACGTGAAGGGTGTACTCTCTCCTCCTCCTCCCTGCCTCCGCCCCATGCCCTCCAGAGGCCAGCAGGACAGGGAGCGTTTTGTCCTCTCCGAGGCTCGGATCCTGCTGAAGTCAGTGTGTCCTCTGGAGCCCCGGGTCCGCCCGCCCGTGGGCCTGGCCTGCAGCCCCCGCCTCTGGCGGTACAGGTAAGCAGGCTGCTCAGCGCGTGCAGGTGCAAAGGTGTATTCCAGAAATATCATCTCTCCCCTGGGTAAATTGAATAACCACGGGGTTAACACAGCTTCCCTTTTTCTGTTGCCAGCCTCCAGCTGGAATTAACCACCACCGAGGCCCCGGGTGTGGCCCCCCTGATGAGAAGCTGGCGTGCGGAGGGCTGGCCTCCCTTGCTGACATGGGCTCTCGACCTGGACCCTTGCCACTTGGTCAGATGAGCGGCCCCAGCCAGGATGGGCGCGTGTATCCCCCCACTCATTTCCAGCCAGGGCTCCTTCCTCCCAGGCACGGGGGTGCTCCAGCCCGACCCCCAGACTTCCCTGAGAGTCCAGAAGTCCCTCCCGGCCACATGTACCGACCCTACAAGTACCTGAGCCGAGTGCACTCTGCGGTCTGGAATGGGAGCCACGGTGCTGCAAACCCAGGACCCTTGGGGCCAGACGAGAAGCCCCCCGTGGGGCCAGGACCTTCTCACCAGCCCCGCCCTTTGGGTCACATGATGGATTCCCGAGTGATGAGACCTCCCCTCCCCCCAAACCAGTGGACAGAAGAATCCGGCTTCCTACCTCACAGCGTTCCTCCTTCAGGGTACCTGCACCCCCCGTGTAAACCTGGCGCACAGCGGCTCCAGCCCCCTGCAGCCCCAGCACTGGGTTCTCTGTTTGGAGCTCCGGCCCCGGCCCTGCGAGGCGTGCAGGGTGGGGACTCCATGCTGGACAGCCCCGAGATGCTGGCCATGCAGCAGCTCTCCTCCCGTGGGTGCCCACCAGGCGTGCCTTACCACCCCCGCCAGCCTGCACCACCCCGCCTGCCTGGCCCTTTCCCACCCATGGGCCTGGTGGCCCCCAAGCCTGCCTCAGGGGACCCTGGGAGGACACAGGACGGCAGTGACGTGCAAGAGCCTGAGAACGGCCAAGGTAACGTGTGCGTGCGCGCTCCCCGTCTCCCCGCTCCCCCCCCCCCCGCCGCCCCATACCTCCATCTGCCCTGGTTATTGGTGGCCCGTCTTTTTATGCAGACTAGGAAACAAAGTGCCAACTGGCCTCTGACCCCTTTCACTTGAATGTCTCTGGGTGAGCCTGCCCCAGTCCGCGGACGCGGTGACCATGCCGCACAGCTGCAGTGCCTGCTGTGTCTCCGCTCGAGCAGAGCCTTCCTGTGCTCACTCACTTCACTCTCAGAATAAGCTTTGAGGGAATTTTGACTAGTATTCTTGTTTGTATGGATGGAAGCTCCAGGGCACAAAGGTGGTTATTTGCCTTCATTCAGCTCTTAAGTGGGGAGACCGATTCGAACCTGACACAATGGACCTGGCATCCGTGTGTGCAAGCTCTGCGTCACCCAGCCCCACTTAGAAAGGACTGTCCTGAAGTGACCCTCGGGGAACATGTTCTCAGGGCTTTACTCCTGGCCCAGTTCTCTGCATGCCTTTCTCATTGGGCCCACATCTGCGTGCATTGAGGGTGGGGAGCAGTAGTGAGATAGGCACGTCATCAAGAGGGTTCTAGAAATGCCGTTTACAGGAGTAAAAAACTCAAGTGCATGAGAAGGGTGGTGGGCCTCCTCTGTGTGACTCATGCCGGTTGAGGATGGACATCTAGTGTGTGTCCATGTGGGAGCTGTGGCTCCTGGGCGTCTACAGAGTGTGATGTGGTTCCTTGTCAGCTGGGTGGAGGGCCAGGAGCGCAGACTCCCTTCAAGTGATTTCTTGGAGGGGAGGCTGACTCTGAATGCCCCCTGCAGCACGATTTCCAGGCATGATTTCAAGTGTGACTGGAGTTCAGAGTAAGAGGGAGAGTCCCAGGAGCAGTCTGTTTGCTCAGTAGCCATGCTGTTTGTGTTGTGCCGTTTTCACTTTGTTTTTTCTTAATGAAGTGTAGCTGATCCACAGTGTCGTGCTGATTAGTGTCTGCTGTGCAGCAGAGTGACACAGTCACACGCATACGCATTCTTTTCCATCATGGTTTGTCGCAGGATATTGAATGTTATTTCTCTGTGCTGAAGTCAGACCTTGTTTATCCATTTTGTATATAAGTTTGTATCCGCCAACCCCAATCTCCCTGCCCATCGCTCTCCTACCCACTCTTTTTCTTGACAGTCCCAAGCGGGTTCTCTATGAGTCTGTCTCTGTTTCATAGTAACTTCATTTGTGTCATATTTTAAATCCCACATATAAGTGATACCGTACATTTACCTCTCTGTGATTTACTTCATTTAGTATGTAATCCCTGGGTCCATCCATACTGTTGTAAATGGCAGTACTTATTCTTTTTTATGACTGAGTAATGTTTCACAGTCTATGCGCACCGCGTCTTTACGCGTTCCTCTGTTGATAGGCCTCTAGGTTGCTTCCATGTCCTGGCTGTTGTAAACAGTGCTGCACTGAACATCGGGGTGTGTGTACCTTTTTGAATTATGGTTTCCTACAAAGGGCTTCCCTTGTAGCTCAGTTGGTAAAGAATCTGCTTGCAGTGCAGGAGGCCCAGGTTTGATCCCTGGGTTGGAAAGATCCCCTAGAGAAGGAATTGGCAACCCACTCCAGTATCCTTGCCTGGAAAATCTCACGGAGAGAGGAGCCTGGTGGGCTGCAGTCCATGGGGTCACAAAGAGTCAGGCACGACTGAGTGACTAACACTTTCTGCAGATACTCCCCAGGAGTGGGATTGTAGGATCATACGTTAACTCTGTGTTTAGTTTTTTAAGGAACCTCCACACTGTTCTGCATAATGTCTGTACCAATTTATATTCCCACCAACAGGGAAGAGGGTTCCCTTTCTCCACACCCTCTCCACTGTTTATTTGTAGACTTTTTAGTGGCGTCCATTCTGACTGGTGTGAGTTGGTACCTCATTGTGGTTTAAATTTGCATTTGTCTAGTTCAGTGATGATGAACATCTTTTTATCTTGGCCTCGGCTCTCTGTGTCTTAATTGAAGAAATGTGTGTTTAGGTCTTCTGCCCATGCTTTGATTGGGTTTGCTTTTTGGTTGAGTTGTATGAGCTGCTTGCATATTTTGGAGATTAAGTCCCTGCTGGTCTCACCCTTCGCAGCTATATTCTCCCAGTCCGTAGACAGTCTTTCCATTTTGTTTATGGTTTTCTTTGTTGTACAAAAGCTTGCAAGTTTAATTAGGTCCCACTTTTTAATTTTTGCTTTAATTTCTACTGCCTTGGAAGACTGGCCTATTGACAGTTTATGTCAGAGAATGTTTTGCCTATGTTTTCTTGCAGGAGTTTTATGGTGTCATGTCGTTAAGCCGTTTTGCGTGTATTTCTGTGTCTGTCATGAGGCATTGGCATGTTTTTTGTTGACTCAATAATGAAAAGTGCACGTTTTCATGATTCTTGTGCAGCTTATACCTGTGATCTTTAAAGCCAATGTTAGTTTTTCAGGAGCCAGCAGTCCTAGTTGATCTTAAAGGTCTGAATTCTTGACCTTGTCTGTAAGCTCTGACCAGAATCCTATTTTGATACCCTTGGGCAACAACTCTGCCCTCCCTGAGAGATCATAATACTAAGACGCATTTATGGCCAAAAACAATGGCAAGGTAAAGAAGTCTGAGTCTGTAATTAAGCATTTGAATTCAGTAGGTCAGTGATTGTTTATTAAATTTCTGTAATTCCTCA
Source organism: Ovis canadensis (assembly GCF_042477335.2). Lineage (NCBI taxonomy): Eukaryota > Metazoa > Chordata > Mammalia > Artiodactyla > Bovidae > Ovis > Ovis canadensis. The sequence continues at coordinate 220,757,751 of NC_091247.1, forward strand.
AAGATGCCCTTTGAGTGTTATACACTGTCCATGTCTTATTTTCAGGAAGCCCGGGCACGGTGAGTGTTGTCGTTCATTTAGCAAATATTCATCTAGTCCTGTTCGTACTCCCGTGGGTGGGTCCTGACTGCAGGATGCTGTCGGGATCCGGCCTTCCCAGCGTCCTCAGGCCTGGTCCCTCCCCCTCACTGTCAAGGCGATGCCTCCCCGCCAGCCTGCACATCGGCCAGTGCACCCTCTGCCTCCTTGGAGTTGGGCACACAGATCACAGCCCCTTGCTTATCCAGCGGTGGGCGGGGTGGGGGCGGCGGCGGCATCTTGGCTACCTGTTCCTGTCGTGTGCTGGGGTTTCAGCTCGCCAGGTGCGACTTTGTCTCTGCTTTCTTTGCAGTGGATTCCTTGCCCGGGCTCGAGGAGAGACCAGCGAGTGTCGGTGCTTCAGAGGGGGCGTTCCTCAAGCAGCTACCTCACCCTGCGCCCCCCCTGCAGGCTGACTTTGCCAGGCGGAGCTCACCCCAAGGAAGGGGCCCAGAGGGCCCGGAGCTCAGGCCGGAGTCCTCGGAACCTGGGGACGGCTGCCCAGCGAGCACGGTCAGGTCTGCCTGGCTCTCAGGGAGTGGCTTCGCCAGCCCACCCGCCCAGGCATGCACCCTGGCAGACCTGGGGCCGCTGCCCGAAAACGGACTGCGGGTGGAAGCCTCCCCATGTGGGTCTGAGGGCAAGAGCAGGGCGCCACCCGAGGCTGGGGCCCCTGCAGAGCCCGCGTGCTCCCCTCTGTACACGCCCGGCTTGGAGTTCCCCAGCTCCGCCACACGGTACCATGTAGGCCCAGGTCTGCAGCCTGTGGGTCCTGTGATGGGGGGCAAGCCTCCAGCCCCGCACCCTCCCCCCTTTCCCCCTCGGGCTTTTCAGTCTCATGACCCTCATTCTGGAGTCTTCCCTCGGTACCGCCCCCACCAGGGCATGCGGTATCCGTACCAGCCACCACCGCAGCCTTCCTACCACCACTACCCGCGGACTCCTTACTACTCGTGTCCACAGGGCTTTTCAGACTGGCCGAGACACCTCGCAGCCCCCGTAAGCCCGAGCGGGCCCCCACCAGCTCAGCCCACCCCTGCCAGGCCCCTCTTCCCCGACAAGAGCGCTGTGACAGGGCTGCAGGGCTGCGAGGCGCTAAGTGCGGCCTTAACGCCCCCCGCGCGGGTCGACGCGGTGGAGGCTCTGGGTGCTGCCTTAACTTCGCCCACGCGGGTGGACGCCGTTGCTGCCAAGATGGCCGAGGGGCAGAACCCCGGCCCCGAGCGCAAGCAGGATGAGTCTGTGGAGCAGCCAGAGAGCCCCAAAGAGTTCCTGGACTTGGATAACCACAACGCGGCTGCCAGGCGGCAGGGCTCCCTGTCGGCCAGCGAGTGTCTCTACGGCGCGCCCCCCACCCCGCTCGGCCCGGGCATGGCCTTCGGTTCGCCCGCCTTTCCCCCACACACAGTGATGCTGCACGCTGGGCCGCCTTACCCCCCACAGCGGCCGGCCGCGCATTTCCAGCCCAGGGCTTACGCCTCCCCCTCGGCTACTCACCCGCCTCACCGCCCAGTGGCGGCGCAGCCCAATGGCCTGTCCCCCGAGTGCCCCCTCTACCGCTACCCTGAGGAGGGCCTGGGCCACTTCCAGGCCGTGATGATGGAGCAGATGGGTCCCGGAAGTGGGGCGAGGGCGTCCTTCCAGGAGATGTACAGACCGTCCGGGTAAGGCTGCAGCTGCGTGCCTTTTTTGTATGGGCAGAAGCAGAGTAGATGCTAGTCTCCCAAAAAGAAGCGAGCTTGGGAATGAAAAACCGACTTGGGTGGTCTGGGGCCGGGAGGAGCGTGTGGGTTGTGTGCTCGGGGCTTACTGGGAAAGCACTAGCATCAGAACCCAGTTTTGTGTGTCGTCTTTTTTTCTTTGTGAAAGTGAATTGGCATTTCAGTGCTGTTGGGTTAGGTTTTGGACACCTAATGGCCAGAGTTCTGGGGCTGTGGGCAAACTTTGCCAGGGAGAGGGGGGTAGATCTGGTGGTAGTCATGGGTGGTATCCTAGTCTCACCCCTCACCATTCTATTCTCTACTGATACTGAATGAAAACTCAGTGTGTCCAGAGCCAGACCTGGCCACATACCACTCCCTGATAATTCTAGTAGTTGTGTCTTGAGGTCAAGGTTGGGAAGCTCCATGATAAAGCAGCACAGACCACCCTGAGAATCTGAGTGCCCCCTGGGTCGTCCCAGCCCCCAGTGCCTGGCTTGAGGGCCTTCCCTCTGCGTGTGCTCACCCCTCTCTGAACGTCTGGCACGTCTCCTGTCTGTCCTTTGCCTTCTCTCCTGAGTCTTTGGTGCGTCTCCTAGCCGAGGGCATCCTCCTGGTGCAGCCCAGACTCTGGCCAGGAAAGTGGTGGTAGTGCTCTGATGGAGGCACTGTCTGATGTCTCCAGTTGTCCCCGAAGCTCTGATTTTTCCCCGTTCAGGATCCAGTCACAGTTCATGGCTCTACATTTGGGTGCTGTGCCTGCTCAGTAATTTACAACATTGGCTTTGCATTCTTTGTTTTTCAAAGACAGAGCACCCCAGGCTCTGGCTTCTTCTCATTGTTTCCTCATATTTAAGAGTCAGAGTCAACACCTTTGTCAGGAGCACTGTGCAGGTGGCATCAGCCATGTCTTTCCTGCCTCACGCGGCAGCCCCTGGGTCAGGGGGTCACTCACCCAGTTGGTCCAGGTGGGGCCGTGCACCTTTTCCTTCTTACTGAGGACATCACATGCATTCCTGAATGTTCCTTCCTCATGTCTCTAGACTGCAGGGGCCCTCGGTCCAGTCCCGGCCCTCGTTCCCAAAGACGCCGGCTCCAGCAGCATCACAGGAGGAGCTGCCCCCCCAGAAGCCCCCAACGCTTCCACTCGATCAGGTCAGAATGGTGGACAGTGAGAGCTGTCTGTGTGGTTCCCGGCAGCTGTGGCCCCAGGGGCTGTCCCTGGAAAGGGGTTGTGTCCTGTGGGCCCTGGGGCCAGAGGGCCTCGGGAGCAGCTTCCTCCCGCCCCGCCAGCCCTTTATTCCTGCTCCAGGCACCAGCCCAGAGATGGGTTAGATTTCCTTCCCCAGACTGGCTACTGTGGTGCGACTCCTTGTTTGCCTCGTCTGGAAGAGTCGGGTTCCCCCACCCCTACCCAGTCTCCCTGGAGGCAGCAGTCCTTGGCCCCTGGACTGAGTCAGGGTCCAGGACTCAGAAATCACACCTGGCAGGACTGCCCAACGAAGCAAAATTGGGCCGCTTTCCTAGACGGGAAGAGTGTGTGTGGCTCCTACGCTTTGTTGTTTTTAACAGTTAACGCGCATCAGTTTCGCTGAAACTGTCTATTCTGCTTCTCTCAGAGCTAGTCCCAGGAGGAGACAAGCCCCAGGGAAACAGAGAGCTGCGAGTGGAGAACGGGGCCCGGCCCGACCCGCCTCTCCTGTCCCCAGCATCGCGCCGTGTGTGGCCTGGAGCCTGGACGCCCCTCCTCATGACCCATGCGCTCGCCAAGTCCTGGGCGAAAGTGGGGAGCAGACAGGCTGGACTCTGGTGGTCTATCCAGGCCCTGGGACGCTTGTTCAGGGAAGACCATCCTCACCTGGGCGCGGTGCTGGTCGTGGCAGCTGCACTCAGGTGGCCGTCTGGGGACAGGACTGCTCGTGTGGGTGTGTTTGGGGCTGGGTCCAGTTTACAGAGTTTTCATGTTGCCTTTATGATGATTTCTGTCGGTGGTGAATGTATTGTACATACAGCGGGGAGGGCGGGTGGTGGGGATAGAGTCTGGCCGGCGGGCCCGCATCCCTGCTGACCCCCTGTGTTTACAGCCCTTTCCCATTCACTCTTGGGGGGCTGCAGGAGGGGCCCACCTTGCCGCTGCTGTTCCTCTGACGGCTCTTCCCCTTGGGCAGCCTCCTTGCCTGGCGCCCCCCCCACCCTTGCCTGGCACCCAGGTCATGGTCCGAGATAGCAGTGCCCCTCCTGGCTGGCCAGCTGCCCACCAGATAGGTGTAAACCAGTATCAGGAGCATTTGCTCATTGGAAGGTGCGGCGACGTGCCCCGTCACAGCCCTGCCGGGACTGGGGTCTGGAAGGCGTCGCAAGCTCCCTGCACAGACCACAGTTTGTGGCAGTGACGACTCAGGTTTGTGTATGTTTAGTGTCAATAAAGAAGCTGCACAGGTTTTAATAGGAAAAATGTACTCTATAGATTTACAGCTTGAATGTAGGAGTCTTTCAGTATATATAGTTTTTATCCATTTTATGTGAATATAGTAAAATAAGTCATGGTGATTTAAAGTAGCTGTCAAGAACAAGTTCTTGAAGTCACTCGTCTGTGATAGGAAACAGTTCTACAGTATTCAGTTACTTTATTATGGTTTTAGAAGCAAGCGACACTGGATTCTCCCTGTTTAGCATTCTTTGAGTTTAGCTGAGACGCCACCAAAGTGAGGACTCCTGTCTTAAGCTTTTGAATATCCCACAAAAGCAAAGGAGGAAACAACTGAAGGGAGATACCTTGAAGTCACAGGTCTTTGTAAAAATAGCGTATTTCTAAGCATGCCTTTGAGATAGTAGAAAAGCTTGCAGGAAACATTGGTTGATTGATCTGCGCTTGTTCTTATAAGTTCAGCTTTGTGAGGGGCCAAGAGAACCTTCCATCCAGCCCCAGCGTCCTTGCTGAAGCTGGAGCAAACCCGCGCTTCCAGTAGTAGAGTCCCTGCGGAGACCAACGCCAGCTCCAGACGCCCAGATGCTGAGCTCGGGCAGGGGGAGCACTGGGAACGCAGGCGCCTTCCAGACATGCGCAGAAACACGATTTTTTTTTTTTTAACAGACTTATTTAAACTTTAAATTTGGCATGCTTTGAAGTGGGGCAAGTTTGGGGGCTGTGTTCTCATTGGATTCTGGTTCTTGTTGGAGCCCAGTCACGGGCGTGATGTGGTTCAAGGTGGGGACGTCAGCATCAGCATTTGGGAAGGATGGGGAAGGGTCGTGGACAGATCCAGCTTTGCTCTCGAGCAGTGAGGGAACATGCTTGGCACACTCAGCCTCCGTGTGCATCTGTGCACCAGCTTGGGGGGGAGACCGTGGCCCCTGCCTCTGTTCCCAGCCTAGAGCCTGCTCTGGCCAGCGTGGAAACTGGCTTGGGTACAAGGCCTCGGGCACCCTTGCCTCGATCAGAACCAGGCTGGGGCAGGGCCAGGAGGACTATGGCAATCCTGCCCCTTCCGTCCGCCCACCGTGCACAGCCCTCTGTTGTCTCAGCCCCCACCCCGACCCCATCTCCCGCTGCCCTAGAGCCTCCCTTCGGGATGAGTAGAGGCCAGGCACTGGGGAGCCCTGTTGGGAGTGTGGCTCCATGCTGCGTTGCCCCACAGGGCCACCCCGTTCAGGGCCCATGCACTCTTGCGACCAGAACTAGCCTGGGGGAAGGTCCTGGGGTGGCCTTCCCCTGGGACCGCTGCCACCTGTCAGGGACCTGAAGGACTCCTGTCCACTGCTCACCTTAGAGTCATTATGTTAGAAACTGTCTTCCCCAGACCCAGGAGAGAGAGAAGATCCAGAGAGAAAGCAAGAGCCTTATGGAATGTTTCTGGCCTTGAGTTTTTCCTCTCCTGTAATAAAAGCTCTTGGCTAAAACTTACTAGGCTGAAGACACGTGCACTCCGAGTGGCGACAGACGCGTGGGCTCCTGTTCAGAACCTTTTCTTGTCCCACCTTCAAAGTGAGACTAGTGCTGCCGTGTCCACCTGCCTCACTGGGGCCCTCGCGCCTGTCGTCAGCAGGGTGTCCTTCCTGGGCGGGGCCGGGTGGCTCTCAGAAGGCTGCCTTTCGTGTGGACTGAGAGCCCCCGGCCCGCCTGGCCCCCAGGCCCCGCGAGCATCCTTGTGACTTGGCACTGGTTCCTGCCAGTTCCAGGAGTGGGCCGCGTGGGCTCAGGGTTTTCTCGCTTTTTGAAAGTTTCTGTCTCAGCCACACACACAGCTCTCAGGTCCCGGTTTGGATTCTCCCAGGATCCCTCAGCCAGCAGCCCCAAGGCAGGGACCCTTGGAGAGCGGCTGTGGCCGTCGAATCAGAGCCCAGGGGAAGGGCCAGGGTGCCCCCACGGAGAGTGGGGTGCCTGGGAGGCAGGCTGTTCAGCCTCCGCCCCTGGGTGCAGGTTCCCCTGCCAGGGGCTGAGCCCTCAACTGAGACTTGTTCCTCCTGTTCTGGGTCTGGAGTCTTCCTGGGGCGCTGGGCCTCCCCTGCTGTGTCCTCGTGTGGGGCAGGTGCGAGCCTGACCTCCAGCTGCTGCATCCTCCTGTGCTTCACGGGCCCTGGCCGAGCAGATGGTCAGCGGCGTCGGCCGCCTGGTCTCTCCCTCGCTGAGCCCTGGCGGCTGATACGGAAAAGCCTCTTAACCAGCTGCGTGTCCTGTGTGTCTGGAGAGGGTGGTGGGCCCGGGAGCGAGGCACTGAATGCTGCCCCCAGCTGGGCCCACACCCACTCTCCTGCTGCAGATTCCTGTGCGTGATCCTGGCCAGTACTGGGAAGGGGAATGCTATTTATTTTTATATTGTGTATATTTTGTCTGGTCTGCTGATCCCCTGTTTCACTGAGAGCCACACTTACCTCAGTACTTAGTTCTATACTGTGTGTTGGATAATTTTTTAAAACAACTGTTTAAAAATCTTTCTGATCCTTGGAGGTCTGTAGATTTATTTCCATATGAATTGGTTATTTTGTATAAAGTACATTCTTAAAAGAGCAGGGTGATGTGTGAGTTGTGTGTGTCCCGTGTCACTGTCGTCTTTTATCATCGAGGCAAAGTCCCACCAGGACAGAGGTTTGAGTGAGGCCCAGTGCTGCCATCCAGAGAGGCGGCCCCCTCGGCCCCCGTGTGGATTGTGGGGAGCGGGGGTGCTCCGTGGAGAACCGCTGGCTGGCAGGCCTCAGCAGCGTGGGGACTGTACACACTGCCTACCCAGGCGTGTGGGCCCCCAGGGACGCCCTCACTGCCCAGGCCCGGGCACGAACCCCACCTTTCCGACACCCGCACTGGGGCCCGTAGGTAACATGCTGCTGGGGCTGGGAGGGCAGTGGGCAGCTCCGTGAATGGCAGCGTGCTCTGGGAAGGTTTTTGTTGTTGGGGGTAGGGGAGGAGAAATTGGCCATCTTCTTATCAGGTGGCTGTAAGCCCTTAAGACACTCAGGGCTCCTGGCCTGCTTTATCCTTAAACCACAGGCCTCACCAGTGATCTCTTGCTTCCTGGGCCGTGACCTTGTGGCCCGCGGGTGAGGTCACATTGTCCCCCTTTGGTATGTCGTCACTGAGTTGGCCGATGCCGTTGTGAGACTGCAGTCCTGCCACGCTCACAGTGTCGTCAGTCCCCCACACTTTCCTGTTAAGTTCTACATCAGTCATTTTAAAAAAAGTTAACTTTAAAGTGGATGTCATGCATGAACCTCGATTTTGACATGAAGCCAGCCGGAGTGTCTGTCTCACTTGATTCTGAGTCTCCTTGGCCTGCGTTGGGGGAGTGGGGGCAGGCAGCTGGGACCCTGGCCCCTTGGCTGTCCTGATGAGTGGGCCCATGTGGAATAGCACCACACCCGGAACACAGGTACAGTTTGGTTCTGACTTTTGGATTCCCGGCTGCAACTTCTCTTGCCGTGACATGAATCACTCACCAAAGGCCAGAATGTTCTGATAGTTTTAGCCAGAGCTTAGCTGACTCCCTCAGGGTATGTTTCCCAGGTCTGTCTCCTTGAGACCAAAACAGAGTCACTGGTCAGAGCTGACCAGAGTCCACTGGTCAGCTCTGGAATCTGGCTCCGTGAAACGTGTTAGTTAATCCACCCCATTTTCAGAATTACTGTTTGAGCTTTACACTTGTTAAGCCCCGGTTGTACCATCCCCAGCACCCTTGCTTGCTTCAGATTGGCATAAGAAACAAGAGCTGGTGGGGAGGAACCAGGGAAGAGACAGGAAGCCAGTCGTGAGTGAAGAGTGGGTTGGTCTCAGTTCTGGTGGAGCTTGCCATTTGATGTCTGGAAACATGCAAAGGTTCCCTCGTATTGAACAGTAATGGCTTTTGTCTCTAACCCTCTCCATCACTGGGAGGAAAGGTGACTGAGTTTGATAAATGGGGAGCACCTCTAGGGTGAGATTCATCCAGGGCTGGGCCCTCAGAGGCGACCTTCACCCTGAACCCTTCTGGAGAGGCCTCTGGGAGGAATGCCTCTGGTCTGCGGGCTATCCCCTCCCCCAAACACTGGCCCCCAAAGTCTTTTTCCTGGCCATGTGGTTTTTGGGTTTTTTATTATTTAAGTATTTATGTATTTTGGGCTGTGCTGGGTCTTAGGTTGTACCAATTTTGTTCCCCTTCTGCAACCCAGGCTCACTGTTTGTTGCCATGGGTTATTTTAACCAAACTCTTAAGTGAGAGAGGGACTGTGAGAGAATAGCCAGGAAGGCAGCTGTGGTGTTCTGAGCCCGTCCCTTGGCATTCACGGTGATGTGGGTACCACGCAGCTGCCTTCAAGAAGTCTCTCAGTTTGGAAAAGCACTGCCCGCTTCTCAGAGCTTGGGTCTGAAGCTTCTTCCAGACAGAGGGTGGCAGGATGACTGGTTTTTGAGAGCCCTGCAGTTGGTCCCTTGGAGCATGTCCAAGGCTTGATTCAGCAGGAGGAAAGCACGTCGCATCCCAGCCCTAGGAACTGAGATGTCACTTCTCAGCATTTATGGAACGAAGGCCCTTCTGCGCACCTGGTAATCTCACAGTCACGCACAGGACAGAAGGGAGGACGCGACTCCCCCACAGGCTTCATAGTAAAGGGAGGCGAACAGGGCAAGAGGCTGGACGCCAGCAACACGTGAGCAGAACTCGTTACCCATCCGCCCGTCCGTGGTGGGTCAGGAGAGAAGCCGGTGTGTGCGCGTGTGTGCGCACCTTTGTGTGTGCATGGTAACCTTGACTGGAGAGAAGCTTGTGTGCACAGGCGCTGACCCTGACTGGGGCTACTCCCTGGGGGCCAGTCTCTGGACCAGCGAGGCCAGGGTGAGCAAGGCGCTGCCCAGCCTTGCCATCCTCCAGGGCCCCGCCCCCCAATAACACACGCCTGCCCCCACATGCATTCCTTCGTAGGTTTCCTGTCCACACTGGTTCTGCAGCTGTGTCTTGGCCAAGTCAGTGGGGACACACAGGTCGCCCCCTCAGCCCTGCCATGCCTCCACTGACATGCTTTGCTGAGACACTCGGCCCAGGGCGCACAGGGGCACAGCGGGTGAGGAGAGAGGCCGGCCATATGGCCAGGGCGGAATCCGAGGGGGAGAGGAGCCCAGGCAGGAGTGGCTGCTCCTCAGCCCTGACCCCGCAGGTGTTCCAACGAGCCCCTCCTCAGCTTCCCACCCTGATCCCAGCAGCCCCCATAGCCACCCCTGCCCCCTCCCCCACGGCTGAGTCGTCTACCAGCCCCACAGGGAGGCCGGGGTCTTTTGTGAGGGAGCCAGCTCTGTGCTTGGGGGTTCAGCTGCCTCAGGGCAGCCTCCGGGCTCTCTGACCAGTCCCTACCACCTGAGCCACATGTAAAAGCTTTCAAAAAATATTTCAAACAATTTTATTTTAGGCTTAAGGTCAGAACTGAGTGTAACCTGTTTGCTTAAATCATAGCCTGCCTCTGATCCCATGCTGTTTGCTTAAACACACTGTCGACTTAAACTGTTATCTGCCTGTAACCCTGTTCTCCTTGCTATGTGTTTGGTGGGTGAGAACCACTGTCAACAGGAAGAACACGCACTTCCAACAAGGAAGGTGTCCATCGTGCAGAAAAGAAGCATTGTTGGAGTTTGCAATCATCTGCTGGGGCCACTCTTCACCTCGTGTGGGTCCCATTTCTGGGACTTTGGGAGGCAGGCTCCTTGAAACCGAGTGGAACGTCCCTCTTTTAGGCAGAGGCAGACACTCGAGAAGGGGTAACAGGACGGGACTTTGGTAAATAAGCCAAAGTCTTGTTTGTGGAAACAGACAGACTGTGACTTAGGTTTTGTAGCCTGAGAAGCTGCAGTGCCAACAATCACACGGCACCCAGGGCACTGGGGACATCTCCCATGGGTCTGGGAAGACGTTTCTCTCACATCCTGGTTGGCTATCATCAGGGAGGCCCCGGGCCGCTGCTCCAACTGCCCACATGCTCCGTCCGCCCTCTTCTGGGAAGCTGTGGGCTTTGGAATCAAAATGTCAGAAGAAACTGGGCGCTGGGAGGAGGTCCTGGTGTCGGGAGAGCCTGTCTTCATCACTGTGCGGCCGGCATGTTGTGGGTATCTCCAAGGGCTTTGTTTTGGGGGAGAAAACCGCAATCGGCGGTTTTCTGAAAGGGTGACGTCGACTCAGAAAAGGTGGGCCAAGTGCCAGGCACTGCTGTCCAGGTCTGGACAGGAAGCCTGGAGGAAGAGAGACTGGTCCCCGGGTGCCGGGAGTAAACCCCAGGGAAGCTGACAGTGACCTGGCTCTGGACAAAGATTCAAGAGGGGAGGGGTGGACAGGAGACACTGGGTGTGGGAACAAGGTGACCTGAGGACTCAGAGGGTGTTAACACTTTCCCCTAGTGTCCCCAGCCAGCGACGCACACCAAGATGATTGTGCTGTGAGAAACGGACACGAGGCTGGACTGAGGGGCTGATGTGGCCGTGCTCTGAGTGTGAAGGCAAAGCCATGGGACCCACATAGCTGCCCCTCGGGATCTCACAATCGGGCTTAGTTTGGAGAACTGGTCACGTGTCATCCTAACGGTCCATACATGAGAGACAGAAGTAACTTATAGGACCTGCACCAGGGAGCCCGTGAGGAGTTCAGGCACAGGCCAAGTGGATCAATAAAAAGAAAGGGGGCTTCAGTAAAACAGAAGAGCTCCCCGACTCACCGGGACCCCAGTGTTCCAGAACCTCACTGGCTGGAGCTGGTCCCCGCGGCTGCAGACGCCCCCTGCCCTCAACGTTCCCTTCCAGGGGCGGCAGTGACCTGACCTTGTTCACTGTGGAGAAGGCCATCAAGTTGGCAGCCAGTGACTTCTTCCAGTAGCAGTTTCCGCAAGGCAGGTGCCTCGTGCTCTTTTTCTGTATGGTGGTGGAGTGAGCGGCCACCGTGCCTCAGTTCACGTGTCTACACACATAAATGTGCATTTGGAAGTTTGAGACCAGCCATATGGAAAGGATATGTTCCATCGTCAACCAGCAGACACATTCTTGGTTTTATCGAGGGTGAGTGACACTTGGCCATTGTGTGCGTCCAAGGTGTTCAGCGCGATGACCTGACAACCACATGCTGCAGCCCGATCACCACCAGGTAACAGCCATTGAACATTTGGGATCTACTCTCTTAGCAGCGTTCTCACACAGAGCAGTTAACTGCAGTTGCCACACTGAGGACCACACCGCTAGCACACACTGACCTTGTAACTGCACACTGGGGCTCACCCAGTTCACTGAGTCTCCATCTCCTGCCTCTGCGGATCACATATCCCATCTTTTTTCTGTGTTTGCGTTTTTTAAGAGAGTCTACATATCGGGGAAATCGAGTATGTGTTTCTGTCAGACTTTTATTGTATCATCATTCGCCTGTCCGTGGACACGTTGCCTCCACACCTTGGCTGCTGCTGTGGACACGGATGCATTTCCACCAGCAGAGCACTAGGGTTCCCCCTCCACGTTCTGACTGATTCAGGGCCAGTGTGACAGATGGAAGGTGATCTTAGTGGTTTCCCTGATGCCTAAGTGCACTGAGCGTTTTCTCTTGTGTTCTTTGCCCGTTGCTGTCTGTGAATTCTTGTATTAGCCCCATATCAGGTGTGTGCTTGCAGCCGGCCCCCGCCCCCACCACATTAAGTAGGCGGCCTTTTCGTTTTGTGGATGCTTTCCATTGCTGTGCAGCAGCGTTTTGGTTTGATGTGGTCTCACTCGTTTCTTTCACCTTCTGGTGCATGTGCTTTAGGTTCCAGGGTCATGGAGCTTTTCCCGCTGTTGGGAGTTTAACGATCTCAGGTGCTTGGTCCATCCTTATGAGTGGTGTAGACAGCAGTCTAGCTCTCTTGTAAGTCAATGTCCAGCTTTCCCAGCACCATTCACTGAAGAGCCATCATTGCCACTTGTCAGGCATTAGTTGACAGTTTCTGGGCTGTGGGTTCCAGCCCGTTGATATGTGTTTATGCTCAGGAGTGGAAACAGATCAGCTGCAGACGCTGCCCAGTCCTGTCCATGCTCCCCACTGCCTGGGGACAGTTCTTGGGGATTGGCAAGGAAGGACTCTTGCTAGGGCTGTTTCACTGTCCTGGCCTCAGCCTCCCTGGCGGTCTGTGTTCAGAGCTTGGTTTGTTTACCCAGCTGGGTGAGTGGCAGCCCATGGGGTCCAGGGAGGGGCAGTGTGCTGGCCTGTGACAGGACACGACTCCAGCCCCCAGGGGCATCTGCAGTTGGAGCTGCCTGACAGGCGTGAGCTGCTGGGAGCCCAAGCTGCGGGCCCATGGGAGGTGCTTGAGATGCCACAGCAGGATGCTGGGCACTGCGTGAGCCTCTCCCCCTTCACGTGGGATCAGAACAGACTTCCCAGGTTGTCCCTTACTTGCTGGACTGGGATCCTGTCAGCCTGCGGGTCCAGACCTTGATTTTGTGGTCAGCAAGCCCACGTCTGGCTGTGTTGCAGGCGCTGTAGCTGCTGCCACAAGTGATGCCTCTGGAAGGTTGGGGGTAGAGGGGCCTCCTGTCTCAGGGCCACTCTGCCCCCCGCCCCCGAACTAGGCCCTCAGTGTGTCATTTTGTAAAGGAGGCCCCGAGAGGGGAAGGACCCCCCGTGACAGACCCCACGGGGTGGTTCATACAAGGAATCTGGGATGTCGTGTCAACAAAAGGGCAGGCAGACTCTTTAACTAGTGACTGTCTTTCGATGTAGCTTTGGAAACTCAAATCCAAACTTAAGCTGCAGTGAACAACTACAGCGGCATCAGCGACTGTGCAGGTAAGGATCCCTCGGTGCTGGTGGCACAGTCCCCACCCAGGAGTGAGGAGGGGGCACGGTTGGGGGTGGGGGTGGAACCCTGCCCGCAGATTGGCCTTCCAGAAGGGCACTGGTCACAGCCCCATTCTTCAGGGTCACCCGGGGCATCAGGGAGCACTGGGTGTGAGCAGCCGTCACGGTTGCCGCTTGCCCTCCTCGCACCCTGCCCTCTCCCTCTCAGGCCCATCCCTGGGTGGCCAGGCCCCCAGTGCTCAGGAGCCTGCCACCTGAACAGACAGGGTCATCACTGCATCTCAACTGAGTCAGTTTGAGGATCTGCTGTTGTTAATTCTGAGTAAATAACTTAGTTCATCCTAGCACTGATGTGGGGAAAAGCAGGATTGTATTTTAGTTCAAGAGGACCAGGACAGCCGTCCCAAGGCCGGGGGTCCCCCGGCCCCACACCCTCCACCCGTGGAGACCTGTGTGGCGTGAAGGCCGTGAGGAGACCACGTTGTCTTCCCAGCTGCGTCCACTCAGAACAAAGCTACACTTGAGGCAACTTAGGTCATCCTGAGGGTGGAGAACAGACACCTTATCTGCAGGTCACACAGGGTTTTAAGTCTTGATGCACCAAACACACAGCAACTCCTCTCCCCCGGGCCTGCACCACCACCTTCTCCAATGCTACCAAATCTAATACACCGCCCTTAATTAAGCTGTCAGCCCCTCCAGAGCCCCTTGTGGAGGGTTTTGGGCTAGGAGGGTGCCTCAGGGTGAGAGATGGGTGAAAAGGAGCAGAAGCAGAGGAAGAGGGAGGGAGCCGTCGGTGGTCCAACACTGCCGGCTGTGGCTCCTGCATTCTAGATCACCCAGCAGAAGTCGCAGCCCTTGTGTAATAAACCACAGCGACATCCACCTCCACGTTGTGTTTTAATAAATAGAGCAGATTCACAGAATAGACCTTAAATCACATTTACAGACACTTCTAGGTCCAAACATGTAGGCGAGAAGCTGCTGCTGCCGGAAGGGATGAGGCCCACATGCACTTAGGCTGGACGGTGGAGCCCAGGATAGCGGGAGGTGTGGGGCACGCACGCCCCCACACCTGGCCCCGCGACTGCGCGCTACGGAATGGCAGGAAGTTGTGCTGCTTTGAGACAAGCTAGAGGAAGGGTTCCTAACGTACTAACCGAGACTCCCATCATCACCCATCAGTCGGAGAACGTCAGCTTCGGAGGAGCATCCGCTGACAGACAAGGGCAGGGGACAGCAAGGAGGAAGCAATACAGGCCATCTCGGAGCGTCCATGCCACGCACCTGCTGCTGGCTTAGTCCAAAAACTTCCTGTTGGCATTTGCACCAAACAAGGCTCCCCGTACTTCGGGCATCATCTGTGAAGAGTGGAGAACTTCTGTGAGGCAGTGTGGCCTGGCACGGACCCACCTGAGCCTCAGCCACAGGGCCAGGCACTTATCCCAGCAGAGGCCGAGAGAGACGTGACAATCACACCTGTGGGCTTCAGGCCACTGCTTAATGGGGACAAAGAGACGTGGCAGAAGTCACCACCATCTGGGGCTTCCGTCATGTTCTGACATGGGCAGAAGTGACGCGCTCGCAACAGACAGAGCACCCATCCTGTGCTGAGCAGACAAGGCAGGCGCGTGTGCTGCAGCGTCCAGTGCCAACTGGAAAACCCCAAGGGCCCAACCTCAGGACAGCAGCTGCCATCCACGTGTGGTCAACGCACCCTTGGCAAGGAAATTTTCAGTTCACCTAGTTTTACAAATTTACCCACAGACCGCACCCCTAAAAAAGGCCCCACACCTGGGACAACTCAACTTTCCTCACCGCTTTCTGCAAACATGGGAACACTTTAAAGAGCCTGGTGCCCTGCAGCAATTCCTCTAATAAGCGACTTGATTTCTGTCACTCGTGCAGGGGTGTAGGGTTCTAGAGCCTTTGTTAAGCAACTCCGCAGTAAAGCATCTCTTAAGCACCTCCTGATCCATCTCACATGTAGTGAGATCCTAGACAGACAAAGCCCTTGTTCTATCCCCAAGCCCACCCTCATATACATGGTGTCACCTCAGCAAATGACACTAAGTGTCCAAACCTCCATTCAAGAAAACGTCCAAAAACGTACAAAGAGCAACAAATCTCAAAGACACCACGTTCTCCTCATCACCTCAAAGTAACCACAGGCCAACCGACAGAAGTGCCCCCACACTCACCTGCTGGGCTATGAGGTCCAGCCGACTTTCGAGTGTGTTGGACACCTTGATCTTGCGGTCCCCATTATAGACCTCAACACCGCCGGCTCTACAAAGAACACAGGAAAGAACCGTGTGTATAGATCTAAGGAAAACAGGCCCTTGAGTAGAGGCCAGTAAACATACACAATCAATTTGAAACTGTAACTCATCCCAAGTGACTATGTGCCAATTTCACTTTGTTAATTCCAACACCTTGTCCCTCCCTTACAGAAAAAGGGGAATTTTGTCCCCATTAGCCAATCAACAGCCCCAGTCCTCATCTGATCCAGGCTCCAGTCAGCTGTCAGCAAACCCCTCAGGGGTGAAGCGTCTCCACTTAATTCTGGAGTAGATGCTGCACCATCCGGGGTATGTACTGTCTGACTTTTCTAAGTGTCCAGACTCAAAACACCGGGAACAGTGGCCCTGACTGGAACCTGCTATTTACCAGACCTCAAACTGCTTGTCGGTTCTATCTCCGCCTGCCACTAATTACCCATCAGCAGAGTGGCTTTGGATCCTGAGCCCTGGGTCAGCTCCGCATAGACGTTACCTCATGGCAGCTGCCAAGAGCTGGAAAGCTACAAGGGAACAGTGCCCTGGCCTCCCTGCCCAGGAGCTCCTGTGGCCAACCCCACTGCGCCCAGTCATCAGTAGAAGCACCACGGATGCTCAGTCCACACCACGGAGTCCACCAGCCAGACGTGACTACTTTCCTGGCCAGAGGGAGCCATCCCCTTTCTCAGCATCTAGTCACACATGGACCGAGCTTCAAGTTCTGGGTACAAAATCTGTTCTGCTTCTTGGCAGGATGAACCATAAGAAGCTGGTTCACAGGAGGAGACCAACAGGCGCTGACAGGAGGCACAGATGAGTGGGGTTACACTGCCTTCCAGCACACTGAGCCCAGCGGACACGAGGAAGGTCCAGCGTGTGGCTATTCACGCAGCCAGAGCCCTTGCATGGTAAAAGCAGAAGCGCTCCTTACATTTCCTCAGGCAGGTAGGCCTCCTGATCGATCTGGACATCAACGTCTCTTTTGGTTGCAACTTTGTACACAGGGATTGCTTTTTGCACCGCAGCCTGGAAAAACAAAAAAACACAGAGGTGTCATCAAAAACTATGCAGGAACCACAGGAGATGTGGGTTCAATCCCTGGGTCGGGAATATCCCCTGGAAGAGGAAACAGCAACCCACTCCAATATTCGTGCCAGGATAATTTCATGAACAGAGGAGCCTGACAGGCTACAGTCCATGGAGTCACAAAGAGTCAGACACGAATGAGCAACTTGAGCACACACATAGAACAGTTATCCTCAAAACCAACAATCTATACAAGCAAAGATATTCCTACTTATTTTTAACAGTCAAATGGTAGAAACCACCCAGGTGTCTAGTCTATAAACACAAATGAGTAAATAAAATGTGGTCCATAGACTCAGCCTTAAAAAAGGAAATTCCAACTCTGGCTATGCCATCAATGAACCTTGAAAGACAATATGCCAAGTGAAGTAAGCCCATCACCAAAGGACAGGCTTTGTGTGATTCCTCTTACAGGGGCACTAGAGCAGCCGCGTGATACAGATCCTACAGGAGCAGGACGCGGCTGCCAGGGGCTCACGGAGATGCTGTTCAGTTTGGAAGATGGAAAGTTCTGGAGAAGGATGGTGGGGACAGTCGCAGAACAGCGAATGTAAAGCACAGAACCGTATGCTTAAAACTGGGAACAACGGTAAATTTAGTGCACTTTTTACCACATTTTAAAAAGGAGTGATCTGGGGGAAGGGGTATAGGGTAGATGGAAGAGGTTCTAACCTGACTGAAGGGAGCACCAGGTATAGGCTCCAGCAAGACACTAACAACATCAGGACGGAGCCTTAGTCTTTGTCTGATCCTATTACCAGTTGCACAGATGTACACATACCCTGAACTCTTCCTATTCCTCAGATCTCAGACAGTGCCACTGCGGAGGGCAGATGCCACTCTGGCGGCACCTGGCCCTAGCAGCTTCACAGTGACGCCCACTAAGGGCGGCCCAGGCCCGGCTTCGGGTCCCTGGCACAGCTCGTTAGTTTACAGTGGAGGTAAGAATGAACACAGTTCCCCACCTGGCAGTTTGCTTTCCTAGGAGACAAGTGACTCGGGGCAGCCACAAACATATTGTGTGTTACAAATGTAGTCATTAAGGGTCTAAGCTCTCTCAACCTTGCCTGACCCTGAGCTACAGGGAAGAACGACCTGAACTGAATAGCTGGCACATAATCAGAGCTGGTGGGCTGGGGGGTTTCTACCCTTCTGCTGCCCCGTGTGCCTGCCATGGCCTTGGTCCTCCCTGGGGCCTAGGTCTCCTCGCCTAAGAGAGAAGCTCCACACAGGTCCCTGGCAGCGATGCTGTGCCGTCCCTTTGCTGGCACCTACTGCCCTCCTCTAGGTGTGGCACAGTATTGAGGCAGCACTAAGCCCTGCTGCTCTGGGAGTATGCCAGTTCTATGTGGCTTTGCCTATCCTCAGCTCCAATCCAGTAGGTACCGTTCTTACTGAATTTTCAGATCATGCTATTACAAGGTCTCCAGGGAGGGAGGAGGGTGTTAACACAGCCGGCAGCTTGATTTCTTTGAGACAGTAAATCAGAGGCTTGGGTACACTGAAGTCAGAATCTCCAATGAGTTAAGACTCTTCCAGTCTCCATGGCTGAGCTGTCATTTCATACCCAACACATTGATCTTTAAAAAGAAAAAGGATTTTTTCAAACTTTACCTTCACCAGAGGGAAATCCTGTTTCCTGCAGCGAACGATCATCCGGGGCTCCAGCAACTGGTACAAACCCTATTAAAGCACAAACAGATGCAATCAGCAAAAACTATAAAATAAAGCAACAGCAAACAGAATGTCTTTATAATCCTCTCAGTGTTGAGGGGAAAGTCCTAAGTTCCCCTAAAGAGGGCCTACACAGCACAATAACATGGAAAGACTCTGGTGTCACAAACCAGATAAATATACACAGTGCTCTAGGGATGGGAACAAAATACAACTAGGTAGAGGACAAATACTGTTATTTAAATAGCTGAGCAGGAAACACAGTTTATACAGCCCGTGGTCTAAACCTCAATACCTAAAACAAGCATTTCAGTGGTGAAATAAAATTAGGAAGGTTTATAGTTGAGGGTTACAGAGAACCAGTAAAAAGGTATCAGTCTCATTCAACCTGCGAGATACCACCATCCTCCCAAGCATCTCTTCCTCGACAAGGCAAGGAGCCAAGATGAGAGCATGCAGGAGCTGCGTGTTCACAAGACGACACAGGAGGGATGCAGCTGGCTTCTCACACTGTTAGTTCTGCAGGTGTGTGGCCGTCTGTGACACATCTGACCTGCAGACTTACCTGGAGGACTAGTCCATCCAGCAGCACTTGGTACCTGGTTGTATCTTTTACCACTTTGCTGAGTCTCTGTTTTGCTTCATTTAGTAGGTCCTACAAAGGGTGGAAAACAAAAAGTTGTCCAAGCACCTGGGTATCCAGCTCAGAACCCACCTGGGGCTGGCCCCAGCTTGTGTCCAATCGGGTCTCACTTTGTGGCTGGGTTTTCCCTCCACAAACGTTCTCTGAGGTGTACAGCAAAGCAGATGCTGTGCTAAGGACAGACACACAGAAGAAGCACTAGCTCGGCTCTCAGGTAGACAATGCTCTAGAAGAGCCCTACTGTCTGACACAGAAGATGAGACACAGACTGGAAAAGCAAGTTCCAACATAAGACAGTCGTGTAAGAGGGTTCTATTTTTTATTTAGAAAAAAAGAGTCTCTGAACAGAGAACAAAGTGTCATCAATGTTTACCTTTAAGGAGGCTGGACTATCAATTTCAATTTTGTGTTAAGTTTGTATTTTCTAATCATCTGTAACGAACACTTTAACAGAAACAGAAATCTCACATGGCTGCAAAGAACACACTGGGAAGTACTCTGTAAGTGATAAGCGTGCACTGCTTTACTGACTAAAAGTGGACCCAGGCAGAGATAATACCCCTCAGTTCCACTGCTCTCCACCCAACACTGTCAGGAACATTCCATCCCAGAAAGTTTTCCACGCATCTACTCTACTGAACACAATCTCTAGAATGATTGTGGGGGATTTAAAGAGGAGAGGGAAGGTACATGCTCACCTAGAGACCAATCAGAATTTGGGAAGTGAGGGTAGAGAGAAGTGGTTCTGTGAGTGAGTTACCCTTGACCCCACCACTTTCCAGGAACCACTGCCAAGCATTTTAAGCCTTCATAATCTAGGAAGCTTATGGCACAAAGATTTACAGCATTTGTGTTATACAACATCTGGCTGAAAGAAACTTCAGCCCCTCCTTACTAAGAGATCCCTCAAGCACGTTTCTTTATGCTAGAATTGACCATCCACACTGGTCAAGCAGGTAAGGGTGGAAAGGGGAGTTTGGAGACAGCCTTACATTATGAGACTCAAGTCAACCTCTAAAGAGCAGTGCAGGCATTTATAATAACCCACTATGAAAAATCTGGAAATGGGTAAATGAGTCTTAACACCGCCCATAACTACAAGCAAGGGCATAGGAAGTTGGAGAAAACTGAAGTCCAGACAAGAAAGCTAAACCCTAACTGAAACTGTATTGTGCTCTATCTAGGGCATTCCTGCCCACTGAACAGAGGTGCCCTCCAGGTGGGGACGGTAAGTCATGAGCAGCAACGTTACTGGCCATCCACACTCCAGTGATACTGATTCTAAACTCACCTTCTGGCTGCAGCTTGACGCCTCATGGAGAGAGGTGTAAGTTACTGTCTTTATCTCTCAGCCTGCAGATCAGTATTTTGAGACTTGTCCACCTGAACCTGCCTCTAGGTTCCTGAAAATTTAGGACTATGCTCCTAGAAATCAAGAAACTAAAACCTGATTATGATGACGACGACAGAACCATGTTTCCTTGGTCCTTCCAGGTGTGAACAGTCAGCTGGCCTTCAATCACAGCACCGGAAATCTCTACTTTAGGGACCAACAAATCAGAATTTTTACAGGTTACTTGTGTTCTTTATCTCCCAACAACAGTACCAGTACCTTACACGGTGTGAGATTCAGGGAGTGACGGGAGGAAACCGTCCGTTGCCTGCTCTGCACGAGGCACTGTATAGGCACTCGTCCTACATGAACCCTCAGGCGTGTGCTCTCCCCATTCTATTAGGGATGGAAGGTTCAGAGAAGCTAAAAAACGCACCCACCAAACAGCAGACAGTGGTGAAGCAGAAACTCACACCTCACAGAGACCCCAAAATTGGGCTCTAACACTGGGAAACATCAGGGCAGGCAGGGGGACGAGGTCACCAGTAGAGAATAACCAAAGGACGAAGCGCTGTGGGCAGCAGAGCTCGCCTGTTGGCTACCGTGTCCTTCCATTTGTTGTCCCCATCCTTTTCTAGCCAACTGCTTGACAAATCCCCTGCCTTCTATGCGCAAGCTGGAAAAATAAAGGTTTTAAAAGAGCAAAATGCACTGAAACATGGACATGTTGCCCTGCTCCCCATCATCTCATAGTTGGGGTTCATTACTGGGGTTTGCTAAACCGAAAAGTACCCAATGGCACAATGTTAGGCTGCAAAGGCCTAAGGAAACAAGTGCTTTAGAACAACTAAATTAGAGCAACATTTATTTTCACAAAATTCTAATCAGCAAAACAAAAGCTCACATTGTGTTCTGAAACGCTGCATGTTACAGAATAACTGCATTTGCCATCTATCAAAATGCTAACAGTTCAACAAAATAAGAAAAAATAGAGAGTTCTGTCCCTGGCATCTTATTCTCCTCCCACGTGACTGCTTCCCCAATGCGTCCTTAGCAACGTCTTGTTTTCCTGGCTGTTAAGCTCGAGGCTTCTCAGGTTGTTGCCTGACAGTGGAATTCTACACCCACAATGGTGATGAGCTCATCCACACACACAGACTGGGCTTGAGAGCCGTCTATATGCCAGCCCCAACCTCTCTCCTAAACTCACCTGGTCTTCTGAAGCCATTCAAATGCCAAGATTCATCACATTCTCCACCTGCTGTTCCTCCTGTATTTCCTATCACCACCTATCCAGGTGCCTTACCTGGTAAGAAAACCTTAAGTCTTTTTCGACTCCTCACAACCTGCAGTCACCAACTCCTACAGACTCCAATCTTTAAGAATCTGTGGACGAGGCCCTGGCCTTCTCTTAATGACCACTGCTGCCATTTGGTCTAGGCTTCTCTGCTTTTTGACCTTCAGATCCAAGTTACACCATAACCTCATTTTCTCTCCCTACATCACCAGTTCTCTTTCTCCAACACAAACCTAATCCTACAGCATACTTCTCAGCACGCTCCTTTAGACACCCTGCAACAAGATTACTCTGGGCTGTTTACGTCCGATGAGAACACCAAAATCTCTGGAAAATGGGGCCTGGAGTTTCCATTTTACAAGGCCCTCCATGAGATCTCCATGCCTATTAAGAGTTAAGAGAAAAGGTCAAAGGATACGTTCCACACTCCTGAGTAGGCATCAAGTCTAACCAAACCCTGGTGTCTCTCTCCAGCCTCAGCTCCTATATTCCCTGCTCTTCCGGACAATTCCATTTCCTGCTCGTGTTGTCAATTCCTGGCTTTGGTTCCTGCTGCTCTCTCCAATTCCGTCTCCAAGCTATGACTGACTCAATTCTTCATGGTCACCCTCAAAAGGCTGTAGTGCAGACACGGTCTTTCATCTCGACTCCTACAGGACTGAGCCACAGAAAACCCTGCAGCCCACACAGCTGCCCCCCTCAAGCGAACCTAGCTAACTAGGAAATGAAAACAGGCAAGTGAAAACTAAAAGATCAAGTTGGCACTGAAGCAGAAAGACATCTGGGTGTAAGAGTTTAAGAAGCAGACCAACTCTGGCTAGTCTGTGCTGCTGTGCTTGTGCTGTGCTCAGTCGTGTCCGACTCTTGGCGACTCCATGGGCTGCAGCCCGCCAGGCTCCTGTGTCCATGGGGAATTCTCGGCGCAAGAATACTGGAGTGGGTTGCCATGCCCTCCTCCAGGGGATCTTCCCAATCCAGGGATTGAACCCAGGTCTCCCACATTGCAGGCGGATTCTTTTATAGTCTGAGCCACCAGGGAAGCCCCTAGCTACTCTGGGGTCCATAATAGGTGTTAAGGGAGTTACTTTTTTTCTCTACTCGAGTATACTTGTGTTCACAATGTTGTGTTAGTTTCTGCTATATGTTAGAGGATTCTGCTAGTTTCTGCTGTTATGTCATAGTGGGTCCTTGCACTTGAGACACCCTGGCAGACATTTCCATCTGGAAGCTTCCTGGTCCCTCTAAATAGGTCCAAAGTGATCTGATTGTTGTTCTTAAAAGAGTCCGCTCTCCTGACTTCCTATTTCATTAATGGAACCACCACTCTTCTAGGCAGCCAGGCCTGAAATTCAGGATTTTGCATCAGTCTTAGAGGAGGCGGTGGAAGATCAACCCACAGCCAACGTCCAGAGTGTCCTCCTACAAAACGCATCAACACTGACAACCCACTCAGTCCTTGCTGCCATCACACTAGTCATGTGACAAGACCAACACCTTACCAACGCCTTAAGAGATTTGTGTTTCCAGTTTTATATTTCCAGTTTTACAGCTTTTCCACATTGGGCCTATTCGTTTACATTTATTCCTAATTAGTTACTGCTGGCATGTGGAAAACTATCAGTTTCTGTATCTTGTCTTTGTAGCCAGTCACCATTTGAACTAATCACTAGTTCTTAGTGTTTTTCGGGTGTTGTATTTTTTTAGTATATAATCGTAGCATCACAACAGTAAGTTTCTTCCTTCCCAATATTTACCTCTCTCTCCGTTTGTTAAGAAACCTAGGGCCTCCGTGACTGGTTTCTGAATTTCCCTTTTTTGGTCATGCCATGCGGTTTGCAGGTTCTCAGCTCCCCGACAGGAGATTGAACCTGTGCCCCCTGCAGTGGAAGTCCAGAGACCTAACCACTGGACCAACAGGGAAGCCCCTGGTTTCTGAATTAATTCAAATTCCTTCAGGCCGCCTGACCTAAGTGTATGTTTCTGCCCTGTCCTTTGGATGACAACACTCTCCAGATGGTTCTGCGTCTAACCTCTTCCCTGTTAAATTTAGTCTATATACTTATGAACTTATATCATGAATCCTATATATGATATTCTTCATAAAATAAAATGAAAACTTCAACACCCTTCTACTGAAAGCACTCAAAAGCTCCTCACGTGCACTCAGGGGCCCTATGTTACTCCATTCAGGCTTTCCCGCCTCAAGTCCCCATCACCCTCAGACACTCTACGGTCCTCCATCATGAGTCATGTGACCCAGAAGAGTCTGTATGTTGTCAGAGCAGTGAGTCCTTGAAAATGGGACCTGTATGTTACCCATTTCTTTATTACATTATCTACTGTAGTGATTTGCTAACCAAAGGTTTTCTCTCTAAAAATCATTAATCAAGTCCTTAATCCAATATGAACTAGTGAATTCTCGATAATAGACAAACATTTTATAATACTATAACTAAAGGGACCAATTACTCACTGTGATAAGGTCATCTCTCGCTCTGAGGACTTTGAGCCTCGCTTGATTCATCAAATTGGACATCTGACTGCAAAAGGCATGGAAAAGTATCATCACTAGAACTGCAGAGAAAAAAATGTACACCCTTCTCCAGATACGCAAATACATTTCTCTGTATGGACCCAAACAGAACTCCTTGAAATATATGCAATGCTTTATACCCACCTATTCTCAAATACTACGAAATATTTATTGAGTGCTTACCAAGTGGCAAGACTATCAGTTATTTCAGCTGTATCTTTCAGTAATCCAGTGAGGCTTCCATGTTCCCAAGTGAGGAAAGGGAAGTTAAGCAATGTGACCGAGGTTAGATAAGCAGTGAGTGGTCCAGATAAAACCAGAACCTGTATCTGCCGACCCCAGTGCACCTGCTGGACCCTTTCAGCCCAGTGATTTTCAAAGCTCACATTTTCTTCTGCTGCTCAATCTGCTTTTCTTTCTTCTCATAATATTCCATAATCTTCAGTCTTTGGGTTTGCACAAGACGACCTTTCTCAATGTTGAACTCTTCTTCTGCCTACCAAGAAATTAATTATTATTATTTCATTATACAGATTTGACGATTTTAAGCTGCTGGTGACCAGGGTATTCGCTTAAATTCACTTTATTCTGTATCTAAAATGAAAAAGTGTTATGACTCATCTTCAAAGATTACTCCTCATTCCTTTTGTTCAAAAGGAAAGATCAGTGATTTTGATCATAAATGAAGCCAAAGAGTAAAAATTTAATCAAGGATAATAATACCCACAAACAAATTTACAAAGTACACAATCAGAAGATTCTGTATATGAAAAAGATACAGAATTTGGAGTCAGAAGATCTGAGTTACTGTCTAAAATATTTGGTCAAGTAATCTAAGTGTCTTCCCTCATAAAATAAAAAAATAAATAGTATTCTTTCCTTGTTCAAAATCTAATAGTCCTTTTAAAATGATACACTATATAAATTTATTAGTTTTTTAGTGTTAATTATTGAGTAGTCACTTTCTTTTCTTAATCTGAAGTAAATTTTTTTTTTTTGAGCAGTCACTTTTTACAAAGGCTGTCTCAGTGTGTCAACTGTCTGTGATTTTCAGGCAGTAAGAAAGTATGACTTTGGAAGTTAGCTGAAGCTACTCACTCACATATTTAGTGTTTTGCACAGCTACCGGAGCCTTCATGTTCTAAAATA
This sequence comes from Ovis canadensis, assembly GCF_042477335.2. Classification (NCBI taxonomy): domain Eukaryota; kingdom Metazoa; phylum Chordata; class Mammalia; order Artiodactyla; family Bovidae; genus Ovis; species Ovis canadensis. Next base: position 220,782,784 of record NC_091247.1, read on the forward strand.
AATGCCTAACAGCTTATTACGACACCTGTCACATGAAATAAGTACGGATGATGGCGTCATAGGAGATAAGACTACTTTAAAATAAAAATGCAATTGGCAGCTGAAACATAAGCGCTAATATGTATCCCAGAGAGAAATAAGGAAACTAGTTATACAAGAAACTGCAGCACTCAGATGGTCATCAAAACAATATTAAACATGCAACAAGGCTATAGTGTGCAGCACAGGGAAATATAGGCTTTATCTGTACTCCTAGAGAATAAATTAAAAGAACCATGAAAATTCAGTATTAAATGGTATATTCTGGCCTATTTTGATTATACCTAGAGAAAACAACAATTTTACATAACGTATAGACATACTATGCAACTCAAAATTGCTCTGTTAAGCAATGTTATTCAGTACTAATTAGGAAAGCAAGACCATATAAACTCTGGTAACTTCTTTAACCTAGGCAGTAGAATCTCACCTTTGCATCAATTTCTTCTGCTTTCTCATTGGCTTCTTGTTCAATAAAAGCCATCATGTGCTTAATCTAGAAGAAGAAAAAGGTTATTTCATTTTGAATGACAAGAAAATATATCTTTTCTGATTCATTCAACAATCATTTACTGAAGCGCGTTTCCCTTCTTAGGTAATGTTGCAATGTTGTAACAAATCCAATATAGACTTTGAAAATGGTCCAAATCCACAAAATCCCACAAACTCTTTAATAGGAAATAAATACAGTTTATAAATGCTAAAAGACACTGGCCTCCAGAGGTAAACCCTGATTCAAGCCTGCATTATCTGCCTTTATCACTCCTGCTGGACCCTCTGCTACTAGATCTGACTAGATCAGCACAGCCTAGAGCAAAACACTCATTTTAACCTCCATGAGAGAAGCCCGTTTACAGTCAACAGGAACACACCGTGCCTCTGGGAGTTCCGACAGGAGAAAGTCACCTGCTTCAGGACATTTAACTCCGCCCCAAGACAGAAAAATCTGCCTTAAATTACACTTTTCTTCTTCCTGCTAAATCTACTCGGTTTTACCCTTTTGCAGTCAGATTCCTTTAGAGATTTGCTGAAATAAATGACCATACTCCTCAGACAGGAAAAGCAACATGGACAAATACTTGAATACAGGGGGGTAAGGAATCTGGACACCCAGGATTTCTACGCGTCTGGTCTGCGCTTGGTGCTCAGCCCGGTCACTGTTGAGAATTACGGGCAGCGCAGGCGTCGCCCTGATGGAGACTCCAAGGAGCGTGTAGGGGTACAGGCCATACATTTCTTCACTCTTACCGTTTTACAGAAACAAAAGATGCCTTTGGTTTTCACCACGGTTTTACCTTTATAAGGTATTCTTCCTGGGGAACCCTTAGTTCTCGCTCTATCCTAATCAGGGGGCAGAGGGCCGGGGCGTGACCACTACTAGGCAGTGTGGAGGGCAGCGCGTCCTTTCCCACAGCGACGCACAGACACCGCACGGCTGATGCTCACGCCCGCACGGCACCTGGTATAGACGCCTTAACTTTCCCCACAGACGCTGTTCTTGCCGCCTTCTGTGATCAGCCGAAGATGCACTTAAAGGAGACACTCCGCCCTTCTGAGCGCTGATTAGATAACGAATAAAAGCAAAGACGTTTCCGAGGAAATGGAAATTTCCAAGGAAGAAACAACGAATTCCTCGCGTAACAAGACTCACAAGATGGTGAGTAAGCGTTAGTCAGGGTTTTCCTACAAACTTCAGAAGGAAGGGGCCGACTTCCCTAAAAACCGTGGCCTGAGGATCCTTCCCCGAAGGCTGGGCCTGGACGCTCAACGCCAGCCCACCCCGCGAAAGACGAGGCGCCGAGCCAGCGCCGCGACCCCAGGGCCAGCCCCGACCCGCACAGCCCCGCGGCACGCCCACCGCCGACGCCCGGCAGCTGAGGCCGGGCCCCAGGAACCGGGGAGGCCTGGCCGACGAGGCCGCCGCGGGGACCCTCCAGGCCGGGGATGCGCCCGCCTGCCTCCTGGAGCCAAGCTTGGCGCTCACCTGCTTCTGCACATCGGCATCGCTGAGGGCCATGGCGGCAAGCGACGTGCGGCGGCGGACGACCGGCCGGAGCTCAGGCCTGACACCGGAGACGGGCGAACGGCACACGAAAGCCGGCGGAGGTCCCCGCCTCCTCGGTTTTGTGAGCTCGACTTCCGGTTCCTGCACAGGACGCCAGGCAGCCCAGCCAGTGGCGAGAGAGCAGCCCGGAAGTCCTGCCCCGCCCCCGTCGCCGACTCGTGACCCCTTCACGGGCTTTTCTCTAGCAGCCGGCTTGGGGGTCGGGTACAGGGTTCTGCTTTAGGCTTCTGACTGTTTACTGAGCATTGTCGACTGTGTTCTTTAAAAACGTTTATTTCTGCCAGCCAGAGTTTATTTTACTGTCCTAGCCCTAATGGAAGCAAAAGCGTCTGTATTTTACGTATTAACAGGTTTTTAGAGGAGCTTTTCGGAGAAGGGAATGGCAACCCACCCCTGTATGCTTGCCTGGAGAATTCCATGGACAGAGAAGTCCGTGGGATCGCAAAGAGTCGGACCCGACTGAGCGACTAATAAACACACACACCCACAGAGGAGCTTTAGATTTACAGAAAATTGAGCGCCCATAAAAACTGGTTCCCATAATAGTAGCCTTTTGCCTTCCTGGGGTACATTATGTAATTCATGAGCCAACGCTGATGTGTGGACAAAAGCCTTCGGCTTAATCAATTTCCTTAGATTCCCCGTGTTGCAGATATTCAGCCTCTTCACTGGTGCCAGACTAAATCTCAGAGATAGTGTGGGGTTTATTTTTTTTTTGCATGGAGTAAAAAACTATTTTTATTGCTTTGCCAGGGAAGGAGGGGGCCACAGCAGGCTAATGCCTTCAAAACTGTCTTGCCCTGGAATGGGTAGTGAGTAGTCTTACAGTGTTCAAGCAGAAGCGTGTTATCAGCCCGTGGACATTGTTCTGATTGGGTGAAGGCTGGAAGTCAGCATTCTCAATCTTCTGGTTTCAACTTGTCTGGGGTCAGTTAGAATTGGACATGAAACAACAGACTGGTTCCAAATTGGGAAAGGAGTATGTCAAGGCTGCATATTGTCACCCTGCCTATTATTTAACTTACATGCAGAGTACATTGGAGAGCCTAAGCTACTCCATCTTGTACAAGAACTCCATTCTGTAAATTCCAGGCAAAAAGACTTAGACTTTGTATATTACCCAACCTTGCCCCACTGCCCACGAGCCAACCGACCTTCAGGTTAAACCTCCTGACTTTACGTTCAGGAACTTGTGATTTACCTTGAAAGTAAAAGCCAGTCAGGAATCAACACACAACCCTATAGAAGAAGGTAACCAATCAGATGTCCTTCAGCCTGAAAATCCCCCTTTACCTGAATATTCCCTATATAAGCAATGTAACCCAAGACTCGGGGCTCCTCCCTATAGCCGCTGTGTCGGTATTGGTGGGAGCCCCAGCTCAAGCTTCATAATAAAAACTCTCTTGCTTTTGTATCGGGTATCAGCTCCCTGGTGGTCATTGGGAGATTTTGTGACTTGGGCATAACAACATCACGCGAAATGCCAGGCTGAATGAAGTATAAGCTGGAATCAAGATTGCCAGGAGAAATATCAATAACCTCAGATATGCAGATGACACCACCCTTATGGCAGAAAGTGAAGAAGAACTAAAGAGCCTCTTTTTTTTTTTTTTTAAAGAGCCTCTTGACGAAAGTGAAAGAGAGTGAGAGCGAAATGAGAATGAATGAGACAGAAAAAGTTGACTTAAAAGAACATTCAAAAAAGGAAGATCATGGCATCCGGTCCCATCACTCCATGGCAAATAGATGGAGAAACAGTGGAAACAGTGAGAGACTTTAATTTTCTTGGGCTCCAAAATCACTGCAGATAGTGACTGCAGCCATGAAATTAAAACATGCTTGCTCCTTGGAAGAAAAGCTATGACCAACCTAGACAGCACATTAAAAAGCAGAGACATTACTGTGCTGACAAAGGTCTGTCTAGTCAAAGCTGTGTTTTTTCCAGTAGTCATGTATGGATGTGAGCATTGGACTATATAGACAGCTGAGTGCCAAAGAATTGATGTTTCTGAACTCTGGTGTTGGAGAAGATTCTTGAGAGTCCCTTGGACTGCAAGGATATCAAACAAAGTCAGTCCTAAATATTCAATGGAAGGACTGATGCTGAAGCTCCAATACTTTGGCCACCTGATGCAAAGAACTGACTCATTGGAAAAGACCCTGATGCTGGAAGGATTGAAGGCAGGAGGAGAAGGGGACGACAGAGGATGAGATGGTTGGATGGCATCACTGACTCAATGGAGATAAGTTTGAGTAAGCTCCGGGAGTTGGTGATGGACAGGGAAGCCTGGTGTGCTGCAGTCCATGGGCTCGCAGAGTCGTACTTGACTGAGTGACTGAACTGAACTTGGGTCAATGTGCTTATGGGCCTCATAATGTTAACTTCTTCCACCTAGTGAGGGTCTCAGTATCTGCAAAACAGCTCAAAGGACAGCTCAGAATATTATCTATAGCTCCTAAAGAACTAAAGGTCCTTGACTTTGTTTAATGGCTGAAGTATTGTTATTTTATCTTGCCTATTTTCCTTTCTTTCTGCATTTTCTCATTAAAATTTTTAAATTTATTTTTGGGTGTACTGGACCTTTGCTGCTACATGCACAGCTTCCCAGGTGGTACTAGTGGCAAAGACTGTGTGCCAATGCAGGAGATGCAAGACTAGGTCAGGAGGAGATGGTCTTCACTCATTTGGATTACAATCCCTCTTCCCGTTTTTTATTTTTGGCCACACCATGCAGCATGCAGAGCCTCCCTGACCAGGATGGAACCCATGCTCCCTGTAGTGGAAGCATGGAGTCCTAACCACTGGACCTCCAGGGAAGTCCTCCTGTTTATTTTTACAATGTTGTGCAAATACGTGGTGCTGAGGAGTGAGAATAGCAAACTAATATATGTCTTGGTACTTCCATGGTGGTTCAGTGACTAAGACTCTGCACTCCTAATGAAGGGGGCCTGGGTTCAACCCCTGGTAAGGGAACTAGATCCCACATGCTGCAATTTAAAAAAAAATCCCGAGTGCCACAACCAAGACCAATCAAATAAATATTAAAAAAAAAAAAACCCACACAAAAAAACCCCCTGCTACTGCTGCTGCTGTCGCTTCAGTCGTGTCTGACCTTGTGCAACCCCATGGAGGGCAGCCCACCAGGCTCCTCTGTCCCTGGGATTCTCTAGGCAAGAACACTGGAGTGGGTTGCCATTTCCTAAGTACATGTCTAATCGCGTATGAAATTAATGTCTGGGACAGATGTGGCACTATCCAGATAAGTGTGCTTTTGATTTCTGGAAAACAGTGTGCTGATTTTTATGATTTATTATTATTCTAAGACATTAAAAAATACAGAAAAGTACAAAGAATAATTCAAATGTACATGTACCACCATCAAGTTGAGAATCAGCATTTGTCACATTTGCCTTAGGGCTTCTCTTTGTAAATAAAAGATACAGATACACTTAACATTCCGTTTTGTGCACCTCCCCCCCTCCCCATAAGAACCAGGTTAAGTTCACAGAGTGAAGCAGAAGTGAAAGTTACTAGGAGTAACACACCAAAATTAACTAGTTGGTGGTTTTCCAAATCCAATTTCCTCCTATATTAGCTTAGGTCTTATGAAGAAGTTTTATTAAAACAGCTTTTCAGACAAATTCCAAAAATCCCATTCCCAGATAAGCCTATTTATTTATGTGCTGTCTTGTCTGATTCTTTGTGGTCCTACGGACTGTAGCCTGCCAGGCTCCTCTGCCCATGGCATTTTCCAGGCAAGAATACTGGAGTGGATTGTCATTTCCTCCTCCAGGGGATCTTCCCGACCCAGTGGTTGAACCCACGTCTCTTTTGTCTCCTGCATTGACAGGTGGGTTCTTTACCTTATGGCTTCACCCAAATTGCTGACCTAAATTCCTTTCAGGTTAGTCACTTAGAGATGGTTGATATGCTCCTTGTCTAACCTGCTCCCAAGCTAAGGCCTCAGTCTGTGGTTTATCTGTAAATTTAGTCACCAGAATAGACAGACTTCAGTTTGTCTGCTGGGGAGGACACACACACACAGAAACTAAGGTCATCTGTCTTTGAATGTTGAGGAATTAACTTTAAAAAGAAAAAAATGATGGCAGAAAGTAGTGAAAGTCTAACTTAGGTGCTTACATTTTTGCGCCCCTTCCAACCAGTCATCCGCATGGCACAAAGTAATGACCTGTAACCACTCCCCAATTTATAACCTCCTGTGGCTCCCATGTGCTCTTGGGAGCTGCCTGAACCGGCCCTGCCTCTTCACTGATCTTATCACTCCTCTTCCCTTCTCATCAGTTCAGAGCTTTACTGGTTTGTTCTCAAGCTTTTCACCTGAGAAAATCTTTTCCTGCACTTGCCCCTTGGCTTGTTTATCAGTCTTCAGGTCTCAAAACATCCCCTTCTTAGAGAGAGCTTTCCATCAACACCCTCTCCCCATACTTTTCTACTCCTGTCCCTTGTTTACTTCAGGATACACCACAATTATAAGCTCCCCCCCCCTTTTATTTCTATGTTTTTATCTGGTTTTTCAACGAAAGTGTCAGCTTCACAACAGAGACAATGTCATGGTTTTTCCTGGCATCCAGCACACGCCACGGCCTGATAATAGTAGGCATTCAATAAACTGATGAACAAGAATAAATAAAGTGAATGTAATTAGAGTTTAGATTTTATAATCACATCAGGCTACAGTCTAGGACTCTGTGTCACTTAAAATCTGTTGGGAAAAAACCCCAAAACCTCTGAAAATCATGAACTGCTTGTGATTAAAGTAATTTCTGTAAAAGAATGACATTATTTTACCACTGTTTGCTGAAAAGACTATCCCTTCCCCCACTGGTCTCTGCTGCAAAGCAATGAAAGACCATTCTGACCTTTCAATTCCATTGGCCTATGTGCTATCCTTGTATACATTCAAAAACTTTTTAGAAAAGGGGTGAAAACAAACCCTAGAGCTGAAAACAGTCCAAAATTTACCTTACCATATATCAAATTGGCAACCTACTACACAGAATTATTTTACATGACTTTTTAAAATTTACATAGAATGAACTGCATATGATTTCGGACACAGGAGCAGTAAGCAGCAGTGAGCAGAAACAAAGGTCCTAACCACTGGAAAACAGGGACTAACTAACTAGTTAAGAATGAATTCAGGCGAGGAAGGTAAAAAGTTTATTGAAAAGAAAAGTACACAGGGAAAGGCACACAGGGGAACTCAGAGAGAGAATGACATGTCTTTGGTTAAGTTTAAATCCTTTATAAGGTGGCAGTTTTCTGGGTCTTTGTCTTCCCTCAGGCTGATCATCTCGTTTGTCCCCTCAGGTTGATTTGTTTCTGGACCCTCCCCTGGGGTTCGCACGCACACCTTGGGCAAGACTGATCTCAAAGTGAAGGCTTCTGGGAGAAGCAAGACTCATTATGGCCTAGAATTATCCCTTGACTTTTTACCCCAAGGAGCCTTTCTGGTGTATCACTTGTCCCCAAAATACAGGAGAGGCAGAGATCTCTTAATCTTTTACTGAAACAGGGTTTTGACCTTCTTTATCCTTGCCATATTATTACCCTGATTATTGCTATGACTGTTGTTACTTCCATTTTGGAGGGCAAACAGGAGGCTGATTGTAAATTCCTCAACTGGAGCCCACCTATCTCTTGTCTCAGGGAAGACAAACAGGAGACTAGTTTTAAGTATGTAATCTGAAGCCCACTTCTGCCTGCCTCATGAAATGCAAATAGGAGGCCGTTGTAAACGTCAACCTGGAGCCCATCTATCTCCTTCCTCACATAGACTTATGAAGTACAATTAGATGCGTCCTGACACCTGTGTGACCACTATACTATAAAGACTCTTTTCATCACCCTAGTGAAAGCTCTTTTCTAGTCAATCCCACACTCTGAGGCAACAGTGATGATTTCTTTTTAATCAATTAACCACTGGTTAATTCTGCCTGTTCCTGAAATTCATCTAAATGGAATCACAAAGTATGTATACATTTTTAGGTCTTGCTTCTTCGACTCAGGGCAAACCTATCCGATTTCACTGCCAAGGCACCACCCGAGTCCTCAATCACGCCGGCCCAAAGCCTCCTAGGACACTAACTCCAACCCTCTTTCGGATTCCGCGACTCACCCTCCCATCAATTCAGGTTTTCATCACTTCTTTTTTCACAACTTTACTGAGATATATACTTCACATACACTTCATCTTCTTGAAGTCTACAACTGAATACAATTAAATGGCTTCAAGAGTATCCAGAGCTGCTCAACCACCAGCACAATCAACCGAAAGACATCTTCATCGCCCTAGAAAGAACCCGCTGACCCCACTAGCAGGGACACTGCCCAAAGACCTTCTATCCTTCGGCCCCTCCTCCGGGCCGTCAGGCATGCAGACACCGTGGCTCCCTTAGATTCCCTCGCGGGGCTGGTGCTAAAGCGCGCCTTCCTTGCGGTGCTGAGCCGCCCCCACTGCCCCGCATCCGCTCCGCACCCTCGAAACCCAGATCCCCAGTGCTGCTGGCCGGTGTTCCCAGGACCCGACGCTCCGTCAGCCGGCTCGCCTACACACACGCTGCGCCTGCAGCTGTTCCCGCAGGCTTTGCCCGCCTCCGCACCCACGACGGTGGGCCCATCCCAGGCCGCCTCCTTCTCAGCAGCCCGCGGCCGCCGCCGGCAGCGGAACCATAGAGCTGCTCTCCAAGTGGAGAGTAGGCCAGGAGAGGGTGGTCCTTCCGGGTCACGTCTGCGAGAAAGCGGGTGGGCCTTCACCACCAAACCTCTGTGGTCCAGACTTCCGCTCCGGAGGGCGGATCCGCCCCCTTGCGGCGCGCCCGCGCCCCGCCCCAACGCCGGCGGTGACGGAAGCACGCCGGGGTGACCTCACCCGCCAACATGGCGGCGGCGGTAGATTAGGGCAGCGGGTCGGAGCCGCAGCCGCCGCCGCCGCAACCGCGGGTTCGTGTGTGCAGCACCTGCCGCCGCCTCTTTCACTTCTTCGGGTTGCAGGGGCCTGAGCCAGGTGAGGGGAGTAGGGTCGCGGGCAGGCCGCGCCGGGCCCTCTCCCAGCGCCGCCGGAGGTGTCCGAAGGCCGACGCGGGAGACGGAGTGAGAAGCTGAGGGCGCGAGGCCAACCCGCTGCCCCGCAGACTTGCTTGGGCGAGGGTGGGCCTCGGGCGAGGGGTGCGTGCGCGGGGCTCGAGTCTTGGCTCCCGCCCGCTAGCCGGGTCGCGGCTTCTCCCTGAGGTTCCCGGTCCCTCTCCCGGCGGCTCCGACGCCGCTGTCATTTGCTGTTATTATTATTTCACATGTTCAGTTTTCCCACCCGTGGAGACACACGGTTCGCTCTAGGTGGTCTCTCCCTTTGGTCTTTCTCCCACCATCCCAGGGCGTCCCTGAGTGTTTTTCCTTCGTGCTCGAACTTTCCAGGCCTAGGCTTGCCCGCAGGTCCTGGGCCCTGGCCGCCGCCCTGCGGAGTTTGCCCGCTGCCAGCACGAGCGCCGTTCCTCGCGGGGCCAGCTCGCTGTCTCTGCAAGTTTTAAGCGAAACAGACGGTCCCCTCCCTGCTTCCTTTTTTTTTTTTCCTTTACTACTTGGAGCAAAACAAACAAGTCCTGCGAAACTGTCAGTGCGATTTCCCCGGGAGGTTTGGTCCAAACCAGAATGCTGGTCTATGCCCTGACTTGTGTGACCTTGGATGAGTTGCCACACCCTTCTAGTACCTTCTTTTTTTTTTTCCTTCAGTCACCCAGAAAACTAAGCAAGTGTTTGTGTTGATAGTGAACTGTTGATACCTCACATATGCAGCTGGGTAAACTTAAAACACCGTAAATTGCAAATATTTAAACCTTTGTGGAATTTGCTTCGCTTGATAATAGACCGTTAGGGACTTTGAAATCCTTTTACTCCAATTGGTTAGGTACCATTCTCAGGGTTTTTTTGTTTTTTTGTTTTTTTCTTTCCCAAATGATGAATTTACTTATGCCGTCCTGTATCCCTGTAGCTGAGTTCTGTTGAAAGATACATGTGGTTGAGTCCAACCTGTTTTGTAGAGAAAAGGTGCTGATTACCACATCAGTTACTCAATATTTACTCTGTATCTTATTCGGCTAAGCTTTTAGGACAGGTGATTTGCAATAATTGTTTTAGGAATATGTTTCTTTTCTGAAACATTTTAGACATGCAAAACAAGTTTTAACTGTGGTCCTGCCGTCCTGCTTTTTTATCGTGGTTTTTCAAACTTGATTTTGACACATATCTTATTCCACATGAGTGTTCACCGGGAGTTATTAATTAATACGTATTAACAGGGTTCAAAGGAGGGGGTTATCTTCAGCATAGCTGATTTTTTTCTTTAAACAGCTTTATTGAGGTACCATCAAGCCGTGCACGTGTATAGTTATGGACTGTAGAACTGTCATTGCAGTTTTCAACAGCCACGAAAGAAACTCTGTGCCCGGTAGCAGTCATTCTTTATCCCCACACTCTCCTGCCCAGGCAGATCTGTTTTACCTTCTGTCTCTGTAGGTCTGCCAATTCTGGATATTTCATAGGAACAGAAGTATACAATATGTGGGGTTTTGTGACTAGCTTTTTTCATTTCCTGTTGTAGCAGGTATTGGCAGTTCATTCCTTTTTATGGCCACATAATGTTGCAGCGTATGAATAGACCACATTTTACAGATTCACCAGTTAATGGGCAGTTATTTCCACTGTCTTGACTGTTACATACTGCTGCTGTGACCATTCATGTGAACTTTTTTTTTGCCAGGAGAGTGTATGTTTTCTTTTCTCTGTCATATACTTAGGAGTGGAACAGAGAAGCTGACAGTTACATCTCCCTTTTATGCATATTATCTGCATACATGGGAAGCCTGATTACTTACTGTGAAAGTCAAACTACATGTTTGTGGGGAGAGTGAGAGTGAGGCGTTACTCTGTAAGCACGTTATCTTCGTGTGCCAGCTGCTGAGTGGAGACGTTTGTGGATGGCTCTTAACACAGGATTGAACTGACCTCTTCAATTAGGTGTGTTTCAGTTGGAAAGTGATGATGTACACTAAAATAATTTAGTGTCTGCTGAATTTTAAAATGAAATGCTTAGTTGAGTTTCTCAGTTGGACCCAGTGAAATTTCTGCGGTTTCACAATATTTATTAGGATTATGTAACTTTTCTTTGGGAGAAACTTCTAGAATTCTGCAAGAACTAATAAAGTATGGATTTAAAAGATGAAGTTAAAAAGAAAAAAAGTGAAGTTATTGGAGTTCATGTTAATTTCTGGAGCTTTAAAAAACAGTCTTTACTCAAACCACCAATGGGACTGGAGTCTGGGAATCAAAAACTGTTAATTTCGTTTATAACTGAATTATCTGTGGTCTCTCACATTTCTCTTTATACACTGGGATTATAGATCTACTCAACTCCATATGGGAGTATTTAACAATATAATAAGGTTACCATTTTATTTCAGTGGGAGGAAATGGTCTTAAAAACAAAGCTTCCTAAAATAATATAAATACATCATGTTACATTGTAATTGTGCTTGTATTAACAGTTCTGTGGGGTTAAGAAATACAGTATAGGTGTGATATTCTAAGTCAGTATTTCTGAGGTGGGTGTTAGAAGTTTGTCTGTAATAGCAGCCAAGGTGGTGATGATGAGCCAAGGTTGGGAAACAGCTGCAAGACACCCGAGTTGCTGCATATTTGCTTCTCATAAGGTTTTAAAGCAGAATCTAATGGTTGCTGTAGGCGTTCTGGCTACCCTTCAGACAAAATACCCAGTTCCTACACTGCTGTCCTGGCGTTTGCACTGGTCTTCATAGTAGAAATCCAGTTTTAGGGAAAGCAAACTGTTTATTGTGAGATTGTGGGTTTGACATTGTTAATGAAGGATTGCCTATGTATAAACACGGATTAAGTTACCCTGGGCTTCCTCGGGCCATCCGTCTGGCTGACAGCTACCTGTACCTTGAGAGAGGAGCAAACTAAAGGTGTAAGGCAGAGAGAGAAACGGCTGGGCAGCACAGCTGTATTCAGTAGCTTGTTAGAATTGTGCAAAAAACAGGAGTTTCTGTATTGAAGAGCATTCTTGTGTGTAATCATTTCTTGACACCAAGAATACTCACACCTACTTTGAATTAGGTGTTCTAGATGGAATGTAAAGAGTAACAGTGGCTGTGTCTTTCTCATCATTGGAAAGAAGCTTGAGCTGTCTCAGACAGGAGCGTCCTCTGGTGGATGAGGTAGTAGTGGACTGGACCTGAGTGTGGTCCCCTGCTTCCAGGAAGACCAGCTGCCGGGCTCAGAGCACGTGTCCTTTTCCTTTAACCTGTCCCCCTCCCTCCCCGCCACCACCCCATTCTCAAAATTGACGAAATTGCTTCTTTCGCTACTATGGGCGTCTGATATTTGGGACATTGCCTTGTTTTTCTACCGTTTCTTCCTGTTGTCATTCGTGGGAGTATTTTCACTTCTGTGTCCTCTCACGCCGCACGCTGCCAGGCTTGCAGGAGGTGTGTGTTGGAAGGGTGCAGCCCTGCGAGGTCAGAACTGAGGAGAGTGCTCTCCGCCAGGTGGTTGTGCTGTTCACCATCTCTTCTAATTTTCGGCAGATAAATTGTCTACTTCTGTCTCTCCATTAATAAAGTTGAGACTGCTACTTTTTCCTTCCGGTGTGGAGGATTTCTGTGACATTTTCTGTGACAGTACTTCAGCAGTGGAGGTCTCGTGCAAGGGGAATTTGTGGTATGTGTTAGAAACGCAGGAGCCCTTGGTTCAGCATGCTGACTTTAGTCTGCATAGAGTGTGCCAGAGGCAGTGGGTGCCCTGTTCCCAGAGCACCCAGTAGGGGGGCTGAGGGTACACTTGGCATATTGTCGGTGCCTTTGAGAAATTGTAACCGAATACAAGTGCACTGGACATAAAATAGCATGTCTTTTTAATTGAAGTTGATGTGTAATATTATATGTTAGTTATACAGCGTAGTGATTCCAAGGCTTTAAAGGTTACACTCCATTTACAGCTATTATAAAAATTGGCTATATTCCCGGTGTTGTAGACACATAGTAGTGTTTCTGAGGTCTGCCTGCCCCATCAGTTGAAGGAGCTGCCCCAGTGCTCTGAAACTGGCAGCTTAGGCAGAGTTAGAGGAGCTGGACGGATATTTTAACCTCTGGGTGTGCTGTGTTTATGACTAGGATGTCAGACACACATGTGAAGCTTAAAGACTGTATGTTAAACTGAAATGACTTAAATGTGTGTGACCGTCTTCCTCCTTAGTGTGAATCAGTAAGTGTAACAGAAGCATTCATCAACCATGTGGATGTATGGCTGCTGACATGTATACTACGGCTGAGGACTTCCTTGTGCATAGGATGGGGAGTTTGGAAGGTGGAGAATTATGAAGTCATGACTAAGATGGCCTTTGTTATTCAGTCGCCAAGTCATGCCCAACTCTGGTCGGCTTTATGGCATTTATGGTTAGGCAGTTGGGATTTCTAAGGAAATTTGAAGAGCACTAGATTAAAAATCCTAGATGCTTCGTCTGTAGCATCTGGGTTGGTGTGTAATTAAAAGTGTCTTCAGAGATGTGGATTTCTGATAAATACAAGGAGTTTTTTAAATAATTCATTTTATTGTAGTATAGTTGATTTACAATGTTGTGTTAATTTCTTTCTCTTTTTTTCCCACACCATGTGCCTTGTCCGATCTAGTTCCCCAACCAGGGATTGAACCTGGGCCAGGGCAGTGAAAGCACCAAATCCTAACCACTGGACCACCAGGGAATTCCCAATATTGTGGAATTTCTGTTGTTGTTCAGTAGCTACGTCAGTCCAGCTCTTTTCAACCTCATGGACTGCAGCGCACCAGGCTCCTGTCCTTCACTATCTCCTGGAGTTAGCTCAAATTCATGTCCATTGACTAGGTGATGCTATCTAACTGTCTCATCCTCCTTCGTCCCCTTCTCCTTTTGCCTTCTATCTTTCCCAGCATCGGGGTCTTTTCCAGTGAATCAGCTCTTTGCATCAAGTGGCCAAAGTATTGGAGCTTCAGCATCGGTCCTTCCAGTGAATATTCAGGGTTGATTTCCTTTAGGATTGACTGCTTTGTTCTCCTTGCTGTCCAAGGGATTCTCAAGAGTCTTCTCCAGCAGCACAGTTTGAAAGCATCAATTCTTCGGTGCTCAGCCTTGTTTATGGTCCAACTTTCACATCCATACATGAGTACTGGAAAAACCATAGCTTTGACTAAAGGGACCTCTGTTGGCAAAGTGATGTCTCTGCATTTTAATATGCTGTCTAGGTTTATCATAGCTTTCCTTCCAAGGAGCAAGTGTCTTTTAATTTCATGGCTGCAGTCGCTGTCCGAAGTAATTTTGGAGCCCCAGAAAATAACGTGTCGCTGTTTCCACTTTTTCCCCTTCCATTTGCCATGAAGTGATGAGACCAAATGCTATGATCTTAGTTTTTTGAATGTTGAGTTTTAAGCCAGCTTTTTCACTCTCCTTTTTCTCATCCCCATCAAGAGGCTTTAGTTCCTCTTCACTTTCTTCTATTTGAGTGGTGTCTGCATATCTGAGGTTGTTGATAGTTCTCTCAGCAATCTTGATTTCAGCTTGTGATTCATCCAGCATGGCATTTCACATGATGTACTGTGCATAGAAGTTAAATAAGCAGGGTGACAGTATACAGCCTTGTTGTACTCTTTTCCCAACTGAACCAGTCAGGTGTTCTCTGTGGTAATTTCTGCTGTACGTCACAGTGAGTGTTATGCATACGTACACATTCTTTTCCATCGTGGTTTATCACAGGGAGTATACTTCCTCGTGCTGTACAGTAGGACCTTGTTGTTTATCCATTATAGTGTAGTTTGCATCTGCAAACCCCAAAGTCCCGATCCACCCCAGCCCTCCCTCTGCCCCCTCGGCAGCTGCACGCCTGCTCTCCGTGTCTGCCAGTCTGCTGCTGCTTTATAGCTGAGTTCACTCGTGTCATGATTTAGATTCCACATATAAGTGATGGCATGCAGTATTAGTCTTTCTCTTCTGAATTATTTCCCTTAGTGTGATCATCTCTAGGTGCATCTGTGCGGCTGCAAATGGCATGATTTCATTCTTTTTTATGGCTGAGTGATATTCCAGTCCATGCATGCACCTGTGTGTGTGTGTGTGAGTAAACACAACATCATTTTTATCCATTCCTCTGTCAGTGGACATTTAGGTTGCTTCCACGGCTTGGCTATTGTAAACAGTGCTGCACTGGGTGCCTGGATAAATACAAGAAATTTGATTATAACAAATTCTAGAACATTCATCTTTTTTTTTTTTTAATTTAAAGCATTATTCAGAAGATGAGTACTTCTTTGTTCCTCTTAACAAAAACAACTGAGACTTTGCAAAGGTTAAATTTTGTTGTTGATTTCCTCTGTTCTCCTCTCTTTCGGAACTTTACTTAGTAATTTATTCCTTGCTCTCTTTTTATTTCTCATCAGCTTTTGCTGAATGTAAGCATGCTTAAGTCTCTTTCATTGTGACAAAATTAAAGAATTGTCAGACCCTTTGTCTCTGTTCTCAGACTCCTTTCTCCCCTTGAAACTAGACTTTTATGTTCATTCTTTTTAATCTCTTTATATAGTCACCCTTTTATTCTGTGTATTTCAAATTCTCCATACTTTCTTTCATTGTTTATTCATTTATCTTAGTTTGTTTAGTACAGATCTTAAATTTTGTCAACATTCCCTGTCTCTTTTTCCTATTATTGGTTATCTGAATGTTTTTCTTTTATCAGATATTTCTTAAGATCTTAAAACAGTCTGTATCATTGCTTTAAGTAGAAAACAATTGTTTGGAAACCTTAATAAAACACTTTGGTTTGCAGTGACTGTTACGATACATAGTAGGAGTTAAAAGATACAAAGTGATCATGATATAAATAAATCCTGAGTTTGTAACTTGCAGCCTGGTGAGCATAGTATGTATAATTCTGCATGATATATTTGAAAGCTGCCAAAAGAATAGGTCTTTAAAACAGGGGTACGTGGTAGGTAAAACAGTTGGGTACAGTTAGAGAAGTGGAGTTGGACTCGCATTGATTAGGGTATAAGTTAAAGTACCTCCTGAAGAGATTCGGAATAAAGTTGACTTGAGGAAGAGTTCAGAGGCGGGCGGTAAAGGCGGGCAGAGCGGCTCTGCTCCGCAGCGCCATTCAGGGGCCCAGGTCTCTCCTGTCTTGTGCTGCCCCCTGGAGAGGTGTCTGCCATCGTCGTATTTCAAGTCCAGAGAGGAGGTGAGAGGAAGTCTGCAAGGAGAGGACACCCCCTCCTCCCCACCCTCCGCCACCACCCCATTGCACACACAGCTTGTCTCACTGCTCAGGCTCAGACTAGTCGTGTGGCACGCGAAACTGCGGAGGAAACGGCAGGTGTCACCTGCAGCTGCACACCATGGACCCTGCAGGAATGTGAAGGCTTTGATAGTAGAAGAATGAGAACATATTGGCTGGGGGCTGGTGCAGCGTAAAGAGAGGGCAGAGCTACTGTTCTTGCCACACAGGTGAAAGTAGGGTAACTGGGGGGAGAGAGAAAGGGAAGTGTGCTTTTGGCCTGAAATCTGAGTACATGCATTCCCACTGTAAGTAAACTGAAGTTATGTTTTTTAAAGATTACCAAGGATAAGTATGAGAAATATTTATTTTGGTATTTAGTTGAATGGTTGGAGTTAATGGGAGAATGTATTGGCATGTAACAAACTTTAAAAAAAAACACTTTATTTATTTGACGGCATCAACTCTTAGTTGTGGCACTCGGGATATTCCGTTATAGCTCAGGACTCTCGAGTTGGACTCTAGTTGTGTTGTGAGAGCTCAGTTGCCCCTGGGGCATGTGGCGTGTTAGTTCCCTACCAGGGGTGGAACCAGGTCCCCTGCATTGCAAGGTGGATTCCCAACCACTGGCCACCCGGGACATCTCGGTGTGTAATGAACTGTACACTAAAAAAATACTCTTCTGGTTTTAGGTTTTGTACATCTGTAAGTAGACTTTTTCGGAGCTCTGCCGGCCACCCCCATGGCGTCCTCAACTACCGTGCCTCTAGGATTTCACTATGAAACGAAGTACGTGGTTCTGAGCTACTTGGGACTCCTCTCTCAGGAGAAGCTGCCAGAGCAGCATGCTTCCTCACTCCAAGGTATCGTCTTTGGCTTGTGGTTGAATTAAGTAGTAATAATTAATGTGTGCCAAAATGTGTGTCTGAGCACTGTATAGCCATGGCTATGAGTCTGAATAATGCTTCAGCTCTTAAAGACTGACACTTCACTCTGTCCCTTCCCAACCCCTGATCCATTCCCAGAAGCATGACTTTTAATTTTTTTTTAATAGCTTGATTTTTTTTTTTTTTTTGGTTGCACCACTTGGTTTGAGAGGACTTAATTCCCTAACCAGGGATTGAACCTGTGCCCCTTGCAGTAGAAGCATGGATTCTTAACCCCTGGACCACCAGGGGAGGCCCACCAGCTCAATATTTTGAATGATTGCCATTGGTAGAGGTAAAAAACATACTAAATACATGTAAATAAATAGAACTACATCTGCCTTTGGAGATTTCCTACTTAACAGGATACAGATTAGAATTAAATAATTATTTTTGAAGTTTATAACAAGTTCTTAGAATTATGTTTTTTCAAGGATATTAAGTTTCTTTAATTGAAGTATAGCTTGTTTACAATGCTGTATTAGTTTTAGGTGTGCAGCAGTGATTCAGTTATAGGTAAATGTCAGTTCTTTTTCAGATTCTTTCATCTTCTAGGTCGTTAGAAATACTGAGTATAGTTCTCTGCACTGTACAGTAGGTCCTTATTTATCTGTTCTTCATATAGTAGTAAGGATATTAGATTTAAACGGTGGATTAATCTCTCAGACTTAGAGAGTTTGTAGCACAGTTCTTTGTACTGTATTTTAATTTGCCAGACGAAGCTTGCTAGAGTCTGAGTCAGTCTGCCTTGTTAAGATGTAGCATCATTTTCTTGAGTATTCTCATCATGGATTTCACTATGGCCATGGAGGTCGTTCTCTTCTGCTGTTTTAGCTCAGGAAGTGTCCTGCCGAGATTCAGAAAAGATGGGACCCCGGAGCCATCCCAGCTACAGGAATGGCCAGCGACGTCTTAACAGAGCTTGGAAATGCCGACACATAACTCGAGGGTGTGTTGCGTTTTAAACATCAAATCATATTTTGAATTCACTGAGCTCAGTAGCTGCTTACACAAAATTACATCAAAATAGCTTCAAAGACACGATAAAAGAAAATTTTTTTCCTACTAAAATTTATTATTTAAATAATATACCAAATATTTAATTTATTATTTCCCTAAACTCAGACAGCAGCTGTTTTACTTTCTGTTGTCTTCTGATATTACTCAGTATTCGCATAGTTTTCAAGAGCTTCCCAGGAGGCACTAGTGGTGAAGAATCCACCTGCCAGTGCAGGAGATTCAAGAGACCTGGGTTTGATCTCTGGGTCGGGAAGATCCCCCAGAGAAGGAAATGGCACCCGACTCCAGTGTTCTTGCCTGGAGAATCCCATGGGCAGAGGGGCTGCCGTCCACGGGGCCACAAACAGTGGACGCGACCGAGCGCTGCTGCAGGATTTTTGAACAGTTGTAACAGTTGATCACAGTGATTGTGGTGATTTTTTTCCCCCACCATTTTATCATGTTTACATGTTTTTGTATTGTATCTCCATTATTGCATGTCTAAACGTTTCCATCTTTTTAAACATCGATAGACTGCGATACAGTTTTTGGTTTACCACAGGACCCCTTTTATCTAGGTCACTAACACTGGTAATAGGGCTTTTACTGAAGAAGTCAAGGCAAGAAGGAATTCTTAACAAAGTGGTTGTTACAAGAAATTTTAGTTAAAATGTTAATAAATGTACATTTACTTAGTAATTTTGGTGTATGGTCAAGGCATTTTTCTTTCTGAATATGAATCTGTTGATTGGAATTCCATGTCCTCTTTCTACCATAAACTAAACTTCCATATCTATTATGTGCACCTTAAAATTTATGCTCAGCATGGAGTAAGCACATAGAAGCATTTGTAGTTTCATTGAAGAGACGTTCTAGATTTTCATGATTTTTTCCCCTCTATTACAGTTGTTTCTCTCACAGCTAACTTAAGGTGGTATTTTTAAAAGCAGCTTCACAAAACATAGTTTTGCTTTCAGCAAGCCTCACTACATATCATACTTCAGTGATATCTGTAATTTTAAGTCAGTTATACCATTTCAGTGACCAGTATAACTTTACTGGTTATACTGTATACTGGTTTACTGGTTATATTGGATTTACCTACCCCTACCCCTGACCCCAAATTGAAAGCGCAGAGTCCTAAGCACTGGACTGCCAGGAAGTCCCAGTATTCCCAATATAACAGATAGCCTGGGAGAACGATAACTGACTCTTGGCAGGCACACGCCCTGAACACGTGTGCTGGCTGGCGTCTACCATCTGTCTGCATGTGCTCAACCTGCAGTGGGTCTGGTAACTCAGCACATTATTTGTAGAGAGGGTAGTGAAGAGCAGTTCTTTATGTTGCTTCCCCCTACCGCTAATGGTTATTTACCTTTGTAAATTGTCCAGAGTCAAGCTGCAGAACCAAAAAGGAGCGAGCAGTCATGTGGTCGCTGCACCTGCCTAGTTATTTCATTGCCAGCCATGGAGAGGGCTCGATCCGAGGAACTTAGCCTTCAGTTTGTCATGCTCGGCACACACAGGGATGCTGGGGCTCCTGCAGGCCACCCCTCCCAGCCACCCACCCCTCCAGTTTACATGCAGTGAAAGCCATCCATTATTTCATGTAACACCTGATTAAGGTAATTGTCAGTAGAATCTCAATTAGCATAACAGGGATAGTAATTTTGCAGTGTTGACCTCAGCACCCCAGATTCAGTCAAGTGAGTAAGTCCCAGACAGACTAATTGGTCTTTTTTCAGATAATCACTTCCTTTCTTTAGGCCATGCTATGCGGCAGGTGGGATCTCAGTTCCCAGACCAGGAATTGAACCCACACGCCCTGCATTGGAAATGCGGAGTCTCAACCACCTGCTCTCCAGGCTTGAAACATTACAGTCATCCTTTACCTCTCATCTCTGCTTCCTTCCTCTTTCTTTGTCTACTGTTGTTAACTGTTAGAGTTCTGTGACAGTTCTCCCATTTTCTTTAAATCCTGCCTCAGGTTTTGAAAGAAATGTCTCCTGATTTTCCCCTTCATTTCCTGTGTTCTCCATCATGTAATTTGAAGGCCACAAGCAAGCTGCACTTGCTCACATCACCTCTCACATCAGGAGCCCACAGGTGCTCTTTTCCCTCAGTCTACCCTGCAGAAGGCCCCGTTACCTGTTGCGTCTCCTGGCGACTGTCGCTTTAGACTGTCAATGAGCCATGCATATTCCTACTAATTTGTTCACTTGAGCTGAGTTGCCCCTGTGACAGTTGTTGTTGTTCAGTTGCTAAGTCGTGTCTAACTCTCTGCAAGCCCATGGACTTCAGCACACTAGGCTTTCTTGTCCTTCACTACCTCCCGGAGTTGCTCAAACTCATGTCGGTTGAGTCAGTGATGCCATCTAACCATCTCATCTTCTGTTAACACATCTTCTCCTCTTTCCCTCAGTCTTTCCCAGCCTCATGGTCTTTTCCAGTGAGTCAGCTCTTTGCATCAGGTGGCCAAAGTATTGGAGCCATAGCATCAGTCCTTCCAATGAATATTCAGGGTTGATTTCCTTTAGGATTGACTGGTTTGATCCAAGGGACTCTCAAGAGTCTTCTCCAGCAGCACAGTTCAAAAGCATCCATTCTTAGGCACTCAGCCTTCTTTATGGTCCAACCTTCACATCCATACATGACTATTGGAAAAACAATAGCTTTGACTCTACAAAACTTTGTTGGTAAAATGATGTCTCTGCTTTTTAATACGCTGTCTAGGTTTTTCATAGCTTTCCTTCCAAGGAGCAAGCATCTTTAATTTCATGGCTGCAGCACCATCCGAAGTGATTTTGGAGCCCAAGAAAATAAAATCTGTCACCGTTTCCACTTTTCCCTATCTGTTTGCCATGAAGTGGTGGGACCAGAAGCCATGATCTTGGTTTTTTGAATGTTGAGTTTTAAGCCAGCTTTTTCACTCTCCTCTTTCATCCTCATCAAGAGACTTTAATACTTTTTGCCTTTAGGGGTGGTATTATCTGCATATCTGAGGTTGTTGATGTTTCTCGCAGCAATCTTGATTCCAGCTTGTGATTTATCCAGCCCAGGATTTCGCTTGATGTACTCTGCATATATTAAATAAGCAGGTGACAGTATTCAGCCTTGTTGTACTCCTTTCCCAGTTTTGAACCCATCTGTTGTTTCATGTCCAGTTGTAACTGTTGCTTCTTGACCTGCATACAGATTTCTCAGGAGGCAGGTAAGGTGGTCTGGTATTCCCATCCCTTTAAGAATTTTCCAGTTTGTTGTGATCCACACAGTCACAGCCTTTTGCATACTCAGTGAAGCAGAAGTGGATGTTTTTCTGGATTTCCTGTGACAGTGGTTCCTGATGATTCCCCAGACCTGTTTCTCTTTCTGTCTGAGGCATGAAGGAAAGTGCATCTAAGCAGGGCCATGAGACTGGTCCTAGCCAGTGGAACTCAGGTGCTGGGGTTTGTGTCACTTCCAGGCTGTGGCATTTAAGGGCCAGTGTGCCTTCTCCTCATTGTGTTTCCCTTGCCTGTGGTGTGTGTAGGCTGATTGAAGGGGGAGAGGTGTTCCCTGAGTTTGCAGTCACGGGAGCACACCGCCACCCGCAGGACACAGTCTTGCCTCCAGTCCCCAGATTAGATATGGCGCACACGCACACAGGAGGGATGCACCTTTGGGTTAAGTTGCTGAAGTCACCGCCTTTATTTATTATTGCAGCCTAGGTTCCTGTCCTCATTAGTGTGTCTCCCCTGTATGCACATTAGGGTGACCAGCTGTCCAGTTTGCCCAGGCTTGAGTAAAACTGGGAAAGTCCTGGGCAAACTAGATGAGTTGGTTACTCAAATACGTACATATGTTCCCATCTACCCAGATTCCACTTACTTATGATATTTTTTAACTGTAACAAACTTCACAGTCCACAAAAACCAGGCCTTTTCAAGCCCTGTGATTTATTAAGTTTGTAAAGACCTACGCATTTATGTGAGCCTGTGTTAATCAGGTTTTTTCCTTCTGCGTGAGCGTAGAACTTTTTTCTACCCAAATCTTGTAGATCTGAGAGGTTTACCTGCTTTGATGTCTCTGTTTTGCTTTTGAAATTTGGTTGTCACCCTTGTATTGCTTCCTTAAGCCCAAGTACACAGTACTGTATGTAAATGCAGATGTGTGTGCTGACCTCTCGGGGAAGCTTGGGCTCTAACTGCTGTCTCTGCTGCTTTGCTCTCCAGTTTGTTATCTGAAGCCTGAGGGAGTCTCCCTTCTGTGCCCTGCTGTTATAAATAGAGCCTCTGCAGCGTGCATTGGTGCAGTGTGGTTAGGGTTTGGTTTCAAGTTCATGAAGCAATAGGTGTGAGAAAAAGAGGCTAAAGAAGGTGGCCCTATCATTACTCAATATTTCTGTCACATGAAATGTCTTTCATTTTTTCCTCAGTGAGTCATGTGCTGGGTGCATAACTTCTCCTTAAATAGTTAACTCTGTGCTTTTCCAAACGTTGTCAGCTCGACTGGACTCCGTTAGTTTGTGTTGAATGTGTTCAACGTTATATATTCTGACTAGCAGAAGTCCTGCCGATTTGTGTATGTGATCCCAAATAACAACTTGTTACGTCCAACTTTGCTTGTATTAATACAGAGCACCCTGCTGTTGTAGTCATTAATAGGGATTCACTAAGACATGTCTTAGGTTAGGAAGGAGAGTAGGCTCGTGTCTGTTGATTAGTAATGTGACTGTTGAATGCATGTCGTGGTGCTGGCTGGCTGTTCATCCAGCGGTAAACACTGATCCCCCATTCTACTCTCCCCTCCCCCTCTAGGCAGACACTGTTCTCCTTCTGTCTCTCTGAGTCTCACTGGAGTGAAATCGCAGTGTCTGGCCTCTTGTGTCCAGCTTGTTTTGCTTAGCGTCGTGTCTGTCAGGGTCACCTGTGTCGCAGCATTTTTCAGACTTTTTCTCCTTTTTAAGGCTGACTCTGTTGCCTTGTGTGTAGAAAGCTTGTTTTGTTTACCCATTCATCTGGCTGGTAGACATTGGGTTGTCTCTGCCCTTTGACGGTGGTGAGTAACGCAGTGATAGAAATTGGTGTACGGATGGTCTGAGTGTCAGCTCGCCATTCTTTGGGGCGTACACCCAGGTGTGAAATGGCTGGGTCATCCTGCGCGTAAGTGTTTTGAGCACATGCCACCCTTTTTTCCCCAGTTGCTGCATTATGTTACAGTCCAGTCAGCGGTGCCCAGGGGTTCTGATTTCCCCACGCCCTCACCGGCATTGCTGTTTTCTGCCCTTTTGTCGCAGTTCTCCTAATGAGTAAGAAGTGGTATCTCCTTGTGATAGCTCATTTCTTTTTATTGCTGAGTAATATTTCATTGTGTGGATGTACCACAGTTTGTTTATCCATTCACCTATTGAAGAACATCTTGGTTACTTCCAAGTTTTGGCAGTTACATATAAAACTCTGATGAACATTCTGTGCAGCTTTTGTATAGATGTGAGTTTCTAACTCTCTTGGATAATACAGAGGAGCATGATTGCCAGAGCTTATGGTGAGAGTATGTTTAGCTTTGTTAGAAGCTACTAAGGTGTGTTCTAAAGGGGCTGTACTATTCCCACTAGCAGTATAAGAGGGTTCCCATTTCTCTGCTTCTTTACCAAATTTGCTGTTCTTGTTTTAAAATAGTCTTTACTTACCTGGCAGCACAGGGCCCTAGTTGGCTGTGTGCAGGAGTTGAGGCATGTGGCCTCTTAGTTGAGGCATGTGGCATCTAGTTCCTTGACCTAGGATTGAACCCACGCCCCCTTCATTGGGAGCACAGAGCCCTAGCCACTGGGCTGTTGGAGCAGTCCCTGTTGTTCGTATTTTTTTGCTTATAGCTATCCTGGTGGTGCGCAGTGGTAGCTCCCTGTGGTTTTAATTTGCAGTATTCTTGCCTGGAGAATCCCATGGACGGAGGAGACTGGTGGGCTACAGTCCACGGGGTCGCAGAGTCGGACACAACTGAGCGACTTCACTTTCTTTCACTTAATATCTAAAGATGCTGAACATCTTTTCATGTGCTTAGTGGCCATTTGTATAATTGGAGAAATATTCATATACTTTGTCCATTTTAAAATTGGGTTATTTGTGTTTCTGTTGTTAAATTGTAAGAATTCTTTATAGCAGACCCTTATAAGAGATATATACATATATATAGTTCCAGATAGTGTCTTCCATTTTGTGCTTTGTCTCTTCTCGGACATGTAGAAGTTTTAAATTTTTAATATAATCTTGTTTGTTTATGTTTTCTTTGATTTCTAGTTTTTTGGTGTTATATCTAAGAAACAATTGCCTAATCCGGGTCACACATATTTTCACCTGTTTACTTCCAAGAGCTTTACACTTTTTAGCTCTTCAGTTTAGATCTTTGATCCATTTTGAATTAATTGTTTTATTACCATTCAGGAATTTTTAAAAATTTTAAAAATTGAAGTTAGTTGATCGACAATGTTATGCTAATTTCTGCTGTACAACAAAGTGAGTTAGTTACACATATATGCATTATTTTTTTATATTCTTTTCCATTATGATTTATCCCAGGAGATTGGGTATAGTTCCCTGTGCTGTACAGTAGGACCTTATTGTTTGTTGAATTAATTTTCTTATGTGAAGTATGGGGGTCCAGATTCATCCTTTTATGTAGGAATATCAAGTTGTTCCAGCACCGTTTGTTGTAAAGCCTATAGGTTTCTTCATTGAATATCTTTTTACCCTTATCAAAAATCATTTGACCTTAAATATATGGGTTTATTTCTGGCTCTCAGATTCCGCTTGTTTATATGTCAGTTCTTACACCATTACCACATTATGTTGACTGCTTACAGCTTTGTAGTAAGTTTTGAAATT